>NC_135825.1:15296106-16043030 GCF_964213995.1 Mustelus asterias | reverse complement strand
ACCATAACAACTATATTAACAGGTAGAACAGCCCAACCCTAACCCCAACAGTAACATATATACAGACTCATAGTACTGGCCAGACCATGGCTCAGCACTACCTAGTGGGAACCAACAATGGTTCACCACAGCATGCACAACTCCTGAGCTACACATACTGGGGCTGCGAATCTTAATTTTTGCAAGCTGGAGATCAAATATTGCACTGTCTTCCAGAGAGGAGAATGAGCTTGTGTGACGGTGTAATCCCCACTAGCATGGCACTTGGTCAAAAGCTATTGTGCATCTTCGACCAAGTTTGAAGTTTGTTTATTAGTGTCACAAGTAGGCTTACATTAACACTGCAGTGAAGTTACTGTGAAAATCCTCTAGTCGCCACACTCCGTGTACACGGAGAAAGAATTTAGTGTGGCCAATGCACCTAACCAGCACGTCTTTCGGACTGTGGGAGGAAACCAGAGCACCTGGAGGAAACCCAAGCAGACACGGGAAGAATGTGCAGCCTCTGCAGACAGTGACCCAAGACCAGAATTGAACCCAGGTCCCTGTGAGGCAGCAGGGCTAACCACTGTGCCCGATCAAATTATGGGGGGTTTTTTCTCCGCTGCTTCAGGTGGATTATTTCAGTGTTGGGCCAGATTTTCATATGTTAATTTTTTTAAGCTATCGGCCAGAATGTGCTTGTCAAGTGAGAATCTGTTGCATTGATTTGTATTTGGTTATCTCTGGTGTGCCTGCACCTTTAAACATGGCAGCTATGCATCCTGGAAAATTGTCTCAATACGATCTGTTTACTGGATAAACAGAACTATTTTTGGTGCTCAGCGATGTCGAAATGTTAATGCGAAACTCCAGCTGCTTTTAGATTTGGCTTCTTGGTGTGGTAATATCCCCTGCCACTAACGCATCAGCCCAACTGAACCTGTTAATGAATCCAGCTGATTACTTTGAGCTCGGAAGCTGGGTTCTGGAAAAGATTGCTCCTTTTTCTCTTCCAAAATAAAAGTTCCTCCTTGTTGCCAACTTCGGTAAATCTAGCAAGTTTACTTGAGTTGGCCACTACTCTGTAAAACCCGCTTGTCAGGAGCTGGTGACACTAACTTGCCACTGATTCATTATAAAGGCCAGTCCCATTCACAGATCAAGACCTGTTTACTATAGAGACTTGTGAAATGAAAAGAAGAAAAAAGTCACCATGAGGAAGGCAGATTTTTGATTGTGTTGCGTGCAATAGGGATTTTTATGACAACAGTTGGAGATGATCATCAGCACTTTCTAAATTTCTGCAGTAAATGACGATTTAAAGGATAATGAGGTAGACTGAAAGTACGGTAACTAAATATCAAGGAACAAGCTTTAATCTATTTCAATTTCATTTCCCTCCCAAACCAAAGTCAATTACTCCAGCATTTTAGGCACTACACAGTCACATACAACTCCTGCTTGATCGAATATTAACACCAAATGAAACCTCTAGAATTATTCCAGCATACACATGGCAATGTATGGATAGTTTCATATAGGGTGGCACAGTTAGCCCTGCTGCCTCACAATGCCAGGGACCCGGGTTCGATTCCCGGCTTGGGTCACTGTGCGGAATCTGCACATTCTCCCCATTCTGCGTGGGTTTCCTCCCGGTGCTCCAGTTTCCTCCCACAGTCTGAAAAACGTGCTGGTAAGGTGCATTGGCCATGCTAAATTCTCCCTCCGTGTATCCGAACAGGCACCGGAATGTGGCGACTAGGGGATTTTCACAGTAACTTCATTGCAGTGTTAATGCTCTTTTTATTCATCTGTGGGACATGGGCGACACTGGCTGGCCAGCATTTATTGCCCATCCCCAGTTGCCCTAGAACTGAATGGCTTGCTCTACCATTTCAGAGGGCAGCTAAGAGATTGCTGTGGCTCTGGAGTCATATGTTGGCCAGATCAGGTAAGGACAGCAGATTTCCTTCCCTAAAGGACATTAGTGAACAATCCGACAATTGACAATGGTTTCACGGTCATCAGTAGATTCTTAATTCCAGATATTTTTATTGAATTCAACTTCCACCATCTGCCATGGCGGGATTCGAACCCAGGTCCCCAAAACATTAGCTGAGTTTCTGGATTAATAGTCGAGCGATAATACCACTAGGCCAATGCCGCCCCATAAGCCTACTTGTGACATAAATAAATAAATGTATTGAGGATTTTTTTTAAATGCTCCTCATCTTTCCATCTTGTAGCAGCTGCACACAAACAGCAAAGCAAAATAGCTGGATATTTTATTTCTCGTGAGACTCCTTTGCCTTTGTTGGATCAGGTCTGAGAGAGTTATGATGGGAAAGAAATACTAAGCAAGGCCCGTGCAGATTCACCAGAATGGTACCAAGATTCAAAAGGGTTAAACTGAGGGCAAGTTGCATATACTTCACTTGTATTCCCTTGAGGAGAAATGATGGAAGAGCAAACTGATTGACCTGTTCTAAATAACAAAAGGTTCAAAGAAACCTTTTACTCATTGTGAAAATCCAGAACAACATGTTGGAATTTTAAAATTTGCACCATTCTGGAGTAAAATCAGGAAATACTTTCGCACTAATACTGGTGGGAAATTCCCCCAGCAGAAGCTTGATTAATTGAATTTTTTTAGCCCAAGATCGACAGAATCATAGAAACCCTACTGTGCAGAAAGAGGCCATTCGGCCCATGAAGTCTGACAAACAATCCCACCCAGGCCCTATCCCTGACATATTTACCCAGCTAATACCTCTAACCTACACATCCCGGGCCACCAAGGGGCAGTTTAGCATGGCCAATTCACCTAACACGCGTAGCTTTGGATTGTGGGAGGAAACCGGAACACCTGGAGGAAACCCATGCAGACACGGGGAGAACGTGCCAGCTCCACACAGACAGTGACCCAAGGGATAGGGGTCAAAGGCAGGGCAATGATATTGGATGCAGAAAAAGGGTTGATGTGTTGAATGTCTATCTAGAATGAGTTAGAGCATTTACAAGGTAGATAGTGACTGTAAGAGCGCTAACGAATAAAACTTCCTCACAAACCCATGATTCATTTAGATTAGGTAATAAGTTTCAAAGTATTTGATTCATTATTGTCACATGTACTGAGATACAGTGAGAAGTATTGTTTTGTGTGCTTACCATACATCGCTCAGAGTCGCCGGGATAGGAGCTGGGTGGGATTGTGGTTGGTGCAGATTTGATGGACTGAATGACCTCCATTGGCACTGTAGGGATTCTATGATTCAATGAACTTGCACAATGGATTGCTGCCCTGCATTAACTTATCAATAGAGAGTCAAAGATGCTCGGTGGAATGTGCATGCAGCTCACTCGGGGTGATTTGGAGTTTTGGAGACTTCATTTCCCAAACTAATCCCTGAAAACGTTCCCACTCTGGTTGGGTGTGTGCGAGTATTCGAGGATTGGCTTCCTTAACTTCCTTTCATCCCAGAGAGTAAATTCAATTGGCTCTCGTTCTGCATCTTGATGAGGATGTTCTGGTCTGAAACTTGGCTGTGAGGGAGTAGGTCCAAATCTTAGCCCCCCACGTGTTGGAGTTGTCTGCTGCTTCATTGTCTAACAACAGTGTATCTGATCATTGTGGAAATACACTTAAATATTCCAAACTATTCATTGCCAGTTTCAAAATATCAGTGATTTAAGAAGGGGAAATGTCTTGGCTCAAGTGGAAACCACATCAAGTCCAGAGGAAAAACATGTGTATCTTGCCTTGTAATTTGAACCATTGCCATCTCTTTAATGAAAATGAACAAGAGGCACCACTGGTAATGGTCTGATTTGTGCATTAAAACTTGACTGAAACACTCTGCCCTGAGATGGTATATGGTTGTTGGTAACGGCTGTTTCTTCTTCTTCCTCAGGTTTGTCCGGCAACCCGGCCGATCTCGACAAACGAAAAGTCGTGTTTGGTCAGAACTTTATACCACCCAAAAAGGCAAAAACATTCCTGCAGTTAGTATGGGAAGCGCTACAAGATGTAACTTTAATTATTCTAGAAATTGCAGCCATTATATCTTTGGGCCTTTCCTTTTACCGTCCTCCTGGAGGGGACAGCGAGTGTAAGTATTCAAGACATCTCCTGATTAAAAGATGGTACCTAAAACAATACCTAAAAGCGGGGCAATTAATGTATAAATCCATAGCCTCATAATCTCCAATGAGAAGAGTTTTACCATAAAATCATAGAACACCAATAGCGCAGAAGAGGTCATTGGGCCCTTCGTTCTGCACCAATTCTCTGAGAGTACCTTATCCAGGCCCCCTCCCCACCCCAAACCTAACCCCATTTCCCATGGCTAATCCATCTATCTGACACATCTTGGGACGCTAAGAAGCAATTTAGCATGGCCACTCCACGTAACCTGCACATCTTTGGACTGTGGGAGGAAACCGGAGCATCCAGAGGAAACCATGCAGACACGGGGAGAACATGCAAACTCCACACAGATGGTGATCCAAGCCGGAAATCTAACCCGGATCCCTGGTGCTGAGAGGCAGCAGTGCTAGCCACTGTGCCCCCATGCCGCCCCAATAATATTATTGTTGCATAATATTGACTGTTCTTTCCAATTTTTCACACCTCTTGTTGATTGTGGCCAGGAGTTGCACAACTATTTGCTCTTGGACCTCAAGTAACAATGCAATGTAGGAGATATTGGACACACAAGAGCAGTGAAGGGGTGAAAATGCATCCAGTTTATACTTTAAAGAACAGAGGATACTGGAGAAACTGAGCAGGAGCGTCTTCTCTCCCTTCAAATGCTGCCAATCCTGCTGAGTTTTTCCAACATCCACTGTTTTTTCTGATTCCAGCATCCATAGTATTTTGCTTATTTTTCTAAGGTTGGTTGGGGGGGGGGGGGGAAATCGATGTTTGACCTGGGGATAAAGTGTTGCCCTTTTCTGCATCCAGGAGTCTGATTTGGCAGCCAGTCCTAACAACAGCTTGTATGTAAATTAATCTAGCCTCTCTTGCATATACGATCATCAGCGCAACAGTGTGTAAATGGGACAGAATGGTTGGCCTGCACAAGAGAAATTAGTTGTTTTATATGGAACCCATCTCCAAAGTTGCACATTTTGTTTTTTCTTAAATATGAAGAAGCAGGAATAATATTGAAAATGGGCTGCTTTGGGTTTTCCATGTCCTTTTTAATGTTTGACAGGTTCCACGGGAGAAATTAGTTAAAGCAGAGAAAGTTCTCATCTAAAATGAGTAGACCAGTAATGAGTTAGGCACCAAATTGTTTGGAGCTGATCTAATTTCTGCTAGATAAAAGCAAATTACTGCGGATGCTGGAATCTGAAACCAAAAGTGAAAAATCTGGAAAATCTCGGCTGGTCTGGCAGCCTCTGTAAGGAGAGAAAAGAGCTGACGTTTCGAGTCCAGATGACCCTTGTCAAAGCTGGACAAAGGGTCATCTGGACTCTCAACGTCAGCTCTTTTCTCTCCTTACAGATGCTGCCAGACCAGCCGAGATTTTCCAGCGTTTTCTACTTTCTGCTAGATCCTTGAGAAAAGTAGCTTGGTGCTAGGTTGATGATTACTCATTTATTTAAGGACCAGATGCTTTGAGGTAGAATAAAATAAATTGAAGGTTATATATTTTTTCCAGTTGGAAAGGTGTGCTGCTGATGCCAGGTGAAAGGCTCAAAAATATTTTTCTAACCAAGTGCCGCCGGATCTTAATTGTAAGCTACCACATTCAGTCTGGTGCTGACACCTATAATTATGTCTCCCTTTCTTGTAGTATGTGGGGAAGTTGCAAATCAAGAGGATGAAGGAGAGGCAGACGCTGGCTGGATCGAAGGGGCAGCTATCCTCCTCTCTGTCATTTGCGTGGTGCTGGTGACAGCATTCAACGACTGGAGTAAAGAGAAGCAGTTCCGCGGACTGCAAAGCCGCATCGAACAGGAGCAGAAGTTCACAGTGATCCGCAAGGGTCAGGTTATCCAGATTCCGGTAGCAGAAATTGTCGTGGGCGACATTGCCCAGATTAAATATGGTGAGTAGCAAAGAGAGGCGAGGTACTAAAACGTTGCAACTTGTTCTCAACATCATCAGTGTGATAGTGATGTTGGATTCCTCACATTTTGGTCCTTGATTTTGGACTTCCAATCCTTGAAATTATTGCTGGGACTTTACCGCAGAACGGAATTCTCCGTTGGCCTAGGGCAGGATTTTGAGTCCCGCCCTATTTGTGCTATAGAATGAACCTTTCCATTCTATATTACCTACATTTGAGAAATCATAGAGGGAGGCGATCTTACCGAAAAATATTTTGTGTCGAACAAGTGTGCAAATGGGAGAGAATCTCTCATTTTTTGGGCGAGCTTCCAGATGCAATCGTCTGGCACTTAGAAAATAAAATGAAGCAAAGTGTGATTCTTGCCAGTTGGGGGAGTGGGTGGAGCCTATTCATGCTGGGAAACCGGCTGATGAGCTGTAGGTGGCACCACTGTGCAGGCGCCCCACTCCGTACACTATATCGACCGACATGACAAGCTGGTAAGATTGTCCCCATTTTGCTTGGTCTTTGGGCTCGTGGATACTTGGGTGGTATAAATTTTCTTTTTGCGTGAACCCAATTCCTCTTTGATTATGAATAGTTCCTAAATTATATTCAATTGGGTGTAATTCTGGCCTGTGTCCTTGACACTCGAGCGAGCGTGTATTCTGTATAAAATGAACAGAAAAGTAAGTTCTGTCAAGCAAGTGGGCTGATTTGACTTGAGCAAGTGACGGCACTGAGACAGAAACATTGATAACTAAAGGAGGAAGATATTAGTTCACAATAGAGATGCCTATTTGGCTTCCGGCATTCGGAACTTCCTGCCTTGTTTGAGAATATTCCTTATGGCATCCCTCCAGTGAGAAATATACTAACAAGGTTATTGATGAGAAAAATATGTACAAAAGTGGTCAATTCCAGGCAGAGAATAAAGGAGTTGATAAATTTCTTGGCAATTGCACATGTACAAAGAAGTTGGGCGTATAACTCACCTCCCTGATCAACCTGCATAATGCTGCTCCAACCTTTACTGTTGGATCTCCTGGACAGTTCATTCCTCATTGCTTCAGACTCCTGCTACACAGCAGAGTTAATCCTGTGCACCACCAGAAATACCACTTGTGCTCACGACTCCTAAAGCTGGATGGATGGTCACACCCGTTTGCTAAACTGGTCTTGAGCAGAGCTGGTTAAGGTCTAAGGAAGTGCCCCTCTGCCAAAGAACAATTCTCGATCAGTCCTGTGGCTGGTAAAATCTGGAAATAGGCCACAAAAACTGAGTGTTGAATGGGAGCAACCTTAATGTGTGTGTTTCAGTTTTAATACTGTTCTCTCCTTCCAAAAGCCAAGAAATGTGAGGCTTTATACTCTATCTCACTGAAGCCACATTAATTTCTTGTAAATTTTAATGGGTTTGTGCCTTTAATTCAGTTGAATCATAGAAAAGAATCTGCAATGACCACAGTCCCACTCAGGCCCTATTCCCATAACCCCACGTATTCCCCCCTGCTAATCCCTGACACTCGGGTCAATTTAGCATAGCCAATCAATCTAACCAGTTGAACAGATTTGCAAAGTTTAAAGTTTATTAGTGTCTCAAGTAGGCTTACATTAACACTGCAATGAAGTTACTGTGAAAATCCCCCTAGTTGCCACACTCCGGTGTCTGTTCGGGTACACTGAGGGAGAATTTAGCATGGCCAACGCACCCAATCACGTATTTCAGACTCTGGGAGGAAACCGGAGCACCCGGAGGAAGCCCACACAGACACTGGGAGAACTTGCAGACTCCACACAGACAGTGACCCAAGCCGGGAATTGAACCCAGGTCCCTGGCGCTGTGAGGCAGCAGTGCTAACCACTGTGCCACCGTGCTGCCCCATGTAGATAGGGAGTGAGGGTGAATCGTGGGCTGGAAATATTTCTGTGCCACAGAACTTCGTCATTTGAGATTTCAAAATTATCTGCTGTAAAAGATTAGGAGTCATCTTATCTTTTGGCAACAGTATACAATAAATGGTATTTGATTGGCCATGTACTATATACATCCCACTTGATCTGCATAATTGTTCAATGAAAGGGAAGATTGATTGGAGTGTAGAGCAGATAGCCAATCTGGTGTTGCCTATTTTACGCTAAATGAAGGTGAAAATAACTTCCACTGTTTAGTTTTGAGTGGAAGGAAGGATTATGTTAAGCAGTGGCTAAATGTTTGGGAGCAAGACGCATATTACGCATGTGCATTAAAGTGCATTCCCATCCTGTCTGTGAGATGCACAGGGATGTGTTGTCACAGTGCTTGGGCCTGGATTCATTTCCATGTCCGTTGTGGTCTTCTGACGTGGATATCAACTTCTAGAAATGCTCAGCTAATCGGGCAGCTTATGTGAAGACAGAGTTAACTTTTCAGGTCAACTCTGTTTCTCTCTATAGATGTTGCCCAGCCAGTTGGACATTTTCAGCCATTTTTTTGGTTTGTTTTAATGTTATATTTCCTGCAACTTCAGTGTTTTGCCTTTGTAAGGATGTCAACTTAATGTTTGTGCCCCTGCAGGTGACCTTCTGCCAGCTGATGGTGTTCTCATCCAAGGCAATGACTTAAAAATAGATGAAAGTTCTTTGACAGGAGAGTCAGACCATGTGAAGAAATCAATGGAGAAGGACCCCATGCTACTCTCTGGTAAGCTCAAGCAACTATTGTGTTCGCACACTTCATTTAGGGATGATCAGAAGCACAGTATACAAGGGTAGGGCTCCTCAAGAGACTCCAGCAGGTGTTTGGATGTTTTGAGCTCCCTAATTAACCTCCTGATGAGAAGCTAACAGGAATGGATGGGAATCAGCCACAGGAGTGGGATGCCTAGCAGATTTTTACTTTGGATGCCACTGGTCAGTTTCTTGAGGGAAATATGACCATCAGGAGAAGGCTGCCAGTAAAATGGGTGTTCTTGGGATAGGGATGTTGAGATGTTGTGGCTGGTGGTGAGGGAGCCAGGTATAGTGGAGACCTGGATTTCACTTGTGGAGCTTGGTGGCTGCTGCCTCCAGTAAGCAGTTTTGTTTTATATTATAATTTATATTATTTAATATTTTTAATATTTTTTTAAAAGCCCATATTGGAGGCTTTGGTGGCTTCGTGACTGTTTTACCTGATGAGAAATCCAGGGCAGGCAACTCACTCAGACAGCTAAAATATCAAAGGATCCCAGTGTGACCCCAGATTGCATTGTGTTAGTGAGAGTCCCAGTGGAGTCTGGTAGGACCCTGACCTCCCCAAACCCTACCATTTGAAATGGGGAGTCAGTGTAAATGGAGCTGCTACGTATGAGCTGCTATCTTTCTCCTTATCCACAAATCAGAGTTGAAAAATTTCCCCATTTGCGCTTTAAAAAAAATCATGTTTGGTTTGGTTGGTTTCCCCTCTTGCATTCTCAGTCACATTCCAGATCCTTTTAGCTTGCTGTTTTTAATTCAGTCCTTAACAGATGCAACTTGAAATGAATGTAGCGTGTGTCTGATGTACTCATTTCCTCCGCCCCAGTTGTTGGCTCTAGTTTGTTAGAATAAAGGATTGTTGTTTTTTTCTTATTTTGCAGATGACTTTGCATTTCTACAGGCTGGCTTATATTGTGGGCTGCCTTTTACCTGTCCCCGTATTGGGTGTGTTCTCAGTGGGTGATGGGGACGAATAGGGGGGCACATAAAATGGGGTAGGAGCCAACCTCTCCAACCCCCGAAAAACTCACCCTCATGATGAAAGGAGTGGGCAGGCACCAAAATCAGCAGCCCACTCGCCAGATAATTAAGAAGCACTTAGACAAACCAGTAATAGGGTGCCACAGTGGTCTGCACTGCTGTCTCACAGCACCAGGGATCCAGGTTTGATTGCCGGCTTGGGTCACTGTCTGTGTGGAGTTTGCGCATTCTCCCCATGTCTGCGTGGGTTTCCTCCAGGTGCTCTGGTTTCCTCCCACACTCCAAAGATGTCCAGGTTAGGTGGATTGGCCATGCTAAATTGCCCCTTAGTGTCCCAAGATGTGTAGGTTAAGGGGACCAGCAGAGTAAATACATGGGGCTACAGGGATGGGGCCTGGGTAAGATGCCCTGTAGAAGAGTCTGCGCACACTTGATGGGCCAAATGCCCTCCTTCAGCACTGCAGGAATTCTATGATTCAATTGACCCCAATAATAGCTGCTCGCACCGTACAATGATTGGTGTGAGTGATCGGGTACGAGTGTGCAGGCTGATTTTTCTGAATTGTGTAAGGATGGGGAGGGAAAGGAGAAGTTAGGCCAACTTCCCAAAAGGGAACTTGGGGTTTAAATGTCAATGGCTTTTGTCTCAAACAATCTCCTAATTTAGCAACGGGTGCCTAAGAATTAATATTGGGATAACCAGTTTCAATAATCGGAAATGGATGGTGTTACCTTTTACCTACCGATCTCTCTTATAGGTACCCATGTAATGGAAGGCTCTGGCCGGATCCTTGTCACCGCAGTAGGTTTGAACTCCCAGACTGGTATCATTTTCACCTTATTAGGAGCAGGTAGTGACGAGGAAGAGAAGAAAAACAAGAAGGGTAAGTAGGCCGCTTCCTGCTTCTCCAATAACGTTAGAAATGACTGACCATTACCTTTTTTTTCCTCCACCCTGGTTGTTCCAGGAATGCATATTCCAGTTATCTAGCATTATATCGTTCTAAATGAATGTAGAATTTGTAAATACTTGAGTTCGCAGGGGCACCAAATTGCAAGTCCTGGCCATGTACTGTGCGAGCTCTGTGGCACTCTACGGTTTTCTAATAAAATAATGATATGAGTGGTATGTATGCCGACATCCTGGTTTGTACCATGGTGATCACAAGCATTTGTTTAAGAAACGGTGTTCACACTTACCCAATTCATTATCGCCCTCTGTTAATTGCTTTTAGTTTTAAAACTTTGTAGACTATGTGATGATTGCAAACCCAGTTGAATCTTTCTTTTCCCTGACCTGTTGACTACGTAATCAAAACACAACCACAGTTCACTTCCTTGTCTTTAAAATTAAGTCTAATCTTGCCATTGTGTAAATGTTAAAGGGGCAAGGTTGTGTTTTTGTGCACTCATTTATGTGAGTGATTGTCTTATGCTGCCTATTTCAAAAGGCTACACCAGTTGTTTTTTTGTGGACCTAATTCAAGATCACAAATAACAACAATCAGGGTTTCCTGGTGTGAGGAATGGAATAAAACTATATTCAAGGTGTCACAATTAATTTTGCACATGCGCCACCAGTTAATGAACAGAGAGATTTCCCCAAAATGTATTTGATTTTATTAAGAAATACAGAAGTGTTTTATTTCCAATTTATGATATAACTAATGGCTCAGGTTTAGCCTCTGTTTAAATTTATCTTTTTTTTTGTTCATTCACTGAACATTGAATGTTTCTGGCAAGGCTGGTATTTATTGCCCGTCACCAATTGCCAAGAAAGTAGTAATGGGCTAACTTGAATTGCTGCATTCATACGACTGAGTGTCTCTCTAGGACACATCATGAGGCAAATAAGAGTCTGGGTGGCACAGTGGTTAGTGCTGCTGCTTCACAGCGCCAGGGACCCAGATTCAATTCCTGGTTTGAGTCACTGTCTGTGTGGAGTATGCACGTTCTCCCCGTGTCTGCGTGGGTTTCCTCCCAGGTGCTCCGGTTTCTTTCCACAGTGCGAAAGACGTGCTGGTTAGGTTCCTTGGCCAGGCTAAATTCTCCCTCAGTGTACATAGGAATTAGGAGCAACAGTAAGCAAATTCAGCCCTTTTGACCCTGCTCTGCCATTCAGTCAGATTATGGTTGATCTTTCCCTGGTCTCAAACCTACCTCCCCACCTGTTCCCCTTATCCCTTTTTCTATTAGAAATAATCTGAACAGGTGCCGGAGTGTGGCAACTAGTGGACTTTCAAAGTAACTTCATTGTAGTGTGAATGTAAGCCTACTTGTGACACTGAATAAACTTTAAACTTCATGGGCCAGGCTGGATAAGGACAGCAGGTTTCCTGTCCAAAAAGACAGTTGAACCAGTTTTTATTCCAATTTTTTTTATTAGTACCACATTTTATTTTGCGTTAAGCTGAATTCAAATTCTGAAACTGTGATAAGACTTCAGTTGGTGTTGTCTGGATGTTCAGCCCAGGCTGCTGGATTATTAATCCAGGAATAGCCACTGCACTACCATATCCATTTCTAAGTTAATTTGTTGAGACCCAGGTCAGAAATGCCAAAGTGTTTTATGCCTTGCCCCTAAGTTTTACATTTGATTTTGGCATTAGGGTGAGCATAGGGTGTTTCACTCTAGGTATGATTCAAGTGACCCACTAGGAAGCTTTTATCAAACAAAAGCTTATTCAAGAACACAGTTAAAATATTACAAAAACATTTAGCATAACTTTTACCAATTATAAGACTTGAACATTACACCGTATACTCCTAGCAGCTAGCTTTCTCTGCTGTTCCAAATTAAACACCATCCCAAAGACAAACACCCTTCTTCAGACTTGGCACAGAAACAAGTATGTTCACGTGATGCTGGATTTGCAGCTTTTTAACACCTGCTGTGAATTGCTTCTTTTGAATGTTGGGCCAAATTTCTGAGGCTTTCAGGTCCTGGAACATTCCAGAAAGCCTCTGAGGGGGGAGAGAGAGAGAGACAGTGACACTGCCTGCCTCCACCAGCTTCTAGCAGCAACTGAGAACCTTGGAATGCTCTATTTTTTAAAAAAATGTTCCCAGGCATATCACCTGACCTGTCGATCATCCTCAATCAAGCTACACTCAGCAATCTCCAAAGGACCATTAAAACCCCAGGACCCTGCATTAGTCCAGATTAAAAACAAACGTTATGTCAGCAGCAATAAAGGATACCGGTTACAGTTAATATGGTACCAATAAGATGCTAGGGCCAGCTTGAAACATCCTGCAGAGAAACATGATTAAAACACATTTCTTAAAGGCACGGTATCATATCAAACTGCATTAACTGTTGTCCCTAAATATAAGTAAATTGATGTTTATTGGCAGAAGTTCTAGATGTGCTATCTTTTATGTGATTTAAAATCTTAAATTGGGGCTTAAGTGTTTAATTACATAAGTACTTTGATTTGAGTTATATCATTAGACCCCGCAATATAAATCTCTCTCTCCCTTTGCCAAGGAGTTGACTCCTCTGATTTTGAGATTAATTATTGTTTGGAACTACATCTGAAAACGTCACTTGTGCAGCTGGTTGCTAAACAGATCTTCCCAGCAAATACAAAAATTCGAACGTCATTTATAATCCCGTGCAATATCCTTTAGCAGGACACTGGATAAGCATTTGTGTTTGGTAATGGACAACTGTAACTGTAGAAATACAATCTGGTGACATTGTGCTGCATAAAACTTAGCCTGGACTTTTAGTGTGGCCTTTTAAGTACCACCCACATTTTATTTTCAATTGACAAAGTGGCAAGCATTTTTATTAAATCTCTGAAATCCTGCATAAAAACTACAGAAGGATAAACTTAACTTCACATTTAAAACTCCTGCAAAATGACACTGCAAATATTTGTAGATTGATGCCCTGTCATTAATTACTGAATCATCTTAAATTCACGGCAGCAATGAAATCGATCATCTGGTAGGCTGTCCAGCAATGAATATCTGGATCTTTTTCTAATGCCCCCATCCCCATCCCACCCAATTCCCTCTCGCCAAAAATCTAATCTAAAACCATGAAGGCTGGAACTCTTACCACCTCACCGCCCAGAATTGGAGCAGGCGAGGGTCCAACAATGGAAATCTCCTTTGACCTCGGGTGGGAATTGCCGGTCTCACCCGAGTGAGGCCATAAAATCCCACCCATAGTGTAAGGTGGGATAACCTTGGTACAGACACGCATTGCACAGATCAATTTTTCTGGCATTGGTTCTTATTTAATATAATTTACACATTCTATTTGTGATTAACCCCACCTTTAAAATGGTTTATGCAATGGTTGATAACTTTTTTTATTTCCTTCTCCCTGCTACTGTTCTCAGAAGGTGATTTGATTTGCAGTGATAGGTGCACAAAACATCTCGTACTTTTAGAAGTTCCAGTCGGTCTTTAAAGGGTTGAATGCTTGGAGAGAAAGCATTTTGTCAAAACACAATGTCCACTTTTCAAAAAAAAAATGCATTCACTGACTGAAAGCAATATTGTGTTAAAAGCCATGACTTCTCACTTTGACTTAAAAATCATATTTCCACAATGCGAGATCACATCATTTGTAACACTTAGATACTCAAAGTACAAATCCCAAAAGGAATGGATTGGGCATAATGTGACTTGGAGAACTGCTTTTTAATTTGAATAAACATCTATAAATGTGCTTTAAAAAAATAATTATTTAAAGCAAGTATCTTTGTAGTTGGCCTACATAAACTGGTTATTCTTCAATGACCTGGCCCCTCACACTGAGAAGGTAAGAGTAACACTCCTCAAATTGGCCGTGATTTTCTGGTTCGTTGAATTAAAGGTTAGCCATACTTAGCATTGACCATGCTAAATTCTCCCTCAGTGTACCCGAAGGCGCCGGAATGTGGCGACTTGGGGATTTTCACAGTAACTTCATTGCAGTGTTAATGTAAGTCTACTTGTGACCAATCAATAAATAAACTTAAAACAATCCGGATGATCTATGGAGATTACATGCATATCACAGAATCTTTTACAAGGATAGATATCTTCACTTGCTTTAGAAGTGTTCATACTCGAGTTAAACTAATGTCTAGATAGGCACATCTGAACAGATACAGTGTTCATAACAGCCTTGTGCTTCGCAACGTATACAAGACTGGTAACGTACCTTAATCAGTGAAATGCATTCACTCATTTAAGGGCCTTGGTTGTAGAAATGGTTTTGCAAATGCTTCACCATTCTTTCCATGTGCTTTAGGATGCTGCTGTTATCTTCTGTTTTTTAAAAAAAAAGGCTTTCTCAAGCCCTGCATATGATGAGAAGATAATTGGGCTTTAGCCATCTCGCATGTATTGCTCCCACTTCTCAAAATAATGTACTCATTATTGTAAAAGTTTTGTAGCTGACCTGTGAAATGGTTAAAGTTGGATGAAGTTTCTTCTGTTTAATATGCTGTAAAATCATAAGTTCTTTCCTTACAATTGTTTCTCGTGAGCGAGGTTCCTCTATGACATACCAAACATTTTAACTTGCATTAACCAGCTTTTTTTTGCTGGAATATTGTCCTTTTGTCCAATATGATCATATTCTCCAATTGTTGTTCGAGT
The DNA here is from genome assembly GCF_964213995.1 of Mustelus asterias. Classification (NCBI taxonomy): domain Eukaryota; kingdom Metazoa; phylum Chordata; class Chondrichthyes; order Carcharhiniformes; family Triakidae; genus Mustelus; species Mustelus asterias. The sequence goes on along the minus strand of NC_135825.1, from coordinate 16,027,686 downwards.
TGAAGGCTGATTGCCAAACAAGAATTAAGGGTTGAAATTCCACTAGAGCTTTCGGGATTTGTATTTTTTTTTCACACGAGCCGATCGGAGAGCCTGCAGTTTCTCTTCACCTGAGGACTTTCTGAATTTTGAGAAATTAAGAAAACGGTGGTTTGACCGAGGGGAGGGATTAGGAAAATTGTTGCTTTTTGATATGAGGGAGTTTCCTGGCCAATCAGTTGTATCTGCAGTTGGACTACAGACTGGACTGTCATGAAAATGATTTAGCGCTGTAGTTTATTCTGCGGCATGTAACAGACTGACAAACCAGTGGAAGTCCATTTAAGGACTTGTATATCTTCGATTCTGCAGATGAATTGTGTAGTGAAATCCCACATTGTTCAATGAAATATATCACCATGAAATGTGCACTTTAGACCATTGGTATCCAAATACCTTTGGAAATTAATTCATTTTCCACCAGTACCTTAAATTCAAGGCACAAACGCCTTTTCTTTAAAAAAAAACTGCCATAATTAACCCTTTTCTATCATGTTTTTGGTGATCCTATACATGCATACATAAGGGCGGCATGGTGGCACAGTGGTTAGCACTGCTGCCTCGCAGCACCAGGGACCCGGGTTCGATTCCCAGCTTGGGTCACTCTGTGTTGACTCTGCATGGATTTCCTCCGGGTGCTCTGGTTTCCTCCCACAATCCAAAAGACATGCTGGTTAAGTGCATCGGCCGTATTCAATTTTCCCTCAATGTACCTGAACTGATGCCGGAGTGTGCCGATTAGGGGATTTTCACAGTAACTTCATTGTGGTGTAAATGTAAGCCTACCTGTGACACTGATAAATAAACTTAAACTTACATATTTCTTGGTTCTGGAATTTGGCCATTCTTCACCAATTATCATGTCCAAGTGGACAAGTGATTAAAATTCAAGTAAGACTACATGAAGCTTAAATTATTTGTATTTTATTTCTGCCTCCACTTGACAGCATAGCTAAAGAGGGTAGAAATTCTCCCCCTATCGGCCATTCCTGCTTTTTAATGTGGGGGAGGGGGCTTTGAGATTGGGGGTGCAGGTGATTAACCTGCTGATCAGAGGAGGTCCTTAATTTAAATAACTCAAATTTTACCTGTGGTTTAAATCTAATATCTGGGAACTAGGTTTCCCAGCTCTTGATAAACCTGGCAGCTTGAAGGGAGGTGAAAATGGCCTGATCCAACAAGCAAGACATTGGGAGGTGTGGTGGCACAGTGATTAGAACTGCTGCCTCAAAGTGTCAGGGACCCAGGTTCGATTCTGGCCTTGGGTGACTGTCTGTGTGGAGTTTGCACGTTCTCCCCATGTCTGCGTGGGTTTCCTCCCGAGTCCTCCGGTTTCCTCCCACAGTCCAAAGATATGCACATTAGGTGGATTGACTCTGCTAAATTGTCCCTTAGTTTCCCAGGATGTGAGGGTTTGGGGGATTAATGGGGTTACAGGGGTAGGATGGGATGCTCTGTCGATGAGTCGGTGCAGACTTGATGGGCCGAATGACCTCCTGCACTGTAAGGATTCTGTGAATTCAATGTGAATTCTAAAAGTGCAGTTCCAAGACTACTTGTGAGTCTAGGTGACAGTCAAGCAAAGCTGTCTCCCACTCAGCAATTGGACCTCTCATGGTTGACTAACCTCTCCTCACCCTGGCCACTGAGTGATCTCTCCATGTCCTTGACCGCTGTCTACCCATGGCTCCACTCGTTGGCTGTGGTATAGTTTTACTCCACAGTCAGCCAACCTGCTTATCTGGTTTTGGATGCATTAGGATTTCCTAACCGCAACATCTTATCCACATATATATCATGGACCACCAATACATTAGTGTGCTGCACACTTCCAAGACCAAGTGCTAAAAAAGGTTGACACAGCGTACTCAAGAGATGTTACCTTTTGATCACCATAAGCGTGTGAATTTCAAGTTGTTCTTAAAGGCATCCACAATGGGAAGGTGACTAAATAAATTGGCAAAGCAATTTCTGACTTCGCTCAAACTGGAATTTCAATCACTTTTTTCAAAAAAAAGGTCCATTCCTAAAGAAAAGTAAGTTCTTTGACATATTGTTCCACTGCCTAGTAACACCAAAACTTATTTAACATGCCAACGTGGAAAGGGCTGGTAACATATAGGAGAACCAACCGAGTTAAAATTAATTATGTTTGCACCCATTGTAAAATGTTTAACCACATTCAGACCAGGTAAAGAAAAGCTTCTCCAGATTAAACTAAATTACTCCAAATCGAATACTTTTGAACTAAAAACAGTGCATGTATATATTTTTAATCTATCTCACATGACCCAGGCTATTTGACCTGATGCCAAATACGATATTCATCAACTTTAAGTCTTGCCACACTTTTGAGATACTAATTGGAGGAGCTGTCTTGTGTTGATACTCGTGTGTCGAGAATCGATTTGCTGTAGCTTTCCCATTGAAATTACCAATTTAATTCTGGGGAGTGACCTGGACTGAACAAGGTTTAAAGTCAAAAATGGTAAAGCGATAAAATTTGTGGAACTGCAATGATTTTACAGCACTCCCATGGCATGTACTAACAGTCAACATTTCATTCCCAGTTTCCGACACAACTAAACATGAGCCTTACATTATAGCATTTATGAAGTCATGTGACGAGCATTCCACCCTTTTTTGTTTGAACAGGTAAAAAACAAGGAGCCCCAGAAAATCGCAACAAAGGTAACCCTCATAAACATAGAAGAGCACACTAACTGGAAACATTCTTTCTTCCTTTTTTGTTTTAACCATTATCCTTGTTCTTCAAATTCGCTAACACAGTGGGACCTTCACCTTCTGTTTATGGGGGTACAACGATTATTGAAAAACCATAATCAGATGCAACCGTTTAATACGACTGGTAGAGCAAAGCTGTTCTGATTAAGAACTCATTTCATGTGGAACCTCTTCAATATTATGCCCAAGGCTTCCTTTATAAACCCGTCAGCATTTACTTAAGCCATGTGTTGATACTGCCGGTTTATCTATATGATAATAATGATTATCTCATCTATATGAGATAATGCCAGTGGCCTAGGTGAAAACTGACGATAACTTCTATGCTTATTGGTGAGTTGCTTTAAGCGTTGACCATAACTGTCACTTGCATCTGCAAGTGATTCGAAGTAGATATTTTAAATACTACACACTTTTTTTTTCCCAGCTTTCGTTGCTAATTTATTTTTGTCACCTATTGTCATTGGCCACTTGCTGTTGTTGGAAGAGACAAAGACATGAAATTGTAATAGGCATCTCCCAAACACCTGATTTGCATTGAAAAGTCTTGACTGATTTATTTGATTTCTGTCCGTCAAAGTCTCCTAAACTCCAATGAAGCGAATTTGTTCCCTTGTTTAATTTGCATTGAATGAGCTAGCGATATCATTCTTTGACTCATGTTCCACCTCAATTAAGTTGAGGATGTGCCTACGAAACAAAAATGCGAGAGGAAAGCTGTAACCTAAGCATGGTGAAGTAAGATGTTTAATCAAAGTCTCTTTACTTTTCAAAAAACAGTAATCGTTGAACCCCTATTTTTTTCCTTCATAGTCTCAACATTCACGCTGTGGTTTCACTGTTCCTTCCAGGCTGTGTGTGGAGGACCTCATACTTCACCCGCTCTGCAGTTTAGCTTGCCTTCCTTCAGCCTCTCTGACATAGTTGTTGTTTCTTCCCCCCTCCACCCGACCCCCTTTCTTCGTTGCTCCTAGTTCTCTTTTTGAAATCTAATTACTGAATAGGATTTAAAGGACATTGTATCCTTGCGAAACTTGTTGACTTTCAATGCTGGCAGTGATGACGTTGTGCTTTAATACAGATGGTCACCATTGTGTTAATAATGGACAACCGATTGTGTATCAAAGCGCAAACACATTTTTGTACGGAAGCTGCAAGCCTAAGACAATTCAACAAGCAAACATCTGCAGAATGATGCATTCAGATTTGTGGGTATAAAAGGCCATCAATTCCAGATTCCCCAACCAGGAAAAGCGTACACTCGCCGTCTACCCTGTAAAGCTACTTAAGAATTTTATGTTTCAATGTGGTTCGTACTCTTTTAAACTCTAGGAAATATAGGCGAGGTGCTTAGTGTAGTGCGCTTTCATTTCACTTCCTCCCAAGGCAAGAATATTTTTCCTTGGACAAAGAGACCTGAAACTTGCACACTGCTTCAGGTGGGGTCTCTCCACCAAGGCCCTACATAATTTCAGTAATACCTCTGTACCTTCATACTTCAATCCCTTTATAATACTTATCTTTTGACTTCTCAATTGCTTTCTCTTTCCTGCCTGTCAGCTTTGTGATTATCATACCCAGGCTCCTCTTAATACCGATATTACCCAGCCTTTCACTTAGAACAGTACAGCACAGAACAGGCCCTTCGGCCCACGATGTTGTGCCGAGTATCACTATTTTTTTTTTTTAATTCCACCTTTCTATCTTTTTCTTCCCAAGGGTTAAGTTTGCACTTCTCCGCCACCCCCTTGCCCATTCACTGATCCCATTTATCCCTTTTCGTGGCCTTACTTTCTCACCTCACTTTATGCCATCAGCAAACTTAGATTCCATTCCTATCCTCTTCCATCTGTTGACCAATCCTCATCTACACTAACATATTACCCCCAATCCCATGGGCCTTAACATCGTATGATAATTCTGGTGTGGCATCTTACCAAATACTTTCTAAAAATTCAAATGCCCTACTTTCCTCCAATACGTTCCCCATTATCTACCCTGTTAGTAAAACCTCAAAAAAGCTAATAGGTGCATAAAAAGAGTCTTCTTTCATAAATCTGTATTGACTCTACCAACACACATTATCATTTTCTTAAGTGTTCTGTTACTGTGCCCTTAACAATAGTTTCCAGCATTTTCCCACTACTAACTTCGGGCTAACTACCCTACAGTTCCCTTTATTCTCTCTGCCCCTCTTGAATAGCAGGATTATTCATAATTTAGGAGTATAAATTATTAACCTCTAGTCCAGTTCACCTGAACTCTCCTCAAATGGCACAACTGGCTTGATTTTGGAAAGACCCTCAGAACTTCGAAGCGAGCGAATGCTGGGCAGTTGCCACAGCTTCGGACATTTTTGTTCTGTGTGCAACTCTACTGGATGTAACGAGTGGAATTCAAATTCCTGAACAGAATTTATCTTTTTATGTGATCCTCCAGAAAATAAATCTCTTCTCCCCCTGCCCCCCCCCCCCCCCCCCCCCTCAACTGCCAGGCATTCACCACTGGGGGTAATAAGACGAGCAGTCAGAAAATTAGACAAATCAAATTTTTTAGAAATTATTTTCTCCCTTACCCCTGCAGCAGCTACATCCTGTGATGTTACTTCAATACTTCAGCCTGTTGCCACTATTTGAGTATATAGATAGTACGTGGGTTCTTTTGTAATGTGAATTCTGACTTGAATGTAAAAGAAAATGTTTAATTTCCCTCTTTAGGATCTTTTTCTACATACTATCTCCATATTTGTCACTGCGGCTGTTTAGTGGTGGCCTGTGCACAAGAATAGACTGGGTATCTTAATTCAGTCCTGTTTATATTTGTAGCCATTTGATTCTGCCTCAAGTACTTAGACCATGGAAAAGCTGGCTCTTGTCCATCCGGACACTTGCAGCCAATGTAATGATATGTTGGATTATGCATCTAGATGTCATCTTTGCTTAGTAGCATGCTCAGGAAGGTCATGGGTTCTAATCCTACATTTTGAGCAAATAATACAGGTCAACACTTCAATGCAATAACTGAGGGAGTGCTACACTGGGAGATGCTATTTTTCAGATGAGTTACTAAATCTAGGCCCTTCCTGCTTGATCAATATCGCCAGTTGAGCGGGAAAAGGATTCGATACCCTCTTTTGATAGTTGCCAACTAAAATAAGTTTGCAGGTCATTTTGTTTTTGCAGTCTACACCCTGTGTGTAAATTGCCTGCTGTTTGCCTGCGTACCAGTGACTACTCTAAATACTTAATTTGACTTGAAGCACCTTGGGATCTCCTAACGATGTCCTCCCCTGTTCCTTCACCTTGGTTGATGAACGTTGAGAGAGACACTGGGATTCTCTCTTTGGCTTCTATCTTCATTTAACTGAGGAAATTATTTTTCCCTGACACACACTCACAGGATGCTGTTAAGATTGCCTTCTATGTTGAGACATAGTTTGTGTTCAGTAGACACCTGACTATGAATCGCTTCACTGCTGCTGAGGGATGATTCCCACTTCTGTATAGAATCTGGGGCACACTGAATCCACTGAGACCAAATTCACATCCTGTCTACAAGGAAGAAAGGTTCGTGACAGAAATCCATTATAGAAATAGTTGAGAATGGAGACTGTGTGGAAATAGCGCTGCCTATAACTCTGCCCCAAAGGGTTGCGGAGGCTGGATTATTAGAAGCATTTAAAGTGGAGGTGGATAAAAGTTTGATAGATCGAGGAATAGAGGGCCATGGGGAAATGGCACAGAAATGGAGGCTGCCATAGATCAGCCATGATTGTATTGAATGATGGGGCACGCTTAAAGGGCTTGGTGGCCTGCTCCTGCTTCTGTTTCTTGTGTTAAGAGGATAGGTGCTTTTAAATTAGATGACACACATGGGCCCTTTGTGTCTACTTTGCTTGCACAAATGGAACCCTCACTTGCTTTATTTCCAGGCTCACAACTCTGTTTCCACATTTAAGAAAGGTGTCACTTGTGTGGCAAGAGCAGGCTACGAGCATCTACAACGGCTACTACACCAGTGGCATCTGTCCCAGACCCCTAATGTGAGACCATGCTCTGGACAACATATAGCCAGAATCCTGGTGACGTGGACTAAAACCGATCCGGTTTTAACTGACAACTTTAGTTTTTGTTCTTTACATTTATTAGACATTCCTGAGGATTGGAAGTGCTCAGTGTAAGCAACCAAGAGACAAGCACCCAGAAGTAGAGACCTGAAATATTTGCCGTCTAACAGGAATCTCTTGAGCAATTTTGAAGAGATCTAGTGGATAGACACTTGGAAAAGAGAGAACTGGTGATACAATAGTTGGTGCAGATTCAGGAAGAGGAGGTGGTGCTGCTCATCCAGTTGTTGGGACTGTGATCTAGTTGTTGATGACACATCCACAATAGCTAAAATGTGTGCTCTTGATTCACCTTCACACACAATATTAAAGCAGCACATTTATGTCCCCTAAGGAATGTGGTCTGTGCATTATTTAGCATTGTACTTCTTGTCATTGATTTTTTACAGTTTGAGATTCTTTTTGCTTCCTTCTTCCTGCGACTCGGCCATGTTTGCACTCGGGAATTGCTCTTATTCAGACTGAAGGTGAAAGGAACATCACTGGTAATAGCTGCTGCTTCAGGGGTTCTGATTACCAATGGAATATCCCTTCTGTGTCTTGGGGGTCACCTTGCTTCCTAATGTTGCGTGCCAGAAGTCTGAGGAGAGGGGGTTGGGGAGGGGGAGAGAAATATCCCATAATATATGGACAGTAGTACAGCTTTAGTTATAAGCAACTGTTTTCCCCCTCCTTTTCATGATGAAGTATTGGACATTGTACTTTTTTTATTTGTTGTGTGCTACATGCTTCATTTACAGACACGAGCTATCCATGGTTTGTCTGTTGTTGCTGTCTTAAGAATGAGATATTGTAATTGTAACATCATTTGTGTCTGTGGCAAACTTGATACTGAATTTTGCTCTCTGCTCCTTTTTTAATCTGATCTCCTCTTGTGGTTTAACCAACAAAGTGATACTTTGAACAGTGAAATTACAAATTAAAAAAAATGCTTATGGCCTCAGTCAACTGACTTCCTTTAATTGCTGATGTGCTGGGATCCAGCTAAAGGCATCAGTGATATTGGCGTGTAGTGTTTACAGTTAGAGTCAAATGTAGTGACATTATTTGTGACCTCTGCGTCTGATGCAGTTTTTGGTCATTTATGAACTGCATCTAATATTATTGGCTAGCACAAGGACAGATAGATGATATTACAATGCATTAGAGTTGTCTTTTATAAATTGTTGCCCTTGTGTAATCCAATCAAGGCAATATAGTCAAATTAATTATATCCCCTGTTTCAACAGTATACATAATTGAACCTTTTTATTTTGCTTGATTCATTTCATTATATTAACTACAGCTTGGAAAAGTGATAAAAATATTTCCATCAAATGGAATAGTTTATATAAATCTGACATTTTCTATAACAGCTGCTTAATTTTATCTCTTGCGAATGACTTTACAATTGAACCTTTGGAAACAGGAGGACCAAATTGGGCAAAACGATGTAGTTTGTCTCAACTACTACTCAGCAGGAATTATCAGTGCAGTATCCAGTGCATCTTAAATATAAAACCTAATTTGTTTCCTCTTTTGTAGGGACTGAAATATTATCTCTAGTTTCATAACTCTTGTCACTTTGCTGGAAGACCTTACATTTTCTCAGTGCTCTCACATAACTATTATGAAAGCGTAACTTAAACACTCAACACCCACCCCCTCTTCCCACCCCCCCCCCCCCCGCCAATATTTATTCACACATCAAATTTCCCCCACTGTTGTCTGTGCCTAAACGTTTGTATAATCCAGAATAGTTTTGACTGTTTATGGAGTGTTTGCAAATCTGTTTCAATCTGTTGGACCCAGCTAAAGCTCAGGACGGCGTTGCTCTGGAGATTCAACCATTGAAGAGTGAAGAGGGAGGTGACCAGGAAGAGAGAGAGAAGAAAAAATCAAACATACCAAAGAAAGAGAAATCTGTCCTGCAGGGAAAGCTCACCAAATTGGCAGTGCAGATTGGAAAAGCAGGTAAAGCAAGCTGACTTCATGGAACAGCTCTATAACTTACTAAAGATTATATTGTTGTCTGATATTTTTCCTTTAAACCCGGGTTCGATTCCCAGCTTGGGTCACCATCTGTACGGAGTCTGCACGTTCTCCCTATGTCTGCGTGGGTTTCCTTTGGATGCTCTGGTTTCCTCCCACAGTCCAAAAGATGTGCTGGTAAGGTTCATTGGCCATACCAATTTACGGGGAGGCAATGGCCTAGTGGTATTATCGCTAGATTATTAATCCAGAAACTCCGCTAATGTTCTGGGAACCGGGTTCAAATCCCACCATGGCAGATGGCACCTCTGAGGGAAATCTTTGTCTCTTCATTGGACACAGGTGAGGTCCCTGAGGATTGGAGGATAGCGAATGTGGTACTGTTATTTAAGAAGGGTAGCAGGGATAACCCGAGTAATTATAGGCCAGTGAGCTTGACGTCCGTGGTAGGGAAGTTGTTGGAGAGGATTCTTAGAGACAGGATGTATGTGCATTTAGAACGGAACAGTCTCATTAGTGACAGACAGCATGGTTTTGTAAGAGCAAGGTCGTGCCTTACAAATTTGGTGGAGATTTTTAAGGAAGTGACAAAAACGGTTGACGAAGGAAGGGCCGTGGATGTCGACTATATGGATTTCAGTAAGGCATTTGACAAAGTCCATCATGGCAGGTTGGTTAAGAAGGTTAAGGCTCATGGGATACAAGGAGAGGTGGCGAGATGGGTAGAAAACTGGCTTGGCCACAGGAGACAGAGGGTAGCAGTCGAGGGGTCTTTTTCCGGCTGGAGGTCTGTGACCAGTGGTGTTCTCCATCTGACGAAGGAGCATTGCTCCGAAAGCTTATGGTATTTGCTACCAAATAAACCTGTTGGACTTTAACCTGGTGTTGTGAGACTTCTTACCAGTGGTGTTCCGCAGGGCTCTGTACTGGGACCTCTGCTATTTGTGATATATATAAATGATTTGGAAGTAGGTGTAACTGGTGTTATCAGCAAGTTTGCGGATCACACGAAGATGGCTGGACTTGCAGATAGCGATGAACATTGTTGGACAATACAGCAGGATATAGATAGGCTGGAAAATTGGGTGGAGAAATGGCAGATGGAATTTAATCCAGATAAATGCGAAGTGATGCATTTTGGAAGAACTAATGTAGGGGGGAGTTATACAATAAATGGCAGCGCCATCAAGAGTATAGAAACACGGACCTAGGTGTGCAAGTCCACAAATCCTTGAAGGTGGCAGCACAGGTGGAGAAGGTGGTGAAGAAGGCATATGGTATGCTTGCCTTTATAGGACAGGGTATAGAATATAGAAGCTGGAGTCTGATGTTGCAGCTGTATAGAACGCTGGTTAGGCCACATTTGGAGTACTGCGTCCAGTTCTGGTCGCCGCACTACCAGAAGGACGTGGAGGCTTTAGAGAGAGTGCAGAGAAGGTTTACCAGGATGTTGCCTGGTATGGAGGGTCTTAGCTATGAGGAGAGATTGGGTAAACTTGGCTTGTTCTCCCAGGAAAGATGGAGAATGAGGGGAGACCTCATAGAGGTGTACAAAATTATGAAGGGTACAGATAGGGTGAACGGTGGGAAGCTTTTTCCCAGGTCGAAGGTGACGATCACGAGGGGTCACAGGCTCAAGGTGAGAGGGGCAAGGTATAACTCCGATATCAGAGGGATGTTCTTTTTACACAGAGGGTGGTGGGGGCCTGGAATGCGCTGCCAGGTAGGGTGGTGGAGGCAGACACGCTGGCATCGTTTAAGACTTACCTGGATAGTCACATGAGCAGTCTAGGAATGGAGGGATACAAACGAATGGTCTAGTTGGACCAATGAGCGGCACAGGCCTGGAGGGCCAAAGGGCCTGTTTCCTGTGCTGTACTGTTCTTTGTTAAATGAACATCAGAATGGGGGAAAATACCGTTCGTGTGTCGAACATACGGAGCAATCATAATTTTAGAAGGAATTGGTTCTTTTATTAACTACTCCTGTAATGATACTGGAAACGAGAGATCCAGAGAATGTAATTTACTTGGTTTTTCAAAATAAAGTTCAGTGTAAAAGGCTTTTTAAAAAGATTAAGGCTCATGAAGTTTGGTAAGTTAGCTATTTGAAACAAGTTGACTTGAGCGTAGAAGCCGAAAGGTGGGGAATGGAGAAAAAAGCCTTTGAGAATGGTGACTATTTTTAATTCATTCATGGGACATGGGCGTCACTGGCAGGCCAGTATTTATTGTCCATCCCTAGTTGTCCTTGAGAAGGTGGTGGTGAGCCGCCACCTTGAAACGCTGCAGTCCATGTTCTGTGGGTTCACCCACAATGCCGTTAGGGAAGGAATTCCAGGATTTTGACCCACCGAAGGACGAAGAGAGATCTTTCAGGTGTGCAGTTGAGGGCTAGCGTCATCATTCTAAAATGTCCATCTCCATGAATGCTGTAAGGATGTTTGACAATTGGATCCAGACAAGTTAGGCTTTTGAAGGGTAAATTGATATGGATTGATGCGGATATTGCACATTTTTGCTGTAATTTTTTTGGTGCTGAGGTGATGGATGGAAAACTATGGAATTAAATTATGAAGAGTTAAGTAAGTTAGCTTTAAGATCAGATTAACACCTGGAGTTTTGTTTAAATTTCTGGGTCTTTTAACCCTGAAGGTTATACTTGTGTTTATTCATTTTAGAATGATAATGCTAGTATGATCAGGTGTCCTCAACTGCACACTTGGATGATCTCTACTAGTCACCATTCTCAAAGACTTTTCCCCATTCCTCACCTTTTGCTTTCTTTGCTCAAGTCAACTTGTTATCTCGAAGGACTTGGGTAGGCTCTCTAGCCAGACAGATCGTCTGTGGACAGTGATCAATACTTCTATGCTTTGGTTACCCTATCAACGAAGAGGATGGAACAGCTTAGTTCCCAGCTTTCCAATTTGTGGGACATGGGCGTCACTGGCTGGCCAGCATTTATTGCCCATCCCTTATTACCTGAGGGCAGTTGAGAGTCGACCACATTGCTGTGATTCTGAAGTCACATGTAGGCCAGACCACGTAATGACGGCAGATTTTCTTCCCTGAAGGACATTAATGAACCAGATGGGCTTTCCGACAATTGACAACGGTTTCATGGCTATCAGTAGATTCATAATTCCAGATATTTTTTATTGAATTCAAATTCCACCATCTGCTGTGGCGGGATTTGAACCCGAGTCCCCAGAACATTAGTTGAGTTTCTAGAATAGTCGAGTGATGATACCAGTAGGCCATTGCCTTCCCATCTAATGCGGTCTGTTTTTCAGGAGTCAGACCACATCCCACCCCCAAACCCAACCCAGCCCAAACACAGCAACTAACCTTTGAGCTGTGCATTGATACTGTTCATTGTGAGGAAACTGGTCAATATAATATTGTCTGCTCATCAGTTTTCACAAAGTGAGATTCGCCCGAATGAAGCAATAAATTTTGCGCTATTTCCTTGCGCACCCACATGGCAAACCCACATATGATTATGTATTGTCTTCCCACTGAGCAGTGAAACAGTAGTAGCTGTGCAGAGAATAAATGCAAAAGTATTCTTTGCCCTTAAAACACTTGACTACCTCAGTGTATTCTCCTGGGAAGAATAGTTAGCTTTTAATTAATTAATGCTTTTCTTTCTGACCTCTCTCAAAATTAATGAAAGCAAGTTGAACTGGAAGAGTTGCTATGGCTTTCTCTGGGAAAAGTTCTTTGATTTTAAAAAAAAAGTCTTTTAAAAAAAAAAACTCATGAAGGAATGAATATTTTAAGTTATGGCACTGACCAGAATAATAGAAGTCCTCATCTATCCTAACGTCAATAGTAACTTCAATATCTTGAATAAATTAAATGTACTGAAAATAAATCATCATTTTCCTGTATTGTTTCAATGGGGAGTAGTAAATATCCAAACAGGTGGCTGCCTTACAATAATATCATTTCTGTTGGTGGAAAGATTTAATACTTGGAAAGTGCAACTAAAATCCATCATGTTCAGTGTGAAAAACAATGGGTGGTATTTTCCAGCCACGCTCGCTCCAAGGTCGGAAAATCCCACCCAAGGTTAACAGACCTTTCCATGGTTCGTGTCTTGCCCGCTACGCTTCCCATGGTGGACGGGACGGAAAATTCCACCCAATGTGTCTAAATGGATAATCAGTGTACCTGTATGTTCAGTGAATTGCAACTACTGTTTTATATAGGAAGAACTGTTGCTAAAAGCGATCGATCCAGCCAAATTTAGTTTGACTCTTTTCCCTTTCTGTCCGCAGGTCTGCTTATGTCAGCAGTGACCGTCATCATCCTTGTGCTGTTTTTCGTTATTAACACTTTTGGGTTTCAAGGCAGGCCATGGCTGGCAGATTGTACCCCAATCTACATCCAGTACTTTGTGAAATTTTTCATCATTGGCGTCACTGTGCTTGTCGTGGCTGTACCGGAGGGTCTCCCACTCGCTGTAACGATCTCCCTAGCCTATTCTGTAAAGGTGAGATCTATTTACGTTTGAGAAATCGAGATAAAGGGCCAAAGGCCCGTCGTGCAATACATCGTCACGGGTGACAAAAGGTAGGAGAGACCATGAGCGAATTGGGAAAGTAGCAGGATTGTGATACGTTTTATCTGATAAATGTGCCCTGCGTTAGAAGCAAGATCAGCACTCTTTTAGAAAATTGTTGCAGCTATTTTGTGGCCGTACTTGTTTTCCAAATTCGATTGTATTCAAAGGAATTGAAGGTTAGTATAAATTGTACATTAGTTTTCAATTCGCTTTGCCCTTAACAGAAGAGGTACTTGACCCTCAGTCAAAATGTATGAAATAATTCCTCCATGACTGCTGTAGTACCATTTTTAGTTATCACATCCGTATTTTGCATGATGTACTGATGACCATGACTTATCTCTGGATTCTACTATTCCAATACATTGTCGCCTAAATTCTATCATCTGTAAACTTGAGGTCCTCCAAGATTCCACTGGCCATGTCTTAGCTCACAAGTTCTGATCCCCTATCAGCCCTGTGCTTGCCAAACTACATTGACAGCCATGCAGTAAATGTAAGGGAGTAAAACATCCCAAAGCGCACTATAAAACATAATACGATACCAAGCCATATAGTGATATTAGGTCAGCTGACTAAAAGCATGATCAAAGAGGTATGTTTTGAGGACCATTTTAAAGGAGGAAAGCGAGGTAGAGAGGCAGAGATACACAGGGAGGGTATTCGAGAGTTTAGAAGTGTGGCCATCAACGGTGTGGATCAATTAAAATCGGGAATGCTCAAGAGACCAGAATTAATGAGCGCATATCGCGGAAGTTGTGCGGTTTGAGCAAATACGGAGATGGGGGATGGGTAAGGCCACAGAGATTTGAAAATAAGGATGTGAATTTTAAAATCAAGGTGTTGCTTCATTGGGAGTCAATGGAGGTCAGCAAGCACAGGGCTGATAGGAGATCACAACTCATGGGTTAAGATTCGGCCTGTGGAATCCTGGATGGCCTCAAGTTTACAGAGTGTAAAATTTGGGAGACCAAGGAATGCTTTGGAATAGTAGAGTCCAGAGGTAACCAAGGCATGGGTGCGTGTTTCAACAGCAGATGATCTATTATCTGGGGGCGAAGATCTCTGTCGTTACAGAGGTGGAAATGGGCGACCTTAGCGATGGCGCAGAAGAGGTCAGAAACTTATCTCTGGCAAATATGACATCGAGATTGCAAACAGATTGATTCATCTCAGGTTGCCGGGGAGCTGGCTGGAGTCACTAGCTGGGGATCAGAGTTTGGAGGGGAGACTGAAGACAATGCTTCAGTCTTCCCAGTTTTTAATTGGAGGGAATTTCTACTCATCCAGTGCTGGAGATCCAATGAGCAGTCTGATAATGTAACAACAGTAGGGAAGTCAAGTAAGGTAGTGATGAGGTAGAGCTGGGTGTTGTCAGTGTGATTTTTGGTTGATGTCGCTGAGGGGTAGCATGTAAATGAGAAATAGGAGGCCCCCCCCCACACCCCCAGTATAGATCTTTGGGAGATAACAGAGGTAAATAATGCAGGAACATGGAACAAAGCCATGACAAACAATGCTCTGGATATGAATAGATAGGTAAGAATGGAAATGAGTGAGAGTGGTTCCACCCAGCTGGATTGCAATGGCTTGGCTTTGGACTGCAATGGCTTACGGGCAATGGTAATACCATTGGACCAGTAATACAGAAGGCCAGACTAACACTCTGGGTACATGGATTCAAATCCTATCATGGCAGCTGGTGGAGTTTAATTTCAATTAATAAAAATTTGGAACTGAAAGTTAGTCTCAATAATGGTGCCCATGGAACTGTCATTGATTAGTAAACCAGATGGTGATGACAATGTCCGTCAGGAAAGGAAATCTGCCATCCAGCAATGCTCACATTCCATGAAAAAATAAATGAGGGGTGGGTGGGTGTTCAATCATGTCAAATTCTGCAGGTAGGTCAAGAAGGACAAGGAGGGGTAGTTTACATTTGTTGCAGTTGGTTTGCAGAGGTTTAACTTAGTCTGTGAGTGACAGTCAGTATATAGTGTTTCTAAATGCTATTTATTTACACTATTTACAATGCTTCATAGTAAAGTTAAAGTTTATTTATTAGTCACAAGTAGGCTTATATTCACACTGTAATGAAGTTACTGTGAAAATCCCCTAGTGAGTACATGGTTTCGAAGACAGACTATCCAGTGTTTTGTGCATTTGAAACTTCTTGGTCATCTGACCCTTAATGTCACACTTGCATCATTAGTGACATTATGGTCTCATTAACATAACCATCATAGAATCCCTACAGTGCAACGGCAGGCCATTCTTCTCCACCGACTCTCCAATAGAACATCTTTCCCAGACCATATTCCCGTAACCCCATGTATTTACCTCACTAATCCCCCTAACCTACACATCTTGGGACTGTGGGAGGAAACTGGAGCACCCGGAGGAAACCCACACAGACTGTCACCCAAAGTGAATTGAACCCGGGTCACTGGTGCTGTGAGGCAGCAGTGCTAACCACTGTGCCACCCCAAATTCTATAGGCTGCCATGTTGGGATTTGAACCTATTCCCCACAAAGCATTAGCCTGAGCCTCTGGGTTGTTTGTCCAATTATTTTACTGCTACACCACCTCGCTTTACAGCAGTCACGCAGGATGTCATTTGTGACTTTGATTAGAGCAGTTTTCAGCTCTGTGGCAGAGGCAGAAACCAGAGTTGAGGGATTCAAACATGGCGTTCCAAGAACGATGGGCGCGGATTTGGGAATGGACAACACACTCAATGACTTTGGAAAAGGGAAGGGAAGTTGAAAATGGGGCAGTAGTTTACAAAACCGGTGGGATCAGGATTTTGTTTTTTTAGGAGAGGGATGATGATGGCGGATTTAAAGGAGTCATGATGGGGCACAACCTTTAACAATATTGACTGACATGGGGACCAGGAAAGGAAGTTGAGTGATTAGCAATTTGGTGGGAATGAGCTTGAGGGAGCAGGGGGTGGTTCTTGAGGGCAAGATGAGCTCAAAGAGGCATCGAGGCAAGATGAGCTCAAAGAGGCATCGAGGCATGATGGGAGAGAAACTAGAAACACATGAGTTCAGAGCTAGGGCAGGGAACGCTTTAGATGAATTTAGCTCATTGGACGAGTCGAAGTGAGGGATGGGAATGGTCTTGACCATTGACACAGAAACCCATGAGTCCCTCACATATTGTTGGCAACCAGAGTAGAAGGGAAGTGAGGTTTCAGCAATGTGCAAAAGAGAAAAGAAGCAGTGGTTACCTTGGCAATCCAGGATTATCCTGGGGTATTGCACAGTTTTGGCAGACAAATAGGACCTGATGATGTTTCACATAGTTGAGTCACATCTGGCAGCAATAGCTAAACCAGTGTCCGCCATATCCTTTCAAGTCTGCATCCCCTGTACATAAGGAGTGGAGATTAGGGCTGAACTAGGGGGAATAGCCAGAGTGCGAGAGTCATTGTTTTATTGGGGACTAAAGCTGGAGGTAAGGTTGCAGTTGGACAAGTCAGTAGCTGCAGAAATGTGGTGGATAACAGGTTACCAAAGGCTAGACAAAGTGCAATTGTAACTGGCTGCAATATTGATGCGACAGATCCGAATTCTATTAGCTTAGTGATGTTATGACTCAGAGCAGAGGCAAAGAATTAAAATAAGTTTCTCCCTACCATGCCTATACCCATCTTCACTGGATTTAGTATGTTTTTTGTAACATAGACAATGTTATTGATGTATTTTATTTAAAATTGCCATTTGAAGTGTGGTGAAAACTACTTGCTGATGGTTACTGATTTATAATTGGCCTTTCCAGTCTGTACTCGTTGGAGTTTAGAAGGATGAGGGGGGATCTTATTGAAACTTACAGGATACTGCGAGGCCTGGATAGAGTGGACGTGGAGAGGATGTTTCCACTAGTAGGAAAAACTAGAACCAGAGGGAACCTCAGGCTAAAGGGACGATCCTTTAAAACAGAGATGAGGAGGAATTTCTTCAGCCAGAGAGTGGTGAATCTGTGGAACTCTTTGCCGCAGAAGGCTGTGGAGCCCAGGTCATTGAGTGTCTTTAAGACAGGGACAGATAGGTTCTTGATTAATAAGGGGGTCAGGGGTTATGGGGAAAAGGCAGGAGAATGGGGGTGAGAAAAAAATCAGCCATGATTGAATGGCGGAGCAGATTCGATGGGCCGAGTGGCCTAATTCTGCTCCTATGTCTTACAGTCTTATGTGCATACTACCCTGTGCTGGTTACAGATTTAAAAATGTAGAAACTAGATGCGAGAGCAGGCCCTTCTCCCTCCTTCTCCCCATATTCCCTTATCCTTTAGCCCCAAAAGCTACATCTAATTTCTTCTTGAAATCACAATTTTGTTCTTTTCGCGTCTTGTTCTGGATTTAATTCTGTCCACATTTTGAAAAGTCAAAGAATTTTAATGTCCTTGGATTCGATGCCCAGGACAAGCTAATTTGAAATAAAAAGCGGTCAGGTACTTTTTGATAGATTCTTTAAAAAGTTAGTCAGCCAGCTAAATTTTTTCTGCCCTAGAATACAATGTACAGACAAAGTCTCGTCAGAGAGTTCCACCTCACTCTGCATGCAGCAAGATCATCGTCATGCAGCATCAAGCCAACATTCCCTTCCTCAAATCTATTATTCAGCAGTAGTGACATTCATTAGATCTCTCTCTACCTCAATAGCACAATGCTGACGATTCACTTCAGTGCAACTTTCCAGAAGTATCCGATTGCATTACAGCAAAGTAGCAGGGCCTTAAAATAGCAAGTGGGGGGGGGAAGGGAAGGGTCAAACTACAAGAAATATAATGGTTAATGGGAAGCAAAGCAGCAGGTCAGCATTCGGGGAGGTGGAACCAAAAGAGAAAATACTGGAAAATCCCAACAGGTCTGGCAACATCTGTAGGGAGGGAAAAGAGCTGACGTTTCTAGTCCAGATGACCCTTTATCAAAGCTGAAGTTGAGCTTTGACAAAGGGTCATCTGGACTCGAAACGTCAGCTCTTTTCTCTCCCTACAGATGCTGCCAGATCTGCTGAGATTTTCCAGCATTTTCTCTTTTGGTTTCAGATTCCAGTACCCACAGTAATTTGCTTTTATTTGGGGAGGTGGGTTCAACTATATGGAAAATTATGACAAAGGTTAAAAGGAAGGAGAGCTTAGGAGATGCTATTAAAGTCTCTTGAACAAATAATAGGGCAGAGTGTTTGGAAAGGGTTGGGAATCTAACTCCAGGCACAGCAGATAAGGGGACGACAATGGGAAGGGGGCGGTCAGTGCAAGACTAGAAGTTGTATTTGAATGCACGCAGTATATGAAATAAGGTAAGTGCAGATTGAAATTGGCAGGTACTATGCTGTGGGCATCACGAATGTGGCTGCAAGGGGATCGGGGCTGGGAGCTAAATATGGGCGGCACGGTAGCACAGTGGTTAGCACTGCTGCTTCACAGCTCCAGGGTCCAGGGTTCGATTCCCGGCTTGGGTCACTGTCTGTGCGGAGTTTGCACATTCTCCTCGTGTCTGCGTGGGTTTCCTCCGGGTGCTCCGGTTTCCTCCCACAGTCCAAAGATGTGCGGGTTAGGTTGATTGGCCAGGTTAAAAATTGCCCCTTAGAGTCCTGGGATGTGTAGGTTAGAGGGATTAGTGAGTAAATATGTGGGGGTAGGGCCTGGGTGGGATTGTGGTCGGTGCAGACTCGATGGGCCGAATGGCCTCCTTCTGCACTGTAGGGTTTCTATGATATTCTATCCAAACATACACATCCTATTGAAAAGATAGGCAAGTGGGCAGAGGGGGTGGGGTTGCCTTGTTAGTAAGAAATGAAATTAAATCGATAGCAAGAAATGACATGGAGTCAGAAGATGTAGAATCTGTGTGGGTAGAGTTGAGGAACCTCAAAAGATGGCAGTGGTTAGCCCTGCTGCCTCGCAGCGCCAGGGACCTGGGTTCCATTCCCAACTTGAGTCACTATCTGAGCGGAGGCTGAACGTTCTCCCCATGTCTGTGTGGGTTTCTTCTTGGACCTGCAGTTTTCTCCCACAGTCCAAAAAAACATGCTGGTTAGGTGCATTGGCCATGCTAAATTCTCCCTCTGTACCCGAACAGGTATTGGAAAGGGGCCTGGTAAAGGATCAAAAGTTATATCTATGGTGCAGAAAACTGTTCTATTGCAGTGATGTAACATGGGTGGCAAATGTGTTTTTGACCATTCCTGTTCCAAGGAATGTATCCTTTGATATTGGGAGCTCTCACATTTGCTATTGTAAGGATTGTAATGGAGTAGGATTGTAATGGATAAATGTTGACACAGTATAATCCAAGTATCATTTGCTGCATGTGTTTACAGTCATTGTACAGTTACAGCACTGCTGCCTCACAGCGCCAGGGACCCGGGTTCGATTCCTGGCTTGGGTCACTGTCTGTGTGGAGTTTGTACATTCTCCCTGTGTTTGCGTGGATTTCCTCCGGGTGCTCTGGTTTCCTCCCACAGTCCAAAGATGTGCGGATTAGGTAGATTGGACATGCTAAGTTACCCCTTACTGTCAGGGGAACTAGCTAGGGTAAATGCATGAGGTATGGGGATGGGGCCTGAGTGGGATTGTGGTCAGTGCAGACTCGATGGGCCGAATGGCCTCCTTCTGCACAGTAGGATTTTATGATGATGTAATGTAGAAAAATAGCCAAAGATTTAAACTGAGCAATGTAAATAAAGTGGGAATGCTTTAACATACAAATGAATCATCAAAATCATAATAGCAATTTTGTGAAAATGTTTAAATTGAGGGAAGTAAATATTTAGTATTGCAAAATAGAATATGAGAAAGGATGTTTTATTCCCTCAATGTACATTTGACTTGTCCATCACCCGGATTTTTCAGTTATCACATTGAATGCAAGCTCCCAATTTGAAGTGACTAATTTAGCTTCGATAAATCCTAACGTTTTTAAATTTGTTTTGACAGAAAATGATGAAGGACAATAATTTGGTCAGACATTTGGATGCCTGTGAAACAATGGGTAACGCCACAGCCATTTGCTCAGACAAGACGGGTACTCTCACCATGAACAGGATGACTGTAGTACAATCATATATTGGGGAAACGCACTACAGGCAAATACCTGCTCCAGATGCACTTTTACCAAAAGTTTTGGAACGGATTGTCAATGGAATTGCCATTAACTCTGCTTACACGACCAAAATACTGGTGAGCAGGAATTTGGGAGGGAAATTATTTGAAATGTGGACATTTTCCAGGTTTTGGGAAAGTTGAAGCGTTTTAGTTTAATTTCCTAAAGGTCACAGACCATAAAAATGCTTGTTTAAATTGAGGATTAACATTTGCAAAACACTGAGCATTTCCTAAAGATGAATCATTGTTCCTCGAGTAGAAATGTCCTTTTGTGGAAATATTTGCATCTGGTCCACTTATCTGACTTGCAGACAATATGTAAACACAACGCTCTTAGGACCGAGGGAAGACCAGTCACTCTAGCTGTGGACTTTTCCAAGTCTAGTTGCTAACTTTTCCAAGACTTTGTGAATGTTTTGAAATATGTTGGAAATTTTCCACCCCAGTGAACACCACACTGAAATTGTATATTTTAGTTACGGTGTTTATACTTGTGGAAAGGAAGAAATGATAAATGGCTTTGTGCAGTGAACGTCATTGATAAAGGATGTATTCCTTCAAAATGCTTTCATTCTGGATACTTTGTGCATTATGGCTAATATTGATGAGTCATGTCAACTATTTTTATTACCATTGCCCTTATTATTTGTCTCCTCGTTCTCCAGCCACCTGAGAAAGAAGGAGGCCTTCCTCGCCATGTAGGGAACAAGACTGAATGTGCTTTGCTTGGCTTTGTGCTGGATTTGAAGCAAGATTATCAGGCTGTACGCAATGAAATTCCAGAAGAGAAACTGTACAAGGTGTACACCTTCAACTCTGCACGCAAGTCCATGAGCACAGTACTGAAGAACGCTGATGGAAGTTTCCGCATGTATAGCAAGGGTGCCTCTGAGATCATTCTACGCAAGTGAGCAAATTTCCTTTGTCATTGTCACACTTGGCTGAGTGATTTAAATTGTCAGCGGGAATGAGAACAGAAAGGAGTAACAATGAAATCTCTACCTTCACTGGGCTAACAAAGGGTCAAGTTGCCTCTTAAGCTCTGATGAAGGGGAGCAAAATAACAATCAGGTTTTCACAGATAAAGGGTCAAATCTGAATTGCATAATATACGCAGAAGCTTTTAGGCATGATTTCTGAAGATGCATGGTTATGTATTTCTGCCAGCAAAGCATCTAAAGAAAAAATCAAAAGATGGTGTTGATTGTTTTAATTTCCTTTTGTTCCTGCTCTTGTCCCTGTTGTCAAAAGAGTTGGTCAGCAGTTTCTTCTTGGGCATTTACCAATACTCCAGTGAAATGTAGAAAAACAGATTGGGGCAGCGGGTTTCTTTTCATTCCTGGTCAGTATTTTTCCCAGAGCAGCACTTCTGAAATCGAGCTTGCCAACATGGGGCAGCAACCTTTTGAACCATATAATCATCCAATCTAACATTCCGCCAATGTGCTGCACCACCTTGTTTCGAGGCTGAATGTGTTTGAACACTAAATGCCTCCATTGTCAGGACTATTTATTTCGACTAAACAGCAAGAGACTTTTTTTTAAGAAAGGGCTTCTGCTTGTATTGCAGTAGCTTAAGTATTTCGTTCTATTAGAATCATGTTGCAGCTATATAAAACCTTGGTTAGGCCGCATTTGGAGTCTTGCGTGCAGTTCGGGTCCAGAAGGATGTGGAAGCTATGGAGAGAGTGCAAAGAAGGTTCACCAGGATGTTGCCTGGTCTTGAGGGTGTTGGCTATGAGGAGAGGTTGAATAAACTAGGATTGTTTTCACGGGAAAGATGGAGGCTGAGGGGAGACCTGATAGAGGTCTGCAAAATTATGAGGGTGGATGGTCAGAGGCTTTTTCCCCAGGGTAGAAGTGTCAATTACAAGGGGGCGCAGGTTCATGGTGAGCGGGAGAAAGTTTGATGGGGGATGTGCGAGGGAGGTTTTTCGCGCAGTGTGGGGTGGGTGCCTGGGGGACACTGCCAGAGGAGGTTGTGGAAGTGGGCACATTAGCAACATTTAAGAGGCATCTAAATGGGTACACGAATAGGGAGGGCATAGAGGGATATGGACTGAGTACGGGCAGAAGGTTCTTTTTTTTAGTTTAGTTAGGGCGTCATGCTTGGCACAGACTTGGAGGGTCGAAGGGCCTGTTCCAGTGTTATAGTTGCCTTTGTTCTTTGTTCTTGACAAGTCATCCAAAAAGCTACAACTGTAACTGGATACTTTTTGATGTATCCCAATGACTGCAATAAGAATCAAAACACGCAATAAAAAATTGATGGATAATGTACAGCAGTAGATAAAGCAATATGTTGCTGTGATCAAAGGCTGAGACTTCATATCAAAAATTGAGTCGTCCTCACCACTCAGTAAATTCAAACATGAAGGTGAAAATATAAAGGTGAGACTATGCTTCTCATTTTTTTAAGCACATCACTAGTCTTACAATCTCTGTAAACTGGTAACAAAGTTTAATGATAAGGCTAATCTTTTGAGTAATCCATTTTCAAGCCAAGATTCTGATTTGGACGCTCCTGCATTTTCAAGGCCTACGTGTTCGTTTGTTTGTATTTATTTAACTGATATCTTTAGTCAGTGATTGACCCAGACTTATCATTAAATGTTATACTGAAGTGCATGTTTATTCATTTGCAAAAGCTATATTTCAGAACCATAAAAAGGAAAGTTGGGCTTGGGTGGTACAGCATGTTATGTTAACACTATGTGACACAGTGCTGTGATGGAAGTTCTTCGACATTCCACTCCTGGGTAAACTCCTTGTTGTAGTCATAAGATGTAGAGGAATTGTGGAGATGAAGCAGCATGTACTTTGCCAAAAGGAAAAGTAAATTATTTTAACAAATTGTAAGTTAATTTAACAAATTGAAAGCTTTTGCATCAGATAAGTAATGCCGTGATACATAATTGGGTGATTAATGCAGATGAACTACTTAGAGTCATAGCGTCATAATCTTAGTGATACAACACAAAAAGGGGCTCTTTGGCCCATCATGTCTGCTCTGACCAACGAGCCCCTATCTGTTCTAATCCCATTTTCCAGCAGTTGGTCCCTAGCTCTGTTCATTCTTGGGATGTGGGAGCCCCTGGTAAGGCTAGCATCTGTTTAAAAGATTATGCTTTTTATGTTCATTCATCCACAGCAAAAAAAAGTCTTAAATTCAGATGATTCTCTTTTGAGTCAATTTGGAATGAATCTGCCCCATGAAGGAAGCTATAGGAGGGTATCTCATGCAAATTGCAGACAAAATGGCTTCTCGGGTCTTTTTTGAGCCATGACTTAAGAGGAACTCTGGTTTGTCTGACTGGAGATATGCTGGGATGGCAGCTTTGCTCTGGTTAAATCATAACCACAGAAGTTCACAGGCTCTACAATGCTAGGTTCTATTGTTGTTGAAAGATGCTAAATACCTGGCTGTCTTTCACAACCAGCATTGTCACTAAGTTGTATTTGGTAGTTGTTGTTCACTTCTATCTCTAGGTAGTTAGGCACTTTGGTGAAGTTCTGTTTATTTTAAGAGGTAGCTAAGAATATCAATTGTGCTGAAACAGATACGGCTCTAGTCAACTTGCATTTGCAATCATCATCACTTCACGTTGCTCGGGACCAGGTCAGAAACTCCAAGGTATACTATGAAGTTAGCCCAGATCGCATTTTATTAGATTTTGGCACTTGTGCATGAGATGTTTCACTCCAGGTGTGATTCTGTTGACCCAGTGGGAAGCTTCTATTTAACAAACTTTATTTAAGAACACAGTTAGAATATAACAAAAAGAATTAGCATAACTTTTACCAATTACAATACTTAAACATGATAAAGTATAATTTTTAACAGCTATCCATCTCTGTAGTTCCAATTTAAGCAATATTCCCTAGACATAAATCCTACTTCAGAACCAATTAGCACCAAAAATAGATAAGTCAGATGCTAGATTTCCAGCCTTTTAACCCCTCTGGACTGATACAGAAAGACACCTGGCTTCTGACTCGCAAACAGCAGTTTCCAGAGAACTACCGTCAAAAAGCAGAACTTCAGAGAAAGACCTATTTTCTGGCAGGTCCCAATCTTCAGAGAGAGACGGAGCTATTTCTTCTCTCTATGGATCTCAAACAGCAACTGAGCTGGGTTTCTCTCCCTGAGCCTAGCCCTGTCCTGTTTTGACTTTTCCTGTCAAAACCCAAATCAAGCCCCACTCCAAAAACCCCAGGGGAAAACGCTAAAATAGCAGCCCTGCATTAACCCAGATTAAAACATTCCCGCAATTAAGATCAATTGTGCTGCTGCAGAAACAATATGGGCTGCCGGTTATATACAAAGCGGCAAGTAACTGCTAAAACAAATCCTACACAAGAAACATGACACAAATATATTTCTTAAAGGCGCAGTATCATCACAATGTGCTCAGAACTTTAAACGGCCAGGTTGTAGACCGCCTGTCTGATCATTCCTTTTTGAATGATGGCTACGATTATGTTTGTGGGTTTTTTTTATTGTCCTGTTTACGTTCTAATCGGTTAAATGTGTTAACCTGGTAGCTGTTGCGTTTCTCCCCCACACTCCTCTATTTCCTGTCCCACTCCCAGTCATCAATTTCAGTTGGTTGTGATGAATTCTAATTATTTTACAAGAGTTCTAATGTTGGGTTCAGAAACAGAATGTTGACTGATGTCATATTATGGTGATCACCTCAAATGGTACTCCACCCTGACTAACTGCAGGAGGGGTTTGCATGTCTCAAACCTTGTTCAACTTTTGATCTTGCAGTGTTAAGACTAAAGCCTTGAGTCCTACCTCCTTGGGTCCCTATTCTTATTTACCAGGATATCAGTTGCATTCAAGGGAGTATGAGATAAGGTTTCATGGGTCATTTTTCATAGGTGAGCATTGGCAAGTGATTTGATCTAGGGGAACGGGAGGCTGGATGCATATCTTAGTCAACCCTGTCCTTGCTCAATATCCGCATGATGACAAAAGAGAGAAGAATGTTCTGCCTATCTTTTTTTTCTTTGCCTCCCTAACTTATCGTACAGGTTAGTCACATTGTGCCAACCTGGGAAATCCCTGCTCTGAATGAATTGACTCCTCACCAGACAAGCTTGCTAGACCAGTCTGTACTTCGATATCTATTTCTTTTGACAACCCATCAAAAAGCATGGAGTCTGAGATCCAGGTTTTCCTAGTTTAGTGGGAGGTGATGGCCTAGTGGTAATATTGCTAGACTATTAATCTAGAAACTCGGCTAATGTTCTGGGGACCTGGGTTCGAATCCCACCCTGGCAGATGATGGAATTTGAATTCTTTTTTTTTTAAACCTGGAATTAAGAATCTACGAATGACTATGAAACCATTGTCGACTATCGGAAAAATCCATCTGGTTCAAACAAAGAACAATACAGCACAGGAACAGGCCCTTCGGCCCTCCAAGCCCGTGCCGCTCCCTGGTCCAAACTAGATCATTCTTTTGTATCCCTCCATTCCCACTCCGTTCATGTGGCTATCTAGATAAGTCATAAACGTTCCCAGTGTGTCCGCCTCCACCACCTTGCCCGGCAGCGCATTCCAGGCCCCCACCACCCTCTGTGTAAAATACGTCCTTCTGATATCCGTGTTAAACCCCGCCCCCCTCACCTTGAACCTATGACCCCTCGTGAACGTCGCCACCGACCTGGGAAAAAGCTTCCCACCGTTCACCCTATCTATGCCTTTCATAATTTTATATACCTTTATTAGGTCACCCCTCATCCTCCGTCTTTCCAGTGAGAACAACCCCAGTTTACCCAATCTCTCCTCATAACTAAGCCCTTCCATACCAGGCAACATCCTGGTAAACCTTCTCTGCACTCTCTCTAAAGCCTCCACGTGCTTCTGGTAGTGTGGCGACCAGAACTGGGCGCAGTATTCCAAATGCGGCCAAACCAACGTTCTATACAACTGCAACATCAGACCCCAACTTTTATACTCTATGCCGCGTCCTATAAAGGCAAGCATGCCATATGCCTTATTCACCACCTTCTCCACCTGTGACGTCACCTTCAAGGATCTGTGGACTTGCACACCCAGGTCCCTCTGCATATCTACACCCTTTATGGTTCTGCCATTTATCGTATAGCTCCCCCCTTCGTGTCCTTTAGGGAAGGAAATCTGTCGTCCTTGCCTGGTCTGGCCTACATGTGACTCCAGACCCACACAAATGTGGTTGGCTCTCAACTACCCCTGGGCAACTTGGAATGGGCAATAAATGCTGGCCAGCCAACGACGCCCCTGTCCCACAAATGAATAATAAAAAAGTCAGCCTAAAATTACATCTTCTTTTGTAATAAATAGTGCAAGCAAATCTTTTTCTAACTTGGCTTACACTTGATAACTCCAAGCTAGCAATCCAATGGCCCATGTTATGGAGAAGTCTACAATCCAGATCAACACTCCTTGCTGGAGGAGGATGTAAGTTGATGAGAATTTTGTAATGTGCAAAACAGACCTCCAATTGAAAGGTCAAGATTAAACTCTTCATGTTTGTGGACGTTCTAATTTTAAAGCACAAATTTTGTGCGTGAGTGTTAAAATATATTCTTAAAAACCCTGCTCTTCACTTCCTGCACCCACTCACCCAAAGATGAAGCTTGCAATTCTTCGCTGCTTTAACATCTGGATCGTTATGACTCGTCACGTAAACACAGTGGTCAGAGGCTAGGAATACTGTGGCACGTAACTCACCTGCTGACTCCCCAAAACCTGTCCACCATCTACAAGGCACAAGTCAAGAAAATGATGGAATACTCCCCGCTTGCCTGGATGGGTACAGCTCCAACAACACTCAAGAAGCTTGACACCATCCAGGCCAAAGCAACCCACTTGATTGGCACCACATCCACAAACATTCAATCCCTCCACCACTGACGCTCAGTAACAGCAGTGTGTACTATCTACATAATGCACTGCAGCAATTCACCAAAGATCCTTAGACAGCACCTTCCAAACCCAAGACCACCTCCATCTGGAAGGACAGCAGGTACATGGGAACACCAGCAAGTTCACCTCCAAGCCACTCACCTTCCTGACTTAGAAATATCTCGCCGTTCCTTCGCAGTCACTGGGTCAAAATCCTGGAATTCCCTCCCTAACACCATTGTGGGTCAACTGCAGCAATTTAAGAAGGCAGCTCACCACCACCTTCTCAAGGGCAACTAGGGATGGGCAATAAATGCTGCCCAGCCAGCAATGCCCATGTGCCACGAATGAATAGAAAAAACACAAAGGGATTATTAAACCTTTCAAAGTGGTCAACTGTTAACTTCTCATCTAAAATGGAGTGGCAAGCCACTCAACTAAAGGACAATTGGGGATGAGCAACGAATGTTGACCTTGCCAGCAAGGCTCACATTCCATGAAAAAACATTTTTTTTAAAAAAGTCAATGATAGGACCATGTGGTGCCTTCAGCTACTCTTTGTTCTCTTAGGGCAGGGGTCTCCAAACTACGGCCCGCAGGCCACATCCGGCCCACAGCGGGCTACTTCCGGATCGGAGTTTGGAGACCGCTGTCTTAGAGTAATAGATGCTGACAGCTAATACTTTTGTAACCCCGGAAGTTTGTGTTTCATGTCCAAGAAAATGTTTGTGATTATTTTTCAGGTGTACTAAGCTACTAGGTAAAAATGGAGATGTAACAGTTTTCAAGGTCAGAGACCGTGATGAAATGGTGAAGAAAGTGATTGAGCCAATGGCTTGTGAAGGGCTGCGCACCATCTGCCTCGCATACAGAGACTTTGTGAAGGAACCCGAATGGGATAACGAAAATGAGATTCTAAATGACCTGACGTGCATCACTGTTGTGGGAATTGAGGACCCCGTGCGACCAGAGGTAAATTGGATTTTAGAGAGCAAAAGTGAATACCTTAAAAACAAAATTGCAAATTTCTACCTGAACTGTTTCCTCCATTATCTGTCAACCAGTACCTGTTGCGAGCTTGAATGTTGTATTTCTGGCTTCGTGCATAGTGGGCAGCATGGTGGCACAGTGGTTAGCACTGTTGCTTCACAGCGCCAGGGACCTGGGTTCAATTCCGGCCTTGGGTGACTCTGTATGGAGTTTACATGTTCTCCCCGTGTCTGCGTGGATTTCCTCTGGGTGCTCCGGTTTCCTCCCACACTCCAAAGATGTGTTGGTTAGGTTGATTGGCCATGCTAAATTGATCCTTAGTGTCAGGGGGGTTAGCAGGGTAAATATGCGGGGTTACGTTGATGGGGCTTGGGTGGGATTGTTGTCAGTGCAGGCTCGATGGGTCAAATGGCCTCTTTCTACACTGCAGGTATACAATGATACTATGATAATCCAAGACAGTTGCTGGTCTCAAATTGAAAACTCTTCTGGAGCAATCTTTTCACTTGTGTTTCCTAGATTGCAACTATCATCCTTGCTCAAAGTTCAAACACCACGATGTGCCCCTCATGATGCTGCATTATCATGAGTGTTGAAGAACAGCAATATGGAGGCATCCGCAGTACTGGATAATGTGTTCCTGCGGCTGCTCTGCTTGCTATGTAAAATTTACATCAAAGTGTTTCATTTTATTTCTTTCTGGCCTTTTCTTAGCAACGCCTTAAGGCTGAATGTAAACTTGAGTGCTAATAATGCAAAGTTTTCCCATTCGGCATCTAATTAGCTTGCAATGTATTCACGAATTCAGCCTTTCTTCAGCTGAGCTGCCTTCACATCTTCACGTGTTAACAATTAGCTCATCCAGATTTGTAATTTGAGATAGTTGAGCTTCACTCAAATGCTGAGTCCAGCACGACATCGTCTGATAGCTCATCAGGAAAGCCAATTAAGGCTGGAGCAGAATTCTTCCCTTAATGGATCCTTAGCTTCAGAAGACTCTTGGCATATCATTGAACATTGCCATCTTAACCTTTCTCTTCAGGCAAAGGGTTTTTGGGTGGCACAGTGGTTAGCACTGCTGCCTCTCAGTGCCAGGGACCTGGGCTCGATTCCCGGCTTGGGTCACACTCTGTGTGGAATCTGCACATTCTCCTCATGTCTGCATGGGTTGTCTCCGGGTGCTCCTGTTTCCTCCTACAGTCCGAAAGACGTTGGTTAGGTGCATTGGCCATGCTAAATTCTCCCTCAGTGTACCTGAACAGGTGCCGGAGTGTGACGACTTGAGGGATTTTCACAGTAACTTCATTGCAGTGTTAATGTAAGCCTACTTCTAACATTAAGAAAATAAACTAAACTTAAAACTATAGAAGGGTGGACACCGCAGCACCATTCTGTCCCTACCAGCGGTTGTGCTGAGATATTTAAATAAAAGCTTTTCTTCTGAACTTGAGTTGTGACGCCGCTGCTGCCTTAATAACTGAGGTCACCCAGCGAGATGCGTACAGAGCAAGATTTCAAACTGACAGCCAAGTCTGGGAGGAAGTGTTACTGTTTTAAATATCACAGCACTGGAGGAGTGGAGCAACTGCTGGCAGAAAGACAACTGATTTGAAATGAGAAAATTAGCAAAATGTATTTGTGGCTGTCAGTCACATTGAAAAGGTTGAATTTGTAGAGAGAGGTTTTGCAAAGCCAATTCTCATCCTGTATGAGAGTCATGGATTTGTTTTGGATGGATTTTAATTTTCACATAATCTTGTTTACAGGTAGCCTCGGTATTTCTTTTCCACAATTGACAGTATTTACAATTACTGGACAATTTATAATTGAACTTCTTTCGCCTGCCATGTTAAATATCAAACCTTAATATGAAAACTGTTGTGAAACCTGCAAGCGCACACATCATTTCGTGTTGCATTAAAATCTACTTTGTTTATACTGTAATTCTATTAAGCCGCTATTCAGCGATGCTGAATTACTCCTGATGGGGGAAAAAATCTCTCCAGTGTAGAAAGAGGCCATTCAGCCCATTGAGACTGCGCCAACTCTCTGAAAGCGCATCTTACCCAGACCCTATCCCAGTTAATCTCCTGAACCTACACATCTTTGGACACTAAGGGGCAATGTACCAATCCACCTAGCCTGCATATCTTTGGACTGTGGGAGAAAACCCACGCAGACACGGGGAGAATGTACAAACTCCACACAGTCACCCATTGCCAGATTTGAACCCGAGTCCCTGGCGCTGTGAGGCAGCAGTCACAACCACTGTGCCAAACCTGGTGGGGGTCAGATAAGGCACACCAATTGCAGCAGTCTTGTGTAGAGACTGAGAAGGTTGAAGACTGTGTGGTTATGCAGTGGTGGGAGCAGCAAAGACAAATGGCTTCAATCATCCTAATGTTTAGTTCTTGCATTTCTGTATCCATTCAATGTTCAGAAAAAAAATATTTTTATCAGTGTCACAAGTAGGCTTACATTAACACTGCAATGAAGTTACTGTGAAAATCCCCTCGTCGTCACACACCGGCACCTGTTCGGGTACACTGAGGGAGAATTTAGCATGGCCAATGCACCTAACCAGCACGTCTTTTGGACTGTGGGGGGAAACCGGAGAACACAGAGGAAACTCGCACAGGCACTGGGAGGACATGCAGACTCCACACAGACAGTGACCCAAGCTGGGTCCCTGGCGCTGAGAGGCAGCAGTGCTAACCACTGTGCCACCGTGCCGCCCAACTAAATAGCCAAGGTGGTTAAAACATGCACCATGGCACATAGCTTTAGCGATCAATTCCGAATTGCTGGTGTAGAATTTCTAGCTTGCTTTGTTAACACGAATGTGGAAAATATGTGTGTTTTGAAGTCATTGGATGAAGGGAGGGGGAAGAGGCAGAATTGAAGTGGTAATTCTGTGATCCCACGCTTCCCGGGGGAACTACGCTCCAGGGGATCTAATGTGGATGCAGGATTGGGGAACTGCCCTTTAAATTACTGTCTTGATTTGAGTTTGTAATTTTCTTCTTGTTTTGAAGCAGTCTTGAGCAACGGAATTTAAAAGCTCAAATTAGCAAAAAGCTTCCAATGACAGCACACTAAATAATAGCTTGACAGCCACTGTTACTGTGGCAAATCATAGGCTGCTCAGTCTCAATTTAAATATAGAAGGCGCAGACTTGGAAGAACAGACACAGATTTCTTTAATTAGGTTGCAAAATATATGGTGTCAACAACAAATGGCAGAAAACAGTCTGTAAATTTAAAGGGTGCAACAGTTCAAAGGATTCTGTGATTTTTCCGTTCGTCTCCTGCATCTGTATCGCTGGCTGTCCTGCCTGGCTGTCAATGCCTCCGGCAGAAGCTTTCTAATGATTTAATTTGCAGGTTGATATGACCTTGCTGATTTCTGCAGCTCGCTCTGTAATATCTATAGGCTTAATAGCTTGCAGGTTTTGTCAGTGGGCCAGCCAATATCATTCTAACTCATTTTTTTTTAAAAAACCTTTAGTACAAGGCAGTTGCTATAGTGCATTGCACTAAATGGGTTCCACTTCATTTTATTATATGTAACGGTGAAATCATTGCAATCTAACTTTATAATTGATATCCTCGCCCTAACCATTTTAGATCACTTACCCTTGCCCTCTGTTTGTTCCCAGGCTGACTGTAGCCTACCCATCTGATTTTGGGATTGCCCCCAGCCCCGATTCTGTCACAGTTGCCACTCTGTCCTTCCTAATAATGGGTCCAATCTAGCAGAACTCGTCTGCTACCCAGTCAATGTCCCCCACACAGACTGTGAGCAATGACAGGAGATAAACTTGTAAACAGTGATTTGAATCATACAATGCAGAAGAGGCCCTTCAGCCCATCGAGTCTGCACCGACACGTGCAAAACACCTGACCTCCTACCTAATTTGGTCTGTAGAAATTTTTATTTTTTTACAAAACTTAATTGCCTTCAAGGGCAATTTAGCACGGCCAATCCACCTAACCTGCACATCTTTGGAGCGGAGCATCCGGAGGGAACCCAGGCAGACATGGGGAGAACGTGCAAACTCCACACAGATAGTGGCCCAAAGTCGGAATTGAACCTGTGTCCTTGGCGCTGTGAGGCAGCAGTACTAACCACTGTGCTACCGTGCCGCCAATTGGAAGCAATGCTAATTTTCTAATAGACTGATTAGTCCTGAAGTCTCAATCTCAGCATGTAACTCAATGGGTACTTGATTATTTCAGCTGTTTGTTGATAGTTTTGTCGCAACGAGCATAACATCAGCGTGGAAAACATTCACTCACTATCAGTTCAGCAACCTCTTGTCGGTGCTATTTTTCTACTTGGAACACTATCTTTGGTTTGTAATGGAGAACTGTTCAATGCCTAAAAGGCTGGGTCTCCCCCAGCAGCACAGTGTAAAGTGGTCTGTCTAACCACTTGTGCTTTTCATACGCGCATTACTGATAAATTATAATTGTGCATCACGCACCATTGGCCATTGTATTTTTCAAACTTCGCTGTTATTCATAAATGGTACGTTTTCTTTTTACAAACATATGAAATCGGAGCAGAAGTAGGCCATTCGACCCCTCAAGCCTGCTCCGCCAATTGTTCAGATCATGGCTGATCTATCCATGTTTCAAATTCTACAATCCCACTTGTCCCTGACAACCTTTGATTCCCTTGCAAAAACAAATTTATTCACCCCGCCTTAAAAATATTCAATGACCCCCACCTCCAACATTTACTGAGACAAAGTCGCACAAGAAAAAAATCCTCCTTGCCTCTGTTCCAAAATAGGGACCCCTAATTTTAAAACAGTGCCCCCTAGTTCTGGCCTCCCCCACAAAAAGAAACAGCCTGGGGTTTTTTTCCCCAAGAACGAGAAGACCGTGAAGTAGCCCAATAGAGGCCTTTCAGACCTTGGAAGAGTTTGATGGGGAGGGTAGCCATGAGAAGATGTTAGAAACATAGAAAATACAATCAGGAGGAGGCCATTCGGCCCTTCGATCCTGCTTCACTATTTATTTTGATCATAGCTGATCATCAAATTCAATGTCCTGATCTCTCTCCCCTCTATTCCCCCCCACCCCCTGCCCCCAAATATCTCTTGATCCCTTTAGCCCCAAGAACTATAGAAACATAGAAAATAGAAGCAGGAATATGCCATTCGGCCCTTTGAGCCTACTCTAAATATTTGCAGGGGAGACTGGGGCAATAAACATAAGATGGATACTAAAAACCCCAGTAGGAAGTTCAGGGGAAATCTCTCTGCCCACGATATGGCTAGAATTTGGAACCTGCTACTGCGTTTGCAGTGGAGAGCAAAGATGCCTTTAAAGAGAAGGGAGGAAAGTGCAGAAGGATGTGTTGCTGGGGATGGATGACAGAGTATGTGGAGTGTAAACTGGGTGTGGACCACTTGGACCAAGTAGCCTGTTTCCGTGCTATAAATACTGTAGAATTTTCAAGTTATCCACGTCACCTCTGGTGCCATATGCCCACTGTGCCAGAGACTGGATGTGTGGCAGCATGTATGCTGCCATTGACCAGTTCCCATCGCTCATCTCCTTTTCCATGTCACACTACAAAGTGGGTCTTTTTTTTAAAACAAAAAAAAGTATTTGGAAACCTACATCTTGCAAAAGGGCACATGAGATACCAGAACTCGCTACTGAGCTGTCTATACAGAAAAGCATCTAGGCTGAGCAAGCGTCTTTAGCATGCTATAAGGAATCCTGCGGTAAATGTATATTGTCTAAACTGATGCAAAGTTAGACTATGTTTGATTCTGCAAACCCTCCATTTCGAGGCGGTAGATGTCTTTAAAATTGTGTACTGAAATTGAGAGCAAGTATAATTATGTGCCTGTCGTGTTGATAATTTATGAATGACGCTTAACAATGCAGTTCACTTTAAATAATGTATAACACCAAGTACCTGATACCTTATCAGTCTATTCCTAATTTAAATTCCTTGAAGTCACATGCTGAACAACTTGTTCACAGTATGCCGAGAGATGCTTATTATCTATAAATAAACAGTCCCTTTCTGAAGAGCCGCAAACTGTTCAGTTGGTTCCATTTTCTTGGTGAAAATAATTACACCTCTGTCAGCTAATTTTATTGTTTGTGTTGAAAGGCATTTATTATTCCGTGTCAGCTTGCGTCGCTGTTTATTGCATTTAACCCATTCGCTATTGCCAATTGTACATCCTCAAACGACCTAAACATGCACAGTGAAATTTATTACCTTCTCTTCATTTCTATTCTTCTCCCAACAGCGCCCCCCCCCTGCCAACCCCCCTCACGCACACTTTATGGGTGGCACAGTGGTTAGCACTGCTGCCTCACAGCGCCAGGGACCTGGGTTCGATTCTCAGCTTGTGACACTAATAAATAAACTTTAAACTATTTTCCCAATTTCTAAGGTTAAGCCCAGTATTTGCCCCATTTTTGCATTACTAGAACCATTGGATGGTAAGCATGTATCAAATGTCAAATTTTCATCATTGATACTCTACAGTTGAGGATTCTGAAAGCTTTGCGACCCTTTTTCATTTGGAATGGGATATAGTCCAGTGTTCAATCTTTGACCTGCTTTACTGGTCAGAAATGCCTACTAAATGGCTGACCATTTAGATTCTCCACCTGAGTACGCACCTGTTTGCTCGTTTATTTATTAGTGTCATAAGTAGGTTTACATTAACACTGCAATGAAGTTACTGTGAAAATCCCCTAGTCACCGCACTCTGGCGCCTGTTCAGGTACACTGAGGGAGAATTTAGCATGGCACCTAACCCGCACATCTTTAGGACTGTGGGAGGAAACCGGAGCACCCGGAGGAACCCCACGTAGACATGGAAGAAGTGCAGACTCCGCACAGATAGTGACCCAAGCTGGGAATTAAACCGGGCGCTGCCCGTTTTGAAGAATCCTACTTTAGTGTCCTAAAATGTTTATTTTTTAGCACTACCTTTGTGCAACTTTACTAGCTGCGACAAACAAAAAATAAAGTGTCCGCACAATAAATGTATTCATTAGGTTAGTCTCGATGCAGATCAATATTGCATTTCCAGGTAGGTTAAAGCAGGTTAGTGAAGACTCTGGTGTTAAACACTCTGAGGCTGGAATATGTAAAGTTACTTTTCAGAAGGACCTAATTTTCTGAGATTCTGCAAGATAACCAAGTGATCAATAGTCACAAAAATAACCCAACTTCTAGGAAATGGTTGTTATTACAAAGCTGCTGATGGAAGCATCAGGAAATAAGTAGATATTGAAAAAGCTCTGTGAATGATTATTTTGAATCTTTTTTTTTTAAAGAGTGAAGTCCTTTTGAGTTAATGATTGCAATCTATACCCCTAGCTCAATTTATTCACTAAAATTGGCTCGTTGCCATTGCAGGTTCCAGATGCCATATTAAAGTGTCAACGGGCTGGCATAACCGTGCGAATGGTGACTGGAGATAACATTAATACTGCTCGTGCCATTGCCACCAAGTGCGGCATCCTCCACCCAGGAGAAGACTTCCTTTGTCTAGAAGGAAAAGAATTCAACCGGCTAATCCGCAATGAGAAGGGCGAGGTATGGTGCATGTCAAGTATGAGGTACTGAATAACATATATACATCAGTGGCAGGTTACAGTACGGGAACAACATTCTCAAGGTGACCCAAGTCAAAGAAAGAAGCGGGAGGAGCTAAACAACGTTTAATGTTATTGCATTGAGCTTACTTCAAAATTTGAGGAAGGAAAAAATGTGCAAAGTATTCCTCCCCCCTTGCTCTTCTAAATATTCACGAGGACAACTGAGCTATCCACACGATGCCATGTTGGAGTAGAAGGTCAATGGAGGCTTCCCGTCAGTTTTTAGGTTTCCTCTACCCTGTCGCTAAGCTTGGAAAGTTGCTTGCAGTAAATTTTGGAGACCCGCACTGGATTCTAAAACTATTTTATTTATCAAAGGTGTTCAATACATTTTGCGTTCCCAGAGAACTGACGAGACTTAGGACAAGATCTGTGAAATAATACCAACTGCATCTTTCAGGCCTTTTGTGATGTAAATACTCCACATGGTTGTCAGAAGGATATTGCAAGGTTATTTTTTGTACGGGTTGTTCTGTGTTGTAAATATTATGAAGCTGTATTACTGGCAAAACAATGGAATGGTTTAAGGCATTTTTTTTAAAAAAGTGTGCAATAGGTGGCAAGTATGCCAGTTAGGTCACTGCCTTTCCAAGATATCTCTTAAAGTTGGGGCTGGTGAGAGTTTTGTTTGTGCCATTCTCCCTCATACAAATTTTTGTGTAGCTAAACCAATTTGGAAATTATTGCCAATTTTCTAATATGACCACATGATGACATTAGTAATGAAAACATATAACCATTGCTGCTTGTGCTCTTGGAGAGTGCTAGTTTAAAAGAAACACAGGAAAAATACATTTATGAAGTGCATTATCAGATCTCCAATTGGGATGTCATTTGACGTACGATGGTAGCCATTCTGTGACCTGTGTCCCAAAAATAGAACTAAAATGAATGATCACTCATTCTGTCTTTGGCATTGATTAAGGGAGGAGACTGTCTTTTCCGTTCAAAGAGATCTTTAACCTTCATGAAAGGCAAACGGTTTAGAGTATCCATAGGATGCTAACACTGACACGTATTTGTTCAGTACTGCACTGGGATGTCAGTCTAGTCCTCCAGTCAGCTTGAGCCCACAACCACCTAACCCACGCACACGCTGAGCCGAGATAACATTGGTCATTAAAGTGATAGCAATCTTTGTCAGTATTCAGCTTGAGCCGTGACAGATAACAGATGATGGGCTGTATGTCTTTTAAGTCCTGCCTGCTTGATGTCCTATCAATGATGCACTTGTTCTGAATCTCTGATCTTCAACTGGAGCAGCTGAGTCCTGTCTTCTGATAACTACACGCAGGAGTATTTTTAGCCAGTTAACTCCTGGCATTTTCTTGGAGGAGAGGTGGTCTTGGCCGGAAGGATGGAAATTTGTGTAGTGTTAAAGGAGTTCATGCAAAGTTGAATTCTGATGGCCTTAAATCATGTGCCCCACAGTAGTTAACTAGCCTAGCATTAATTGATCATTAACTTTGCGTTGTTGGTGTAAGACCAATGAGAAGCACTTGTTTCTTGTGCTTCAGCATATGGGCGGCACACTGGTTAGCACTGCTGCCTCACAGCACCAGGGTCCCAGGTTCGATTCCTGGCTTGGGTGACTGTCTGTGTGGAGTTTGCACATTCTCCCCGTGTCTGTGTGGGTGTCCTCCGGGTGCTCTGATTTCCTCCCACACTCCAAAGATGTGCGGTTGGGTTGATTGGCCATGCTCAATTGCCCCTTAGTGTCAGGGGGTTAGCAGGGTAAATACGTGGGGCTACGGAGATAGGGGCTGGGTGGGATTCTGGTCGGTGCAGACTCGATGGGCTGAATGGCTGTCTCGTGCGCTATAGGGATTCCATGATTCTAGAACCCACCTTTCCACAATTTCACAACAATGCTGTGGAAACCTGGATGATTCCAGCACTGTTCTGAATTAGTTAAGTGCATCTTTACTCCTCAGCCTGTGACAGACTGTAATCCTCGGGCTGGAGAGAACATGAGACTTGTGATTGTACATGCAAAAATTGCCACCTAGCAAACCGTTTGTTTTTCTAAAACTGGCGTGACACTCCAACCCTCTAATGTGAACCAAGTCCCCACCTTAACTAATAACTTGGTCTACCCTGTAAGGGTGAAAACACCAGAGCGTCGTCTTTTAGCATACAGCTCCGACACCTCGACGGGGACAATGGGCTGGTTTCAGACCCAGAGATTAAGACTTTCAGGAAAAATAGCCACACTGGAGGCTGTCGAAGATTGCAGTTAGCCCATGAGCTGTACACTGGAGTGCTCAATACTAGATAAAAATATACCATTTCATATTAAGGTATTGAAAGGTGCATTAGATCCTCTAGACACTTGGTGCTTTGCCCCAATCACTTGGCATATAATTCTTGCACAGGACTGAGATGACCCATCAATATCTCTCTCTGACATTTGCTCGGTGAAATGATTTACGTTTGTTCTATCAATCATTTACCTTGCTCACTGTAAAGAGCAATTGTTAGTGAACTCTGAACACAAGCAGTTCAGTCAGTTTCACTTGGTGCTGTTCGGTTTTTCAGAGCAATTACAGGCATAACAAATGCAGCTTCTGCAGCAAGGCAAAGATTGCATGTTTAAGTCATTTTGGCACATTGCTTTACATTTAACATGCACATACTCTGATGGAGGCAATCACGTTTGAAAATAAATACATTAAGTACATTGCTATGGCCACCACAGTATCAGATCAAGCGGCCTGGAGCTCCTGGGCACGGTTTGATTTTTCAGGTGGTAGCAGGAAGCCATTGGACATGTAAAGCTGAGAGACCGGTAATGCCTTACATCACTACCCACTTAATTTTCCGTCGACAAGTCTGACACCTGGTGGAAACACCTGCCCTTTTTGGCCAGGAACATGCAAAAGAGACTGAAGAAATATGATCACCACCAATTCAGTTTTTCTATTCGGGAACGTAGGAAGAGGAATTGGCCGGTTAGCATTCAGTGACATATTCGATGATCTGTACGTCATTAAGTGCTTTTGATTCACTTTTTCGCCTAATCCTAACCAAAACCTGCCCATTCATACCCCTAGCAATGTAAAGTGGCTGTTCAAAGTTGATAACTACAGACCAGGGGGAAGACAAATTGAATGGGAGAGCCAATGATCAAGCAGGTTGATCTCCCAGGCTAGGGTAGAGTCAGTGATCAAAGTAATCAATGAGGTTTAACGGAGGCATCACCTAATGCAATCTTTCAAAGCCATCTCTGCCTTTTGGCTAAGATGAAGTGTCAGATCGAGTCCAAGATGGGATGCAATACCTCCTCTTGTCAGCTTGGACCTTGTTTGTCCCTTTCATGGGTACCATGAATTAGAGTCATGGAGCTTTACAGCATGGAAACAGGCCCTTCCACACTTGTCCATGCCACCCAGTTTTTACCACTAAGCTAGTCCCAATTGCGCGTATCCCTCTATGCCCATCTTGCCAATGTAACTGTCAAAATGCTTCTTAAAAGATAAAATTGTACCTGCCTCTACTACTACCTCTGGCAGCTCGTTTCAGACGCTCACCACTCTGTGTGAAAAAATTGCCCCTCTGGACCCTTTTGTATATCTCCCCTCTCACCTTAAACCTATGCCCTCTAGTTTTAGATTCCTTTAGACTTTGGGAAAAGATGTTGACTACCTAGCTGATCTATGCTCCTCATTATTTTATAGACCTCTATAAGATCACCCCTAAGTCTCCTATGCTACAGGGAAAAAAGTCCCAGTCTATCCAGCCTCTCCTTATAACTCAAACCATCAAGTCCTGGTAGCATTCTCTTCTCTGAACTCTTTCTAGTTTAATAATATCCTTTCTATAATAGAGTGACCAGAACTGTACACTGTGTTCCAAGTGTGGCCTTACTAATGTCTTGTACAATTTCAACAAGACGTCCCAACTCCTGTATTCAATGTTCTGACCAACAAAACCAAGCGTGCCGAATGCTGCCTTCACCACCCTGTCCACATGTGACTCCGCTTTCAAGGAATTATGAACCTGTTTGACAACTCTCCCCAGTGTCCTACCATTAACTGAGTAGGTCCTGCCCCAGTTCGATCTACCAAAATGCATCACCTCGCATTTATCTAAATTAAACTCCTCCAATTGGATTCAATTTGAATTCAGATTTGGGATTTTTTGGATGGAATTGAATATTTGGAAAAGAAAAAGTCTGAACTAACCTGTTGAAAACTTGCTACGTTTTATTTTTGTCTATTACTGGTTATTTTGTAACCTTGACTTTGTGCCAATGACTGGGGGGCTATCATTTCCCCCTCATATTTCAATCCCATGCATACTCATTCGCTCCGATGGATTGTTGTTTTGTGAAGCCATTCAAACATAGCACTGCAAATGTAAATATCCGTTTAGAAACCAGATCCATAAAATCAGAATCCCCAAACTTAGAGCCAAGGGGAGACCTATCCCCTCTCCCCTGACAGCAATGTTCCACAGCCTATTTTTTTGCTGATTTGTACTTTCAGTCAGCCAGTGCACTCTCCTCTGGGTCAGTCTTTCAGCTGAGTTAGATCTCTCTTGGTGATGCTGAAGATAGTTAGAGGTTGCCAACATACTTTATGCCCTGAAATGCTATTAGAATCTGTTCCACTGGTGCCTGATTCTCATCTACAGGAAGACATGAAGGTACAGTGGATTGTTGCAAAGCAGAATTCACCCATCACTTTTGATGGCAGTTGTGTGAGCGTTTCTGTGAGTTGGTTTCTATTACCTGCCCACACATGGGTGTGCTCAGAGACATGGTGTCTTGATATCTTGAGCTCAAAACGTCATTGTTTAAATTAAGATGATCTTGCAAACTGCAGCAAGGTTGGTCTGTTTCACACTGCGCAGGTGGAAGAAAGCATTCTTTCTGGTTGTATCACAGCTTGGTATGGCTTCTGCTCTGCCCAAGACCACAAGAAACTACAAAAGATCATGAATGTAGCCCAATCCATCACGCAAACCAGCCTCCCATCCATTGACACTGTCTACAATTCTGCTGCCTCAGAAAAGCAGCCAGCGTAATTAAGGACCCTCCGCACCTCAGACATTCTCTCTTCCACCTTCTTCTGTTGGGAAAAAGATACAGAAGTCTGAGGTCACACACCAACCAACTCGAGAACAGCTTCTTCCCTGCTACCATCAGACTTTTGAATGGGCCTACCTTGCATAAAGTTGAGCTTTCTCTACACCCTAGCTATGACTGTATCACTACATTCTGCACTCTTTCCTTTCCTTCTCTGAGTGGTATGCTTTGTCTGTATAGCACGCAAGAAACAATACTTTTCACTGTATACTAATACATGTGACAATAATAAATCAAGTATAGGCATATGTGCATTTCTTGGCCTCCTTCGGGAAGCATATCTAAATTATTTTTCCAGTTTCTGTTGTCAGTGGCCAGTATCTTGATACATTTATGCTGCAATATCTGCCTTCAGCATTACGTCAGGACTTTTCTACCTTTGATGTTTATTGGAGAAATACAGAAGGAACGCACAATAGCTGTGGAATGTAGTTTCATTTTAACGTACATTGCTCTTTGCCCTGTTTTTCCCACGTCATAAAACTGAGATGATTTTGTGCTCGTGTGTATATGCTAAATCACGAGAGGCAAAGAGCTATGAAATTGGATCTGTATGCCAAGTATAGCAAACACAACGAAGGTGTCTTCCTTCAATAAATATCCAGGCATTAACACGGGAACACCACTGACTTATCCATTTGTGGCTCGGAAATAGAAACTGATTTCTTGTTGCAAAATGTGAAATACTCTCATGACCCATCGAAAGTGATGGGCGAATTTTGTTCTCCACGTGGTATCAAGCCAAGACCCTGTGTTAGTTCATT
The DNA here is from genome assembly GCF_964213995.1 of Mustelus asterias. Taxonomy (NCBI): domain Eukaryota; kingdom Metazoa; phylum Chordata; class Chondrichthyes; order Carcharhiniformes; family Triakidae; genus Mustelus; species Mustelus asterias. The sequence continues at coordinate 15,985,728 of NC_135825.1, read as the reverse complement.
TCCAAACAACAGCAAATACCCTTCCGCAACTATTCCTGTACCAACGCAAGAAATGTGAGGGGACATAAGGCAATATTTCTGTTGTAGGGTTCAATTCTTAAATGGAGGTACATGCATGTAATCAACATTTCAGTTCATGAACTGTACTTTTTGGGTGCTGTGGAAAACTAACTAATATAGGCTTAAAGACAAAGAGAGCATGCTGGATGATAACAAGGGGCGGCACAGTGGTTAGCGTTGCTGCCTCACAGCACCAGGGACCCAGGTTTGAATCCCAACTTGGGTCACTGTCTGTGTAAGTTTGCACCTTCCCCCCCATATCTGCTGGGGTTTCCTCTGGGTGCTCCGGTTTCCTCCCACAGTCCAAAAGGCGTGCTGGTTAGATGCATTGGCCATGCTAAATTCTCCCTCCGTGTACCCAAACAGTCACCAGAGTGTGGCGACTAGGGAATTTTCAAAGTAACTTTATTGCATTGTTAATGTAAGCCTACTTGTGACACTAATAAATAAACTTTTTGCCATTAACTGTTTGCATCGAGATTTCATATTTAATTTTTTTCTCTTGTAAGGTGGAGCAAGATCGTCTCGACAAGGTTTGGCCAAGTCTCCGTGTCCTCGCACGATCTTCCCCAACAGATAAACACACACTAGTGAAAGGTATTTGAATAAAGTTTTGTTCAGAACCACAGCTGCGCTGTTTTCTACAGAGAGAGATGTACATCAAATTGGATGTGCAATCTGCAGGCTGGAGTCGACAAGTGTTTTTGATTCTTGATTTCGGATTGAAGTTATGGGGGAGGAGAAGAAGGATGGCATTAGAATTGTTTTGAGTAGCTCCTTAATGTTACAGGTCTACAGTTGGTGATAGTAAGTGGGAAAGACTGAACAGTGATACAAATCATTTTCTACCTGTGAAATTGCATTCGAGAAGCGTGGTTATGTGGAACGAAGCTTTTAAACTTTATTATTTGTATGGTTTATAACCAGGCATATTGTGGAATGTTTTTGTACTACCATTTAAAGAATGTTGTCAATAAATGTTGCAAAATACAAATATCAACTAAGTGCAAAGCATCTAGAGAGTGTAGGAAGGTACAGCCGTCTATACAAAACGAAGCACAATTAAACAAAACACCGTTTAAATGCTAGAACCTTCACTTGAATCTTTCGGCGGCCCGATGGCATAGTGGTTAGTGCTGCTGCCTCACAGCGCCAGGGATCCGGCTTCAGTTCCGGCCTTGGTGACTGTCTGTCTGTTTGGAGTTTGCACGTCCTCCCCATGTCTGCATGGGTTTCCTCCGGGTGCTGCACTTTCCTCCCACACTCCAAAGATGTGCAGGTTAGGTGGATTGGCCATGCTAAATTGCCCCTTAGTGTCCCATGGTGTGTGGGTTATGGGGATTGGTGGGATAAATGTGTGGGGTTACAGTGATAGGGTGGGGGGTGGTCCTTGGTCAGATGCTCTGTCGGAGAGTTGGTGCAGACCCGATGGGCCAAATGGCCTCCTCCTACACTGTAAGGAATCCATGATGCTATATTTGATTTCAATCCAGAAATGAAAAATGTGGAGCTGCCTCCCTATTTCAGTGAAACTAGTTTTAGAAAGGGTATATCTGTCCACACAATACACCAATGAGCATTTTTGTACCTAAAACAAATGTGTTCAATTTTAGAGCATCTTGCTCTGATGTACTTAACCCTCTGCATGTAAATCATGCTAACTGCTAGAGGGCCAAAGCTAAACAGCTGGTAGGTAGATTATTATCACATTGGGAAAATAGGAGGTTAGTCATTTCTGGGTACCATATGCCCACCCCAACCTTTTAAAAGTGCTCAACAATAACTAATATTCCTTATCTTGTAGGCAACTTTAAATTATTTCTCTACAGCCTATACAAAACAAATTTGTCTGAAGCTCCATAAAAATCTACTCGAGCAACACTCACCACACAACATGCTAATAGACAGCCTCTCGGAATCGGCACTGATGCTAATTTAGGACCTTCAGTATAACTGGGTACAGTTTCCAATCTCTTGAGGCCGCGGCTGATAGTTAGCTGAGTGCCCTTGCCAGTTTGGAGATCCAAAGCACCCAAATGTCGTGTGGCTGTAGATGAAAAAAATGTAATTAAGCTTCCTACCAAGTAGTTGGTAACTTTGAATTTAGCACCATTATCAAATTTCAATTGCAAGGGGGCACAGGTTCAAGGTGAGAGGGGAAAGTTTAAGGGAGATGTGCGGGGGAAGTTTTTCATGCAGAGAGTGGTCGGTGCCTGGAACGCACTGCCTTAGTTGGTGGTGGAAGCAGGCACATTAGCAACATGGTGGCACGGTGGTTAGCACTGCTGTCTCACAGCGCCAGGGACCCGGGTTCGATTCCCGGCTTGGGTGGCTGTCTGTGTAGAGTTTGCACATTCTCCCCCTGTCTGCGTGGGTTTCCTCCGGGCACTCCGGTTTTCTCCCACCGTCCAAAGATGTGTGGGTCGGGTTGATTGGCCATGCTAAATTGCCACTTAGTGTCAGGGGGACTAGCAGGGTAAATACGTGGGGCTACGGGGATAGGGGCTGGGTGGGATTGTGGTCGGTGCAGACTCGATGGGCCAAATGGCCTCCTCCTGCATTGTAGGGATTCTATGATTCTATTTAAGAGGCATCTGGATGAGTACATGAATAGGGAGAGAATAGAAGGATACGGACCGAGTAAGGGCCAAAGGCTTTTTTTAGTTTAGTTAGGGCATCATGATCGGCACAGGCTTGGAGGGCCAAAGGGCCTGTTCCTGTGCTGTACTTTCCTTTGTTCTCTTTGTTCTTTAGAGTCGGGGGAGAAGTTCCTTATGCCACTTGAGTTATTTGAAGGAAAGGTCTGGTTTTTGTAGGTCAGGGTTACCTTTTAAATCCAACCTTATCTGAATGTATGAGGGAATGCCCCTTCCAGTACAATACTGTCAGAATAAACTTTTCTTAAATTAAAACAGAAGCTTCCACACAAGACACCTTGTCTCCAGAATCTATCATTCACAAACTGCTTATTGAGTAGAATTTCCCAACTTCAAAGTAAGCCAAGTTAAAGAGTGCTTCAATCTGCAACATAACATCCCCTGGCCAACCTGATCATTAAAATTTAATCTCTAAAGTGCCTCTTCACTCACTGAAACAATGGGAAGCAAGCAAAAAAAACCAGCTTTATTCATTAATGGCTTTATTCATTTGAAAAATGGATCCGTACATTTGTGACTAAAAATCAACGTTCAGGATCACTTTGTTGTCCTTTTACCTCGAGATGATGACCTCAGTTGAGGAAATGCCAGCTTGGGGAGGTTGCTGCCTTGAGAGGAGTGGGTATACTTAAAATCGTGTCGTGCCATGATTCATGATCCTCGACCAGAAGAGCTTCAACATTCTGCTCTCAATTTTGCTTTACCTTCCCCTCCAGACTGCTGCACCCTTTTTCCCCGGAACACCTTGCCATTGGAACAAAAACTCGTTCCGCTTCCCCTCCGTGACTGCAAGTTAGTCCATGTAATATCGGAGCCAAACCAGCCAGAGGACGTACCGGGGGCATGCCAGCTCCGATCCCCAGTCTCTGCTGTGTTATTGCAGTGTTCAGAACATCACAATTGATCTTTACATCCTTTGGGTCGAAGTAAAAGAGTAATTGGTCATCATTCAGCGGCCACGACTGGGAAGCTCTGCGGGTACTCGCTACCAAGAATAAAGGTTAACCATTGGTGTGTGCGGTTTCACCAATACCAGTGGCACTGCAACCCAGAAATGACGGGGACAAAAACTGCTTCAAGGAAAACTGTTGCCAAAACACGGCACAGTGGTTAGCACTGCTGCTTCACACCGCCAGGGATCCGGCTTCAGTGCAGGAGACGACCATTTGGCCCATTGAGCCTGCACCAACAACAGTCCCACCCAGGCCCTATCCCCGTTACCCCATATATTCACCCTGCTAATCCTCCTGGCACTAAGGGGCAATTTATCATGGCCGATCCACCAAATCCGCACATCTTTGGACAGCCTGATGGGAATTATGTTTCTGACTCCCCTATCTCCCTGGTTTTCAAATGTATTTCACGAGTGCACTGTCCCTTGATGAAAAGCCCTCTTGAACTTTCATGGAACGAACACATTATACATAGGAGGGAGTTGTACACTGTGAAAACAAGGCTCAAACTGTTTATATGGAAAAGTTTAGTGATCAGAATTTGTGTAGGTTAATATCCAATGTCCCTGCATTGTACAGAATTGACAATGGAGTTTGAAACTATGGGGCAATCTTACCAAAAAAATTCCAAGTGTTGAACAAGCATGAAAACAGGAGAGATTTTTTTGGGTAATCTCCCTGTCACAATCGTACGGCACTTTTTTTTAACAAAAAGCCCCCAGATGTGATTCCTGCCAGTAGGGGGAGGGGGCAGAGCCTATTCTCGAGAAAGCTCGCTGCTGAGCTCTAGGGACGCCATTGCGCAGGCATCCCAATCTCTACTGGGGATCTCCTGTCGCTCCCCGTCTACCCCTCCCTTCCTGCCGGGCACGATCCCAACTTTTCACCTCTCCCCCGATCTTACCGGCTCGCCCCTCCAAATGACCAGCGGGACAAACCAGTAAGATCACCCCTACATCTTTTGGTACTGCCCACTAGAAGACAAGCTGAAAACATTTAAATGTTTTCATGCTTCTATGTATTTATTTCTGTGCGTTGGTGTCAGTTCTTGATGTAGGATGTGTTGTCAAGGCTCCTCTTTGTGCTTGGCAGAAGCATAAAATAACATCATATTGGGCAGAATAAGCAGGAGTTTAACTACCCAGTATAGATTACTCCAATCAAAATAGAAAGTGTTGGAAAAGCTCAGTAGGTCTGGCAGCATCTGTAGCGAGGGGAACAAAAGTTAACATTTCAAACTAAAGAATCAAATTTTCTATGATATTTTAGAATCATAAAATCCTACAGTGCAGAAGGAGGCCATTCGGCCCATCAAGTCTGCACCAACTACAACCCTACCCAGACCCTATCTCCACAACCCTATGCATTTACCCTAGCTAGCCCCTTTGACACCTAAGGGGCAATTTAGCACGGCCAATCCACCTAACCAGCATGTCTTTCGGACTGTGGGAGGAAACCAGAGCACCCAGAGGAAACCCACGCAGACACGGGGAGAACGTGCAAACTAAACACAGACAGTGACCCAAGCCGGAATTGCACCCAGGTCCCTGGCGCTGTGAGGCAGCAGTGCTAACCACTGTGCCACCGTGCTGCTCCAACTCGAAGCATTGACTCTGTTTCTCTCTTCACAGATGCTGCCAAACCAGAGTTTTTCCAGCACTTACCTGTTTTTATTTCAGATCTCCAGCACCCGCAGTATTTTGCTTTGATTACTCCAATATTACTAAATTCACCGATGCCTGAATAATTATGTGTCAGCGTTTCTTGTATGACGGTTCCTACAAAGTGCTACCTTGTGGGTCTGTTGATACACTGACACAGTGAATGCTATTTTGTTAATGGCCAGGGGGTGTTTACTGATACCCCTCCCAAGAAGTAAGATTTAATCTATGTTTGGAAGTAGTAAGCAGACTGGATTTGACTGCCAAAGCTCGTTTGACCAATTGTGCTGCAAGTATTTTATAAATATATATATTTTAACAGTCTAATATTTGCATGAGCCCAGATGTGATGTGCAGTTTCATTTGACTAGTCTTCATGTAGCTCTTTGCTGAGTGGCATAGAGTCCAAACCAAAGTAATTACATTGGGCACTCCTTCTCTAGCTTAATGGAAAGAGTGCGAGATACCAACAAGTGGGTCGCGTGATCAACAAAATTTGGATCAACAAAAAAGTGATAGAAAGAATGGATTAATCTAAGGCATCAACACCAAGTGTGAGCAATGAAGTTATAAAGCTTACAAATATGTGCCACATTAAATCAAAGCAAATGCTCAAATTTTCGTTCCTGGTTTTCATCAATTCTCAATAGACAAAATGATACAGGTATTAAAGAAATTGGATTGCGAAGATAGAAATTTACATAAAATGCTTCAAACATCCATCTATCTTCAGTGTCCAGTATACAATTTAATGGTAAAATATACAATGTCATTGCTGAAGAAGTCTTAATGGCAAAAATGTTGCATTATTTGTTATTGATGGGCTCTGACATTGAAATGTTTTTGCTAATTATGAGTAAAATAATGATGATAAATTGAATTGCTGATCCAATCTCTCCACTTTCCCCATTTAAGAATTGCACATTGCCAGATCATCATGAGGTAATTGCATGGCCTCGGTTGAAGTTTAATTTTGTTTACACAGGTATCATTGACAGCACAATTGGAGAGATGCGACAGGTGGTGGCCGTGACTGGAGATGGGACAAATGACGGCCCAGCGCTGAAGAAGGCTGATGTCGGCTTTGCTATGGTACACTTTCATATTTCCCAATACATCGAAGAGTCACTAAATTGAAGCCAGTACTCATTTAAGAAATGCTCTATCCAATTTGAAGTGTCAGTCTGGCTTAGTGGTAGCTCTGTTGCTTATGATTCAAAAGGTTGTGGACTCGAACCACAATCAGGGATTTGAGCACATAATCTAATTTAGCACTTTATTGCTGTATTCAGGGAGTGCAGTGTTATTGGAAGTGCTCTATATCAATTAGTGCATTAAACTGAGGTCCTTTTTGCTTGCTGACATAGACTCTGTGATGGGATTTTTTTTCTGTCTAATAGATAACCATGTTTCGGACTATTTTTGCCCTGAGAGAAGATGGGCCACTCCCCTCCTGCAGAGACCATGTGTTCCTTGCAGTTTCACAACCTATGGGCAGCACACGGTGGCACAGTGGTTAGTACTGCTGCCTCCCAGCTTGGGTCATTGTCTGTGCAGAGTCTGCACGTTCTCCCCGTGTCTGTGTGGGTTTCCTCCAGGTGCTCCAGTTTCCTCCCAATGATGTGCTGGTTAGGTGCATTGGCCATGCTAAATTCTCCCTCCATGTACCCAAACAGGTGCCAGAGTGTGGCGACTAGGGGATTTTTACAGTCACTTCATTGCAGTGTTAATGTAAGCCTACTTGTGACACTAATAAACTTTAAACTAGAGGTGCCTCCCATGTTTGGGTCTTGCATCTGGTGGAAGGAAAAGGTTGCCATGTGCTCAACATTTGTGAGGAACTTCAATGTACATCTGAGCAGGGTAAAAATCGCAACCTGGGAGTGTCCGACTGCTTTCCTTAAGCTGGCGACTCAACTGGCACAGCGACGAGGACGGACGGACAATTTGATGGACCAGCCAAAGATCCATTGACTTTTTCGGTGGGAATTACAGGACCAGAAAATCCTGGCCACAGCGTTTTCTAGTGTCTGGAAAGGAGCAATATTGATGTGGAGAATATCTGAAATCTTCAATGTGTGTATAATTGCACTGAAGTGCCTTTATTTATTATTCCCCTCTGTTTCAGAATTTGATGTTTGCCAGGGTGCATGGATTTATTGCACACCATCACCAGGGTTTGATAGCTTTTTGTTAGATTTTGTTAGGCAGGGTATTGACGGTTAGAGAGCCAAGACCAGTCGATGGAGTTAAGTTGCTGATGAACTGTGATATCATTGAATGTCAAAACAAGCTTCGGGAGGGGAGGGGCTGAATGGCTGCTCCAGTTCCTGTATTCCTAGCAGCTGATCTAATGGTTAACATTTAAATGGTGAAGATAGCAGATTAAATATTTATAACTTGCTTTTTTAAAGTTCTTGGGCTTGCCTACGTGTTTTAAATCCTTTTAAAGACGGTATTTTAGTTTTAACTGCATAGTGAGGGATCACCTTTCTGTCTCCCATGTTCCACTTGATGAACTAATCATTTTAGACAATTGAGCTTCCTGTTTGGTCAAATGATGCTTCAAAGGGATCCAATCCTTTCACTGTTGGGCAAAGCACCAGTATCTGGTGTTTTATAATAGGGAGGGGATTCAGGTCATCTGCTTTTAGACTGAAATAGTCATCTGTGGCACAGCAAGGAACCACCCAACCATCTCGTGGGTTTTGTGAACTTACAGATGCATTTCTAAGGTGCCGACCACTTCATTCCTGACTGACAACGCAATGTGTTTGAGTAAAAGAGACTCAAAGGGATTAAATTTTGAAGAACAGGAAAGTTGCCAGGACTGGATGTTTTCATAAAAACAGAAAGTGCTGGAAACTCTCAGCAGATCTGACAGCATCTGTGGAGAGAGAACAGAGCCAGCATTTCGAGTCAGGATGTCCAATTTTCCTCGTCTTCAGCTCTGACGAAGGGACATCCTGACTCAAAACACTGGCTCTGTTCTCTCTCCACAGATGCTGTCAGACCTGCTGAGATTTTCCGGCATTTTCTGTTTTAGTTTCACATTCCAGCAGTATTTTGCCATCATCTAGATGTTTTCATGTTCAGAGACTATCATCTATATGTATCTTTTTTTTTTAAATCATTGAAATGACTATTAGAGATTGCATTTTTCAGTTATAACAAACACTACCCTCAAGTTATCTCTTACTGTACACTGATCTCTCTGCCTCTTTTGCTTTGGGGGGGGGGGGGGGGGGGAGTGGGGGTGTGGAATTGGCCATAAATGCCCTTGTTTGACCAAGATTGGAAAATATTAACCAGTGTTGGAGTAACTCCAAGTTGAATAGAAGAGGGATATTGTCCTCCAAGAGTTCACCTTGTATCTGGAGTATGTTAGGTTGGTTACCCTGTCTCTTTCCTTGACAGTGACAAAAATTCAGATTCAGTTGAATAAAATTACTTGCTTTGAAATTTGAATTAATCTCAATTTTAGTCCAAATTTCAGTGAATACTTTCTACACTTATATTCCCAATTCTTGGCAATTATAGATTACCAAAGGAAAACACTACAGAGGTGACCACTTCCTACAGTGCTGACAATATTTTTCCATCTCAATGTTATGAATATATGTGGAGTATTAGTACAGAATAAAACTGCATAAAAGGGGTGGCACAGTGGTTAGCACTGCTGCCTCACGGCGCCAAGGACCCGGATTCAATTCCAGCTTTGGGTGACTGTGTGGAATTTGCACGTTCTCCCCATGAATGAGTGGGTTTCCTCTGGGTGCTCTGGTTTCCTCCCACAGTCCAAAGATGTGCGGGTTAAGTTGATTGCCCATGCTGAATTGCCCCTTAGTGTCAGGGGGATTTGCAGGGTAAAAGCAGGGATAGGGGCTGGGTGGGATTGTTGTCGGTGCAGGCTTGATGAGCTGAATGGCCTCCTTCTGCACTGCAGGGATTCTATAATTCTATGACTCATTTTGTTTTGAGCCGTTCTATTGCAATTTTAACAGTATTATTGAGGGAAAAATTTTCTATTTGTTTACTTTTCCATATAGTGTCATATACAAATTTACTTTGAACTTCAAGCAATGCTCACATTGAACTGGAGGTAGATTCCTGATACCAATACCACTTGAAATTTGGATAGAACACAAATAAGACCCCCTCACATTTTGAAAAGATTGATTAATTGTATGATGGAACCTCCCCTATTAATCCCCAATTAAAAGCCACACGCCTCGTGCCAGTGAGGCTAAGAATAGGGAGTTGGTACAAATGAATGCCTGGCTAAAGGACTGGTCCAGGAGGGAGGGCTTCATTTTCATAGATCAATGGGAGGTTTTCAGGAGAGGATGGCACCTGTACAAGAGGGAGGGGTCACAACTAAGTTGGAAGGGCACAAATATCCTGGCTGGGAGCTTTGCTAGTGCAGTTCGGGGGGGTTTAAACTAGTATGGCAGGGGGGTGGGGATCAAAATATTAGGTCTACAAGTGTGGAGGCTGGGGACGAGCTTGGGGCTGGGACAAGGCTGGCAAAGAAGAAGAGCACTCTGGGGGAGGACGACCTCACTGGGCCTGGAGGTCTGGAGTGCTTATACTTCAATGCAAGGAGCGTAGCAGGTAAGACGGACGAACTTGGGGCCTTAATGCGCACGAGGAATTTGGATGTGGTTGCGGTGACAGAGACTTGGTTGAAAGAGGGACAGGACTGGCAGCTGAATATTCCAGGGTACAAGTGTTTTAGGCGAGACAGAGGAGGGGCCAAAAGAGGTGGGGGAGTAGCGGTATTAGTTGGAGAGCATATTACAGCGGTGCAGAGGGAGGACAATTCAGAGGGGTCGTGTAACGAGTCACTCTGGGTGGAGCTTAGAAACAGGAAAGGCGCAGTCACTATGTTGGGGGTGTACTACAGGCCCCCCAACAGCCCAAGGGAAGTGGAAGAATGGATATGTCAGGAGATACTGGATAGGTGCAGGAAAAATAGGGTTGTTGTAGTGGGAGACTTCAATTTCCCTGGTATAGACTGGAAATCGCTGAGGGCAGGGACTCTGGATGGGGAGGAATTTGTAAAATGTGTACAGGAGGGTTCGTTGGAACAATATGTAGACAGCCCGACTAGAGAGGGGGCTATACTGGACCTGGTACTGGGGAATGAGCCCGGTCAGGTCTTCAAAGTTTTGGTAGGGGAACATGTGGCAAATAGTGACCACAATTCTGTTAGCTTTAGGATAGTGATGGAAAAGGATGAGTGGTGTCCCAAGGGTAAGGTGTTGGATTGGGGGAAGGCTAACTTTAGTGGGATCAGGCAGAAATTGGCAGCTCTTGATTGGGAGAGGCTGTTTGAGGGTAAATCCACATCTGGTATGTGGCAGTCTTTTAAGGAACGGTTGTTAGGGCTACAGGACAAGCATGTGCCTGTAAAAAAGAAGGATAGGAAGGGTAGGATTAGAGAACCGTGGATAACCAGGGAAATTGAGGGACTGGTCAAAAAGAAAAGAGAGGCGTATGTTAGGTCCAAGCAGCTAAAAACGGAGGGAGCTCTGGAGGAGTACAAAGAAAGTAGGAAAGTACTCAAACGGGGAATTAGAAGAACAAAAAGGGGTCACGAAATGTTCTTGGCAGACAGGATTAAGGAGAATCCCAAGGCATTTTATTCATACGTTAGGAACAAAAGGGTTGTTAGGGAAAAAATCAGACCTCTCAGGGACAAAAGTGGGGACTTATGCTTGGAGCCCAAAGAAGTAGGGGAGATCCTAAATGAATACTTTGCGTCGGTATTCACAAAGGAGAGGGATGTGTTGACTGGGAGTGTCTCTGAGGGGAGTGTTGAACCGTTGGAGAAAATCTCCATTACAAAGGAGGAAGTGTTAGGTTTGTTAGAGAATATAAAGACTGACAAATCCCCAGGGCCTGATGGAATCTATCCAAGGCTGCTCAGGGAGACGAGAGGTGAAATCGTTGGGCCTCTGACGCAAATCTTTGTCTCGTCACTGGACGCAGGTGAGGTCCCAGAGGATTGGAGGATAGCCAATGTGGTCCCGTTATTTAAGAAGGGTAGGAAGGATAACCCGGGTAATTATAGGCCGGTGAGCTTGACGTCCGTGGTGGGGAAGTTGTTGGAGAAGATTCTTAGGATGTATGCGCATTTAGAAAGGAATAAACTCATAAACGATAGTCAGCATGGTTTTGTGAGAGGGAGGTCATGCCTCACTAACCTGGTGGTGTTTTTTGAAGAAGTGACCAAAATGGTTGACGAAGGAAGGGCCGTGGATGTTGTCTATATGGACTTTAGTAAAGCGTTTGACAAAGTCCCTCATGGTAGGCTAGTGAAAAAGGTTGGATCTCACGGGATAAAGGGGGAGGTGGCTAGATGGGTGGAGAACTGGCTTGGTCATAGAAGACAGAGGGTGGTAGTGGAAGGGTCTTTTTCCGGCTGGAGGCCTGTGACTAGTGGTGTACCGCAGGGCTCTGTATTGGGACCTCTGCTGTTTGTGATTTATATAAATGATCTGGAAGAAGGAGTAACTGGGGTGATCAGTAAGTTTGCGGACGACACAAAACTGGCAGGACTTGCAGATAGTGAGGAACATTGTCAGAGGCTACAGAAGGATATAGATAGGCTGGAAATTTGGGCAAGGAAATGACAGATGGAGTTCAATCCTGATAAATGCGAAGTGATGCATTTTGGTGGGAATAATGTAGGGAGGAGCTACACGCTAAATGGAAGAACCATAAAGGGTGTAGAGACGCAGAGGGACCTGGGTGTGCAAGTCCACAGATCTTTGAAGGTGACGTCACAGGTGGAGAAGGTGGTGAAGAAGGCATATGGCATGCTTGCCTTTATAGGACGGGGCATAGAGTATAAAAGTTGGGGTCTGATGTTGCAGATGTATAGAACGTTGGTTCGGCCGCATTTGGAATACTGCGTCCAGTTCTGGTCGCCACACTACCAGAAGGACGTGGAGGCTTTGGAGAGAGTACAGAGGAGGTTTACCAGGATGTTGCCTGGTATGGAGGGGCTTGGTTATGAGGAGAGATTGGGGAAACTGGGGTTGTTCTCCTTGGAAAGACGGAGGATGAGGGGAGACTTAATAGAGGTGTATAAAATTATGAAAGGCATAGATAGGGTGAACGGTGGGAAGCTTTTCCCCGGGTCGGTGGTGACGTTCACGAGGGGTCATAGGTTCAAGGTGAAGGGGGGGAGGTTTAGCACAGATATCAGAAGGACATATTTTACACAGAGGGTCGTGGGGGCCTGGAATGTGTTGCCGGGCAAGGTGGTGGAGGCGGACACACTGGGAACGTTTAAGACTTATCTAGACAGCTATATGAACGGAGTGGGAATGGAGGGATACAAAAGAGTGGTCTAGTTTGGACCAGGGAGCGGCGCGGGCTAATTGTTCTTTGTTTCTCGTTTCAAGGCTTCATTCTATGATCATCTTGCTGGTGCCAGTACAGAGCGAGACTGCGGATAGTTGGGAACCTGTCTCGGGGGCAGGGAATTCAGATGGTGTTCGTAAAGCAGAAGTGGAAATGAATAGGGTTGGGAAGCATTTTCCGATCAGGGCCAGTGTGATCTCCTGGACTCGTTTCGATCGCCTCAGGGGGTCGGAGAGGAATTTCCCAGATTTTTTTTCCCCATATTGGCCCTGGGGTTTTCACTCTGGGTTTTCGCCTCTCCCTGGAGATCACATGGTCTGGAATGGGGGGTGGGGGTGAGTTAATAGGTTGTGATGAACAAAGCATCGTAGCTGTGAGGGACAGCTCGGTGGATAGGATATTAGGATGTAGATAGGCTGGAAAATTGGGCGGGGATCCTGGATTCAGGATTCAATCCTGGACCGGGGAGCGGCGCGGGCTTGGAGGGCCGAAGGGCCTGTTCCTGTGCTGTATTGTTCTTTGTATGATTTTCTTTGTGTAATTTGATTTTTATAAAGCTATTCGTACACAGAAGGTAGACTGGGATCAGTATGGAAGTCACGTGACAACCTTTTCCCGAGATTAGTACGATGAACAAGACCAGTTCCTGCTCTGTATAACTTGGTAACAGAACTGAGTTACTAATATGAATGAGTTTTGAGGGAGAACCCCACGCTATTAGAAATATATATTGTACTAAATGGTGACTAACAAAGGACTGAGGCCAAGATGGTGGCAAGTGAAATTTTGGACTCTGTTTTGCATCAATCAGCTGATGAACTACCCAGGACTATCCAGCTCATAACTGCTGTCACTTGGTGCAGAACGCAACCAAACTATATTTTAGAAAATGCCCCTGGTGGAGCTTCTTCCAGCTATTTTTAATGAAAAGCAAGCAAGATTGCAGAGAAGAGTTATACCCTTGTGTTCCTAGGTGGCACAGTGGCTAGCACTGCTGCCTCATAGTGTCAGAGTCCTGGGTTCGATTCCCGGCTTGGGTCACTGTGCGGAGTCTGCACATTCTCCCCGTGTCTGCGTGGGTTTCCTCCCACAAGGATAGTAGTGGGAACTTGTGCATGGAGTTGGAAGAGATAGAAGAGGCAATGAATGAATACTTTTCTTCAGTGTTCACCAAGGAGAGGGACCATGTTTTTGAGGCTGAGAATGGGATACAGGCTGATGTTCTGAGGGAAGGTGTACTAGCAATTTTGAAAAACCTGAGGGTTGATAAGTCCCCTGGGCCAGATGGGATATATCCTAGGATTCTTTGGGAGGCAAGGGATGAGATTGCAAAGCCTTTGGCTTTGATTTGTGGGTCCTCACTGTCCACAGGGATAGTGCCAGAGGACTGGAGAGTGGCGAATGTTGTTCCTTTGTTCAAGAAAGGAAATAGGAATGGCCCTGGTAATTTATAGGCTGGTCAGTCTTACTTCGGTGGTCGGTAAGTTAATGGAATTCTTTGAGGAGGTAACTAAGTGTGTAGATGAAGGTAGAGCAGTTGATGTCGTATACATGGATTTTAGTAAGGCGTTTGAAAACGTTCCTCATGGTCGGCTCATGAAGAAAGTAAGGAGGTGTGGGATAGAGGGAAATTTGGCCGATTGGTGAAGTAACTGGCTATCTCATAGAAGACAGAGGGTGGTGGTGGATGGAAAATTTTCAGACTGGAGACCAGTTATCAGCGGTGTACCACAGGGATCAGTGCTGGGTCCTCTGCTATTTGTGATTTTTATCAATGACTTGGAGGAGGGGGCCGAAGGGCGGGTCAGTAAATTTGCTGATAACACCAAGATTGGTGGAGTAGTGGATGAGGTGGAGGGCTGTTGTAGGCTGCAAAGAGACATTGATGGGATGCAGAGCTGGGCCGAAAAATGGCAGATGGAGTTTAACCCTGATAAGTGCGAGGTGATTCATTTTGGTAGGACAAATTTGAATGCGGATTACAGGGTCAACGGCAGGGTTCTGAGGAATGTGGAGGAACAGAGAGATCTCTGAAGGTTGCCACTCGAGTGGATAGAGCCGTGAAGAAGGCCTATAGTGTGTTAGCGTTTATTAACAGGGTTTGAGTTTAAGAGCCGTGGGGTTATGCTGCAACTGTACGAGACCTTGGTGAGACCACATTTGGAATATTGTGTGCAGTTCAGGTCATCTCACTATAAGAAGGATGTGGAAGCATTGGAGAGAGTGTAAAGGAGATTTACCAGGATGCTGCCTGGTTTGGGGGGGGGGTAGGTCTTATGAGGAAAGGTTGAGGGAGCTAGGGCTTTTCTCTTTAGAGCAGAGGAGGATGAGAGGCGACTTAATAGAGGTTTATAAGATGATGAGGGGGAATAGATAGAGAGGACGTTCAAAGACTATTTCCTCGGGTGGATGTAGCTGTTACTAGGGGGCATAACTATAAGGTTCATGGTAGGAGATATAGGAGGGATGTCCGAGGTAGGTCCTTTACTCAGAGTGGTTGGGGTGTGGAATGGACTGCCTGCTGTGATAGTGGAGTCGGACCCTTTAGGAACTTTCAAGCGGTTATTGGATAGGCATATGGAGCACATCAGAATGATAGGGAGTGGGATAGCTTGATCTTGGTTTCGGACAAAGCTCGGCACAACATCGAGGGCCGAAGGGCCTGTATTGTTCTATGTTCTATGTTCACAGTCCAAAAGATGTGTGGGTAGGTGGATTGACCATGCTAAATTCTCTCTCTACCCAAACAGATGCCAAAGTGTGGCAACTAGGGGATTTTCACAGTAATTTTATTGCGGTGTTAATGTAAGCCTGCTTGTAACTAATAAATAAAACTTCAAAAAACTATGTTTTACCAACTTTGTCAGCATTAACAATTGTGTGACATGATGCAAAGGGAATTATTCTGAGTTATTGTTGAGTTCTTGATTCAACTTATCATTAAGGCTGGTGTTTATTTCAATGCACCAGGCTAGTTTCGTTTAGCAAATCACCTTGGTCTTCCTCATTTACACTTACAGCATCAATCAGAGGTTGATCCTTTTTTTTAACGTAAGGGACAGAACAATTTTAATCTGAATTCTTGAGTTTCCCTTCTCACCAATTAAGATGAAGATCTTCATGAATAATAATTTCACAGGTCACCTTTGAATTAATCAAGTCTTGCACACACTGAGACAGGAATAAGAAACCAGAATCTGATTTGCAAACCTCACGTACATACGTGCCCAAACACCGAGGTAGAAACTCGTCTTGATCCTAGTCTCTCTCCGGCTGCAACCACCCAAGAACCATTAAGAAGTGGTCCTCAAGCTTCCTCTGAATAACTGGGGCAAAGTGGTGACACCCCAACAGGCCGATCACCAGTGCGGTGTAACAATTAGTAGCCCTCAAGTAAATTCCATGCTGGGGAAGAGTTTTTGAATGGGCAGTGGGAAGGGTGGGTGATTAGTAAGTCTGTGAAATCAGTGTGAGCACATCTCTTCTTCCTGGTTCCAAGAAAGGGTTTTTTTTTTAAAAAGTTCCTCAAAAAATGTTGTTTTAGTAAGCTTACCCTGCCATCGACATGGTAAGAAGTCTCACAACACCAGGTTGAAGTCCAGCAGGTTTATTTGGTAGCACAAGCTTTCGGAGTGCTCCTTCATCAGGTGAGTCAGCACTCCGAAAGCTCATGCTACCAAATAAACCTGTTGGACCCCACTCCAACGCCGGCATCTCCACATCATGGCTGCCATTGACAGTCTCAGGAGCTGTTGGAAGCTCCTCTTAACTCCTAATGCCCACTTATCAATAACTGATTTTAGACCAGAGGCCCACAGGCATTGGGTATTTTAAGTGTGTTTTAGGTTTACTGGGGGGGAAAAATGGTCTTGTGAAGTATGCAGGGTGGGAGCGAGGCCAGGCGAGGGAACACATTTGTTTTTAAAGGATAATATGCCTGGTTGTGCCACCAGCTGAATTTCCACCAGATTAATCAGGAAGTTTCTAAATTTCCATGCCTGCCACGCATTTTACCTGGACATAAACATTCTAATTTACGGGGCTACACGGTGGCACAGTGGTTAGCACTGCTGTCTCAGTGCCAAGGACCCGGGTTCAATTCCGGCCTCGGGTCACTGTCTGTGTGAAGTTTGCACTTTCTCCCAGTGTCAGCATGGGTTTCCTCTGGGTGCTCCGGTTTCCTCCCACATTCCAAAGATGTGCGGGTTAGGTTGATTGGCCATGCTAAATTGACCCTAGTGTCTGGGGGATTAGCAGGGTAAATATGTGGGGTTATGGGAATAGGGCCTGGGTGGGATTGTGGTCGGGGTAGACTCGATGGGTCGAATGGCCTCCTCCTGCACTGTAAGGATTCCATGATAATTACACACATAGCTGTGCACTGCTACAGAAGATTTAGATCGACCATACCCTATTCCTAACGCATCACTGATACACTCACGGAATTTCCTTTACTTGCAAAGATCACGGGAGAGCCATTATTTCCTCCACAGACGCTGCTGGGCCCCTTGCTGACTATTTCCAGCATTTTCTGTTGTTATTTCAAAACCCTGTACCAGTTGTAAGCAGTGTTGTCCCAGTGCTAACTCCATCTGTCTTGTGGTGGGTTTTTTAATCAGAAAAGCTGGGCATATCACATAGCAGTTGCGACACCACTGCATTCCACCAAGGCTGAGCACATCTCTCAAAGTGATACCAAAGGCAAACCTGTTCTCTTAATTGCGATCTTGTGATAATCGGCTATTAACCCCTGTAATAATGCATCTATTTGGGTACAAAATAAAAACTTGTACTAATCAAGGGAACAAGCTCAAGTATTTTTTTACTTGCATTGGGGATTATAATCGTGTTTGCAGTTCAGAGCGAAACATGTAATGTAATACAAGCTTATTAACTGGCATGGAGATATAGTCCTTTGCCATTCCTCTCTCCAGCCACCTATGCTGCCTCAAATATTTGATATATGACCAACAGGTATCAGTTGTGTTTTGAACATCTGGTTCCTTAGAAGAGGAGCCAAAAGGTTTTGGAAACTTGTGTGGTTTTGTGGAATAGTGGCCTGCAGAACATATCTAACTGCGGTAGATATTATTTACCCACGTACGTGTGATGGAGGTGCTTCAGGATACTTGAATGAACATTTGCCCATAGCGTTTGGAGAAAACAAAATACGTCGCAGAATGAATCCTTGTTCGACTTCCAAAAAAAGGTTTATTGCTGGATAAACATTATCTGCCCCTGGTGTAAAATTGGCCTGCCAAAGCGCATGAAGATTATGGAAGGAAACAGTGGCTCTCCCGTGGTCTTTGCAAGTTAGGACAATCCTCTGAGCTTATTAGTGATGTGTTAGGAATAGGGTATGGTGGATCTAAATTTTCTGTAGCACTGTGCAGCTGTAGGTATAATTAGAATGTTTATGTCCAAGTAAAATGCACATGGCAGGCATGGAAAATTTAGTAACTTCCAGATTAACTTGGTAGAAATTCAGCTAATCATTTGACTAACATTTTGCTGGTGTCCCCTTGCACTCTTGGCCTCCCCGTCGCCCTCACCCCTTGCCTGCTCCCACTGTCTTTACTCCAGACCTTGCCATCCCTTTGTAGTTCTGGCAAATGTCTGGTGCAACCCTTAGTTGTTGTTCTGGGTGGATGTCTGCTTCTGCATTGCCGAACTGCTCTCTGGTTTGGATGTCCTGGTAGTCGTTGGTTAGCAATCCTGGTGTTAGTTTTTCAGGCTGGATTCAAAGTTGAGTGCAGAGTTCCTTCCCATTAGGGAATTGGATGGGACCAGACTGCATTGTAAAGGGGTAGACCTGTATGTGCGCAGCGCTGTGTAAAGGCCCTCATTCTTTGTAGGAGGGCTTTGACCGTGCATGCCCTTTTTGGATCTCCTCACTTAACTGTGCATCTCGGGAAGCTGAGGTGGTGATGGAAACCAGATGTGGTGGTGGAAGACACAAAGTAATAATTTGGAAAGTGTGGGCCATTATTCAGTGTGATCTCGACTGGGATGCCGTGGTCCATGAACTTCTCCTTCAGTGCCTTCGTTACTGCCCCTGTGGTAGTCGTGTATAGTTGCTTCACCCCAACCCATCTAATCCAACGCAATGAGGAACCATTTACTGTTGCAGGCAGATGGGCCAAAGCCCAGCACCCCCTCATGGCTTGGTAAGGAAATATGTGGAGATGAGGGGCTCTCTTTGGTTCTGTCTATGTAGCCCACACACTTGACCGTTCGCTGTGATGTCCTCAATCACCCTGGAAATGCATGGCCTCCAAACAGTAGATTAGGCCAGTGCCCTGAACTTGCTGATAGCCAGATGGCCCTGCTGCATTTTCTGCAAGATCTGTGGCTGAAGGGTAACTGGCCATTTGTAGACCAGGAGATCATCCATGACCATAAAATGGTTTTGTTGTTTGAGCCAAGCTTTTATGGTGCAACTGCTTGTTCTCTGCTGTGAGCACCGTCATTGGCAGTAAGGGTGGATACAGGCACACTTCTTCCTTATCTTTTATTTGTTCCTGGCGAATCTATTGGAGATTACCTGTGGTCACTGGCTGCTAGCTCCTTCTCAATTGGATGTACGCTTCCAGCTCTGCAAGATTTGCGTCCTATTTTGTCAGAAGGCCTACTGTAGCCATGGAAAGTCTCTCTCTTTGGTTTTGATCTTTGGCATATCCCATCTCATTGGCAATCTGAACTGATGCTTTGGAGAGCTCGCATTTCTCATTCAGCGTCAACCCTGCTTCCTGAAGGCGCTCTAAGACTGCTGAGAATCTCTTTGTCATGTTCCTCCACTGTTGTACCGTGAACTAATATATCAGCCATGTAGCTCTCTGTATGGCTGACATTGTACCTTGGAATATTGCTGGCACTGACATGATTCCAAAAGCAGGCAGTTAAAGCAGAATCGTCGAATGGGGGTAAAGAATGGGGTCAGCAGCCTGGACTCTTCAAAGGAAAGTTTGGAAAAGTTAGTGTTGGCATCCAGCTTCGAAAATACCGTACTCTTTGAGAATTTAATCAGATTTTCGTCCACTGAGGACATGAGAGTCAGTGTTACATTTCTGTTGGAGAGAGAACCCACTGAGGACATGGGACTTCTCTGGTTATGGATTTTTTTGAGCTGTGTAAGGTACGGGTATGCAGATACGGGTGGACCTATTCGGTTTTGGGAATGGGATCATCCCGGAACAACTTACTGTTGTGTGACTGGGGAGGTGACTCCTGTGTTTGTCATCTTGTTGCTGCACTTGTTTCATGAGTATTTACCCTAGCTAGTCCCCCTGACATTAAGAGGCAATTTAGCATGACCAATCCACCTAACCTGCACATCTTTGGGCTGTGGGAGGAAACTGGAGCACCCGGAGGAAACCCACGCAAACACGGGGAGAACGTGCAAACTCCACACAGACAGCGACCCAAGCCAGGAACCGAACCCGGATCCCTGGCGCTGTGAGGCAGCAGTGCTAACCACTGTGCCACCCTGCCGCCCTGGAGTAGGTGGGGAATCTTTTGTGGTGTGCATAGGCACACGGGTTTAGCATCCTCTCTCGGTGTGATCTTGTATGTTTATGTCAGGCACCCCTGTCCTATGAAGAGTTTCGGGAACTTGGAACCAGGACCTTGTTGGTTGACCTCATCAATTTTATGTGGAGGATTAAGTTCAACACAGGATTTGCAGCTGAGTAGTGAACAGTCGTGGTTGTGGACTACAAACAGGGGTCTCTTGGAATCTTTTATCCTTGTACGTCAGTGCTGACTGAAGGTTGCCTTTCACTGGGAGCTTCTTGCCTTTTGTTCTGCATGCTTGTTTTGTGGCTACCACCAGCCATGGTTCTCCTTCTGACAGAACCGTAACACTGACTCCCATGTTCAATTTAATGTTTGTGAGAGAACCATTAACTGTAATGTCTGTTAAACCAATATAAAAATCCTCGTCCAAGAAGCTTGGCTGTTTGTCCTATTCTTGTGTAGTCTCGCTGTCATGAATCATCTTTGGGGCTTCTGTGCGTTTAGCTGTTTTGGCCTTGCACAATTTGTTGAAGAGTCCAATTCTGAACATCGAAGGTTTTGGGCTGAAATTGCAGGGCATTGATCTCGACTGTGGGGGCGCTTTGTTCCACAGTACCAGCATATTCGTTCTACTGATCAGTTAGGGTGCGGCTTCCCTTGGCCTGGAGTGTTCCTGTTTCTGGCTGTTCAACTAACTGAACTGTGGGTTTTCCTTTGTACTTATTCATCTTAAAATGGACATGTGCTGC
Organism: Mustelus asterias; assembly: GCF_964213995.1. NCBI lineage: Eukaryota > Metazoa > Chordata > Chondrichthyes > Carcharhiniformes > Triakidae > Mustelus > Mustelus asterias. The sequence goes on along the minus strand of NC_135825.1, from coordinate 15,964,759 downwards.
ACCCGAGTTCAGATTATCTAACAGCCTGGATAGTTTTTTTGAGGGTTGGATCTTCCTTTGCTTGCAGTACCTCTAAGAGTGTGTTGTCTGTAGTTACTGCGACTATTCTATCCCTGATAAATTCAGATTTTGGGTCTCCATATTGACACTCTTGAGTCATCCTGTACAGATTATTGATGAACAAGTCAGCAGGTTCTCCTAGCTGGACGCGATTATTAAATTTATCCTATTCGAGGAGTCTTGGGTTAAGATAGTCATTGAATGGTTTTAGTGCTTCAGACTTAGCAGATTCGTTGATTCCTTGTCTCGCAATAATGTCGTCCACTATTGGGCCTACTGAATAAAGCAGTGTGTTAATTTGTTGAGCTTCTGTCTTTTTATCCTGACCTAAAGCAGTCGTGAATCGAAGGAATCTTTTTCTCCAAAGTCCCCAATTATGCGATTGAGCGGGCTATGGACAAGTCCAAATTGATCTGGAAGAGTGGATTTCTGATCATCGTTTATGTTGATCGTATGTTCAGCTTTAAGCAGTTGCTGAAATTCACGATTAGAACGCCATTCATTTGAAGGCCGCATTTGCCGGTTTTGGTGAGCTCGCTCTGAAGTGGGACTCGTGCTCAGCCTTTGAACCAATTTAACCAATGGCTGCATGGATCCTCTAGCTATTGACTTTGCCATTTCAGTGCTATGCTATAGGGCTGTGAAAGCGGAGAATCTTGGCCCTTATCTGTCCTTGAAGGTGATTCTTTAGTCACAATTCTTTGGAACTAATTATTTTCTTCGACCCTTTTCAGAGTGAGCTTGGACAGCTCGTATTCAGGTGCCAAGTTGGGGATCTGTTTTTTTTTCTGACAGAGCTTTTAAACAGCAATTTCTGACCACTGAACTAATTAAAAATGTTGTAGCACTTGCTCTATCCTGGCATTTAAAACCTTTAGCTCAGCCCTGCGACATCTGCTGACTCTGCACTCAGAGAACTGAAGCTGGACTTCCAAGAGATCCCATAGATTCTTCTGCAGTGAGGAATTTCAAATTTCTGCGTTCAGCTTCCAAGCCTTTCTCTGGTGCTTTTCCATGGCGTTGATTCCTCTGTACGTCTGCTTCACGAGCTTCGCTTCAGGTCAATGTGCTGTTTCAAATTTTTCTTCGCCCTTGCAGAATTTTGGTTTCTCTCTGCATTTATTGTGGTTTGGGATTTTTCTATTTACTGACACCATGTCATAGGGTGTTGTAACCATTCAGTAGGCCTCGGTGAAAGTCTCCGTGGCCTTAGGTAGGTTAACTGTGTGTATTTATTACCAACAAGAATTATGTGCATATATACAGTAAAGAATTTAAGCTAGGAGCTATCTCTGTGCTTGCTTGTGTGCACAACTCTGTCCAGCACTAGATTGACCCCTAGATCCAGGTCATGTGTTCCCTTTGCATCACTGCATGGCTGCTACTGTACTCGGGGTCCATGTTAGCTCTATGGCCGAAAACCTACCACCTCGCCCGAGCCGGAATCGGGGCGCGTGAGGTTCCCAGAACGGAAATCTCCATTGGCCTCGGGCAGGATTTTACGATCTCACCCGAGCAAGGCCGTAAAATCCCACCCTACATGTGCCAGAGCCTTGAACGACACCAGATGATCACTGGTTCAAGATGATTAATAAAATGTCCAAGAGCAACATTTAGTTAGAATGTGGAATTGGCTGCATGAGGCAGTTTCAGTTGTGACTCAAAAGGGAATTGGATAAGTGGGAAGAAAGAGAACTTGGCAGGTTTCAGGGAAAGGGCAGGGATATGGGACTACAAGGTTGCTCTTGGAGAGAGAGCCAGCAGGAACAGACGGGCTGAACACCCTCCTCCAATGCTATATTTATCTGGTTTGCATTAGTAAATATGTTTTCTCTATAAACTTCAACTTGTCCTGCACAATCTTTGACCAATACAGGACTTTAGGAATCTGAGGTCTACAGTTAAATGTTGTGATAACTGTTGCTGTGAAACTGTGTGGGGGAAAGAGTGGATGTAACACTTGCAAATCAAACATCAAGGTGGCAACTATTTTACTGTGTGCTGTTTCTAGGTGTATGATTCAGAAATCCTTCCCAGGATTGGCCAGCAAATCCAGTGATGTCCCAGAGAGCATTTTTTTGGATTCCTTCAGCACTGTTTTTCCAGATAGGTGTCCCAATCATTGAAACCTTGCATTTGATGTGCAAGCATGTTTGCTTTGTGCCCTGTGGTGAAAAAACTTCTACAAATTAAATCACCGCCACCCCTACTCAGTCCATTTTAACATCTTGGGCAGCATGGTGGCACAGTGGTTAGCACTGCTGCCTCATGGCGCCAGAGACCCAGGTTCAAATCTGGCCTCGGGTGACTGTATGAAGTTTGCATGTTCTCCCTGTGTCTGTGTGGGTTTCCTCCAGGTGCTCTGATTTCCCCCACACTCCAAAGGGTTAGGTTGATTGGCCATGCTAAATTGACCCTTAGTGTCAGGGGATCTAGCAGGGTAAATAAATGGGGTTACGGGGATAGGGCCTGTTGTCGGGATTGTTGTCTGTGCTGATGAGATGGCCAAATGGCCTCCTCTTGCACTGTAAGGATTCTATGATTCTATCTTGAGGTGATCTCCTCTTAGGCTTATATTAATATAGCCACTTGAGCCAGCTGTTGGAGGCAGATGCAAGAGTCTGCTGTCTCTACCTTGTTTAATTTTCTCTTGCCCAGGCCCTCTTGCTGACGCCTGGCTGATAAAGTGGTATTTGTGAGTGTGAACCCCCTGTTGCAGTGCTGGTTCTAAATGTCTCCCAGACGCTGTAATGTACTGTGCTGTGTGAACAAAACTTGTAATGTTTATTTCTGTGAAAAGTCAGCCTCCAGAATAGTGCTGCAGCGACGCCTGTTCGTCTCGCCCTGCATGTGCAGCGCACCGGAATATTTCCTGTGATTATAGCAATGATCTTGGCATTATTAACTCCCATTCCAACGCTGCCAGGCTGCGACAGACGGAATTAAATACTGGTGCCCGCTGCCACCTACAGGTGCTATATAGCGACAAATGGTTTACAGAGGTTGAATTTATTCCTGTTTTCATTCAAACTTGAGTCGGCTTTCTTGAGCAGTACAGCTGTGTCTTTTTTCTGGTGCACGAAGAGCCGTTTTCATATTTGGTCTTGATTGGCAGTTATGCATAATGGAGATGGAGTATGTGGCAAGCAAGGCTTCATGCCAGAGGGATGAAATCACAAAATTACTCTAACATGAAAGGAGGATTGAACTTGAACCCCAGTTTTTTTTTCTTAAAAATTAATCTTTGCAGGTTATTTCTATATTATTGCTATTTCTATCGTTCGGCCATTTAGAGCTTCTGCAACCAATCTTGCCCCATCACTTGCAAGGGGAGGTAATGGCCGAGTGGTAATATTGCTAGACCATTAATCCAGAAACTCAGCTAATGTTCTGGGGACCCGGGTTCAAATCCCACCACAGCACTTGGTGGAATTTGAATTCAATAAAAAAAAATCTGGAATTAAGAATCTACTGATGACCATGAAACCATTGTCAATTGTCATAAAAGCCCATCTGGTTCACTAATGTCCTTTTAGGGAAGGAAATCTGCCGTCCTTATCTGGTCTGGCCTACATGTGACTCCAGAGCCACGGCAATGACTCTCAACTGTCCTTGGGCGACTAGGGATGGGCAACAAATGCTGGCCAGCCAGCGATGCCCATCTCCCAAGAATGAATATAACACAAGTTCCTAATTTGGGTCCTGTTGCTTCTTCTACTGTCTTAAACAAAAATGCAACCTGTCACTAACGTTGTAATAAGATTTTCTAGTTATCATACTGCTGTTTGGGAGACTGCACGTTTCCTACAGCTGTGACATTTCAAAACATTTCCAAAGTGCTTAATTAGTCACAATGTCCTTTTAAGATGTTCTGGGTTCAAGAAAGATGCCACATCAATACAACTGCGTCTATTAGATTGAATCTCTGACCCTCTCTTTGCTTTAATCTCTAAAGGGCATTGCAGGAACAGATGTGGCAAAGGAAGCCTCGGACATCATCCTGACAGACGATAACTTTACCAGTATTGTTAAAGCAGTGATGTGGGGCCGCAACGTCTACGATAGCATCTCCAAATTTCTGCAGTTCCAGTTGACAGTAAATGTAGTTGCAGTCATTGTTGCATTTACTGGTGCCTGCATCACCCAGGTATACTTTTTCGGGAGTCATACTATGTTGAGTGAAATGTATCTTTCCTTCCTCTTTCAACTCTCTCTACTGTTGTATGTGGGCCGCACTGTGGCACAGTGGTTAACACTGCTGCCTCACAGCACCAGGGACCCGGGTTCAATTCCAGCCGTGGGTCACTGTCTGTTTGGAGGTTGCACCTTCTCCCCATATCTGCGTGCGTTCACCCCAGAACTCAGGTTTTCTCCCACATTCCAAAGATGTCCAAGTTAGCTGGATTAGCCATGCTAAATTGTCCCTTGGTGTCTAAAAGATGTGCAGGTTAGATGGATTAGCCATGCTAAATTGTCCCTTGGTGTCCAAAAGATGTGCAGGTTAGATGGATTAGCCATGCTAAATTGTCCTTTGGTGTCTAAAAGATGTGCAGGTTAAGGGGATTAGCCGTGGTAAATGTATGGCTTTACAGGGATAGGGTGGAGGAGAGGGCCTGGGTGGATGGAGAGTTGGTGCCAACTCGAAGGGCTGAATGGCCTCATTCTGCACTGTTGGGATTCTATGGTTATATATCTTTGCTCTAATTTAAATGTTTGATGTGCACTCTGCATTTACCGACTTTCCCCCGTGTCTGGTTTTCATGATCAGGGTGGTACCGTTTTAGCATTGTTGGATTTCCATCATTAAGTCCCTAAATGCACCTTTTTTGCTGGTTAACTGTATTGTCAAAGTGGCAATCTCATTGCTTGTAATAGTGTCGGAGGATTACAAGGATCAGAAAAAAATCTGCAAAAATAGCAATAATTAATGAGACAGTAGCAAGTCAGCAGAAACACGGTAGATGCGCTTTTCTGTACCTTGTGTGAGCACGTCAAGAGACAGAGTTCATTAAGTTACGGTAGAAATCTTAAGCCCGAGATGTAGAAAATATTTTCAAAGAAATTCATATTTGCTGTCAACTGGGCCAGGTTTTAGAGCGAAGGGAAAAAGGTGAATGTCCTTTTGCTGATCCTGTTGGAAATGACAGGATCAGCAATGAGGCTATCGTGAGAACAGGCGTTTTAATTATAAATTCTGCTGACACTGCACCTTGTCGTGACATGGCATTTCGAGGGAGTTCCTGATGTAAACCTCCAGTTTGGTTAAGGGATAGAATAGCTGAGCTCTGCAGGCAACCACAATCAATGAGTTAGAGTTAGTTCTAGAGTAATGCTGGCTCTGTTCTTAGTCAAGAAAAGACAGGCAAGAAAGGGTAAAACTGAACAGATTTCAAGTGACCTTGGTGAATAAAATGTGGGCGGCACAGTGGTTAAGCACTGCTGCCTCACAGAACCAGGGACCTGGGTTCAATTCCGGCCTTGGGTGACTCTGTGTGGAGTTTGCAAATCCTCTGTGTCTGCATGGGTTTCCTCTGGGTGCTCTGATTTCCTCCCACTCTCCAAAGATGTGCAGGTTAGGTGGATTAGCCATGATAAATACTTAGGGTGATGGGATAGGGCAGGAGGGGAGGGCCTGGGTCAGATGCTCTTTCGGCGAGTCAGTACAGCCTCGATGGCCAGATGGCCTCTTTCTGCACTGTAGGGATTCTATGATGTAGATTGTTTTTGCATTTGTGACATAGGAAACAACATTTACTCAAACCACTGACAAAAGCTGGTGGATTTAATTCTATCCTTTTCAATTCTAAACCAGGATTCTCCACTCAAAGCTGTTCAGATGCTCTGGGTGAATCTGATCATGGACACATTTGCTTCCTTGGCCCTGGCAACTGAACCACCAACAGAATCTCTTCTGCTTCGCAAGCCTTACGGCAGGAATAAGCCACTAATCTCCCGGACAATGATGAAGAACATTCTGGGTCATGGAGTTTATCAGCTCACTATTATCTTCACACTTCTCTTTGCAGGTCTGTGGAACCATTTGTACGTTTGGTTTCTTGCATTTCATTTCCGCTGCAGTGCTGAACTTCAGTAAAGCAATTAACGTGGTGCCATGCACATATCCTGAGGGAAGTGGTTATTTCTTCTCGAAAGGCCACTCTCCTGAATGATAAAGCTTCAATGTACACGGCTTCTCGTTCATTGCTGTTCAATCCTGTTTACCAATCTGGAAGCAAAAATCAATGACTGCCGTTAAATTTTAATTCAAAATCTTCATTTGTGTTGCCAGAAGCTTGGACGTTGTCATGAAGTATAATCCCAAGTAATTCAGTAAAAGCCATTTTTTCCTATCATTTGCTCCAGTGGTATTACCATTGCTCAATGCCCCACTATCAACATCCCGGGGGCTACCATTGAACTCTACTGGTCACACAAATGCTGTAGCTACAAGAGAGCAGATCAGAGGCTGGGATACCTGCAGAGTGTAGTTCACCATTGATGAGGCACAGGTCAGGAATGTGATGGAAAACTCTCCCCTTGCCTGGATGGGTACAGCTCCATCAACACTCGGGAAGCTCGACTTCATCCAAGACAAAACATCCCACTTGATTGACACCCTATCCACCACATTCAACATTCACTCTCTCCACCAGCGATGCACAGTGTGTACCATCTACAAGATGCACTGCAGCAAGGCTCCTTCGACAGCACTTTCCAAACCCGTGACCTCTACCATCTAGAAGGACAAGGGCAATAAATGCAGGGAAACACCACCACCTACTAGTTACCTCCAAACCCCACACCATCCATGATTTGGAAATGTGTCGTTGTTCCTTCACTGTTGCTGGACCAAAATCTTGGAACTTCCTCCCTATCAGCACTGTGGGTTCACCTACACCAATTAAGACTGCAGTGGATCAAGAAGGCAGCTCACCAGCAACTTGAGGGAAATGGGGATGGGTAATAAACAGCATCCTATAAAGGAATAAATAAACTATTAAATATGAATTGTTCCCAGTGCAGGCAGCCAGGTCAAACTTAATGCAGCACTCCGCATGTATTTATGTCAACTCTGAACATTAACAAAGGTCATATTCCACAATTGTAGAGACCACAACCATTGCTCAAACTTAAACCAAATCAGCCAATGTCATTTCCAGCCTTGAAAGTAAATTAAGATAGCAATTGTGGAGTGAGACAAGTAAAATGTGCAGTTACAATGCAAACAAAATAGCAATTCAGGTGGGTAGAATAGTAGACTTGTGGCCAGTGTCAGCACTGATATGGATTCCATCATGAACATTTTAACCTTTCCAATCAAGTACAGTAATAGGAATGGAAACTAAGTCAAACTGACTAGGCTACATCCATATATACATAATTGGGGAGGTGATGGCCTCGTGGTGTTATCGCTAGACTATTAATCCAGAAACGTAGCTAATGTTCTGGGGACCCGGGTTCGAATCCTACCACAGCAGATGGTGGAATTTGAATTCAATAAAAAATATCTGGAATTAAGAATCTACTGATGACCATGAAACCATTGTCGATTGTTACAAAAACCCATCTGGTTCACTAATGTCCTTTTAGGGAAGGAAATCTGTCGCCCTTACCTGGTCTGGCCTACATGTGACCCCAGAGCCACAGCAATGTGGTTGACTCTCAACTGCCCTCTGAAATGGCCCAGCCAAGGGCAACTAGGGATGGGCAATAAATGCTGGCCAGCCAGCGATGTCCATGTCCCATGAATGAATAAAAAATATATATATCTATCATAACCCATTTGGCATGCTGCACTCGATTTTTGGGTCTCGAGTCCCTGAAAAGATACCTTGGCCTTTGGAATAGGTGCATTGAATGTGCACTAGAATTAAGCTAAGGCTTAGAAAAGGGATCAATTATGAAAACTGGTTGCAAAATCTTGGCTCGTACTCGTCAAAACAGAGCCAAACCATTTAGAAATGAAATAATGAAGCATTTTCTTTATGGTATAATGGTGGTCTCTGCCAAAAGATTGTGCATGCTCGGTCAGTTACATTTGTTCAACATAATGAATGATGGACTTTTGTTGTGTGACAAGGGATATCAAAGTTAAGGTAGAGGTCAGTCATGATCTAATTAGGGGAGGCGGTGGCCTAGTGGTATCATCGCGAGACTATTAATCCAGAAATTCAGCTAATGTTCTGGAGACCTGAGTTCCAATCCCACCATGGCAGACGATAGAATTTGAATTCAATAAAAAAATGTCTGGAATTAAGAATCTACTGATGGCCATGAAACCATTGTCGATTGTCAGAAAAACCCATCTGGTTCACTAATGTCCTTTAGAGAAAGAAACCACCCGCCTTACCTGGCCATGTGATTCCAGAGCCACAGCAATGTGGTTGACTCACAACAAACCTTTGAACAAGGGCAACTAGGGATGGGCAATAAATGCTGGTCAGTAAGTGATGCCCATGTCCCACGAATGAATAAAACAAAATGACAGAATAAACTTGAGGGTAGAATGGCCTCTTGTTCCTATGTAGTGTTTTATATTGAGCCATGAGATGAGAGGTTTAGGGAGGTAATTGCAGCTGTTGGGAACTAGAGAGCTGAAGGCATGGCTGCCAGCAGTGGGGCAAAGGGAGTGTGAAGTGTGCAAGATATGGCGGAATATTGAGTTTTCGGAACATTTCCAGACTGGTGGTGGTTTATGAGAGTTGGGGAGAGTGGAAGTCTGTGTATGTCAGTAAGAGCAGGGGTAATGAATGAGAGCAACTTGGTACGAGTTAGGATTAGGCCAGCAGAGCTTTGGGTTAGCTTAAATTGATGAAGATTTGAGCGTGGGAGGCTGGTCGGGTGGGCAAGGGAATAGTTGAATCTGGAGCTGACCGAGATGGATGAAGCTTTTGCCAGCAGAAGCCCGATATTAGCAAAGATGGATGTCATTTTTTATTTCATGGCTGAGAGCTTGTCCGATCAGAGGGTCAGCAAGGGCTCCGTGGTTACGAATAGTCTGGTTTAAACAGAAATAGTGATCGTCGAGTGGTAGAATCAGTGGCGAGTGTATATAGTTTATGGAGTGAACCGAAAGCACTAGCTTTGCCCATCCATACTTGAAACGTTGGCGATGTAGAAAATAGGAGCAGGGGTGGGCCATTCAGCCCTACCAGCCTGCTCTGCTATTCATTCTGATCATGGTTGATCATCCAACTCAATAGCCTGATCCTGCCTCCACACACATCCTTTAATCCCCTTCACCCTAAATCTGACTCCTTCTTGAAAACATGCAATGTTACATCCTCGACTGCTTTCTGTGGTAGCAAATTCCACAGGCTCTCTGGGTGAAGCAATTTCTCCTCCTCTATCTTAAAAGGACTTGATCAATTTTTTTTTAAAAGGGTGGCATGGACTACTTGGGCTGAAGGGCCTTTTCCCATGCTGCAAACCTCTATGACTTTATAATTTGCTCAGGTTTCAAACATCAATGAGGGAATCTGTTTGTGATGGTTGTTGAGGATTGACTGAGGAGAACTTGACCAATAATCCACAATGTGATCAGTGCGTACTTTTAGAAACAGCATTTTGCATTTTTCCAGTTTGTGTTTGCTGATTTATTTCCCTCTGTTTTTCTCCCCTTTTCCCAGACCATAAATTAATTTGTACTTCCTGAGAAACCTTTACCAGGGTTGAGTAATTGTACTCGCCTGAAGTTAATTTCCTCTCCCGCTCCCATGTTGAGAAAAATGCCCTAGTCTTGGTGCTGCTTACAACCCTGGAACCACGTGCTGGCACTGCATCATTGCCGTATTTCTCATGGTCTGTTGTCACCATGTGATCTCGACAATGATTTTCTCTATCAATATGTCACAAAGCCAAGTTAATTGGGTGGCTGTTAAATCTTTTTTTTCAAAGGTTGACGAGGTCAAGGACAGTCAGCTATTTAAAAACTCCTGGAAGTTTTACTGGAAGGACAGGATGTGACAAGGCGAATGCAGACAAGGCTAGCCAGCTTCACTTGAATTTAAGTTTCCAATAGTTAATCTGAAGGTGGCATTGGCTGGTCACTGACCTCAAATCGAGTTGGTGTCACCTAATTGCAACAAAAGTTTAGTGATCAACTTGAAAGGAGAAAACTACCCATATCAGTTTAAGGGAAAAGTATGTGCACTTCAATGAAAAGTGTTACTGATCATTAAATTGCCAGTGATTTGAATTTAATTACTGCAGGTTATGAATAAGCTTAGAAAATAGTTGTAATGGCCAGGTCTGGGCATGATGTACTGCAAATTAATGTTTTTATCGCAAGGGACTTTTTTATTGCCGTTCTTAATATTACCACTGATAGAAATCTCTCCATCAACCACAATTAGACATATAAACCTTGTATAAAGGTTATGGCGGCATTTGCTGGACTTACCAGCATTGCATCAGCTGGACGATTAATTAGGAATGGTCAGTATTAATGACCATATCCCAAAAGCAGAACCGCAACGTTAAAACTAAGGCCAGAACCATAATCAAAAAGTTGTAAAATAATGAAACAAACTTGATACGCTTGAACAACGTGAGGATAAAAAGTTTTTCGTTATTGTGTTTGACAGCACGGCGGTACAGTGGTTAGCACTGCTGCCTCACATTGCCAGGACCTGGGTTCGATTCTGGCCTTGGGTCACTGTGTGGAGTTTGCACATTCTCCCCGTGTCTGCATAGATTTCCTTCAGGTTTCCACCCACACTCCAAAGATATGCGGGTGAGATTGATTGGCCATGATAAATTGACCCTTGGTGTCAGAGGGACCAGCAGGGTAAATACGTGGGGTTACGGGGAGAGGGCCTGGGTGGAATTGATGTTGGTGCAGACTTGATAGGCTGAATGGCCTCCTTCTGCACTGTAGGAATTCTATGATTCTATCGTATGCTTGACTTTTATTCTATTAAGTAATCGATTTTATTGAACAATGTGAGGGTAAAAAGTTTTTTTTATTGCCTTTTATTCTGTTAACGAATCTGATTTTACCTGAGGTATTCTTGTCTGCATTGAAGTGGAAATGGAATTTCACTTGATTATTGGGTGCAAATTTTGGTTAACTGACGGCTGCTCCTTAATAAATTCTTTCTAATCTTTGATAAAACTGATTTTCATAGCTCTGAAATGTTTAAGGGGGCCTGGTCATGTTAAGTGAACTCATTTCTGACCAAGCAAAGTTCAAACTGAAGAAAGTCCATGGAGACTGGGCTCCATGCAACAAGATTTTAGTGGTCAACTTGAAAGGAGAAAACTACCCATATCAGTTTAAGGGAAAAGTATGTGCACTTCAATGAAAAGTGTTACTGATCATTAAATTGCCAGTGTTTTGAACGTCGGACTGACATTGCAAGTTGTTAATCTGCAAGCATCTTTTCCCAGGTGAGAAGTTTTTTGACATTGACAGCGGGAGGAATGCTCCACTCCATGCTCCTTCCTCGGAACATTACACCATTGTGTTCAACACCTTCGTCATGATGCAGCTTTTCAACGAGATCAATGCTCGCAAAATTCACGGGGAGCGGAACGTGTTTGAAGCAATTTTCCGGAATCCCATCTTTTGCAGTATTATTGTGGGCACTTTCCTAATTCAGGTAGGGCCGTTTTTCTAGTTGTATATTTGTTTTTCTTTCTTAATGGGGGGTTTAATTTTCAGCTCCCTTGCAAACCCATTCTGTGGGGAGTGAGTGGGCATTTAAGCGGGTGAAATAAGACGAGCAATGCTGACCTTCCACCCTCTGTTTAATTTGCCGCCTTAGGGGTGGCACAGTGGTTAACACTGCTGCCTCAACAGCGCCAGGGAGCCTGGTTCGATTCCCGGCTTGGGTCACTGTCTGTGCACGTTCTCCCTATGTCTATGTGGGTTTCCTCCGGGTGCTCCGGTTTTCTCCCACAGTCCAAAAGACATGCTGTTTACGTGCGTTGGCCATGCTAAATTCTCCCTCAGTGTACCCGAACAGCTGCCAGAGTGTGACGACCTGGGGATTTTCACAACTTCATTGCAGTGTTGATGCAAGCCTATTTATGACTAATAAATAAACTTTACAGTGATGTTGTGACCCTGGACTCATAATCCAAAGGGTTCAGATCCCATCGTGGCTGCTTGCAGAATTTGAAAACATGCAGTTGAATGCTGGTCTCAGTAATAGAATCATAGAAGTATCAGCACAGGAAAAGACCCTTCGGCCCATCGTGTCAGCACCAGTCACCAACAAACTATCTAACTATTGCAATTCCATTTTCCAGCACCTCGTGTGCCTTGGCATCGCAAGTGCACTTCTAAATGCATCTTAAATGTCATGAGAGTCTCTGCTTTCACCACCCTCTCAGGCAGAGAGTTCCAGACTCCAGGCGGCATGGTAGCACAGTGGTTAGCACTGCTGCTTCACAGCTCCAGGGACCTGGGTTCGATTCCCGGCTTGGGTCACTGTCTGTGTGGAGTTTGCACATTCTCCTCGTGTCTGCGTGGGTTTCCTCCGGGTGCTCCGGTTTCCTCCCACAGTCCAAAGATGTGCAGGTTAGGTTGATTGGCCATGCTAAAATTGCCCTTAGTGTCCTGAGATGCGTAGGTTAGAGGGATTAGTGGGTAAAATGTAGGGCCTGGGTGGGATTGTGGTCGGTGCAGACTCGATGGGCCGAATGGCCTCTTTCTGTGCTGTAGGGTTTCTATGATTTCTATGATTCTATGACCACCCTTTGAGTGAAACTGTTTTTCCTCACACCCACGCTAAACCTGCTATCCTTCACCTTAAATCTATGCTCCCTCATCATTGATCCCTCCCCAAGGAGAAAAGTTTCTTCTGGTCTGCTGTATCCATACTCTACCTAGTAATGGTAACCATGGAACTATCATTGTTGTAAAAACCCATCTGACTCATTGTGACCCATGGGGAAAGAAATCTGCCATCCTTGCATGATCTGGCAAACATGTGACTCCAGATACACAGCTCTTAACTGCCCTGTAAAGTAGGCAAGCATGGCATTCCGTTCTAGGGCAATTGGGAATGGGCAACACATAATAACTTCATCTCATGAAAAAAAATTTAAAATCTCATGTCAAAGTACAAAGTATAGATCACATGCCATTCTGTCTGAAGGTACATGGTCGATTAAGGCTTAATACAGCGCGAGTTGCTTTCCCTCTGACTGGTTGAGAGGTGTTGGCTTCTCATCTAACACCCATTTTTGAGCAAATTATTCTTGGGGATAAAGAGATGGTATCGCTCAGTTCTAAAACTAAATGTGAAGGACTTGTTCGGTCAGTTTGTTGAAGGCATGGGGGCGAATTTTCCCATTCCACCCGCCACGGGAATTGGAGCGGACAAGGGGTGGTCCATGGAAAGGTCTGTTGACTTCGGGCGGGATTTTCCAGTTTTGGGGGGAGCACGGCTGGAAAACCCCACCCATGGAGTATTTCCTTAAACTGTATGTGACCTCTCTGTAGCAATATAATTGTTACATTTTCAATAGCAAATGCAAGCTGTTGTGCCCACTGCAATATGGCAGAGAACGCAGTGCACATGGTTTGCATTAGGAAGCACATTTTGTGCCCGTGGCAACAGGCAGATATGTATGTCGTGATGAACTTGATGCTTTTCTGCCCAGTGAAGTTTTGCTCACTTTACAATTAGTAGAAACTTAGATTATTGACTATAATTTTGTATTGAGAGTGGGAAATGTTCTTGTGTAGAACAGCAGACTTTTACAAGTATTGACCTTTTAATCTGGCCTCATTTAATCTCTTCCTGTTTACCTTAAGCATTTGGCAGACATCAGAGCGGTTCATTAAATCTAAGTTTCCCATGAACAACTACTGAAAAGTGCGACAGGGCCTGGACATCAAATTAATCATTTGTTATTTTGAATTACTAATGTAAGAATTGTCCGTCTTCAAGCTGGTCGGTACTTGCCAGAAAAAGAGTGTGAACTTTTGGAAAGAAAGTCACTCCCATCTTTTATAAAAGTTTATTTATTAGTGTCACAAATAGGCTTACACTGCAATGAAGTTACTGTGGAAAATCCCCCAGTCGCCACACTCTGGTGCCTGTTCGGGTACACTGAGGGAGAATTTAGCACGGCCAATGCACCTAACCAGCACGTCTTTCAGACTGTGGGAGGAAACGGAGCACCCGGAGGAAACCCACGGGGAGACCGTGCAGACTCCGCACAGACAGTGACCCGCCCCCCCAAGCTGGGAATTGAACCCGGATCTCTGGCACTGAGGCAGCAGTGCTAAACAGTGTGTTACTGTGCTCTTGGCCTTGAAGGGTAATTTTGTGATGGATAATTTTCAAAACATGAATTTATAGTGGGAACCTTGCCTGCAGGGAATGCACATCAGAAATTCAGACATCCTTTTCCATCCATTTCATTTGAGTAGGGACAAAAAAGATGCATCCTGATTCCCAGCGCGTGCCCCTTAGCGGCAAATCCTCCTGCAGCAACTTGGTTCAGCAAATTTACCCATGTAATGTAAATTTTAGTTGTGAGAAATTTGTACAACTGCAGATCTTTGCAGCAGAATCTCACTTAAATTGTATGGAGGGCTTGCACAATCTGGAATTTGACTGCAGTTAGTTCAAATTCAGAACTAAAGGGGCTTCAACACACTCGGACACTAATGTCCTCAGTAATTTCCCCAAGTTACACCCTCCATATTACGATCATGTGTATCTAACGCCATTTTGCATTACTATAAAACTAAAGGTTGCATATCTACACCATTAGAGAACTGAAGACATTGCAGGGCTGTTGAGTTTCTGCACCATTTGTACCTCTAACCAGAGCAGTGAAAGGTGAAGCACAACGTTTAGTTCTCATGCTTTCGGGGTGACTTACGAAAAAATCAAAATCCTGGTGCCATCTGACAAATCACTGCTCACTTGCTTATTTGATCAAACTCTGTTGTGGCTTAAGAGTGATGGTAAGGAATTTGCTGTTGAACTGAAATATTAAGTTTGATGTGGAGTTGCAGATGAACAAAGTTGTTAACATGCTGACGAATTTTAAGATTTAGATCAGATAGTTGGGTGCATTGGCCATGCTAAATTCTCCCTCCGTATACCCGAACAGGCACCAGAGTGTGGCGACTCGGGGGTTTTCACTAACTTCATTGCAGTGTTAATGTGACACTAAAAAATAAACTTAAACTAAAACATGTTAGTGTAAGATTTGGTCTCATCAAGCTTTTTGTCAGCTTATCCATTAGAGGTGAGGTGATGGCAAAGTGGTATTATCGCTGCACTATTAAGCCAGAAATTCAGCTAATGTTCTGGGGACCCGGGTTCAAATCCCACCAGAGCAGATGGTGGAATTGGAATTCAGTTTTTTAAAAATCTGGAATTAAGAACCTACTGATAACCCATGAAACCATTGTCGATTGTCGGAAAAACCCATCTGGTTCACTAATGTCCTTTAGGGAAGGAAATCTGCTGTCCTTACCTGGTCTGGCCGACATGTGACTCCAGAGCCACAGCAATGTGGTTTGAATCTCAACCACCCTCTGAACAAGGGCAACTAGGGATGGGCAATAAATGCTGGCCAGCCAGCGACGCCCATGTCACACATGAATTTTTAAAAAACTACTGGAAGTAGTTTTTTAAAAAATTGTTTGTAAGTAGCACATCAATGTAAGCCCCTGTTTCAAGTTCCCAAAATTCCCTTATGGGTAGAAATATTAGTTTGGCGAGCTCTGTGAAAGTGAGACTCGTACACCAGATTTTAGGTTCCTGTATTTTGAAAATGAATGCTGTCTGAAAATTAATACTTTATGATTTAAGATGTGAGGCTCTGATCTGATGCGAGTTATATAATTAATACTTATTGGTTTCTTTTTGCTACAGATTGTTATTGTGGAGTTTGGAGGGAAGCCGTTTAGCTGCTCGGGGCTAACTCTTGATCAGTGGCTGTGGTGCATTTTCATTGGGGTTGGAGAGCTTCTTTGGGGACAGGTAAGCTACAGTATTCATCTGTCACTGATCCACACAGTTAGCAGTTTCAAAATGCGGCCAACCTAATCGAGACCAAGTCCAGCAAACATTACAAATGTGCCTTTCTACTGTTTTGATTGTTCAGTCATATTCTTGATGGGGTTTTTGTTATCGCCCAAGAGGGACGGTGCTATGCCAGCTTAACTTGAATGACAAGATGACCTGAGAAGGTTTTTGCCTTCTTAATAGCATCAACATGCAACCTTTTAATATAATAAAAATGTCCCAAGGCTCTTAACAGGAATGATCGGATTTTTTTTAAAACTATCACAGTGGCTTCAGTTTATCCAGTCCTCGGGGTGGCACGTTGGCACAGTGGTTAGCAGTGCTGCCTCACAGCACCAGGGACCCGGGTTCGATTTCGGCCTCGGGTCACTGTCTGTGTGGAGTTTGCACGTTCTCCCCATGTCTGCGTGAGTTTCCTCCAGGTGCTCCGGTTTCCTCCCACAGACCAAAGATGTGTGGGTTAGGTTGATTAGCCATGATAAATTGCCCCTTAGTGTCAGGGAGGTTAGCAGGGTAAATACGTGGGGTTACAGGGATAGGGCCTGATTTGTTGTCGGTGCAGACTCGATGGGCCAAATGGCCTTTTTCTGCGCTGTAGGGATTCGATGATTATCCACTGCTTTATGACTTTGAACATTCGCACCCTTCCTTCATTTTGCTCCACAATGTTCAAAATTGGAATCGTGCAAATTAAAGCAAGTCAACGTATTTTCTTCAGCTAATCTCCACGATTCCGACGAGCCGCCTCAAGTTCCTGAAGGAAGCTGGCCATGGCACAACGAAGGACGACATCCCCGAGGGAGAGTTGATGGAGGATAATGACGAGATTGACCATGCCGAGATGGAACTTCGCCGGGGCCAGATCCTCTGGTTCAGAGGTCTGAATAGAATCCAGACTCAGGTATGCTGACAAACTCATAGCCCACCACAGCAAAGGATCGCTGACTGGAAGCCGTTGTTCAAAATGAACTAGACAACATTTCCCCCCTCAAAAAAAAAGCTGCCAGTTTCCATTATTGTTACCAGTGTCTTTCGGTGGACTGTTTTTTTTTTTGTTTTTAAATCAAATAGTATTTATATAAACTGTCCCTCCTCTAGGTAATGTCCATCCAAAGTTATATCAAGTGCTTAGAACCAATCTGTATTCAAATTCTTGTTTAACTGGCCAAAAAATAACCTCTGCTTCAGGACTCCTATTCTTCTGTCTCTCTCCCCTCTCTTCAAATGGCTGTTACACATTTTCATAGTGCCTTTTTTTCCTTTATACTATTCTATTCTTGTTGTGGGGCGCTTGATCTTGTCCAGTATAACTGGGACTCTACTTCTTTTCAGTTATTTTTGCTGTTTTTTTTTGCTTTATTTTCCTCGTCTCTCCACCCACTTTCTTCCTTTCTCCAATCACTTCCTCTCTTTGCCTCCTCATTCCCTTTTGTTCTCAAGTCTCTCCCTTTCAGCCCCCAATCTTCCCCTCTTCCCTCTTCCCCTCCCTCCAACCCAGTTCTGTTCTCTCTCTCTCTCTATCTCTCTCTCTAACCACCTTTGCCTGCTCGCGTGCTCTCACACCCGCATCCTCGCTCTTTCAACCTTTTCGATGTGGAGCAAAGCTGTCTTACTCTCTGATTCTTTGCAGATGGGCGTTGTGAACACATTCCAGGGTGGACCTTCCTTGCAGGGAGCGCTGAGGCGGCAGCCTTCCATAGTCAGCCAGCACCACGATGTAAAAAATCTTTCTACCCCAACACATGTAGTGCTTTCTACTGGCAATACTACTCCTACTACTTCTGCTACTACTGTGGGGCGTGAGTGCCGGTTTCTTAAAAACTGCATGAAATTAATATCATCTCCGTCCATGCACTTAACTTATTACTATCCTTCTTTTCCCCTTTTAGTTTCCTGAATGTTCTCTCATTTCAGCCTATTTTGTTTTATTTTTTTATTTCAAAGGTTGCTGCATCTAAACGTTTTTCTTTTTCTCACAGGAATGGAGTTTTTCAGATAAATACTCAAAAGATGTCATTTTAAAAGTTATATATAAATGAAGTAGGGGTGCAACGATTATTATATAATTTAAAAATCTGTCTGACCAATATTGAATGTTTTTTCCTCCGATTTCCTGGATAGATTGAATATGCGCTAAATAACCAGTGCATTCATCTAAAACAAAGCAAATACATTAACATAGGTTTCTTTTTCCAGACTGATTTATAAAATAGTTTTGAAGGGCATCTAAATCCTGCTTAGAGGTTAAAAGGTTTGACATCAAGTGCCTGTTTAGCAGAGATCCTGACATTTATTATGTAACAAATTCCCCTTGGTACAGATATAGTTTTAAGATTTCAGCACCTTAGAAATCATAGAATCCCTGTAGTGCAGAAGGAGGCCATTCTGCCCATCGAGCCTGCACCGACCACAATCCCACCCAGGCCCCACCCCCATAACCCCATATATTTACCCTGCTAATCCCCATTTTAGGGCAATTTAGCATGGCCAATCATCCCACACATCTTTGGACTGTGGGAGGAAATCGGAGCACCCGGAGGAAACCCATGCAGACAGAGAATGTGCAAACTCCACACACACACACACACACACACACACACACACACACACACACACACACACACACACACACAGTCATCCGAGACCGGAATTGAACCTGGGTCCCTGGTGCTGTGAGGCAGCAGTGCTAACCACCTTGCCACCGTGCCGCCCATTACCTTGGGGGTGATGACTTTCTATTTGAAAGGGATAGTTTAAAAAGTTTTTTAAAATGCATTTATCAGTGTCACAAGTAGGCTTACATTAACACTGCAATGAAGTTACTGTGAAAATCCCCTCGTCGCCACACTCCGGCACCGGTTCGGGCACACTGAGGGGGAATTTAGCATAGCCAGTGCACCTAAGCAGTACGTCCTTTGGACTGTGGGAGGAAGCTGGAGCACCCGGAGGAAACCCACACGGACACGGGGAGGACATGCAGACTCTGATCAGCCAGTGACCCAAGCTAGGAATCAAACCTGGGTCTCTGGCACTGTGAGGCCATTGTGACACCCAGATAGTGCTTCAGACGCATCTACCTGTGAGATTGGCCTGTGCTGCTATTTAGAACATGCGGACAGTGAGACTTCCACAATCCATCTTTGCCTGTAAGCCAATTTAATTTTGGTCCTCTGGGCTGAGAAAGTAAGGAATAGGAGCAGGGACGAGTTGTGCAGTTTCTCAAGCTTCCTCCCTTATTCAGTAAGATCAGAACTGATCATCTATCTCAACTGCACTTTTCTGCTCTACCCCCCAAATTCCCATTTCCCTCATATCCCAAAGCCTATTGCACAGTACCAGCTGTGAGACATTTTGCCAATGTTATAGGGTTAAAATGAGTGTTAAATTAATCTATAATTTCACCAGAGATTAAAAGCTTCAATAAAAACTGGAGCACTTTAATGGTCACCCTATATTGTGGCAGCGTCGCACAATTAATGCACCAAATGACAATTGCCAGTGCTTTTAAGGGTTGACTTAATAACCTTGAGCTCATTTTGCTCTTCTGCTTAGTGCCCCTTTTGAAATCAACGAATTGGAAAGTTTATATTTGGATTTGGGACAGGGGCAGTGATGTCAGCACCGGGCACTTCCTTAAACGCAGGGATGTCACAATACAACTTTTTAACAGCTGGTAACTGAATCCTTTCATAGGCACATGTTTTCTTGTAGCTTGCAGCTGTATCTGGTTCTGTGGAGCACTAATCCCATTTTACTGTACCAAAGGGCCAGACAAATCGAGGTTGGATTGGACCAATGCTGCTATGTCGTCATATGATACTGGAATTGTCAAGATAATTAAACATTTCTTCCAGGCGACAAAAATCTCTCTTCTGCCCTTTGTTGTTCTTGCAGTAATTGAGTTTTGGTATTCCAATTTTGTTGAAGGAAATATTGTGCAATATGCGACTTGCCTTATTGTATTCTGACATCCTTGTGGTGGCTCAATGGTGAAAGCCTGTACGTGCACAATGAGACTGTGATTCCACTGCTGAATTTCAAATATTCTTTGCACCTCTGATAGATGAGTTTTATTGTCTATTAATCTGGCTTTAGTTCACAGTGTAAATGTTCGAGTGTAAGCCCAAGAGTTTTTTGAGGTTTTTTTTCCCCCAAAAGTGCCTGAGATCTACGGTACAAATGCTCAATGCAAAAGTTGTGAATCGATTTGACAAGTCGAATTTGTTTTCATCTCTGGGCATCCTTAGCAGTAAGGTAGTGAGCACCATTCAGTGCAAAAGTGAGAGATGCTGTACTCTCAAACTGTAAAAAGTTACAAATTGTTTAAAGTTTATTTACAAGTCGGTTTACATTAATGCTGCAATGTGGTTACTGTGAAAATCCCCTGTGAAAATTGGATTCAGTAGTTAAGGCCATCAGTCATGATTTAAGTATTAATTTTTGTATTGTTTGTGAAATGGTCCGAAATTCTAACTGAACTCCTGTCATCTTTAGATCTGGAGTATAGGCTGTGTGTGTGGCTGTGTGTGCGTAAAAGTCATTAAAAACCAGTTGCTCAAGTTTAGATAATTGGTAATTGTGGGCTTTAGCACCGTAAAGTACCTTTTCTGAAGGTACATGTGCAGTTGGCTGCATTGCAGAAACCACTGCAGTTTATTGATCGCGATGTCCAGGTTGCTGTGTGTGCGCTGAACCAAAACACCATTTATTGAGTTTACCATTGTGCTGCTATCATCATTCAGCCTTAAAAAGGGGGAGGAAAGTAATGTCCAATCTCCTTGAAAAAGTGATTCTAAAATGCTACCATTGTCTCCGGGAAGAATATTTATTTGTAATGTGTGACAGTTAATTACTGGAAGCCAGACTCTTTCCAGGTAAACACATCTTTCTTTTGCAGCAGAAGATGGTGCTTGTGAAAAGTATGTTATTTACTGTTTACTGATTGCGATGTGAAGACTGCATCCTTTTTTTACTTACTTTTTGTTGTCTTGCCATTGAGCTTTCAGCATTGCTTCATTGCCTTGGGAACAGTGATGTTGTATGGAATTTAAAGCCATAATGTTTTTTTTTTATCTTAAGTTAATAGCAGCAAGGCATGTCAAAGATGTTTTTATTTTTTTAAAAGTTGTACATGTAGCTGTCCATTTCTGCTTCTGAGCTACGAGCACAGGTAAGTTTTGAGCTTGTAAACTGCTGCTTTGAAATGGAATGGCAAGTGTGGAACATTGACAGTTTGTGCAGTTTGGTTCTGGTCAAGTAATGTCATCGCTTGCCAATTCAGTAGTATTGCCGTTTTATAATCTACTGAAGGAGCTCTTAATACCATGTCATCTATCACTGCACCAATGGGAATGCCTTCACTCAACTTCTCATGAGCTTGGGAGAGCATTTTTTTTTTAAGTGTTTGAGTAAATTGGAGGAAGCTGTAATGTATTGGGCAAGACTGTATAATTTTTAATCTTGATATGTTGTTCCTGCAATAAGATTTGTGGGGTGGCTTGCCACAGGATTCTACCTTGTATTGAATTGTCTCCAAATAGTTTAGATGTGTCTCAGGGCATCTGTTGCAAACTTTTAAGGAGAATGTAAACCACTTGGTTTTTTTTCCAGAAAATTTGAGCACAGTAGTTTAAACAGTTGAAAGCATGCGATGCGGGAACAATTTCTATTTCGTCACATTGGGTTTAGTTACGTAGAATGTCATTACATACTGGAAGCCTACCTGAAAGACAAGTGCAACCATCAAAAAGCTTTGGTTCAACAGCAGCTTGGATCGAACAAATATGTTGATGGTTTTCCATTCAAGTGCAGGGTGGGAGACTGCACTCAACGTTAAAATGAGTTCAATAAACTCATGCAGAGAAAAAGGAAATCAGTTACTGGCATCAGTGTGAATTGAAAAGTAGAAACTGTAACACACTATGTACTGTGAAACGTACAGTAAATGTGTGGGATTTAATTTCTTAACATTTCATAGAATCCCTACAGTGCAGAAGGCGGCCATTTGACCCATCGAGCCTGCACTGATGATAATCCCACCCAGGCCCCACCCCGTAACCCCACATATTTACCTTGCTAATTCCCCAGACACTAAGGGGCAATTGAACATGGCCAATCAGCCTAGCCCACACGCATGTCTTTGAACTGTGGGAGGAAACCAGAGCACCCGGAGGAAACCCACGCAGACACGGGGAGAACGTGCAGACTCCACACAGGCAGTCACCCAAAGCTGAAATTGAATTAGGGTCCCTGGAGCTGTGAGGCAGCAGCGCTAACCATTGTCCCACCGTGCCGATATTGAGCTTTATAGAGCTACATCGTTGCATCTTTTACCATAGTTCACAAACATACCCAGCCAGTGGCTGAGCTGTAGAGACCATGAAGGCAAGGCCTGGGGAGGGGCTTTTACGATGCACAAAACACCCGAGCCCGTGCTATGATGGGGCATAATTAAGGCAACATGCATGTACCCAGTAGCAAGGTAGCATTGCGGTGTGAAGGATGTCATTTCCGGTTCAGCAGTGTGAAACGCAGTGAGAAGAAAGGAGGGGTGGTGGTAATGGTGGCAAAGATTGCAGAGAAAGCAGCAAGAGTCTGCAACCACCACAAAAACTGAGCTTGGTGAGCAAGATTAACTAATTCTTCACCAGGCCACTAAATAGAGCAGTGCAGGAGACCATTACCAACACAGGGAATGGGGGTGATCGGAAAGCAGACTAAAGCCAACAATAATTATTTTGATAAGTATATCGGACTGTTGCAACTTGAGGGGTCTAGTCCAGGTAATGTGGATAATTATCTGACTCTGCTGGGGGGACTGGAGCATAAGTTACAAGTGCCCGGATTACTTGTGTTGACCACAGTTATTTCTTCAAAGATGAGCCCCAGTGACTTGAGTGCAGGCTGGGCAAATGTCTCTAAATATCACAAACTATCCATAGAATCACAGAATCCTTACAGTGCAGAGGAAGGTCATTCAGCTCATGTAGAGGAGTATAGAGCCGAGAGGTTAAGCAATGCTGCACTGCAAATAAAAGATCTTATTGAAAATGTAAATTGGCATCCTTTATAAAAATCATAGAATCCCAACAGTATAGAAGGAGGCCATTCGACCCAGCGAGCCTGCACTGACAGCTATCTCACCCAGGTCCTCTCCCCACAACCCCACATACTTAACCTGCTAGTCCCCCTGACACTTAAGGGACAATTTAGCCTGGCTAGTCCACCTAACTTGCACATCTTTGGAATGTGGGAGGAAAGCAGAGCACCCGGAGGAAACCCACGCAGACACAGGCAGAACCTGCAAACCCCACACAGACAGTGACCCGAGGCTAGAATTGAACCTGGGTCCCTGGCGCTGTGAAGCAGCAGTGCTAGGCGCTGTGCTGTGACCTGCTGAGTAATTCCAGCACTTTCCGATTTTAGTTCAAATTACCAGTATCAGCGATATTTTTGCTTTAACATCAAGGCAATGTTAAGATTGAAGCAACAACATGAAGCAAACAGGGTTGCAAGCTCAATAAAACATTTACTCAAAATTAGATGCTTTTCTCTGCTAGTTTTGTCCCCATTTCTGCTCCAAAACCCAAGGCCTGAGTGCGCTGACAGCCGGGATCCAGTAACTGAGATCCATTTCTATTCTAATCCATAACAACTGCAGAATTTAAGTCTCCAGAGTTCCGATATACTTTTCAAAACACTAATTGTTGGCTTTAGTCTGCATTCCGATCACCCCCATTCCCTGTGGTGGTAATGCTCTCCTGCACTGCAAGTGCTCTATCTAGTGGCCTGGTGAAGAACTAGTTATTCTCGTTTACCAAGCTCAGTCATTGTGGTAGTCATGGACCCTTGCTGCTTTCTCTGCAATCTTTGCCACCATTATATCTGCAAAGAGATATAGATAGGATGCAGAGCTGGGCTGAAAAATGGCAAATGGAGTTTAACCCTGACAAATGCGAGGTGATTCATTTTGGTAGGACAAATTTAAATGTGGATTACAGGGTCAAAGGTAGGGCTCTGAAGAATGTGGAGGAACAGAGAGATCTTGGGGTTCATATCCATAGATCTCTGAAGGTTGCCACTCAAGTGGATAGAGCCGTGAAGAAGGCCTATAGTATGTTGGCGTTCATTAACAGGGGGTTTGAGTTTAAGAGCCGTGGGGTTATGCTGCAACTGTACAGGACCTTGGTGAGACCACATTTGGAATATTGTGTGCAGTTCTGGTCACCTCACTACAAGAAGGATGTGGAGACACTGGAAAGAGTGCAAAGGAGATTTACCAGGATGCTGCCTGGTTTGGAGGGTAGGTCTTATGATGAAAGGTTGAGGGAACTTGGGCTTTTCTCTTTGGAGCGGAGGAGGTTGAGAGGAGACTTGATAGAGGTTTATAAGATGATGAGGGGGATAGATAGAGTGAACGTTCAAAGACTATTTCCTCGGGTGAATGGAGTGGTAACGAGGGGGCATAACTATAGGGTTCATGGTGGGAGATATAGGAAGAATGTCCGAGGTAGGTTTTTTACTCAGAGTGGTTGGGGTGTGGAATGGACTGCCTGCAGGGATAGTGGAGTCAGAAACTTTAGGAACATTTAAGAAGCTATTGGATAGGCACATGGAGTACTTCGGGATGATAGGGAGGAAATAGCTTGATTTGGGTTTCAGACAAAGCTTGGCACAACATCGTGGGCCGAAGTGCCTGTTCTGTGCTGTACTGTTCTATGTTCTATTACCACCACTCCTCCTTTCTTCTCACTGCGTTTCACACTGTTGAACCGGAAATACATCCTTCACGCCGCAATGCCACCTTGTTATCAGGTGCATACATGTTGTCTTAATTGTGCCCCATCATAGCACATCGTAAAAGCCCCCACCCCCCCCCAGGCCTTGCCTTCATGGCTAATTGGCTAACAAAGGGAACACTGAAAAGGGGCGGCAAGATGGCACAGTGGTCAGCACTGCTGCCTCACATTGCAGGAGCATCGCACTGTGCCGCCCTGCCGCCCAAATGAAGTAGTGTCCGTGCACTCTTAGAGAATTTCATGGGAAAAGTGATCCTGCTAGAAATGACAGTTTGTTTTTGCTGCAGTATCGATTTTGTCTTGAGGCATTTCTGACCATTATGGTTTTTGTATTAGCTATCGCTATCAATAAGCATTGAGGATTTCTGCAGTCTTTAACTGAAACCACTTGGACATCATGTTGGATGGTGAAAAAGGATATAAAATGTCTGCTTTGCAAATCCATCCATTAAATTCTTAGACAGTCAGACTGTTGTATGTCCTGTTATGAATGCATGATTGCAGCTTAATCTGCTTTTAAATCAATTTTATTACCCATTGCTGGTGAAGGCCATTTATCATTGTCAGGGTTATCTTCTGCTTAACTTTTTCTTTGTAAGCACAAACTTATCACTTAATATTCATGAGCAAACTTCATTTGTAAATAAATTATTTAAAGGAACAATGCTGAATGCATTCAGTAGTTTAAAAAAACAGAAATGAACCATCGAAGAGTGATTTCTTTCCAGGTACGTGGGACTTTTAATTTCCAGTAATTCTAGAAAATGAGTTTTAATTTTTAAAAATTATTGGAGTAAAAATCTTCAGTGCTACAGCTAAGATGTTGTCAAGGCCCAAAGCCTTTGATGAATTCAGCGAACATAACCACAGCTTGATATCACATGGAACTGCCTAAAGACTGGCATCTGTGATGGGGACCCCTCGAGGCAGTCAAGATGGATCCTCTACTTGATGTTTCTAGCTGAAGGCTGTAGGTTTTTAAAATGATAAATATTTCATTACATAAAGTGGGACTAGAACCAATAACTCAGACTCAGGGGCGAGACTGGACCTTAGGGGAGGCAATGGCCTAATGGTATTATCACTTGCCTATTAATCCAGAAAAATCAACTAATGTTCTGGGGACTCGGGTTTGAAAACCGCCACAACAGATGGCAGAATTTGATTTCAATAAAAGGTATCTGAAAGTAAGAGTCCACTGATGACCATGAAACCATTGTCGCTTGTCGGAAAAACCCATCTGGTTCATTAATGCCCGTTAGGGAAGGAAATCTGCCATCCTTACCTGGTCTTACCTTTGACTCCAGAGCCACAGCAATGTGGTTGAATCTCAACTGCCCTCCAAGGGCAACTAGGGATGGGCAATAAATGCTGACTCGTCAGTGTCACCCATGTCCCACGAATGAATTTTTAAAAAAATATAGTTCATAAGCTACTATCAACTAATAATCATAAAATCGTACAGCGCCGAAGAGGCCTTTCGGCCAAACGAGTCCGCACCGTCACATTAGAAAGACTTGAACTCCCACCTAATCCCATCTGCCAGCACTTGGAACATAGCCCTGAATGTTATGATGTGCCATGTGCTCATCCAGGTACTTTTTAAAAGGATGTGAGGCAACCCGCCTTTACCACCCTCCCAGGCAGTGCATTCTAGACTGTCACCATCCTCTGGGTAAAAAAGTTTGCCCTCACACCTACCCTAAACCTCTTGCCCCTCACCTTGAACCTATGTCCTCTCGTAACTGACCCTTCAACAAAGGGGAACAGCTGCTCCTTATCCACTCTGTCCATGTCTCTCATAATCTTGTACACATTGATCAGGTCACCCCTCAGTCTTCTCTGCTCCAACGGAAACAACCCAAGCCTACCCAATCTCTCTTCATAACTTAAATGTTCCATCCCAGGCAGCATCCTGGTGAATCTCCTCTGCTCCCCCTCCAGTGCAATCACATTCTTCCTACAATGTGGCAACCAGAACTTCACACAGTACTCCAGCTGTGGTCTCACCAAAGTTCTATGCAACTCAACATGACTTCTCTGCTTTTGTAATCTATGCCTCGACTGATAAAGGCAAGTGTCCAATATGCCTTTTTCACCACCCTACTAACGCCCTTCCGCCTTCAGAGATCTGTGGACAAACGCTAAGGTTCCTTTGATCCACAGAACTTCCTAGTGTCCTACCATTCATTGAGTAATTTCTTGTCAAATTATTCCTTCCAAAGTTTATCACCTTACACTTTTCAGTTAAATTCCATGTGCCACCTATTGCACATTTGACTATTCTGTCTATATTTTCTTGTCGCCCAAGACACTCCGCCTCACTGTTAACCACCCGTCCAATCTTTGTGTCATCCACAAATTTACTAATCCTACCCCACACATAGTAATCCATGTCATTTACATAAATGATTAATAATAAGGGACCAAAAACTTATCCCTGTGAACACTGGCTTCCAGGCACTAAAGCAGCCATCTGTCATCGCTCTGTCTCCTACATCTGAACCAATTTTGAATCCACTTTATCAAATTATCCCATGTTTATTTACCACCTTTACAAGTCTCCCATGTGGGTCCTTGTCAAAGGCTTTGCTGAAATCCATATAAACTACATCGACTGCACTACCCTCGACTGCACACCTGGTCGTCTCCTCAAAAACTTCAGTCAAATTTGTTAGGCATGACCTCCCTTTGATGAAGCCATGTTGACTATTCCTGATCAAGCTTTGCTTCTCCAAGTCGAGATGGATGCACTCCTTTGGAAGTTTCTCCATTAGTTTCCCTACCGCTGAAGTGAGACTCACTGGTCTGTAGTTCCCTGGTTTATTTCTACAACCCTCCTTAAATAGCGGAACCACATTAGCTGTTCTCCAGTCATCTGGCAACTCCCCTGTGGCCAGAGAGAAATTGAAAATTTTGGTCAGGGCCCCTGCAATCTCCTCCCTTGCCTCCCACAGCAGTCTAGGGCACAGTTCATCTGGACCTGGAGATTAATCCACTTTTAAGATTGCCAACACCTCCACTATCTTGTCCTTCCCTATGTCAATTTGCTCAAGAACCCTCCGTCTCTCTCCCTGAATGCCATACCATTGTCCTCGTTCTTTTGGGTGAAGATGGATGTGAAGTATTCATTAAACATTCTGCCAATGTCCCCTGGCTCCATCTACAAATTGCCCCCTTGGTCCCTAATGGGCCCTACCCTTTCCCTAGTTATCCTCATCCGATAAATGCCGATCCATTGTCTTCAGCCATGTCTTTTGCACTGACGTGCTGGGTACTCCCTTCTTTGAGCATGGGGATGTTCATGGGGCCGCTTCCTTCTGTCAGTTGTCTAATTGTCCTCTTTCATTCACAGCTGGATGTGGCAGGATTGCAAAGCTTTATCTGATCCTTTGATTGTTGTAGCATAGTTCTTGGTCCAAAGCACACTGCTGCCAGTGTTTAGCAAAGTCTGGGAGCAGGGGTACACAAGGTTCCAAACAACCTTGGGGGGGGAGGGGGGGGTGGTGGGGGGCTCAGGCTCAATGCCAGAAGAACAGCAATCATTGGCTGAGTCATCTGCCACTCAGGATGGTCTATGTGCTGAATGGGCTGCTTTGGCCACTGCAGACAATCTTGCTTGTAGACCATCCCAGTTAACAGGCTACTTGGTCAATGATTGCCGTTCTGGAAAAACAGCAATCATTGGTTGTTGCTCTTCTGAAAGGCAGCAATCGTTGGCTGAGTAGGATGTGCCAGATTCTCCAGTCCCTCCTTTCTTGCTTCCCTCGTGGCCTGTTTGCTTCTGTTTTAAGATTAAGCACCCTTATTCTGGATTTCCCCACCAGAGAATTCTCATTCTCTATCGCCGCCCTATGTAATTGCTTTATCGTTATAAGCAGATAAGCAAGAAGAATACTTGAAGAATACTTGCCTCCCACAGCAGTCTAGGGCACAGTTCATCTGGACCTGGAGATTAATCTGTTGAAAGCTATATTGATCATAGATTAGGCTTAAATATTGATTTAAAGACATTGATGCAGTCATTGGAAAAGTAGCTGGATAATTGAATGTAACATTTCCTAAAACAGATGTAGACACTGAGAATAAGATTGAAGAGTTGACATGAATAGGAGTAAACATGAATGGACGAGTAAGGCTAGAGTAAAGCTTTGGGGATATAGCTTCAAATCCCACCAGGGCAGCTAGTGGAAATCTGCCATCCTTAACCCGGTCTGGCCTACATGTGACTCCAGATCCACAGCAATGTGGTTGACTCTTGACTGCCCTCTAGAATGGCCAAGCAAGCCACTCGGGTCAAGTGCAATCAGGGAGGGCAACAAATGCTGCCCTTGTCAGCAATGCCCACATTCCATGAAAGATTTTTTTTTAAGAAACGTAGCTATTGTTTCTGCTTAAATTAGTTGAACTGCAGTCAGCCCTCAGTGCACTTAGTCCTCACTTAAAGTTGTGGTTGCAGTCCTGAAAATCATGACTTTAAGTGAAATGACTTTGAAGTGAATCATAGTTAAAGCCAGGGTTGGGTTCCTTCAGGCATTTCTTGCCCAGATAAAAGCAATGTAAAGTTGAAATACTGTACCGTATATGTACGGCACTGTAAACTACTGTATAAAATGCATCGCTAAAGATAAAAGAAATACAATATACAAATTAAACTATTTTTAAAAAAATTACAGTACCTGTCACCACCTCAGTACGCGGTACTTTTAGATAGACCAGTCCCCATCTAGTGACAGAAGTTGGCTGGTGCAGTTAGCAGTCACCAGCACTGACCAACGTCTAGATGGAGCCCAAGGACTTGGTGCGAGTTCAGGAGCAGAACCAGGAGTTGGGAGCCACTGAAGAGCAGACCCCAAGGACTTGGGTAAGAGCAGAGGCCTGGAGGCAAAGGAGGTGTGGGGGGAGTCGGCAAGGCGGGAATAGGAGGAAGGGGGCGAGAGTGCAAGAACTGTGGGAAACGTTATAAGAGTAGACAGGCCATAGAAGAGGAAGTCTGTGGCAATGTTAAAATGAAACGGACGACATTGAATTGATATATTGACACTACATTAATCTTGTTGAATGAGTTGAAGTTAAACAAGGACTTGCTGAAGTAACATTAGAGATTAGTTCCATTCCATTTCAGTTTTTATGCCACAAATGAAGATTGAATGAATTCGAACATGTGGTTATGTTATTGTATTTACTTTCCTCACGTAACAGGAGGATAAGGGCTAAAGTCTGTATTGCATGTATTTGATGTCTTTAGGTGGGGAGGGAAGGGAGAATGTAGGAAAATGTGGTGAGTCTGATTTAAAGAATTCCGCATCTTCCTGATGTACTAACGTCACCTTAGATTTTGAGTTATGCACCGTGACAATGTTGTAATAAATGATCATTAAATCCCAGGGGAGTTCACTCTTCAACTCAATGCAGCACAGGAAGCAAAGATGCACAAACTATCTTTCCAATAGCACAAATCCTCCCCAAGAACAATCCAGTAAATGGACCGGTTTGGGCTGAGGCTACTGATTCCACTGCTTTTCTGTTGCTCACTAACACCTATTTTATCTGACTCTCTTAATAATCAATCTTTATCCAATTCTATGTATGTTACTGATCTCCTCTTCTCAGAATGTGTATCCGATCCCACCCCCCCTCCCCCCACCCCCAACTCCCCCAATCATTCTAATGGTGTTTAGTTTGCAGAATTTGTTAGACTGACCTAGTTTTCTTATCTTCTTCTTCTGTACCTCGTGTCAAATGAAGGTATTAAAGGAGGGGGGGGATTACGTCAGGTGCCAAATGGCCAAGCCACAGGTTGTTGTCACAATGTGGCGTCTCCAGGTGAAGCCAATCTTTTAGAGATTTGCTTTGATCGACAACTTCGCAGCCGCAGCCTTTTTTGCGAGTGCGCCAAGCGTGCCGCAGGATTGAATATTGGGCCTATACTCGAATGTTTACACCTTCTGTCGCTGCACTGCATGCTTACGTCTTGCTGATTGTGAGCTTGTGTGTTGTGACGTTCAGCTTGTCCTGCTGGTTTTTACCAATAAAAGTTATCGACCATGCACTAAGATATTTTGATGACTAGCATGGGGAAAATTTGAGTTCTGGTTGTTATGCATCATGGTTCCATTGTGTTGTGCAGTTTAGTTGGATTGTGGTAATTTCTTCTTTTCCCCCTGTCGTCTTTGTTGAAGTGATACATTCTTCTTACACTTTGCTTTAAAAGGCAATGTCCAACTTAAGTGATTTTTGGTCCATTTTATTTCAGTGCAGTAAGTGGTACCTTCACAATAATCCAGTGCTCCCATCTTTAGAATGGCACTTGCAGCTGTTGATGGACCCCCCTCCAGATGGAAAAGTAAAACTTAGTGTCTACAGTGCAACCCATTTATACTCATTTGTTTCTTTGTCTGCTTACTATAGAATCCAAAACACCTAGTTTTCTGTTAATTTCTGTGTCATTTATTCAGTTTGATGTCCTAACACCACCCATTTAATGCCCCACGTTTCTTGGGTTACCTTCTGCCATTCTGTACAAACTTGTGGTGTGCGTGTGTGAATGACAAACGCTGCGACGAGCATTTTAATCCCCTGTGTTAGCCTGAGAATGCACTTATACCAGTGGAATGAGTTAACAGTGTTGATTAACCCCAAAGGTTGTATCAGTGGTACAGCTGGGCTTTGATACCCTTGCGTTGTATCGCGGAGTGTTGCGAATCCAACCTTTACATTGCCATCCAGGCTAATGCCCAGTTTGAATCCTTGTTTGCCATCCAGGCTAATGCCTAGTTTGGATCCTTGCTTTCCCACCCCCACATAAGGTGAAGAGAGTCTAAGGTCATCTAACTCCTGAACACCGTAGAGGTTTTAATTCTGGTCACTTGGTTACCCTTTCCATTATGAGGTTTTGCACCACATTTGCAGCTTTTGGGTGGGGAGGAGGGAGGGCTAGAAGCCCACAACATTTCATGGAAGAGATTCACCTTTGCCTAGCTCAGTCTTTTCAAGGTTACACCCCGTATCATTTCTAAAATCTGTTTCATCTTATTTCAGTCCTCCCATGTGGTAGTGCACCTGAACCTTGTTTTTGACTTTTGTTTTCATTTGTTTTTCCAATTGTGTTAGTTTTATAAAAGCTCCTACACGTCCTAAACCTTGATGTTAAATTGAGTTTTTTAATGAGACGCCTCCACGTTTTATTTTAAATTTGTTAGTGACCTATTCAGATGTTCTCACCTCCCGGCTGACATCAGGAATTTAGCTTTGCTGATAAAGGAACATTTTTGAACCATTTAGCTTAAAGAACGGGATGTCGCTTAACAACCAATTTGTCGTCCTCTAAAATCAGGCATTGCCTATTTTAAGTATAGTCTCCATACAAGCATGGAAAAGCCATATCTTTGTTGGAACTTTTTTTGTTGAACAACTAATTTTGATTTTTCTCCATTTGTCACAAGTTACATTTCCGGTGTGTGATTTTTTGTTTTATTTACAGCTTCCACTGCACTCAGTCCTGACCACTTAACATGGGCAACTTGTACAATCTCCATTCTCACAGCACACTTGTGCGCCAAAAACAACCCCCCCCCCACTGTTGATTACCAAGACCAAATGCCTTTCTAACTACTTCCTTTTGGCTCCTCTGCCCCTACAGATCAAAGTGGTGAATGCGTTCCGTAGTTCCTTGTACGAGGGGATAGAGAAACCGGAATCTCGAAGCTCCATCCACAATTTCATGACCCACCCAGAATTCGGAATGGAAGATGACGAGCCTCGAATCCCACTGATTGATGAGACTGACGTAGAAATCAATGGACTTGCCAACTGTGGTGCCCCAAGCCCACCCAATAAGAATAACAACGCTGTTGACAGTGGAATTAATCTCCCTCTCACAGACGCTAGCAAGTTTGCCTCTTCCGCTCCAGGGAGCCCCTTACACAGTCTGGAGACGTCAGTCTGACCCCCAGCCTTTTGAACTCGCAGCTTTCACACTATTTTTGTCTTGTCTTGCAGGAAGCAAAAAAAAATTGTACGTTAGTTGGCAAATTGATGGGAAATCCTCAGATCCTAAAGCATCTTGTGTCGGGTGAAGGGAATGTTTCTGGCATTCTGCCATTTAAACGCGAAATGCCATCTATGTTTTAAAAACAGACCAGCCTGCCATGCCAGAAGAACACACAGAATGATAATAGTTGAGAGTAATTTATAAAGGCTTTTTAATACTCCTGTCATCAGCACTTTGGAGCTTACGAGACTTCAGTTTCAATTTGTTTAAATTGGGAAAGGCCACAAATTTCAATAATGTTGAGGTGATAGGTGGGGGGGAGCTTTCACATATTTCCTGGAGCCTGCAGTTTCCACTATGACAAACCGGATTTGATTCCATAGTCCAGGTTGTATAAATGGGAGGAAAGACTTATTTAAAGTATCGATTGCTAGTTAAAAGTGGCTTGACTTTGACCAATTTCATGTCCATTTTTTTTTGCAGCCAACTGCTAGGTGGCTTCCAACATTTCATTGAATTACGCAAGAGTCAAAGTCTCCTAAATTTTAATGTGCTGGATGTGTGCTCGACTTGACTTGTACACTAAAACTGTCTTTCTGTCTCCTGGCAAGGTGCGATGCATGTCTACCATAGGCCGCCCGATGAAGTGGCCAGCAGAGATGCTAGTCTCCATGGGAAAGCTGCTCAATCAGCAACTTTAGACAATTGGGTGTGGGGAGGGGGCGCGGAAAGGGGAGAGATTGTGTACTTGTATTTTTTTTTTTGGTTCGGCAGGGTGACCAATTTCTTTTAAATGGTTGCTGTTGGCTGCCAGAGTTGTAACTTCCCGTTTAAAATCAAGTGGAAGCAGAATCTAACCATTGTCGATACGCTGGTGGTGTGGGAACATCAGGTGCACACTGAAGCTGTGTTTTGTCTTCTGACAAGGTGACCGATGTCTGAGACTGACAGTCTAAATGAGGCAATTGGAAGCGATTTCTTTCAGTCCTACAATTAATACAGCTGACGTGCGGTAGAGTTACTTTGACCTCAATTTCTCAGAAGACCTGTGACCTTCTAAATTTTCTTTTGGATTTGGACCTTTCTTCAATGAAAGTGGATAACCAATTTAGTAGGAATTTGGTTTGGAATGTACATTTCAGGCAGCTTATTTGCTACTTTGTGCTGCAATGGGGCTCCAATTCCACAATGGCAGTATTGTCTGTTAAATTGTAATTTGGGATTCTTTCTAATGATGCATACACTCAAACCAGAATAGATTGGCTTAACTGGTAGGCGGCATGAGGTAAGCATAATGGCATACAAGTATAACATTTGAATGTGTGCAAAAGGTTCACACAAAGAGCTGTTTTTAAGAACATCAGCAAACCCACTGTATCATCATGCACATTACCATTTAACCTGTTCGCTTGCCTGTATCTGGCTTTGCACATGATACTTCCTCAAATAATGGCCATGCATTGATGCCTTCAGAATTCCCTGAAATCAATGACATGTAGCGTTCTGTGAGTAAAGATAAAAGGAATTTGATAAGGCTCGACAAGAGTTAAGTGAAGTTTCCAGCAAGGGGAGTTAATTAGTGACCAAGCATTCAGACCTTTTTGCTCAAGCATCAACTTGTAATGTTAAGTGGTTGTTGAACAGGTTCACACTCGCAATATCATGCAAACACTGATACAGAAATTTGAGTGAGGAGATATCCTCGGGACAGATCAAGTGCTTGTTGAGACCGTGGAATTTTTTGAGATGATGGCACGAAGTTTTGTACTTAGCCAGCTCCCGCAACTTTGCTGAGCCCCCACTTCTCTGAGGTATTTGTCCACTGGGAAATTGTCGAAAGTTACTCCCTTCCACCCCCTTTGACGTGATCACATCTGCAAAGATAAAATGTACTGCTACATGCAGACAATATTTCTCATCATTTTCCGATCTGAGATCTTTTGAGACATTGGCAAATGCAGAGTTATCTCATTTTCTTTGGTTTTTATGTTTTATTACCCTAAGCTAGATTTTTTTTTCCCCATAATGGGAGTGGGTATAGAAGAGCTGCCAAAGTGAATTTCTAAAGGCTGTTGTACTATTCCTTGGGTGTAAAGACAACAGAAATAATTATAGTTCACACTAAATACAGGAGTAAGCAAGAGAGATGGGTTGTCATTTGTCTTTGATCATATAATTGTATTCCATCGACCAACCAAAAAAGGGATACTGCAGCATTAATAGAAAATGTTGAGTTGTAAAGGAATGTGACAAAGGAGTCCAGCTTTCACTTAACTATCTTTTCTTTTTATCACTATGCACTCACAAAGTGTATCTTTTGCATTAACGTGTTTGTACCCAACCCAAGATCTCTTCTGTCCACTCCTTGCTGGCAAAGTTGTTGAATTATTTACATTGCATCATTTGTAGAAAAGATGGAACCTGTAGCTGTCGTGAATTATTCTAGATCCTACACACAGATCCACTAGTGTTTAGACAACTCTGCTTTGTCACAAAGCTTCATGAGATGCATTTCCCCATTTTATTGTCATTCCACACTTGCATAGGAGGAATGTTGAAATGGGTCTCTACTGAAACCTTTAGCCCTCTTTAGTTAATCTTGTGAGTTAACAGCAGTGTGGCTGAGCATTGAATTCGGAGTCCAACTGGAAGAGCCTCGGAAGTAGATGCTGGAAATCATTTTTGCATTAAACCATTTCCATTTATTTGCCTAAACATTTCACTTCAAATGGCATCTTGTAAACAGTGACTTTTTCACCTAAGCACCCCACTCGATCTACAACTTCGCTTGGTTATTGGGTTTAGCTGGCTGTTAAAGGTGCAGTGACTGATTCGACCAACTGCTGAGCTACAGTGTACGTTCACTTAAGATTTTCTTTTTTAAAGAAAAGTCTTTAAATTTACTTCTCTCAGTCTTGCAGTGGAACTCTGAGTCTCAGGATATTTATTTCCTTCTTTAACAAGACGCCTACACCTTTTTTTAATTGCAGATTTGGACCGATAACATTTGCAGAGAAATCTATATGGCTGTCCCTGCTGTAATGGGTTTGTGGTCTTATATTCCCAGAGAGGCGATAGGTTAGGTGGATTGGCCATGCTAAATTGCCCCTTAGTGTCAGGGAGACTAGCTAGGGTAAATGCATGGGGTTATGGGGATAGGGCCTGGGTGGGATTGTGGTCATTGCAGACCCGATGGGCCGAATTGCCTCCTCCTCTACTGTAGGATTCTAGGCTGGAGAAATAGTTGGGTGTCTGTTGAAAGATCCGATTAGAATCGCTAGTCATGAAGAGATGTGGATGTTCAGTGGTCCAAGCCAGAGTGAAATCCAGTGAGGTCAATGCCATAAGTTTAATATTGCAGATGAATCGATGCAGTTGCACCAGCATTAAGGCACTTTCATAATCAAATGCTTCAAGAGAGCAGCTGTTCTGTGCTGAGGGATTCCCAAGCGAGAGAAGCAAAAGTCAATAGGCTAACACGATGGTTCATATCAGAAGTATGGTTATTATTCAGATTAAAATGAATGCAGGAAGTTCAAAGATATCATTATGGTTAATCTGCCTTGGGATTGAAACGTTGATAACTCCAGAGCTGTGGGAGAATTGGTGTTTAGTGCCTGTTAGTTGCTGTTGACGGAAATAGATTTTAGGTAATTGTTGAAGCAAGCAATAGCACAGGGGCTGTCGTCTACTACCCCTATGAAGTACAAGCGGTAGCCTATGTGAAGCAAATGAGTCCTGTCTTTTAAGTAAAAGCTACGTTTTCTGATGCTGAATGCAGTTTTTAGGTTTGAAGCCTAATTTCCCTCTGTCATTATTCACCTGACTTTTAAGTACATCATCCTCAGTCCATCGTTTTAATACGGAACATGGGTCAAGAGTTGACGTTAATCTTCCTCTGTAGTTAATGCCTGTGCATTTGTGTATTTCCACGGCTCCGTAGAAGCATTAGGATAATTGATTGCAGTTATCTAGTGTTGTTGGCAAGTTTATTTTCATGTACATGAGGCTTATTCCCAATTTATTCTTGTGTGCATTTGCACTTCCAAATGAACCTCACTATAAGGCAGTTGTGGACAATGAATTTTTTCCAGGAATGGTAAATTTTCTTTCTCTTATTTACTGTATTCATGTGCCAGGAAGCTACAAAATGACTGCAAAAAGGCCTTCTCTGGGTCGATTCTGTTTAGTGAGGCTGTGAGAATGAAAACAATTGGCAGTTTTGTTTTCAGCCGTTCAAAGTGAGGATATTTTTCGGTTTAAAAGCTGCTTTCACGTGAAATGTCTCAAAAAATGACAAGTGAAGTCATGTACCTCTGCAGCATAACCTGGGTCTTCCTTTATCGAACAGCACCCACAGCTTGAGGCTTCATTGATTGGCAAAGAGCGATTGTTAGTGATTACTCCAGGCTCATTTCTTGACTGTTATTTTTCACCACGGGTTGAAGGTGTTTTAACATTAACTGATGATGATGCTTGATAGCCCAGCTGCTGCTTCCGCCCAATAAGATTAAACCGCCAAATCTTTGAATTTGTAACTGACTGTGTCATGATGCAGGTTTCGAACAGAATCTTAGGTTTATCTCTAACCCCCTTCCCTTGTCCCCGCCACCTCCAGAGTTTATAAATATCTGCGTCAATGTCTCAGTCAGCACACACAACACTTCAAGTTGAAAAGCATTGTTCGTTATCTGACCTGACTTCTCTCATCTCCCTCCCTTCTATCTTTCTGGCACAGATTTGAGGCAGTGAGACACTGACCTTTCCGGCTGCATTTTTCACTAATATATTTCCCTGGATCCGGGCAAATTTCCACCACAAAGACTCTAAACTATTGATAAAAGAGAATTTCAGATTCTGATAGAGCTATAAAATTGTCAGTGAAACAATACTGTATACTCATTAGAAGCTACTTTCAATAGCTATCTCCTCTCTACCCCAAACCGTGGTGTTAAATTGAATTTAAGAGCTGGTTCCCCCTTGCCCCTCAGGATGCAGGTTGACTAGCAATAGCAAAGCTTTCAACCAATAAGTTAATCCTAATTTTATAGAATGCAACAATGTTCGCATATATTGGTATTCTGTACGTTGATTGTGACTTTGGAATAAAGGAACACCACAAGCTTTCTGTCTATCCTAGCTGTTAGCTGCTCAGAGGGAAGTGCTTAATGCTCAATTTAAAACCATACACCTTTATGGATGAAAGTAGTTTGGGAAGTGTGCAATTCAGAATTGTGATTTGTTAATACAAGTCATGTAGCGGGCTGAAATTTTACTTTTAAATCAGAAATTTCTATAATGAACTAAACTGCTGGTGTTAAACAAATGTTCACTGTTGATGTATCAGTTTGAATCAATGGATATCTACCGCCCTTCCCACTGCACTTTAGACCCAAGGTGGTGTAGCTGGCTGCTTGATGAGGGGTATCTGTACATCAGTCATCACTGGATAAGAGAGGAGAGGCAAAACTGAGCTCGTAGGTATATATAATGTAGCTTTATTTTCTTGATGAGTTGTGGGCTGCCTTCCAAAGCAAAATGAAAACAGTATTACATGAAGTATTCTGTTTCTAACACCCGTTATATGCCTACATGTGTTTGGAGTGCTAACTACCAATATTAAACAAAAAGCAGGTTGGGAAAAAAGGTTTTGATTCCACTAAGAATCCACCTCATTTATTACTTTAACATGGAAAGCAATGTATTTCCACAGCTTTTGGGACCACAAGTGTTATAAAACTATTCTCTCAACTGTGCATAAAAGGCATCCACTGTCCCCCATCTTCTCCAGCACCTTATCATCTAGCCAGGTAAGCTGCTTGAAGAGTGTACATTTTAATTAATAGTTTCCTAAAGGTTTGATCTTGTGGAGCAAGTGATTGTATGGACTGACCTTGCTTCCTAATAGTAAATGGTAGGTAAATGTGAAGAACCAGTTAAAGTGGTGGCACAATTGTGATTGTAGACTGCCAGTTTCCTGACAGCTTTTTGAGGACTTTTCAATCCACCCTCGCCTGGCCCAGAATTTTCTTTGTGATGTTTAAAGTATAAATATATACATATATATATAAAAAAATATATATAAATGCATCTGGATGTTGTCTGTGTGGGTTAGAATTTTTCCAAAAACAAAGTTAAAGCTTTTTTCTGTGTGCCACTTAATGTTGTTTACCAG
The DNA here is from genome assembly GCF_964213995.1 of Mustelus asterias. Lineage (NCBI taxonomy): Eukaryota > Metazoa > Chordata > Chondrichthyes > Carcharhiniformes > Triakidae > Mustelus > Mustelus asterias. Next base: position 15,925,729 of record NC_135825.1, on the reverse strand, counting down.
CAACAAGCACTCGAACCTTGTCAAGCCATGCTTACAGTAAAAGATTATGGGATTTAAGGAGAAATCTACCAACAAACTTTGATCTCTTAACAGCCGAAACACTTGTATGATTTAAACAATTCTAAAGTTGATGAGCTAGAATGTAGGACACTAAACATCATCTCTCCATTCTATTTGATAATAATGACCGACACTTCCTTTATTCAACCTCTTTAATCTTTACAACCAATATCCTTGCAGTTTGTTTAATTTTTTTGAAGCCTTTTTTTTAAAGCGGGAAAGAAATTTACAAAAATTTGAGGCAACGGATTATGCAACAGGATATATGCATGTTTGTGTCACAATGCAGAGTCATCACCTTGGTGATAAGTCCTTGATTTGATAATTATTGATAGACAATTTTATTTCCTATCTATAGACAGTCACTTGGGACATCTATGCTATCATAATAAAATCGTGCTCATTTCTGAAGTTTTTTTATATATATACATTTTGTTGGTCTTAAAAATTTGTCTGAGAATTTTGCTTTTGTGTACAATTCTGTTTCTCTATATAAAATGTTCGGTCTTTTTGGCTTAATTTAAAAAGTGAGCGATACTAGAAAAGTTTTTTAAAAAAACACACTATGGCTTAAGTTATTGAATAAAATGTATGGTGCTGTAGCTTAAAAAGGTATATATCCTGTTCGATGATAAGTTTAAAAAAATAGTGCAGCTTCGCTAACTTATGCCTTGAAAGATGGGATACTTATTAACTCTGGTGTGTGCCCTTTGTGTGTGTGTGTGTGTGTGTGTGTGTGTGCGTGTGTGTGTTTTTGTGTGTCTTTCCTCATGAAGCAAACAGCACAGATCTGGGTGCAATTTCAAACGCACATTATGAAGGAGTTGTGTCATACTTTGGTTGCCCTTCCTCACCTTTTTGTTTAGGAGCTAAGGGAATCCTGTTGTTAGAATACATCCAATTCTTCTGCCTCCACAGTTCACCGTTTTCCAAGAAGCAAATGGTTCCAAATGTTCTCAACTGTGAAATGTTGAACGAAAAAGGCAAAAGGTGTTGCATCAATATCTCTGAGTCTCGGCAGCATTCATGTAGTCCACTTTCATCTGATTCAATGGGACTTGTTCTTGCTCAGCTGAGAAGGCGTTGCGGTATAAAGAAATGAAATAAGACTCGGAGGGAAGTCTTGTGATGCAATTCCATTGCGCAAGTTGAATGTAGCAAATGTATTTTTTGGTTCTGGACAATTCCATCCTTCAATAAATACACTAGTGAAGCTAAACTATTTCTTTTGGAGCAGAAGAGAGCAAGATTATGAAATATCCAGTAGCTAGTGTAATACACACTGGTATTTTTGTAATAAAAAAAAAGAAAAACTTATTTAAAAATTTAGAAAATGACTGAATAATTATGTGGTATGCATGACTTACTGTGGTGGATCAGAACAATATGTACCCTGGTGTGTTTGCCACATTAGAGTTCAGCTTGGAGTGCTGATGCTTTATCTTGCATTTTGATATTTTTCTCTTATTACCAGTGACATAACCTCTATGTAAAATGTTTTGCATGTATTTATATGGTTCTTGTGATGGAATGATTAGTCAAAACAGCTTCTTCCAGAACACACCACAATCTGACTAGTACATTCGATTGAGAAGCAAAAACACAAATTTAAAAAAAGAAATTGGCAATGATTTATCAAACCTTAAACGCGTGATTCTAGAAGCTTCAGAGTATTTTTTTACAAGCAGCCTGCATTTGTGAATCATGAAGAATAATGTATCCTGCAATCTTTGTGTATTGAAAGAAAAGAATAAATATTTCTCCATCAGTTGTTTATGGATAACTTTTTTATCCTGTTGTAAATAAACCTTTTTTTTGTTTATTTTGAACTATGCAAATGGGGTCCGTAACTGTTTTCTTTTTACTTTCTCTTCAGTTAAATCTGTGTTTTGGTGGAATGTGTCTTGTTTTGGACGATGTGTAAACCATTTTTGTAGTAAATGAACATGTGGAATGCAGTCTCTCCTTTTCCTGTTGAGCGAAGTTCAGACAAAGATGTCGATTGAGTAAATACAAATAAAGAATCTGGGGGAATGGAAAACGAAATATTGTGTGTCTCAGTTACTAGCAGATTCTGCCCTGGATCCAGTGGCTGCTTTAACTTTGCCGTGTGGCTAAATTGAACGTTTAAAGTTAATTTATTAGTCACAAGTAAGGCTTACATTAACACTGCAATGAAGTCACTGTGAAATTCCCCTACTCGCCACACTCCGGCACCTGTTCAGCTCCTACAGACTGTGGGAGGAAACCGGAGCACCCAGAGGAAACCCACGTAGACACGGGGAGAACGTGTAAACTCCACACAGTGACCCAAACCGGGAATCGAACTCGGGTCCCTGGCGCTGTGAGGCAGCAGTGCCGCCTTGTTTTGTATGTTAACTGCTAGAGCGTGAATGGCAACAAAATTTGGACGATCATCCAATTTGCACGTTTTGTTGTGTTAGTCACCACTGCGAGCTCATTTCTACAGAGGTTAATTAGAAGTAAAAACATAAGAACTGGGGGCAGGAGTAGGCCATCTGGCCCCTCGAGGCTGTTCCGCCATTCAATAAGATCATGGCTGATCTTTTCGTGGACTCGGCTCATTTACCGCCCGCTCCCTTAATTCCTTTACTGTTCAAAAATCTATCCTTGCCTTAAAAACATTCCAATGAGGTAGCCTCAACTGCTTCACTGGGCAAGGAATTCCACAGATTAAAATAAGCAAAATACTGCGGAAGCTGGAACCTGAAACCAAACTGAGAATGCTGGGAAAACTCAGCAGACCTGGCAGCATCTGTAGGGAGAACATAGAGATGTCGAGCGGAATTTTACCATCCCGCCCACTACAGGAATTCTGGCGGGCGGGACACGGGGCATGCAAAGGTCCGTTGACCTCGGGTGGTATTTTCCGGTCTTGGGGGCGAGTGCAGCCAGAAAATCCTGCCCAACGTTTTGAGTCCATTTGGTTTTGTCAGCACAGAGAGGGGAAAATCTGTTAGCTACTATACTGTAGCTAGAAGAAATTGCAGAAAAAGGGGAACAAACGTAAGAACAGTGGGGGGGGAGGGGGTTGTTTTTGCCTCCAAAAATGTATGGGTTTTTTTACAAAAGGGTTAAGATGGAGGAGAAATGTCTCTCTAAAATTCTTGAACTCAAGTGGTGAGTCCTGAGAGCTGTAAAGTGCTTAATCAGAAATTTAAAATTTACATCTTGCTAAATTTACACTTGTCACATCAGATGTGCAAGTTTCAAGTATCATTTCAAACATTATACAAGTACAAAGGTATCCCAATGCAGTCTACATTTGTGTACAGTGTATTTACAAGCACTCGTCACAGTGGATGACTTACTCCACTGTTTCCGTTTATCACTTGGACACAAATGTCCATTAAATACTTATTCTCGGGTGTCTGTTTTTAAAGAAATAGATATGTGATAAATGCTGATAATGGAGCATCAGGCTATATCTGGGCATTTATTCTCAATTTTTTGATTCATTCGTGGGACATTGGCATTGCTGGCTGGCCAGCATTTATTGCCCATCCCTAGTTGCCATTGAGAAGGTGGTGGTGAGCTGCCGCCTTGAATCGCTGCAGCCCATGTGCTGTGGGTTGACCCACAAAGCTATTAGGGAGGGAATTCCAGGATTTTGACCCAGCGACTGCGAAGGAATGGCGATACATTTCCAAGTCAGGATGGTGAGTGGCTTAGAGGGGAACTTGTAGGAGGTGTATTCCCATGCTGCCCTTGTCCTTCTAGATGGAAGTGGTCCTGGGTTTGGAAGATACTGTCTAAGGATCTTTGAATTGCTGCAGTGCATCTTGTAGGTAGTACACACAGTTGCTACTGAGTGTCGGTGGTGGAGGGAGTGGATGTTTGTAGATGTGGTGCCAATCAAGTGGGCTGCTTTGTCCTTGATGATGTCAAGCTTCTTGAGGGTTGTTGAAGCTGCACCTATCCAGGCAAGTGGGAAGTATTCCACCACACTCCTGACGTGTGCCTTGTAGATGGTGGATAGGTTTTGGGGAGTGAGGAGGTGAGTTACTCGCTGCAGTATTCCTAGCCTCTAACCTCTTTTAGCCACTGTGTTAATGTGGTGAGTCCAGTTAAGTTTCTTGTCAATGGATGTTGACAGTGGTGGATTCAGTGATGGTAACACCATTGAATGTCAAGAGACGGTGGTTAGAGTGTCTCTTATTGGTGATGGTCATTGCCTGGCATTTGTGTGACGTGGATGTTACTTGCTGTATTTAGCACAGCAAATTTTGCTCTACTAGCTGCACTGCAGCTTGTGGTAGGCTTCACTCGAGCATTGCAACAGGCTAGGAAGAACGTCTTTTTAACTCATCACCTTGCACTCATGCCCATGTGTCCGTCCTTGGCCTGTTACAATGCTCCAGTGAAGCCCAACGTAAGCTGGATGAGCAGTATCCCATCTGATTCGGCACATTACAGCCCTTTGGACTCAAACCTTGAGTTCAACAGCTTAATGTTGACTCTGTTTTCTCTCCCTCGTGGATGCTGCCAGGCTTGCGGAGCTTTTTTCCAGCATTCACTGTTTAATTAGAAGCAATATGTCTTGAGTAATTTGTTGGTTAATATAAACATTGTGCAATGGGAAAAGGTTTCTGTGAAAATAAATGATAAAGCGCTGGCTGTACTCTAGCAGTGTCAGAGTAGCATCCTGAGCGAAGCGAGAGTTAATGTTTCAGGCCTGTGACTTTGCACCAGAACTGGAAAATGTTTTAAGAAGGTGAAGTTGGGGGAGAAGAAGAATCAAAAAGAAAGTCTGATAGAGCAGAAGACAGGAGAAATTAAATGACAAAAATACTTGTTGTGCCGAGCCAAAGGAAGTGGTAATGGGGTAAGCAATGAAGCAAAGGCTGTGCCTAGAATCACACAATAGTTCCAGCGCAGAAGGAGGCCATTTAGAGGAGGTGTGAATGGCAGAATGATGAAAAGCTGCCATCTGAAAGAGGAAATGAGAAATACCAAGTGCCAGACCAAAACATGTAGAGGGAATTGAATGAGGGCAGAGATTACAATCTGAAATCGTTAAAACTCCGGGTAAAATTCTCCGGCCTCTCAGCCACGTGTTCCTCAGCAGTGGAAGGCGGCATGCCGTTTGCCGACAGCGGGATTCGCTGGTCCCACCCGCCGCTGTCAATGGGATTACACATTGAGGGCACCCCATGCCGTCAGGAAACCTGCGAGCTGGGGCGTGCTGCTGGTGGGACCCAAGAATCCCGCCAGCGTGAACAGCCGGAGAATTCCGGCCTCTGTGCTGAATCCAGAAGATTGTAAAAGTGCCCGATTTGAAAGATGAGATGCTGTTCCCAGTACTTGCATCGAGCTCCGTTAGAGCACGACAGGACAGAGAGGTTAACATGGGAGCAAGATAGAAAATGACAGGTGAATATTCTGACAATATTCTGACCTCACTGATACCAACGCTCTCGCCATCTCATTGTTATTCATGGGTGCTCAAAGGCCATGTATGTATATTGAACTGAGATTGTCCACAAAGTGAGCACCTCCAGCAGAATACCTCACTTGGCTCTTGACAGCTTGAGGAACAGTACCTCATTTAATGAGTCATTAAAGACCAACTCAAATTGGTTCAAATTGATGCCAAGAATTTGTCCCGAGTCAGAATTTTGTAAATTTAAGCCCCAAATCTTGAGCATAACCTGGGTTGATACTGTCATTTTGGCTTGCTACACTGTTAGAGATGAAATGTTAAAACTGAGGCTTGTTCCATTAGAAATCTTTTGGCTCTATTTAAAACAGGGATCTATCCCAGCCTCTTGATCAATATTCTGACCTCACTGATACCAACGCTCTCGTCATCTCATTGTTATTCATGGGATCAATGGCCACAGAATGGTTGGTGTTTGAAAGTAACTTGCTGTGGGCCAAGTGTTGTGAAATGATGCTTTTATAAATGGAAATCTTCCTTCTACATCTTGGTTACTCCGGAGGGAAATGGAATTTGCTCAAATGACTATTATTCTGAATCCTCCTCCCATCACTTGCTGATCATCCCACGCCCCCTACGCTCCACATATTCAGCTAGATGAGTGGCCTTGAACTTGCATTAAATCCTATTTATGCCCTTCCAGAGATTTCAAAGGATTTGAAAAGGTGAAACTATTTTTTTCCACAGCATTGTGAGGCAGTGAAATGTATTTTTGAGTTGGTGATTGAAGTTGTTATCCATTGTTATCAAGAATGTTAGATTAGGGGTGGCATAGTGGTTAGCACTGCTGCCTCACAGTGCCAGGGATCTGGGTTCAATTCTGGCCTTGGGTAACTGTCTGGAGTTTGCACATTTTTCCTGTGCCTGTTTGGGTTTTCTCTGGGTGCTCCAGTTTCCTCCCACAGAGCAAAGAAGTGCAGGTTAGGTGGCTTGGCTGTGGTAAAATGAACATGGAGTGGGCCTGGGTAAGATCCTCATCCGTGCAGACTTGATGGGCCGAATGTCCTGTCTCTGCACTTTAGGGATTCCATGATTTTAGATAGTTGAAGGGAGAGAGTGTAAGAGGACATAGAAACTGGAGGAGCACTTTGGAATTGGAACTAATTGTATGGAGTTTAAATGCCAACATTGACTGGTACATTTTGTTGTCACTTCTATGCTTTGTTATAAAGACATTCTCCGTTTAAATTTTTCTCCTTTCCTACACCACATACTTGCTTCAATCTTGAATGTTACATGGACACAGGGTTTTAGGCTCAAACACAAATGTGTTTATTAACAAAACAGTCCTAATGCCCCAATACAAGAACTCTAAGCTGGTGTAATGAACTATCCAATACTCAAAATCAGACTTGTCAATAAAAGCCTTCATTGAGAAATGACAGGTAAAACCTCATGTTTCTGCCCAAACCACAGAGGTGAGAAAAACTAAGAGGCAAAAAATGTTAGTGGAGTTGTATATAGACCCCCCCAAGCTATAGTGGTGATGTTGGGGATAGTATTAAACAGGAAATTAGAGATGCATGCAACAAAAGGAACATCTGTAATTATGGGTGACTTCAATCTGCATATAGATTGGGCAAATCAAATTGGTAACAATACTGTAGAGGAAGAATCCCTGAACCCACGGAGACATGGGAGGAACATGCAAACTCCACACAGTCACCTGAGACCAGAATTGAACTCAAGCCCCTGGTGCAGTGAGGCAGCAGTGCTAACCACCGTGCCGCCCATAAAATATTAACTAAAAGTTAAGTTGGAAGGGATTCCAATCTTATACGATTGAGCTGAGAATTCCACCCTTCTGCAGTTAAGGTATTTATTCAAAACTACACTTAATTTATATTTCAATAATGGGTATGTAATATTCCCCATTGTTTTATTGCTTTCCTACTTGTCACCTGCACCATTTTAACAATCCATTTGCTCAAAGGTTGCATTATGAATTTAGCGGTAAACTAGTAAGAAAATACTCTTCCACCCAGATTATAGAATCATAGAAACTCTACCGTGCAGAAGGAGACCATTTGGCCCATCGAGTTTGCACTGACAACAATCCCAGCCCAGATCCTTTCCCCACAACCCCACACATTTACCCTGCTAATCCGTCTAACCTACGCATCCTGGGACACTAAGGGGCAATTTAGCCAATCAACCCAACCTGCACATCTTTGGAGGGAAACCAGAGCACCCGGAGAAAACCCATGCAGAAGAATGTGCCGACTCCGCACAGTGACCCAAGGCCGGGAATCATACCGGGTCCTTGGTGCTGCGAGGCAGTAGTGCTAGCCACCGGGCCGCCCCTATTACTTATTCTGAATAAGTAATTTCCACAGTGGCTCAATAGGATATGTTTCTTGATCTCCCAAACTTCCAAATTTCAAGTGTGGGCAAGAACTGCGTATTTTAAATATAAAGGCGGCTGCCCCTCTCGTGTAGGTATGCCATTTAGTCCAGCCTCATGACTTTTGACAAGATCGTGATGAAATGCGGAGCAGGCTCAAAGGGCCAAATGGCCTCTTCCTCCTACTATCTTCTCTGTTTCTATGACGTACTTGGTTTCTAACATCTCCTAGCTCATTAATTCTCCATTCCAAGATACTTTTTAATAAGCAAGCCCAGCAAGGTTACAGCTTTGTCTTCCTCATGACACACCATTGTAGTCGCGACATGACCAACTGTACAGTGCATTCTAATTACTTTATGATGCGTATCTACCGCCCGACAGGTTGGGACAACATATAAATTCTCTGGCCATCTCCCAGGCATAAATTTGAAGGGTCTTGTACAGTGCAACAGGCAGAAGGTGGTCTGCTGTTTATCCAGCACCACATTGATCAGTGCTGAAATGATTAATACTGCCTTCCCAGTGGCACAGTGGTTAGAACTACTGTCTCTCAGTGCCAGAGACCCGTGTTTGATTCCCAACTTGGGTTACTGTCTGTGCGGAGTCTGCACGTTCTCCCCATGTCCATGTGGGTTTCCTCCCACAGTCCAAAAGAGTGCTGGTTAAGTGCATTGACTAAATTCTCCCTCAGTGTACCCGAACAGGTGCCAGAGAGTGATGACACAGGGATTTTCACATTAACATTATTGCAGTGTTAATATAAGCCTTGTTGTGACACTAATAAACTTAAAATGTTTCCTCATTGATTAGGAAACCTCCCACCTAAGTCACCGGCTGCTACAGGTTCAGTGCCAATGCGAGAGCTAATGAGAGCAATAGAAACAAAGAAAATAGGAGCAGGAATAGGTCGTTCGAGCCTTCAAGCCTGCTCTGCACTTCAGTATGATCATGGATGATCCTCAACCCTGATGCCATTCTCCTACGCTCTCCCCATACTCTTTGATGCCTTTAGAGTCGAGAAATCTACTTATTTCCTTCTGAAGTATATTCAATGGCTTAGCCTCCAAAGCTGTCTGTGGTTGAGAATTCCACAGATTCACCACCCTCCTGAGTGAAGAGGTTTCTCCTCATCTCAGTCCTAAATGGCCTACCCAGTATCCTGAGACTGTGACTCCTTGTTCTAGAACCGCCCCCGCCCCCAGCCATGGGAAACATCATTCCTGGGTCCAATCTGTCCAGCCCTGACAGAATTTTATACACTTCAGTGAGATAAGTAGCTGCTGGCCTGCCTTGTGATTGGCTGCTTTTTGCCATTAGAATGGCGATAAACCGGCGGCACGGTAGCACAGTGGTTAGCACTGCTGCTTCACAGCTCCAGGGTCCCGGGTTCGATTCCCGGCTTGGGTCACTGTGTGGAGTTTGCACATTCTCCACGTGTCTGCGTGGGTTTCCTCCGGGTGCTCCGGTTTCCTCCCACAGTCCAAAGATGTGCAGGTTAGGTTGATTGGCCAGGTTATAAATTGCCCCTTAGAGTCCTGGGATGCGTAGGTTAGAGGGAATAGCGGGTAAAATATGTGGGGGTAGGGCCTGGGTGGGATTGTGGTCGGTGCAGACTCGATGGGCCGAATGGCCTCCTTCTGCACTGTAGGGTTTCTATGAAACCCCTGTAGCCAACAAGGCCTACGGCACTCCAAGATAGTCAATGTGGTCATTCTGTCAAAGCTGAGGAATGTTTCCCTGGCAATTTAAACATAATTTCTGAATGTATTCTGCTGCGGGGATTCTGAACCTGACAGAACAAATAGAATGAAGAGTCTACACAGGTAACTTGAATAGGACTAAAGTTAAACTTGTCAGAATTTTACAGATTTTATACTTTCCTCAGGAAAGCACAGTAAGAAGTCTCACAACACCAGGTTAAAGTCAACAGGTTTATTTGGAATCATGAGCTTTCGGAGCGCTGCTGCTCCATCAGGTGAGTGGAGAGGTACCTCTCCACTCATTTGATGAAGGAGCAGCACTCTGAAAGCTCGTGCTACCAAATAAACCTGTTGGACTTTAACCTGGTGTTGTGAGACTACTTACTGTGCTTCCCCCAGTCCAACGCCGGCATTTCCACATCATTCCTCAGAAAAGGAAATTGGTCTTGTATAAGAAGATATGGAATTCCCTCCTTGAAATTTTAAAGACAACTATTAAGATTTCAAACCATGTTCTTGGGTAAGTTTATCCTTTCTGGCCTTAACTTGCAAAAATTAAAAAAATCCAGGTCCTTTTCTGTCACAGTGGCCACCTCTTGCTGCTACGTGGCCATTGTCTTAATATGTGGCATATTAAGGGCAGGATACATTCGCTGCACCTGAACTGAGACCCTTTTGGCAATCCCAATATTGAGTCTTGGGCCTCATTCTCGGGAGGTCAGTGTGATGTGAGCAGCCAGATGACAATAGACCAAGATCTGCCAACATTGTAGCCACCCACAGGTAAGTGAAACTGGGAGGCAGGAACTGGCACCCAGGTTGAGGACAGTGCGAGGTACTGGATTCTTAGATTCAGAAGAAGCAATTCTGCCCTTTGGATTAAAGGTATGGAGGTTTCAAAAACATGCAACGTTGTGTCAAGTGGTTCAGATCAAATTTAAGTCAGTGCAGCTGTCACTGGTTTCACTCTTGCAATCAAACCTGTGTTAAGACTGTTCTGATGAAGAGTCATTGACTTGTAACGGTCACTGTTACTCTTCATAGCTGCTGACTGATCTGTTGAGTATTTCCAGCATTTTCTATATTTGCTTTAGTGTTGGTGTTAAAACTCTGGTTGGGACTAATGCCTGTTTTGGATATTGGCCTTGGATGTTTTTTTTCTCATTTACCAATCCGGTTCAGAAATTTGCGCACTCTCTTCTCAATATTACGCAGCTTAGTAAGCCAATAAATGCCCAAAGAAGCATAACTGAATTCATTGGCCACTGCACATGAGAAATTGTGTATCCAGCATTTTTGAATCTGTTCTGAAGTAAATAAGTCACGATGAATATCTTTTAAACAGCAAATATTTATTTGTTATTCAAATAAATCTCTGGTTAAACCTATACTTTTGTCTTTTTTGCACAGGAAAAAGCAATTGAAAAACACCATACTGTGGATGGCATGACACAGTGGTTAGCACTAGTGCCTCATAGCACCAGGGACCCGGGTTCAAATCTAGTCTTGGGTGACTGCCTGTGTGGAGTTTGCACTTTCTCCCTGTGTCTGCATCGGTTTCCTTCAGATGCTCTGGTTTCCACCCACAGTCCAAATTTGATTTGATTTGATTTATTATTGTTACATGTATTAGTGAAAAGTATTATTTCTTGCATGCTATACAGACAAAGCATGCCATTCATAGAGAAGGAAAGGTGAAAGTGTTAGTGTTATAGTCATAGCTAGGGTGTAGCGAAAGATCAAATTCGTGCGAGGTAGATCCATTCAAAAATCTGATGGCAGCAGGGAAGAAGTTGCTCTTCTCCCTTCAATTCAATGACACATCTCAACCTATTAATTTTTTTCTTTGTATGAGTTGGACAGTTAATTAATAACTGAATGTGAAGCTTTAGTTTTGAATAGTTGACTATTTAAATTGCTTTTGGACTCTCCAGCTTCCCCCTTATTCATTTTTGGATGGAAAATTAAAATTATAAATGTGGAAATTAAAAATCAACTTTCTTTAAAATAAAACTTTTACCAGAGAAGCCAAGTTCTGGTGATTATATCTTCCCCCTCCCCCAAAATCCCCCCAGGAAAGAGGAAAGTATATTTCAGGTTTGAATAGTCGAATTAGCACACAGTGCTCTACATCTCCTCAGGACAGACACTTCAAGAAAGATCCAAGAAAAAGATGTTCCAATTGGTCTTGAGATCCCATGGTCATTCCATTTTAACTCCTTTATTCAATACATATTTAATAGGTGAGGCATTTCTTTCTTTGCTTTTTTGATTGACTGATGATATATGCAGCCCATGGGTTTGTAGGCGTTGTTGGAAATGTTGCTTGATTAACAATTCCATTGAAGGATTTTCTTTGGGACTGGGGAAAGATGAAGTATTTAGCTACTGGGCTTGATTAACATTTCTCCAGATTTGTCACCACCAAATGTACATGGAGCAGGTCTCTCCTCAACCTTCTGCACTTGGCGGAATATGGACCACATTTGTCCAACCTGGCCTCATAATTTAACCCTTTAAACTCCTGTACTATTTTGAATCTCTGCCACACCTCCTCTAGATCCAAAGCCGATAACTTCACACTCTTCACTTTGAATACCATAAGTCCATCACGCAAACCAGCCTCCCATCCATTGATTCTGTCTACACTTCTCACTGCCTCGGAAAAGCAGCCAGTATAATCAAGGACCCCACGCACCCCGGATAGTCTCTCTTTCACCTCCTTCCATCGGGGAAAAAGATACAAAAGTCTGAGGTCACGTACCAATCGACTCAAGAACAGCTTCTTCCCTGCTGCCATCAGACTTTTGAATGGATCTACCTCGCACTAAGTTGGTCTTTCTCTACACCCTAGTTATGACTGTAACACTACATTCTGCACTCTCTACTTTCCTTCTCTATGAACGATATGCTTTGTATAGCATGCAAAAAACAATACTTTGCACTGTATACTAATACATGTGACAAATCAAATCTGACGGTTATACCTATTCATTTTGTGGCTATGCCACTTTGTAACTTCCATCTATATATCCTGCTGCATTCCATCATAACCTATTATACCCAATATGTGCAAACACAGAACAGAATCGTAAGTGGAATGATGTAACAAATAATCTAAATCATGTAGTGGATATAATATTCGTGGTTTCAGAGTCTGTTGAAGTAAGTAAAACAACTTTCTTGGAACATCACTTCCTGTGTCTACATCTTACCACTGGGTTTAACAAGAGAGAGCAAAATCAAGATGATGTATACTGTCTCATATCAGTTAGAATTAACCCATTATATTACATCTCCACCAATCCCGCCCCAAGTCTCCGATTTTCATTTCTTTTAGAGATAACGGACATGGTGATTTCACTGGTTTGTCCTAAAAGACCCCCTGAAGGAGATTGGGGATTTGATTTCTGCATGTGATTCCTCCAACTATGCTGGACAGAAGGAGAATTTGTAAGTTGTTCCAGTTCACCAATCTGGTTGTCATCGAGATCTCTCAATGAACACAGCATCTCTGCCCTGTTCAGTTGGGCGCTGACTGCATCAAATGGAAGGTTGCTGCTTCTATGTGGCATCTCGTGTATGTCAAAATAAAGGGGGGTCAGTTTAGGACAGAGTTGAGGAGGAACTTCTTCTCTCAGAGGGTGGTGAATCTCTGGAATTCTCTGCCCACTGAAGTGGTGGAGGCTACCTCGTTGAATATGTTTAAATCACGGATAGATGGATTCCTGATAGGTAAGGGAATTAGGGGTTATAGGGATCAGGCGGGTAAGTGGAACTGATCCACTTCAGATCAGCCATGATCTTATTGAATGGCGGGGCAGGCTCGAGGGGCGAGATGGCCTACTCCTGCTCCTATTTCTTATGTTCCGTCTCGCAATACCATTTTCTGTTTTGAGGTAAGGCTGTGGATGTGATGTTCTTTCAGCCACCTATCAGTAATAATGAGCTTGGTCTCTGATCCAAGCTGGTCGTCCTGGTTGGAGATCCAGCAGGTTGGGTGCTTTACTCAATTTTTGTATCATCTGCTGGAACAGTACCCACTTTCTCCCTCACCGTGTCCAAGTTTTCAGCTTGAACACAGCACAAGTGTGTGTGTGGGAAAGCAGAGAGTTGCGTTCAGTCTTCTTACCAATAGTTCACATGGTGCTCAACTCTTTTGGAATAAAATTGAACGATGCCTCAGAAGTTGAAGCTGGATGTCAATGTTCTTCTCTAGCAATGGTTTCACTGTACACGGTCATCTTTCGGCTTCACCATTTGTTTGAGGGTATCTTGGTGAACTAGTAGTATGGACAACTCCGTATGACATTCTGAACTCTTGAAAGTATTCATTGGTGAACGGTGATCCAGATTAGAGTCTCGGATTTCATGTGTTGCAAAAATCCCCTTCAAAAATATTATCGCTGCTTTAGAAGTGTGACCCTGCATTTGTTTGACTTCTTGAGTAATCGTCTACTCTGATCAAGAACATCTTGATCAGAACATCTTGATCATCTGGGCGGCATGGTAGCACAGTGGTTAGCACTGCTGCTTCACAGCTCCAGGGTCCCGGGTTCGATTCCCGGCTCGGGTCACTGTGTGGAGTTTGCACGTTCTCCTCGTGTCTGCGTGGGTTTCCTCCGGGTGCTCTGGTTTCCTCCCACAGTCCAAAGATGTGCGGGTTAGGTTGATTGGCCAGGTTAAAAATTGCCCCTTAGAGTCCTGGGTTGTGTAGGTTAGAGGGATTAGCGGGTAAATATGTGGGGGTAGGGCCTGGGTGGGATTGTGGTCGGTGCAGACTCGATGGGCCGAATGGCCTCCTTCTGCACTGTAGGGTTTCTATGTTTCTATCTTACCTCCAAGTTCTAAGAGGTCCATCCCAAGATGTTCCCATGTCTCCTGAGTCGCACAAGAAATATAGTTTGATATAATTTCTTCCAAAGCTTTTGGGATGTGTGGCCACCAAACAAAATATATTGCTCTAGCTTTATGTTTTGTGATGCCCAAATGTCCTGGGTGCAATCGTTATTGTATATTAAGTTTCAGAACTCTCAGATAGACCTATCTCATGCCATAGATAAATAAATAATCCACTATACTTGTGGTGTCCTCTCTGATCATGGTACTATCTGAGATTGGGATTGTGTAGCATGTATGCTGGCCATCCTTTGATGCAGCACTCTCTGACCTGAGCACATTCTTCATCAGATTTTTGTGCATCTCTGGTTTCAATCACTGACTGAGTTGTTGCTGGCGGAATTTATTTCTCTCAAGATGGCGCCGGTGCAAGGCGACTTCTTGCAAGCTGTGTCCAGCATACCTTCTAATTCTATCTTTTACTCTCATTCTATGCTTCTAAAACTTAATTCAAACTCTTTTACATTTTCTAACAATGCTCTAATTCAATCTCTTACAGCTTTGGATGGACCTACCTCGCACTAAATTGATCTTTCTCTACACCTTAGCTATAACTAACACTACATTCTGCACTCTCTCCTTTCCTTCCAGCGGAACGGTATGTCTTGTCTGTATAGCGAGCAAGAAAAAAAACTTTTCACTGTATGCTAATACATGTGACAATAATAAATTAAATCAAAGGAATTTTGGTTATTGGCGATGTTAAGCTTTCTCCCCTTCAACAAGGACTACATCACCTTGTTCAGGTCTTGGTACTGGGATACAGAACAAATCATCTGCTGCTTTCCCAGAACACATTGTCTTTGCAACAAAGCTCATCATTCTCGGTCTGAATCGGTGCAGTTGTGGAGGTATCTTTTGCTAACTCATTAGAATTTAAGAGCATCAGTCAGCATTTGTGGTCTACCTCTAACTTGAAGTGCAGACCAAGCGCATAATCTTCAAACATTTCACAAGCCAGTGTAGCAGCTAGTGCTTCTTTCTCTGTCACTGCGTATCACTTCTCAGTCAGTGTACGGGATGCATAGTAAATCAGTCTATGCTTTCCTTCTATCTGCATCTGATGGAGTGCAGCTCCCAATCCTGTAGAAGATGCATGATGGTAGATAGTTATAGAGTCATAAAGAACTAAATATCAGCTCATATCAGCATCTCTTTGATTTTCTCAAAATGCCTCTGTTGTGCTTCCTCCCAGCACCAGGTACTGTCCTGTCGCAATAGCTGATGCAGTGGCTCATTGGTTAAAAATTAGACTGGTGAAGAACTTTCCGAGTTGGTTTACCGTACCTACGAGTCTGTGGAGGGCAATCACATTGTGAGGATCTAGAAATTCATTGATAGCTCTTAATGCACAGAAAAAACCTACCTGATGGATCCACAATATACCCAAGGAACTTGACAGTTGGCTACAACAATTCACGTGTTGTGTAAGTCCAGCTTTGAGTTATTATTGTCACATGCATTAGCATACAGTGAGAAATAAGTATTGTTTCTTGCACGCTATACAGAGAAAGCATAACGTTCAAAGAGGAGAGTGCAGAATGTAGTGTTAGTTATAGCTCGGGTGTAGAGAAAGATCAACTTAATGCAAGGTAGGTCTGATGGCAGCAGGGAAGAAGCTGTTCTTGAGTCAGTTGGTATGTGACCTCAGACTTTTGTATCCTTTTCCTGATGGAAGAAGCTGAAAGAGAGAATGTGCTTAATTATGCTTGGCAAAACAGCCAGCATAATTAAGCATAACACCTTTTGTCAAGCAAGTGTTGTAGCACAGCTCACATTCTAGTGCCATGTTTCATCTGGGTGCACCCGTGGATCGGATGTCATTCAGGTGACATACAACTCTATTCCAGAGGACAATGTCAAATATCCTAGAAGATTTCTGGCACTGATGTAATGCCAAAGGGTGATCTATTGAAAGCCTCTCAATCGGTGTAGTGAAGGTTGTGAGCAACTTAGATACAAATCTCGTTTTTTGTCTTGAAGTGTCTAACTTTGTAAATTGAACTCTTTCCCAATGTAACTAAACTCTCATCCACAGACAACATAGGGTGAACTCTGCATTTAACTACTTTGTTCAGCTGGGTACGGTCTACAAAAGTTCTGATAGATCCATTGGGTTTTGGCACTGGGACCATCCTGATTCTGTCATGTGAAATAACCCCTTGTTTCAACAGAGTCAACTTCCTTCTTTACTTCTGTCAAAAGTGAATAAGGAACTTTTCTGGAGTTAACAAACATGCTAGCTTTTTCAGGATGTAGAATGATGTAGTATGCTGCCTTCAGTTTTCCTAGTCCTGTCAACAGCTGTGGAAATTCAGTTCTGACATTTTTAGACTGATCTACTCCACTTTCCAGTGCAAGTCAGTACAGTTTTTCCAGCTAAAGATGGTGCCAACTCAGCCATGTTTTTGCTTGGTTGTTCAACCTCCTGAAACAGTTAGGACATGGTTGGTTCCCAGAACCAATTAGATCTCTCGTGACAGCTCGCACCAAATAGAGAACTGGATTAGCCCTTTAATAATTGGCTGTGATTTTTCTGAGGGGAAGGGCCTTGGGGAATTGGGTGGCTAAATCCATCATGGTAAGGAGGTATTTGGGAGCCAACCTTCGTTTTGGGTCCACAGAGACAATCAGTATTTGGTCAAAGGGTTCACTAAATGCTGGAATGGGTTTGAATGATGTCTGGCTGAATGTTCTTGAGCAATGCTTTCACTATACACAGTCATCTTTCAGCTTCACCATTGGTGAACTAGTAGTATGGACAACTCCATATGACATTCTGAACTCTTGAAAGTATTCATTGGTGAACGGTGATCCAGATTACAGAGTCTCGGATTCCATGTGTTGCAAACATCCACTTCAAAAATATTATCGCTGCTTTTAAAGTGTGACCCTGCAGTTGTTTGACTTCCTGCGTAACCGTCTATTCTGATCAAGAACATCTTACCTCCAAGTTCTAAGAGGTCCATCCCAAGATGTTCCCATGTCTCCTGATGGTGAGTCGCACAAGTAATATAGTTTGATATAATTTCTTCCAAAGCTTTTGGGACGCATGGCCACCAAACAGAATATCTTGCTCTGGCTTGATGTTTTGTGATGCCCAAATATCCTGGTGCAACTGTTGTTGTATATCAAGTCTCAGATAGACCTATCTCATGCCAGATAAATAAATCATCAACTACACTGGAAGAGTCCTCTCTGATCATAGTACTGTCTGAGATTGGGATTGTGTAGCGTATGCTGGCCATCCTTTGATGCTGCACTGTCTGACCTGAGCACATTCTTCATTAGATTTTTGTTCATCTCTGGTTTCAATCAGTGACTGAGTTGATCTGATGTATATGGTGTGCTTTGTGCCACTCAGCCATAGCGGACTGGAGATAAACATAGAATCCCTACAGTGCAGGAGGCTGCCATTCAGCCCATTGAGCCTGCACCAACAACAATCCCACCCATGCCTATCCCTGTAACTCCACATATTTATCCTGCTAATCCCTCGACACGAAGGGTCAATTTAGCATAGCCAATCCACCTAACCCACACATCTTAGTGTGGGAGGAAACTGGAGCACCCAAAGGAAACCCACGCAGACACAAGGGGAACGTACAAACTCCAGCCAGTCACCTGTGGCAAGAATTGAACCGATGTCCCTGGTGTTGTAATGCAGCAGTTCTAAGCACTGTTCTGCCCTAAGATAAGGTGTGTAAAAAAGTGGTAGCTTATGCAGGCTAATCATTTGCAGGTGTCTATATGTCCACCATCAGGATAGCATAGGCAACTTTTCATATGTCCAACAGTATTCTGGGATACAACAATCCAATGGAGCACTGTCCACTCATTTGCACACAAGTAGCAGCACTTATGGACCTAGGTAGTGTCTGCCTCCGAGCAGGCAGTCTGAGGTAAACTGCATTTTTGAGAGAGCAGACCCATCAGTCGAACACTATTTGTTTTAGCCTTTCAAACTCTTGCTAGGCTTGTGTGGGTTTCTTACGAGTATTCCAGAATGGTGCCGGAATGGTCTCTGCAACTATCTCATTAGCACCATGGATGGCAGCCTCAGCCTGTTCATAACTAGTGGACATACCAGAGTTAGCACAGATAGACCTCATCAACTGACATTGGGTCCGGCCATTGCAGCTGTCTTGCTACCTTCCCAAAAGTTGCAAAAAAGGATTCCATTTGGAAATGAAGCTAGCGTACTTAGGGGCTTCAAAACTCGATTCTGAGGTGGGAAGATTTGGATGGTTACCAGGTAAGGTTTCCCCCTAATGGCTTCCATCTGTCTGATTTCTGAGCTGTAACTCCATTTCCAATTCTCTTGAACTTCCCTTTTTCTCTCTCCTGAAACTCTAGTTCTGCTTGGCTCCAGGATTTGGCCAGTCGCCCTGTTCACATACCACCCATTAAAATAGATTTTTTTTTCAACTCTGGCGGGTTTGCACTACATAGATGCCAATTACCTTTCTGTGCATCCTCCAACCCTCTAACACACCCAGAAGTAACTATACTTCATGGTGCCAAGTAACCAAAACCAGAAAAGGCTTCTGACGAGACACCGCATGTAACTATACCAGAACTAAAAATGCTAAATTGTCCCTCAGAATAGCAATAAAAACCAAGCAATCTGATCTTGTAAAGTTTTTCTTTTCCTGCTTAAAAGAGCTGTTAAGAACAGAAATGTTTTTTAGGCCAAAGAAAATGCACATTAGAGCAACTCACTGAAACATCAAACTGGTAGTCTCGGTATAGTTTATTGGAGCAAATGTCCGTTTTCTGGCAGTACTGAAGCAAGTGACAGCACAAGACGGCTTAATGTATTGAAGTGACTTTCACACAAACACTCAAAAATAACAAAAATAGTATCTACTTCAACCAGGGGTTTGAAAACAAGAGTAGCATTACAGTAAATTGCAAATTGCAAACTGCTCAATTAACTTGTTAACACGGAACTTTTCACAAGAGTACAAGTAAGCTTTAAATGGAATATCGTTCCTCACTCATCAGCCAAGGGAAGGCAGTAGTAGCTTATTAGAATATTACATCTGACTGGATCAGTGCATGGCAGTGACTGGTTTCAAGTTAGAGAAAATAATTCTGCTCCGTGACTTTTGTCTGAGTTTGATTTTAAAATTGAAGACTAAGCTATCTGGACTGGTGTCATATTTTGCAGGACTGCCTAGAAACATTCATTTTAACACCGTCAATAGTAATCTCAGATAGCCAATGGTGTCACTGGTTCTTCTGTGACGCTTCTGTCCAAATAAAATGAACATCCAGTAGAAAGTCAGATTGTGTCTTTCCAAATGGGAGTTGCATGTGGAAAAAGCATTTTCCTTTACACAACACTACGAATAACTATGGACTCATCATGGATAAAGGCAATAGTGGAATCAAAGAGAAATTATGCACTGAGCACAGAGAACCATAACATTAAACAAAGCATATTGGGTGGTACATCACGATGCCTGTGAAATTTTGAAGTATATCTAGTAAACCAATGGCAATCAAAGTACAAGGTTCAGGATTAGTGTTTATAATCAAATAGTAATATCAGAGTTTCAAATTCTAGATCCTAATTGTCAAACGTTTTGCTTAAGGCAGGCAATGTAGCAGCAAACTAAACATGATAAGCAATAACTTTGTCTCCAAGGAGAAAAAGAGCAGTAACAAAATAAGAGAGACTTGTATATAGGTGGCGCCTATCAGGACGGGACATCTCAAAGCACTTTCCGGCCTATAAAATACAGAAATTTGAACTTTGCGACTCAGAGGCAAGAGTGCTACCAATTGAAAAACTATTTCCTCAGCAAAATAAATTCAGTGATACAACTTGCAATGGAGACATGAATAGTCAAAATATCACATATATTTAAACTTTTTTTTAAAAGGAACAAACAAATTTCTGTACCACCACTAGAACTGTTCAAAATTGCCCAAAAATAAAACAAAAATAAATATTGCGGTCGAACCCAATTCTGAGCTGTTGGATATATGGAGTAGAATCCAGTATATTGGCTGCACTAGTGCGCGTGGAGCTTGTGTTGGCCTTTACAAAATAATTATATTAAGTAATTTCCAAAAACTGGAAATCTAATGAAGTTATGTCCACAGTACTTCAATTCACCCGTTAGCTCACAGTGCAGTGTTAATTAAATTAACTATGAAGCTAATGTAGGTTTTTTCTTGATGGAGAATTGTCAAAAATCCAGGATGACATCATGGCAGTACACATCCAGATATACCAAAGTTCTGCCTTTTCAGGTATTTTTGTTCTTTTCCATTACAAAGAAAATCCCAGATGGATCAAGGGTCATAAGGAGAGATGTTTTACACATTACATTCAATGTAAATCACATTTACAGCATATCATGTAGCTACCCTATAAAAGTTCTTATAACTGTATTAATTGGCTGCGCACACACAGGACAAGGCATTTTGCGCTTATGTAACATTTTAGCACATGCATAGCATGCTACAAGATGTCCCGTTTTTCCATGGATGATATTCCCAGTCCTGGGTCGCACACCACAGACAAGACAGGGCCCCAAGCGGTTCCTCTGAAAATGCAAGGATCCTTCACACTGTGTTTTTGTTTCTTGACCCACAAACTCAAGGTCCTCTTTACTTCCAGACAAGCTGATACTTGATGTGGACGGCTGCAAAAGGCTTTCTAAGGATTCAGAAGTACCACACTGGGCATGTTTCCCTTTGTCCTTGTATTTAAGTTGAGAGTTTTGAATTAGAGGCTCAGAAACAGACTTCCTACAATCAGGAACGTCTATATTCTCGTGCTCCATCTCCTCAAACCCGGCAATGAACGGGTCAGATGCGGAATGTACAAACTTAGGGTTAAGGTGCCAGCCTTTGCGAAGCGCCCAGCATCGCAGGCAGTATTGTTTCTGAGAAGGATTACACTTTCCACATTTGGTGCATTTCCAGGAATCCTAAAAGGAAAAGCAGGAATGAAAGTCACTGTGGCTCTCAGTGCTGGAAACAGGAAATACATGTTGGAGGACCACTTTGCAAATGCTGTTTCCATCAACATCTCTAGCTACCAAGATGTGAATTTGATCAATATTTTTATTTAATAGTGATCAGTATCTATTCTGTTTCTGTTATTTAATTTACGAAGTTCCAGGTGCATAAATTGTGTTGTTTGAAATAAAATTTTATGACAGAAGTTCATCATATATAATATGAATTAGACTTGGAAAAAATGCATTTATAGTGCAGTCTATCCTGTCAACATTTCTGAATTTTTCATAGGTACACAAGTTAAAGGGTTAGTGGAATGTGAATGGCTCTTGGGTTCTTATGACGGAGTACTTGGGGTCAAGTTATATTACAATTATACAGAGCTCTAGCTAGTCACCATCTAGAGTTCAGGAGAATAAATTTATGCTGAAAGTGGCACAAGACAAGAATGATACCAGGCTAGAATGACTAATTACACTGAAAGTTTCACAGAATCATTGAAGCCCAACAGTGTAGAAAGAGGCCACGCAACCCATCGAATTTGCACTGACTCTCTGAAAGAGCATCCCATCCAACTGATCCACCTAATGTACACATCTTTGGACAGTAATGGGCAATTTAGCATGGCAAATTCACCTAACCTGCATATCTCTGGACTGTGGGGAGACAGAGGGGGAGAACGTGCAAACTCCACACACACAATGACCAAGGCCGGAATCAAACCCGGGTATCTGGCGCTGTGAGGCAGCAGTGCTAACCACCGTCCCACTATTGCATATACTAGGATATTTCCTTGAATACAGAAGATTAGATAATTAAATGGACGTACATAGGATTAAAGCAACTGATGGGGTAGATAAGAGTAAATCTTTCTGGTGGAGAGTTTCGAACAAGATTCCGTATGGGATGGTTCAGGGTTGCTGCCAGAAGGGTTGTGCAAATCTGGAATTTTCCCCAAAAAGCTGTTGAGGCTAGGTCAATTTAATATTTCAATGCTGGGATTCATATAATTTTGTCAAGAATGGAAAAGATGGGCATTGCTGACTAGTCAGCATTTATTGCCAATCCCCAACTGCCTTCGAGAAGGAGGCAGTGTGACGCATTCTTGGATGCTACAGTCCATATGGTGCAGGTACATCCATAGTGCTGTAATGGAGGGAGTTTCAGGACTTTTACCCAGTGACAATGAATGGTGATATATTTACAAGTCAGGATGGTGAGTGGCTTGGAGGGGAACTTGCAGGTGGTGGTATTCCCATATATCTGCTGCACTTGTCCTTGGAGGTGGTAGCCATAGTGGAAAGGTGCTGTCGAAGGAGCCTTGGTGAGTTGCTGCAGTGCATCTTGTAGATGGTGCACACTGCTACTACTGTGCGGTGGTGGAGGGAATGAATGTTTGTGAATGGGGTGCCAATCAAGTGGGCTACTTTGTCTTGGATGGTGTCGAGCTTCTGCAGTGTTGTTGGAGTTGCACTTATGCAGGCAAATAGACACTCCTTCCTTGTAGATAGCGGGCAGGCTTTGGGTAGTCAGAAGGCGAGTTACTCACCGCAGGATTCCCAGCCTCTGGTCCACTTCAGTTTCTGGTCAACTCCCAGGATTAGTTTTTAAATTGCAATGATATATGCATTCAACTATTTATTAATAATTAAAGCAATTTTAATTAAGCCTAAATTTTAAAGTAAAGATTAATTTATTAAAATTGAACTAGAGTTCTCACTCCTGGAAAGTGGAAAACAAATGTACAAAAATTGATGTAATATTATAAACCTTTTACTGTATCAAAATTGCATTATACACCATCTTAGTGCATGTCTGAAACAAATAAACCCCAGAACATCAGGCCTTTACCTTTATATCACTGGAATTCTCAACCACTTCAGAGATTTCTGTGTCAGTAGCATCCCCCGAGCTTGGCAGATCATCATCAGCTTCATATATTGTAACTTCAATAACCTAAAGGGAGGAAAAGGCCGGGGTCGGGGGCAGGAGGAGTGGTGGGAAAAAAATCATAACGGAGAAGATAGCAAGACAGCTACTGCTAAACTGCAAGTCACTAAATTATTAAGTGCGCTGTGATTCTTACCTTGGCTACTTGCAGGTTAGGATTACCAACTGTTCACATTCACGGTGGAGAATGATATGATGTTGGGTATTTATATTTGTACCCAGTGACAGTATCGAGTACTTCCGAGTCACATATAACAGGTTAGATGCACTGTAGCACTGTCTACGTGCACCTGATGATGTATATCGACTTCAATGAAGCACCGCCATACTACACCAGAGCAAAAATCACCCCACACATTTCACTCTTGCGTTTTCTATGACTGAGCTTGTTGAATTAGAAGCAACTCGTGCTACATTCAGGGCATTTAACTTAAGTCAATTGCCCACAAGCTCAAAATTTCTCTTGTGAAGTTAACAGCCTTCAGAGAAGAGACTTTTATGGCATCTATTTGGACTAGTTTCGACTCCAAACCCCAAAGAGTGCATTGAAGGTTCTTCTCCAGTCAGGAAAGTGAGCACTTTTTAACCTGAGAGACAACGACCAGGGTAAAAAAAAATCTTTTAACTAGCTATCGCCATTATTACCAAACTTCACAAAAAGATTTTCAAAATGTAAATGAGCTTGTCAGTTTTTAAATAAATATTGTACTTTCTGGAAACGAAACTGCACAAAACAGTACACAAAGATTACAACAACCTTCTGAACTTTCTAGGTTGCTAGTTCACCGGCGAGCTCTGTTTCTCACTAACTGAGAACAGTTTAAACTTGGTCCACAAGAAGTGATTGGTCATATTTTGCAGGAAGCACCCACCCATAGATGGAAGGTGCCCACTCCAAATATTAATATATTATGAATATATGACAAAACAAGAGCTAATACCAACACAGAACTCAATAACCAGTTGTTATTTCATTTGAATTTTTCAATCCATTGCTTCTTCTGATAAAAACATGGTGAATGGCCAATTTAGCTCTCTGTGTTTAGCTTTCAATGGCGGGATGAGGGCTGATGAGCTCAATGTCTTCCACAATTTAAAAAAAATGTTAAGTTGTTGAAACTAATTCTAAAGGCTGTCAAAGATGCATTACATCGAACCTTTATCTGATTCTTATCTTATTCAATGCCTCAGCAGCATTTTAAATTTGAGGACCTATCAAGCAATAGCTCAAGTGGTGGCAATGGGGAGGAGAGCACAGAGAAACGTCATGTATGACCGATGTGTCCAGAACTAACTTTTGCCTGCTTCAATATTTTGCCTACCTCCTTGCAGTCTGCGTTTCTTCCTTCCTCCACTTTCTGGTCCTCACATGCACCTTTTTCTTTTGGCTCAATAGTTTCCAATTTGATTTCCACATTTATTTGGTCACTGGCAGGTTCATTCAGAAACCACAGATCATCAGTCGAGTCAGAAACAATGGCAGTGTCTATATCCTGAGGAATAAAAATGGTGCGTAAATGTTGTAATTTTATTCAGCCTCAAAATAAATTAATCTAGCGTGCCATTTTTTTTTGCACATTGTAATTACTTTCTTCCATACAAGAGAGTGTTCTAATCTCCATCAGTCAATGGTCTCCATTACATCTACTCGCTGGTTAAACTTGTCCTCTGGTATGGTTCTGCAACACAAGCAAATGCACCATACTGGGAGCCCGAATGACAATCTTAAATTGGTTGCCAGCGTAATTCCTAATGCACTGAGGATGTGTATGTACTGGAAGCTACATATATTATTACACAGGACCCTGTTCTTTGCAGACAGGAAGATTGCGTTTGTTTCAGTTAAATAAGTGACAGCCATTCACTGATACATTCCTCAGGACAATGCCTTGACCAAAGTTAAGCTGCCTGGTTTAACAATTAATATACAATAATAATCAAATTATTAACCAAAATGCCACTTTGTGAATATTCAATTAAAACTAAATTTGCAGACATTTATGAAATCATTGGTTAAAAAAAACTGACAATACAAGAGCTAATACCAACACACAACTCAAAAACCAGTAGTTATTTCATTTGAATTTTTCAATCCATTGCTTCTTCTGATAAAAACATGGTGAATGGCCAATTTTGCTCTCTGTGTTTAGCTTTCAATGCCGGGATGAGGACTGATGAGCTCAATGTCTTCCACAATTTAAAATAAAAACAATGTTAGGTTGTTGAAGCTAATTCTAAAGGCCGTCAAAGATGCATTACATCGAACCTTTATCTGATTCTTATCTTATTCAATGCCTCAGCAGCATTTTAAATTTCAGGACCTATCGAGCAATAGCTCAATTGGTTTTCTCAAATTCTGGGGCAGAGTGGAAATAATTGCATTCAGTTTCTGACCGTGCTGCATCTGACACAGGAGTGCTTGATACCATCACTCAGTCCGAGCAACGGGATGGATTCCAATATCAGACTCCTTAAAGGAACACAAAGGGTACTGGAAAAACCTTGATAGTTACTGTGAATAACAGGACTGATGCAGTGAATTCTGGAAGCAATGCCAGACAATACAAGATGCTTAATCAAGACTATACAGTCCTGGGATACTTCACTTCAGTCGAGACCTTTGTGTACGACTGAATCAGATACCAGCTGAAGCATAACTAAGAAAAGCAAACATTAAAATCAAATATTAAAATCAGTAAACTGTTATGTTTACAAAAGAACTGAAATTTGGAAAAGATAACTGCTGGTATTCATAACCAACACTCAAAACAATGCTTGGCAGTTAACTGTTAGTCACCATCAACTGGTCCATTCCCCATGGCAACACCTCTATCAATCAGCACTATTTTCTCATACAGTATAAACTGTTGCTCCCCTTACATTTGGTATTCTTGCGAATTGTCCTGATGAATGCAAAATGGAAAGCTCCGACAAGAATTTTTTTTTGAGCAATACTTAGATTAATAATCTTTCATCATGTTTTTTGTATTTTTGAGATTTTGGTCTCAATGACAAACTCTCTCTATCGGTAAATACCGAGAATCCAAGGGAATTATTGCAGGCAGCTTCATCACACTTCAAAACAAGCATTTAATGCATTGCTAATGACCATCAATAATCATGTATAAGAGTTTACTACACAGTATTTAAAGTTTTGGGATAAGAGCAATCAACTGCACTTAGCTTGTTTCTATGAGTTAGTAATTGTAGAGTCAGTGCTAGGGGTGGGAGTGAGGTACATCAAGCATAGCGAACAGGGTAGCAGAAGATGTGCTGTCTGCACATTTCAGTTTTGTATCTTGCTCCCAGTTCATTGAATTTTGTTTGATTAATGGCACCAGTTTGTCTACCTATCCCCTCGGGGAACGTTGTTTGACACTCAGAACTTTTCAAAAAGAGGGCGGCATGGTATTTAAGGTTTTTTAAAAAGTCATGAAATATTTAAAGATCACTTCACCTGGTTGCTGTGAATATCCGTGGACCCACTCCTTCTACTTCCATAATTAGTGCGCAAGCTTTTAATAAACCACCATGGCAGTCCAGCAGCATCCCAGAGATCAGAAATACTATTTTTGGCTTGACGTTCACATTGATCATCTGTCACAGACTCATCTACAAAATTAAACACATTCATTTTTCCCCCCAACACTCTGCTCGTTCAGTTTTGAACATTCCCAAGCACAGTACTGAAAATAGGCAAGAGAATTCTGAAGGAAAACACCGGGGTTCAGAAGTATATCATCTTATACAAATTAATTTTAAGCAGCAAGACTGAAATTGAAGAATCTTGATACTGCTTCTCATCAGCATCGAGGTCACAGCAGTTCCCAACTATCTCCCTCAGAGCTAGCAATTATGAAAAATGGGGGAATAAGTTATTTTTGAAAGTGTTTTCTCAGGTCTTAACCTAGACAAATTCTGGGGCAGAGTGGAAATAATTGTATTCAGTTTCTGGCCGTGCTGCATCTGACACAGGAGTGCTTGATACCTTCACTCAGTCCGAGCAATGGAAAGGATTCCAATATCAGACTCCTTAAAGGCACACAAAAGGTAATAAACTGAAAACCTTGATAGTTACTGGGAATCACAGGACTGATGGGGTGAATTCTGGAAGCAATGCCAGATGATACAAGATGCTTAATCAAGACCATACAGTCCTGGGATACTTCAGTAAATTAGCTGATCACCTTCAGACCTTTGAGTGCAGGTGCTCGCGACTGAATCAGATACCCGCTGAAGTGTAACTAAGAAAAGCAGATATTAAAATCAGTAAACTGTTATGTTTACAGAAGGACTGAGATTTAGAAAAGATAACTGCTGGTATTCATAACCAACACACAAGTGTAACGAACAGTAGAGGCTTCTGGCTAGACTTCTATACAAACACAAGGTACAGTCTAGTTATGGACCTTGGATGGGGCTGTCCTTGGTCAGAATTTACAAAAACTGCAGGCAAGGTTGTTGGAAAACTTTACCTTATAAAAATGTACAATACATGTTTAGCACAAGGCTCCACAAAGAACCATCTCTCAGCATGTAATCTTACATCACCGATGATGTAGATGTCTAGTTACATACAGAGCATTGACCCTTTCTACTACATGGACCAAGAGCCAAACCACCTAAATGATAATGGGATCATCCTGAACCCTATCATTTCTATAATGCAAACTTAAAGTTGTGATCAGTTTTCTTGTCAACTTGGCTCAATTGGTATTGCACTTGCCTTTGAATCAGAAGGTTGTGTTCCAAGCTTCATTCTAGGACTTCGCCTTGCATAGAATGCTTGCCACTTTTGTACTTCAAAAGTAGTTCATTTCATTTGAAACATTTGAGATATGCAATCACCAGGTAAAATACAAACCTTACTTTAAATCTTCAACCATCATAAACAATCTGGCACTAACCCGATTCAGAATTCTTTCTTTTTAAACGTGAGGTAGTTGGTATGCTCCAGGCAGTTGATTCTTCATCACTAAGTTCACCTGATGCAGGACGCTGCATGGGGAAGACAGAGTAAGGAGCAAATGTTTATGTCATTATCTTTTGATTGTGAATAGGATGTAGCAGTTCCACTCAGTCACCGTTCTTTGTGTCTATAACCAAAAAAAAGGCAGAACCCAGGCTGGACGTTTCCAAACCCCTTGGAAACAGAAGAAAAGTTACTTATAGAACTTACATAAATTTTGAAGCCATTTAGGTGTGCAATAAATTCATCATCCCTACCGGTATTTATCAAGTCAAATTGCACCAGTAATGCTTTATGTTAAAGGTCCAAACAAATGCAAGTTGCTGCTGTATTCATGTCAAATGGATCAGGGCTGAACCGGGGGTGGGAAAAAGTAAGGAGGCCATTTACATTAATAGGGAAGAAAAACA
Organism: Mustelus asterias; assembly: GCF_964213995.1. Taxonomy (NCBI): domain Eukaryota; kingdom Metazoa; phylum Chordata; class Chondrichthyes; order Carcharhiniformes; family Triakidae; genus Mustelus; species Mustelus asterias. The sequence goes on along the minus strand of NC_135825.1, from coordinate 15,896,955 downwards.
AGTAGCCACAATTATAAGTAGTTGTAAAGCAGCTTGTCTGCACTGAAGAAAATGCAGATCCTGGTGAAATAACATCTTGTTTTTTTTTTAAAAAACACATTTACATAATTTTTCTTTTCCAGATTTTAAGATTTTAGCTTGCACTGCCAGATAAAGATTTAAACACATGCAAAATTCCAGATTTTGTTTTTGTTTTAAAGGAAGTGGCCAATACACACAGGAATAGAATTAGAAAATTCAAAAAAAGTAGCCAAATCACCAAGATTCCTTATGCCATCACAACAAACTTTCCAAACAATCAGTGCCAGACAATGACATATAATACTCTGGTTATTACATACTCAAACTCAATAACATGTCCCTGATGCAATGGACAAGAATGGAAACTTGCAGATGTAGTGTTGTTAAATAAAACAAAATATACCAAGTCCAGTAAACAGAAGAGAAGATTTGCATTCACAGTGTCACCACATTTACAAATTAAATTATTTCCTCCTTTCCACCCACAAAATGGAATGTTTAGGAAACTAAGTGGTATTTTTTTTAAATTACATTTTTAAGCGTAAAAGGAGCCTGTTCATTTCCGCCATCGTCCACAAATTGATCCAAGTGAGCAGAGAAAAAGGTGCTACATCCTTCAACAAACAGAGAAGAGAACTCTGGAAAAACAGAGAAGAAGACTCTGTCCTACCCGTCTTTGAGCTCCGATGAGAGAGCACGCAGACAGGAAGTACAGAGACGGGGCCACTCTGTACAAAACAAATCACACAGTGGTTTACCTTCAGACGATCTTCCCTCATAGGCAGGCATTTCGTATCCTTTACAAGTGTGCGAGTCTGTGCAGCATCTGCATTGCAGGTAAAAAAAAAAGAACACCTTCCCCAATATTAACCATCTCACAACAATCATTTGGAATTCATTGCGTGTTACCACTCAACCTCGGGTCACTGATTGAATACGAGGAAGAAGGATTAGTTTCCCTGATTAGTATTCTCCTCTCATTCCAGTGCTCAGTTACACAACTTCCTCCCAGCAGAAGAAATCAGAGTGCAGATCTACAGTTAATGTAAGGATTAAAGAGGATTTTTTTAGTACAGCTGTACAAGGGGAAACCTTCTTGCACCTGAATAACGTAGCGAATTTCAGGAAGATTGCTTCATCGCCTAATATTTGTAACTAATGCTTCAATTACAACAACAAGGCTCAACATTTCATCACACCAAATAAATGAATTTCTCGGTCTAACTAATTGCATGCTGATTACAACGTACCTAGTTATTTGAAAAAAATATTCATTTTATGAATGCACATTCATACACTTCAATGTATAACTTGGTTATAACTACATGTCTTTTGTATAACACATGGCTTTCATTGCAAGATTTAAATCAAGCAGCCATGCTGTCTTGGTATAATTGTCCATCTCAATGTTCAGTTGCAAACCAATGGTCATATATCTTTGTGTGTCTTTAACACGAAGCACTGGAATCTACTAGGACTTGCAGTTCAGAAAGCATGAAAAACTAAAGTGCCCTGAATGTGAAGCCAGCATATAGGCATCTACTTTAATTCCTTAAGTCTGTTCAGAGTCATTTCCCTACCAAAGTATTCTGCGCTATATTAAAAAAATCTGCTTTTGGGTTTGGAGATGAGAATTTGCAAATCTACAGATGTAAACTGAAAAAAAAAGGGCAATTCAGCAAGAAGCCACATATCACACATCCCATACCAGGAAGTTGGAGTTCATATTCAGACATTGGCTGACATTCCAACTCACCTGCCCCCACTCGGGGGAGCTTCATCAGTTCTTGGCCACAGTGCCAGATGGAGCACACTGTAGTGGAATGCTCTGTCGAGTGGGGCGTGTCAACTGACAGGACCAACTCCACACTGCAGAAGTGCAGCTTTTTAAAATCAGCTGATCACGGAGTAAAACTGAAAGCAATAATTGAAGTCTGCATCCAGACATTTGCCAGCTGGAGAAGGAAGCACAGTGGCAGCAAGGACCTATAAGGACAAGAAAAACAGCGGGGTGGGCAGGGATGAGGGGAGGTGAAATGTAGGTATAATTATTATTGTATTTATTATTTCCATCAGCTTAAATACTCACTTTAAAAATACCAAGCCAGGGAATGAAAACCAAAATGAACACATGGTTTTGAAAGATGCATAAATTTAATGCAAACTTTGCATTTCCCATCCTACTGGTCACCTTCCCACCACCATGAAAAAAAAAGCCAGGCGTCCATCTGTATGAAGATGGAGTGATCTTCATTATGGTTGCCATTCATATAGCCGAATTGTATATCTCATCATCCCAGCAGGGATTGTCCAATTTTCAGGATCGAATAATTTGCTCTCTAATGGTATTGCAGGTAGGGACCCATCCAATATCTGATAACTTGTGCATAACCAAAGATAATAAACTGGAACGACAGACACCAACCTCTTGACAGCAAGTAGACTACTTACATAATAGACTTGTTCATGTCCAGAGATTAAATTACAAGTGATCAGATAAATAGGGTGGAGCAGCAATTACATTGATATATTTCACTCATATGTGCATCGATTTCAATTTCAATTCCATGATATCAGGAGGCCTCTCCAATAGAAAATTTTCAATCTCAAGTCTATTTCTAGGCCATACACTATTCTTTTACAGACGGTGGCACAGTGATTAGCACTGCTGCCTCACAGCATCAGGGACCCGGATTCGATTCCAGTCTTGGGTGACTGTGTAGAGTTCTTCCCCTGCACTCCTCCGTGTGCTCTGCTTTCCTCCCACAGTCCAAAGATGTGCAAGTTAGGTTGATTAGCAATGGTAAATTGACCCTTAGTGTCAGGGGGACTAGCAGGGTAAATATGGCCTGGGTGGGATTATTGTTGGGGCAGGCTCGATGGACTAAATGTCCTCCTTCTGCATTGTAGGGATTCTATGATTCTTCTACAATTCTATTCTAGCTGTCATTTCCACAGGTTCACAGTGGCAATGGGCACTCCAGTTACCAAATGTGCAAATGCAGATTAACTGATCTCTCTTTTAATAGTCTGACCAAGACCAAGGTACAGATTTACTGATTAACACATTCATCCAACTTTAAATTATTTTATTTTTTGATCAGGAACAAGGACTCATCCCATTCATTAGTTTATGGCATTAAAAAATATCACTTAATGCCTTTTCCAAGCTAAATATACTGGGCCAGAATTTGCTGGAGAAGGGAATCTCGCTCAGTCAAGCAGACGTTATCCCACTTCTTTCAGTTCAAAAATTATTTTCCTAGTACTTGCTGAAAGTGCAAACTAATAATGTAGTAGAGGTCAATGGTGCATCTGCTGGCCATAAAAAGTTGAGAGTGGGTAAATTCAACGTCAATTCAGGTTTAGAGAAATGGGGAGAGAAAGAAGATTTGAATGGGTAAGGCAAAAAAGAAAAGCAAAAATGTAACAATTTAAAATTTCAAAAGAATAAGACTTCACAACAAAACTGTTCCCTTTCTGGGTCAGATAGATTAATTTCACTAGTGAGTTTATTAAGCAATTAATATGCAAATCCAGCAACATGATGATACTCTGAGGAGGTTAAGGATAAGATGCCATTTTCAGAAAAGCGAAGTGGGATAAAGCAACTCATGGTGATCTGCAATAATTCTTATGCATTCAATGCGGGCCAAGCCAGCATTTACTGCAATTAATGCTTGTGAGGTACTGGCGAGCAGCTTTCTTGAGGCACTACAGCCTGCATGCTGGAGGAATTCCGACAATGCTGTTAGGTGGGGCTCCAGCATTTCGATCCAGCAATGGAGGACTGGGTGGGCAAGGACGGTGTGAAACATCCAGATTGTGGTATTCCCATGCAGCTGCGGTGCTTATGCTTCTAGGTGGTAGGGGTCTCAGATTTGGGAGGCAGTGTCAAAAAATCCTTGACAATTTGCTGCTGCGTATTATATACGCTGCAGATCTGGTGCACGGGTGAAGGAGTGCAAATGGTTAAGGTGGTTGATGGTGCACCAAAAGACAGCTTCAAGTGCTGTTGGAACTGTACTCAAGCATGCACGAGGAGTGCACACCATCACATTCCTAACTTGTGCATTTCGATCGTGGTCAGGCTTTGGGGGTTCAAGAGGTGAGTCACTCATCCTGAATACCATGTCTCTGCCATGTATAGCCATGGTATTTACAGGGTGATCAGTTAAGTTTCTGGGCAAAAGCGAATCTCTAGATGGTGATGGTAGGAGACTTGATTGTAATCACACTGAATGTCATGGGGAAGTCGCGTGACTCTAGTTGGACATTGTCATTGCCTGGCATGAACGTTACTGGCCTAAGCCCATTCTGTCCTTTCTGCATGCAGGCCCTGACTGCTTCATTATCTTAGGAATTGCAAGTGGAACTGGACAATGCAAATTTTTGATATTATGGTGGAGGGAGGATCATTTATGAAGCAGCTGAAGATAGTTGGGACTCGGACATTATACTGAGGAAGTCCTGCAGCGATGATTAGCATCAGACAAGCACAATCACCTTCCTTTGTGCTCGCTATGATTTGTACCATTAGGGGCAGTTACTCTCATCTCACCTGAAACTCAGCTTGTGTTTATGTTTGGTCTGAGGCTATCATGAGATCTGGAGTTGAGTGGCCTGGTGGACACAAACTGAGCATCAGTGAGCAAGTTATTGTGAGTAAATCTGCACAATGGCATTATTGATGAACCGCTGCTGGTTGAGAGTAGGTTGATGAGGTTGGATTGGATTTGTCCTGCTTTCTGTGGAGGACACAGCTGAGCATTCTAGTCAGGTAGATGTCAGTGTTGTTGCTGTAATGGAACAACTTGGATAGCAGCACAGTTAGGTCCAGAACACCAGTTCTCAGCATTGCAATCTATTCTTCTTGGGGTCCATACCTTTGCTGTATTCAGTAAGCTCAGCCACTTGATATCACGGAGTGATTCTAACTGGCTGAACACTGCCTTCAGCAATGGCAGGAAATGCAGGAGGGTGGCAGAGATTAATCATCCACTCAATATTCTTTTGCATTCAGGTGCTGGACTCCTCCATAATTGATGATGAGGATGTTCATGAAGCTTCCTCCTCCTGTTAGTTGTTGGCTGACGAACTTTGATAAGACCTGTTGATTGTGGGATCGCTTCACTATCTAGAACATGCTGCTTCTATTTTTCAGCATATTTACAGCCCTGTGTCGTAATTTCATCAGATCGGCACCTCTTTTTAGGTTGCCTGCTGCCATTTCTTGTTTGGTTTCTCATTGAATTTAAGATTCAAGGATAATGATAAGAATATGCCAGGTCACAAGGGTACAGATTGTGATTAAATGAAACTCTGCTACCGATAGTCCACAGTACCTCATGGCTGCCCAGGTTTGAACTGCTTATTCTGTTCTCAATCCATCCCATTTAGTACAGTGATGGCACCATACTATACAGTCAATACAATAGTCAATACAATACAATCCTCAGTATGAAGATGGACCTTTGTTTCCACAACGACTGCACTGTGGTATGGACAGACCCGTCTGTAACCGGTAGATTGATGAGATCAATTGATTGTTGAAGCTGATGTTGGTTCTCTCACCAGCCGTCACAAGCCCAGTCTAACAGTTATGTCCTTCAGGACTCAGCCAGCTCAGTCAATATAGTGCTACCGAGCCACTCTTAGTGGTAGACATTGAAGTTTCCCCACTTAAGAATACATTCTCTGTCTTTGGTAACTGAACTTTTTTTGGTTCCCACTCACCTGAAGAAGGGGCTTAGAGCTCCGAAAGCTTGTGTGGCTTTTGCTACCAAATAAACCTGTTGGACTTTAACCTGGTGTTGTTGAACTTCTTGCTGTGTTTGGTAACTGAAGTCATTCTTCCAAGTAACATGAGGTATAATTACAGGGCATTTCTTCCTTGCTATATATTTAAAGCGTGCGTCATTTGTATATTTATTTTTAAAAGCAAATTGCAGCTCAACAAGATTGAAGTTAGGTCATGGTTTTAAAAACTCAACACAAACCAAGGTAACATGACAAAATCCCATGTTTAAATTTCACATTTTTGCAATCTGCCACAAGCTGAAAAAATTGTTGGAGACCATCTACAAATCATTCTTACAAGATGCTGTAATCCCTCTTCCTTCCTTTTCAACTGATAACAGTCTTTGATCAACATTCATTTGAAGCAGTCAAATCACTATACATTTAATGGATGTATCTACAATGTAACTTCCACCAATACCTACCTCAGGTTACCTTCACTAGAAATGTATTTCTTTCCCCCATTAGTTTACTCCCTCACTTTGCAATATATTTCAAACAAGTGCTTCACGAACGAACAAAAACCCAAAACAATATACACACCTTGAAAGTTGGCAGCTCTTAGATTCCTTGAAAGCATTTCATACAAGTGGCTGCAAAAAAGATAGGTATGTTTAAATGCTACAAGACATATTACTTCATACAGCATGCAATGCATTATGACGACATTAGGACAAACCTCCATGATAGGCAGCCCCTGGTCATTCATGTCCGAACAAAATGTTTGGTTATTGCTTTAGGTAAAGAACCATTGTGTACATTTGAGTTTATCAATTCAGTGTTACAAAATGGTTTGCAACTTGTGCCATGGACACTTCTTCATTTGACCTCATCTCCCTTAAATGCAGCTCCTTTACGTTGAGCTTACAGGATCACCTCGCAAATCAACAATCTACCAGACTGCTAACAATATATGGGGATTACTCATGAGTTATGTTATCTTATTCAGTCTTGGATAGCATTTTAAAAAGAGGTTTCCAAAAAACTAAAATGCAATGACTTGCCACAGTGTGTATTTCACTTGGAACAAAAATAAAAGCTTATTTTCATTTTGACTTGAATTCACAACACAACCCGGACCACTCGGGCAAAAACCAAGTCCAACCAAACTCACGTCCCAAGAAAATTTGTCAGTCAGACTCTCAAAATAAGGGCATGGTCATTTAGTACTGGAATGAAGAGGAATTTCTTCACTCAAAAAGGTTGTGAATTTTTGGAATCTCAGAGTGCTGCGGATGCTCAGTAGCTGAGTTTATACAACAGAGATTAATAGATTTTTGAATGCTAAAGGAATGGAGAGATGTAAAGATGTGATCGAAAAGTGGAATGGAGGGTAGACGATCAGCCATGAACTTAAATGAAAGGCAGCACAAGCTTCAAGGACTGAATGGCCTACTCCTGCTATTTATGTTGTTACCTAACCGGTTGAACATTTCCAGCACTTTCAATTCGTTCATACACAGCATTAGTTGTTTACCAACAGCCACATTTATATTGCACTTTTAGGTATAGGGAGTGAAAGCCAAGAGTGGCCTTTGATGAGGAAAGTTTAGAAGGTGGATAAATTTAATTCAGTCCCTATTTATGACGGAGACTGCATTAGCAAGCTTGCCAGACCATAATTACAGAGCGAGCAGTTCATAAAAACAGCTTCTAGGGACACGAGAATTTCTAAATGGAGAGTCAACAGCATAAGCAAATAGATTTTCTAATCGTAATACAACAGAATACATATGCCAATCAATGCAGACTCAGGCTACCTAAAGAATTGGACTGGATTTAAAAAGGGCCACACTTCAGAAGCAAGTCACCAGTTGGCACCATTGCTAGTACAAATACTACAGTAAGGTTTAACGTCACACGGCACCAGGTTACAGTCCAACAGGTTTATTGTGAAATCACAAGCTTTTGGAGCGCTGCTCCTTTGTCTTTTCACCTGACAAAGGAGCAGCTCTCCAAACGCTTTGTGATTTCAAATAAACCTGTTGGACTATAACCCTGGTGTCGTGTGACCTCTCATCTTGCTCACCCCAGTCCAACACCGGGCATCTCCACATCACAGTAAGGTTTGTAGTTGTACGGACAGGCTAAAATGTTGCACTGGATTATCTTTCAAAAATAGCCAATTTCCAGAGAACAATAATGAAAAGGCTTTAAAACCCAAAGAGTTTTACCTTGGATCTTTAACGGAGAAGCTCTGGACTCCAAACACTTTACCCAGAGCATCATTTCCACAATGTACAATATGTTGTTGTTGTTGGTCATAGAGTTGTTTCAACATTATATACTGACCAAGATAATGCATTACCTACAAGAGAAAACAGCTCTCATCAAAAAAAAACACACACACTAACTAAAGTTTTTTTCTTAAAATACCAGAAGTCACATGTGCTCAAAACTTAAGGGTCACATGGGCAAGCATTAACATCAAAAATGGTCTCTCATTTAAGAGAGAGATGCAGGGAAATTTCTTCTGTCAGAGGGTTGCAAGTCTTTAGAATGCTCTTAAACAGAGAGCAATGGAGGTTTGGTCACTGAATTTATTATTCTACGAGGAAGTAAAGGGATACTGGGAGGGGGGGTGGGACTGGAGGCTGCACGGCAGTGAAGTGGAATAACAGCCACGGTCAGGTCAGCCATGATCTTACTGAATGGGGTAGCAGGCAAAATGTGCCAAAAGGTCTTCTCCCATTTTTTTTAATGATCTTATCGAAATGCCAGACAGTGCCACCGTCATATTTGCAAGTGCGACTGATCGTTGAACTTTAAGTCTGCCGTCATCAGCACTCACTTTGGGTCAAAGTGCTGAAACTTTTGAATCCTCCCTCAGGTAATTGCAATGGGCAATTTGGGTTTCACCCGAAAACAAACAACTTCCATTTGACTATTGACAAATTATTAAATTGCACTATTTTTGTCACATATTAACTAGACTAACTTATATAATGTAATGCAGCGCTATCATTCAAATAAAACTCTGTCACTAAATGGCTATTTACATTGTTTACTGAGTACCTCTAGTGTCGTAAACTGGGTACTGCAGCATTGTAGCAATGTCCAGCCCACAGTTTAATAACCAGTCGCACTTGCAAATATGTCAATGCAGGCTTGATGGGCCGAATGCCCTCCTTCTGCACTGTAGGGATTCAACGATTCCAGGATTCCTTCTGATAAATCTATGCTCCTATCCCTTAAGTCAGTAGACCATTCGTAAAGGCGTGGTGTGTTGAGGACCCATCACAGCACTACAGTCCTTTAGGTGTGGTCAAATGTTAAAAAGATAGGTTTGATATCCAAAGAACAAAGAAAATTACAGCACAGGAACAGGCCCTTCGGCCCTCCAAGCCTGCACCGACCATGCTGCCCGACTTAATTAAAACCCCCTACCCTTCCGGGGACCGTATCCCCCATTTCCATTCTATTCATGTATTTGTCAAGACGCCCCTTAAAAGTCACTATTGTATCCGCTTCCACTACGAGTTCCAGGCACCCACCACCCTCTGTGTAAAAAACCTGCCTCGTACATCTCCTTTAAACCTTGCACCTTAAACCTATGCCCCCTAGTAATTGACTCTTCCATCCTAACTCAACTAAAGTCACTGAAAAATGCACTAGACTACAGGAATTTTCACCCAAATTTCCTTAACCAACTGAGAGTTACATCTTTTTTTCCCCAAAAAGATCATGTGGGTGAATCCATAACTAACCAATATTCAAAAGGGTTGTAACCGGCTACAACGTTTTTGTTGTTTGGATGCAGAAATTTGTATTACAGGAACTCCCATTGCTTTATTTACCTCCTTCAATGTGAAGTGTTCTCCTGATGCACCCGCTTCATGCAGGATGTTCAGCAGAGGTGTCTTCGGCCTTATCTAGAGAAAAACCAAACAGAAGCAGGCAGCAATTTTAAAAACCATATCAAAAATTTTAATTCACATTTGTTAGGCACTTATACATTTATTCCCATTTGTCATTTTTTTTTTGTTGAAAACACACCAGCAGATTTAGAGGCCTTTCTGGCTTTAATGCAAAGTACAATGAAAATCCAAGGTTGTGAATAATTCACTTGAAGAGAGATCATGAGAATTGTTGGAGCAAGAGGCTATTCGGTCTATCGTGTCAATGCTATTCTCTGCAAGAGCTATACAGCTCGTCCCAACCTGCTGCCTTTTCCCCACAAACCTGCAATTTCCTTTCTATCATCCAAGTCCCTTTTGTAAGTCACAACTGATCTGATTCCATCACTAACACCTTTACATATGTTTATTAGTTTCATTTTTTTCCAAAATTAGAATCATATAATCCCTACAGTGCAGAAGAGGCCATTTCGCCCATTGAGTCTGCACCAACTCTCTGACAAGAATCTTACCCAGCCCCTCTCCCCTGCCCTATCGTTGTAACCACACACATTTACCATGGCTAATCCATCTCACCTACACATTCTTGGGACATTAAGGGGCAATTTAGCATGGTCGATCCACCTAACCTGCACATCTTTAGACTGAGAGAGGAAATCAGAGCACCTGGAAGAAAGCCAAGCAGACACAGGGAGCACATGCAAACTATAACCATAGAAACCCTACAGTGCAGAAAGAGGCCATTTGGCCCATCGAGTCTGCACCAACCACAATCCCACCCAGGCCCTACCCCCATATCCCTACACATTTACCCGCTAATTCCTCTAACCTACGCATCTCAGGACACTAAGAGGCAATTTTAGCATGGCCAATCCACCTAACCCGCACATCTTTGGACTGTGGGAGGAAACCGGAGCACCCGGAGGAAACCCACGCAGACACGTGGAGAATGTGCAAACTCCACACAGACAGTGCCCCAAGCCAGGAATCGAACCCATGTCCCTGGAGCTGTGAATCAGCAGTGCTAACCACTGTGCTACTGTACCGTACCATACACAGACAGTAACCCAAGGCTGGAATTGACTGGATGCAACAGTGCTAACGATTGGCCCCGATTCTTAAAAAGAGCTTTTAGCATAGCTTAGTGAACAAACTGTCTTTAAGACAGGGATAGATAGGTTCTTGATTAATAAGGGGATCAGGGGTCAGGGGAAAAGGCAGGAGAATGGGGATGAGACAAATATCAGCCATGATTGAATGGAGGAGTAGACTCGATGGGCCGAGAGGTCTAATTCTGCTCCTATATCTAATGGTCATAGCTTGGTTTTCAGGGCAATAAATTGATCTGGGGCCACTCAAATCCAAACTATCCAATCTGAGAAGCTACAGACATTGGCGCAAATCTTCTGAGCAGCAGCAGAGATGAACTCATTATTCCTCCAAGCCCATCCCAGCTTGGCAAAAGGGGGATATCCACTTCAGACAACCACTTGCCCCAACAGTTCTTAACATTTTGAAACAGCAATCAAATAACAGGTGTATTACAGTTTGAAGCCTTCACTTACTCTATGATGGATTTCTTATTAAAAAACAGATTCTTTGCACTGAAACTCAGATAGTTACCTGGCCAACCTTTTCTGCTGAGACCCCGCATGGGTTTTCAGATGACGTATAGGGTTTAGACGTGGAAGCCGTTGTCATGTTGACAGGGAGTCTGTGCATCTGGAGGAGGGGAATAGAAAGACAATTTATAATATTGGCTGTCAAGGAACATCCGGTACAACAAGGGCTAGAGTACACAAAAGGGACAACAGTAAGAGTTGTACTGGTGGCAAAATCTTCCTGCCAGATCCACAAAGTTAACGAGCAATATATAGAAACTAGAAGCAGGAGTAGGCCATTCGGCCCTTCGAGCCGGCTCCGCCATTCATCTTGATCATGGCTGACCATCGAATTCAATATCCTGGTCCCCCCTTCCTCCCATATCCCTTGATCTCTTTAGCCCCGAGAGATATATTTAATGTTTTCTTGAAATCAGGCAACGTTTTGGCCTCAACTACATTCGGTAGCGAATTCCACACATTCACCACCCTCTGGGTGAAGAAATTTCTCCTCATCTCACTTCTAAAAGTTTACCCCTTATCCTCAAACGATGACCCCTAGTTCTGGACTCCCCCACATATAATATATCTAACGTAACAGCACACATTTTTCATTGAGTCAACGGAGTGTATAAAAACCTGGAGTTACAATTTAGACAAAATGACATCTGCCCTCTGTTGCTTCAGCAAATGGAATAATTGGCACCAGTGAAAGAGCTTGAAAGATTCCTTGTAATTCAAGAATATGAGTGCAGTTCTGCATTCCAAACAACCAGAAGGTTTGCCCGATCAGAGATTTAATTATACAACATATCCAGTAATTCACCAGTGTTTTCACAATTTAGACAGGTAGATCCAACATCAGGAATGGCTAACAAGGGTAGATTTCTATATCTTTAAAATCTCAGAGTGTCATAGCTGGCATTATTGGCTTGTGTATCACATGATAACTGCACCGGCAGCTTCAGTGCAAAATTCTTAAGACGTAGGAACAGAAGTAAGCTGCATAACTACGAGACTGTTATAGTACAGAAGGAAGCCATTTGGCCCATCATGTCTGCACCAACCAGCTCTCCAAACAAGCATTGTGACATAGTGCCATCCCCCTGCCTTTACCCCACACCGCTGCACATTAGACCTATAGGAGGGGGAGTAGATTATCTGGTTTATCGAATTTGCTCTGCCATTCAATAAGATCGTGACTGATCTGATATAATCCTCAACTCCAGTTTCCCACCTTATCCCAGAACCCTGGATTCCCTTACTGATTAAAAGTCCATCTGGCTCAGCCTTGAACTTAACGACCCTGCCTCCACGGCAAAGAATTCCACAGATTCACTACCGTCAGGAGAAGAAATTCCACCTCATCTCTGTATTGAGTGATCCTTGAACCAACATTAACTATTTCAGAGCAAAAGGGGGCATTAGTACAACTAAATGACTTGCAATAATCGGTTTTTAAGCAAAATGTAGATGACTCGTGTGCAAAGAATATTGCAGACTACCACATTTGACTGCATTTATAACTTGAGTCAGTTATGCATTTGCTCCTACTTTACTCTATGATTCAGAATGGCAATTCCATTTTCACGTTGAAATGACAAGGCAAAAGAAGAAAGGTTATTACTGTCAACATTCAAGTCGGGCAACTTCAGTGGAACTGACCCATACGTTTTGTGCCCGTTAAGAGTTAAAGGTTCTTTACGTCAGCGCAAAATCTGTAATAGGACTAGTCTAATAAATCTAGCTGTATTGCACTTTAACTCCCAACAGGAGGAATTTGAGCACAATCTTAAAATCTTGCGCATTAATAATGACCAGAAAGTGATCAGAGTTTTAACTAAACAGCTTTTCATCAGTTTTTACAGTAAATTTTAATCAGGTATTCACAGCATTAGATTGTCACAGGCAGATCTATTCTGTCCTCGACCAAAAGCATTTTAAATTAACTTAGTACCTACATTGCCGCAATGAAAGAGCATCTTAGCCAAGCCCACCCTCCACCACACACATTTACTCCGCTAATCGCCCTAAGCTACACATCTTTGGGCACTAAGGGGCAATTTAGCATGGCGAATCCACCTCATCTGCACCACCTTTCAAGTGTAGGAGGAAACCAGAGCACCCAGAGGAAACACACACAGACACGGGGAGACAATGTGGCAATGTCCTTTGCTGATTCATGCTCACACGTGCGCTCTCTCTCTACTATGCACCAAAATTATTCAATAATATAGTACGTTGAACTTTCAAGCAGTTATTGGATAGGCACATGGAGCACACCAGGATGATAGGGAGTGGGATAGCTTGATCTTGGTTTCGGACAAAGCTCGGCACAACATCATGGGCCGAAGGGCCTGTACTGTGCTGTACTGTTCTATGTTCTATGTCCCTACAAACTGATGTCTCACTCATCTTGATCAGCCAGTTTTGCTGAATCACCTGTAGTAACTGTAGGTAACCATTCTTAAAGATACGCTGCAGCCCAATATTCTCAATCCTCTTCAGGCATCAAAACCTCACCAAAACCATTCCGAATGGTCACACCCCAGTAATGAACACAGTTTTCTTTCATAAAAGAGAAAGTACTGGAAAAAAGTCAGGTCTGACAGCATCTGTGGGGAGAGAATAGGGCCAACGTTTCGAATCTGGATGACTCTTTGTCAGAGCTCTGTAACCCAAGACACTCTGTCTCACTGTTAACCACCCGTCTAATCTTAGTGTCATCCGCAAAATTACTAAGCTTAGCCCCCAGTCACCAATGTCATTGGGGTGGCACGGTGGCACAGTGCTTAGCACTGCTGCCTCACAATGCCAGGGACCGGGGTTTGATTCCCAGCTTGCGTCACTGTGTGGAATCTGCACGTTCTCCGTGTCTGTCTGAGTTTCCTCCAGGTGCTCTGGTTTCCTCCCACAGTCCAATAATATGCAAATTAGATGGATTGGCCATCAGTGTCAGGAGGAACAGCAGGGTAAATATATGGGGTTATATAGAAGATAGGAACAGATAGGAATAATAGGGAGACCAGATCACGGTGGTACGCCACTGGACACTGGCTTCCAGTCACTAAAGCAGCCTTTTGTTATTACCTCTGTCTCCTACAACTGAGCCAATTTGGAATCCACTTTTATCAAATTACCCTGTATCCCATGTGAATTTACCTTCCACAGGTCTTCCATGTGGGACCTACTAGGTCTTACTAGCTCCAAATCAGAGAAATCATAGAATCCCTACAGTGCAGGAGGCCAGTCAGCCCATGAAATCTGCACCAACTCTCCGAGAGAGCATCTTAGCCAGGCCCACCATGCCTCCATTTACTCTGCTAATTGCCCTAACCTACACATCTTTGGACACAAAAGGGCAATTTAGCATGGCAAATCCACCTAATCTGCACCGTCTTTCAAGTGTAGAAGGAAACCAGAGCACCCAGAGGAAACACACGCAGACATGAGGAGAATGTGCAAACTCCACACAGTCACCCAATACTGGAATAGAATCCTGTCCCGTGCACTGAGCGGCAGCAGTGCTAACCATTCTGCCACCGTGCCACCCAGATATGGCAATGAAGAGCCCACTTGCATTTCAAAACTTAATTAGGAGTCAGTGTTCAGCTTGCTGTTGGCACTCCTCCCGGAGCTGGAAGTTCACGGGTGTAAGCTCCAGGCCAGAGTCAAGTATGAGATTGACCCTAGTGCAGGGCCGAGGGAGTGCAAAGGTGCTGTCTTTCAGATGAGACATTAAACAGAGACCCTATGAGCTGGCTGCAAAAGATTCCACAGTATTAAAGCAAATTACTAATGAAAATTATGTGGTGATACTTGCTGGATCTTAGTGGTCAACAACACTTCTGCTGTGCTTTCCTCCACTACAACAAAATTTAAAAAGGTACAGTACAACAGTGGCAATTAATTGGGTGCAAAGTACTTTACATACCCTTAGACCTCCCATCCATTGACTGTCTACACTCCCCGCTGCCTCGACAAAGCAGCCAGCATAATTAAGGATCCCATGCACCCCGGACATTCTCTCTTCCACCTTCTTCCGTCAGGAAAAAAATACAAAAGTCTGCGGTCACGTACCAACCGACTCAAGAACAGTTTCTTCCCTGCTGCCATCAGACTTTTGAATGGACCTACCTCGCATTAAGTTGATCTTTTTCTACACCTTAGCTATGACTGCAACACTACATTCTGCACTCTCTCGTTTCCTTCTCTATGAACAGTATGCTCTGTCTGTATAGCACGCAAGAAACAATACTTTTCACTGTATACTAATACATGCGTCAATAATAAGTCAAATCAAAAAATCAAATCAAATATGAGCTGGCTGCAAAAGATCCCATAGTATTAAAGCAACATTACTAAAGCAGATTATGTGGTGTTACTTGTGGGATCTTACTGTGGTCAACAACCCTTCTGCTTCCCTGCACTACAACCAAATAAAAAAGGTACAGGGCAACAGTGACAACATGTTAAAAAAACAATTAATTGGGTGCAAAGTACTTTACGTACCCTTAGAGCCTGTTCCCTCTATCCAGTAAGAAGTCTCACAACACCAGGTTAAAGTCCAACAGGTTTATTTGGTAGCACAAGCCATTAACTTTCGGAGCGGATGAAGGGGTAGCGCTCCGAAAGCTAGTGGCTTGTGCTACCAAATAAACCTGTTGGACTTTAACCTGGTGTTGTGAGACTTCTTACTGTGTTTACCCCAGTCCAACACCGGCATCTCCACATCATCCCTTAATCCATCCAGTCTATTTTTTTTAAATCGAGATTTTGTAGAGCAAGTTAATCAGAATGAACTAGTTATTAACAGTAACAAGCTTTTGGAACTTCAGGTCTGGTGGTAGTTGCAACATACCAGAAACCTGAGGATGCAAGAATGGACTGCACAAACAGGCCTCAATGAGAACTCCCCAAGTTAAATCTGCACACATCTGACACTGAACTCCCATTTCAATACCATACTTCACAGGTGATTTAAAAGTAAACACTGTCAGCAAAATGGAATCCAATTACGATGGAATTCAGTTTAAGCAAATACTACTTGTGAATACCCTCCTCAAAATCTACAAATTATGTGGCTGAATTTGCCTTTTAATGAATGAGATTCAGGCATATTGATTAGATTAGTTAGTATTCAATCTATTGTTTCAGCAACAAGAAAGAATTTCACAGCCCGTTCTCTGTTCCTTTGAGACAAACTCTGAAGCTCTGAATTATTCAGACTCTCCCACTTTGTCTGTGGAGGAAGTGCTGAAAGATTGCAAGTTATGCAGCAAGTGTGCAGACTTTACAATATGCAACAACCAGCTGGTAAATTCAACAATGCACCCTACCCTCCTCAGTCACTTTAATCTGGCTAGTGTCAATAAAATATGTTGAATTCAACACTGCTGGATGTTCAACAGATACTTTATTCATCAGTGCTTAGAACATTTTCTGATGTGGAGATGCCGGCGTTGGACTGGGGTGAACACAGTAAGAAGTCTCACAACACCAGGTTAAAGTCCAACAGGTTTATTTGGTTGCAAATACCATAAGCTTTCAGAGCGCTGCTCCTTCGTCAGATGGAGTGGAAATGTGCTCTCAGTGCACAGAGATACAAAACTAGAACATTTTAACCAGAAATCTAATGCATCAAGAATGCAGCTGAATGCACAGTAACATTGCACAATGCTGTCCATTGATCAGCTATTACAGGATTGATCAGTTGAACAAAATAATACTTGCCAAATCAATTTTAATCAAAGTTCATTTGTATAGTCAATATTGCTCCATATTGTGCGGGTTAGGTTAATTGGCTATGGTAAATTTCCCCTTAGTGACAGGGGGATTAACAGGATAATTACATAGGGTTACGGGGATAGGGACTGGGTGGGACTGTGGTCGGAGCAGACTTGATGAACCGAATGGCCTCCTTCTACACTGTAGGATTCTATGATTCAGCCCATCGAACATGTACCAACAATCCTACAGTGCAGGGGGAGGCCATTCGGCCCATCAAGTCTGCACCGACCTCAATCCCATCCAGGCCCTATCCCCATAAACCCATGCATTTACCCGAGCTACTCTCCCTGATACTAAGGGGCAATTTTAGCATTGCCAATCCACTTAAACCGCACATTTTTGGACTGTGGGAGGAAACCGGAGCACACGGAGGAAACTCACACAGACATGGGGAGAACGTGCAAACTCCACAGTGACCCAAGCCAGGAATCGAACCCGAGTCCCTAGCGCTGAGAGACAGCAGTGCTAACCACTGTGCCACCCATGAATGATCTCCTTCTGCACTGTAAGGATTCTATGATTCAAAAAACATGGATGCAAATCACTTATGAGCCAGTCTACGTTTTAGAGCACAGAAAACGTGCTATGGGTCATAGAGGTTTACAGCATGGAAACAGGCCCTTCGGCCCAACTTGTCATGTCACCCCTTTTTTTTTTAAACTGCTAAGCTAGTCCCAATTGCCTGCATTTGGCCCATATCCCTCTATAGCCATCTTAGCCATGTAACTGTCTAAACGCTTTTCAAAAGACAAAATTCTACCCACCTCTACTACTACCTCTGGCAGCTTGCTCCAGATACTCACCACCCTCTGTGTTTACAAAGAACTGCAAGATGTACCATGGTCATGTTGTTTTTACGGAGCTTCATGACAGGTGTATTTACTTCCGTAAAACTAACCACAGCTGAGGAAACGGTTGGCACAGTTCTGTAAACTTATATATAAACTTAATCTGAGCTACCTACCTCAAAATACGTTCAAAAGTCACTATTAAAAGTACAACAGAAGTTTCTTAAATCATTAAGCAATGGGTTTCAGTCAATTTTACATTAAAATTTTTCTTGGGGGGGGGAAGTTTTCCTAAGACATTTAACTCACCTAACTAGGTATACTGCAGTCATTACTCTCGCTATATACCACTTGCTGGGTCACATGAGCCAAATGGATGATGGCCATATCCCCAAAGACATGCTCAATGGCGAGCCTGGTCATCTATATCTGTGATACAAGGATCTGCAAGTTAAACTTCAAGTTGACTAGGATCAGAAGCAATGCATGGAAGTCCTCACTAATGATTGGAGTACCTGGATACAAGGAAGGGTGTGAAAAAGCAGAGGACAAAATAAATGACAATATGGCGGGAGAAAGAGCACGGAAAGAAAAATGCCAGCTGTGGAACGGACTACCACTTAAAAATGGCCCTGACAGCCATGACAGATGATGAGATGGGCAGATACCACTGTCCATTATTCCACTATAACCATTTCCTTCCATGCATCCTAAGTGATTTCGCCCATCCCTCCGATTTCCTCTGAAAGTCCACAGATCCAACTAAGTTCAAAGTAAACTTCAGGAATAGAGCCTAGTTCTTCCTGGGCATTTCCACATCTGAACATGACTGAACACACATACAGAGTCACGCAAGCTCATTTGGACCCACATGCTCAACAATGATAACAAAGCATCAAACCTACGTCAGCTCACAAGGGGTTACAAACAAATATCTTGTGGAAGAACCCTGCTATTGATCTTTGGGGAAGCAAAACCCTAAACCACAGCAGCACAAACCATGGCAGATGCAAATACATAACAAGATGGTGGTCACCCAGAACACGTCATGGAGAATCTATGATGGCAGGATGCCCTACAGGGGTGGCACAGTGGTTAGCACTGCTGCCTCACAGGGCCAGGGACCAGAGTTCAATTCTCGGCTTGGGTCAATGTCTGTGTGGAGTTTCCCCGTGTCTGCGTGGGTTTTCTCCCGGGGGCTCCGCTTTCCTCCCACAGTCTGAAAGACGTGCTGCTAAGGGGCATTGACCCGAACAGGTGCCGAACTGTGGCGACTAGGGGAATTTCACAGTAACTTCTTTGCAGTGTTAATGCAAGCCTTACTTGCAACTGATAAACTTTAACTTTAAAACTGACAAACATGAAGACATCGCGGATACACTGTGTTATCCCTGACAATTATCAGGTTAACCATCTCTCAGTGTAAAATTATAGTTATTGCTCCACATCTACATCAGCCAGAGAGAGATGTTGCATTTTATTACCTTCCATTGTGGAACAGTATTTTTCATGTGCATAGAATCACAGAATGGTGACAGCACAGGTGACCCGTTTGTGGTCATGCAGGATTTAAATAAGAGCAACCAAGCTGGTCTCAACACATCCCCTCACCCTTTCTATGTAGCCCTATAAATTCTCTCTTCAGCTACTTAGACTTTTGAACAGGGCAAGTTCTCAAATCAATTAGGTTTTAACTACTAATACAGTGCAGTATAAATGTAAATAAGTTAGCAAGTTCATTTTAGATTAAGCACCCTGCATGACCAAGATGGCACCGGAGCAACGTGACTTCTTGCAAGCTGTGCCCAACATACCTTCTAATTCTATTTTTTACTCTCGTTCTATGCTTCTAAATCTTTATTCTAACTCTTTGAAACTCTCTAACAATGCTGCCTACCACGCATTAAGCTGATCTTTCTCGACACCCCAGCTATGACTGTAACACTACATTCTGCACTCTCTCCTTCTCAATGAACGGTATGCTTGGTTTGGTATAGCGCGCAAGAAACAATACCTGTTTCACAGTAACTTCATTGCAGTGTTCCTCAACAAGTCACACAACCTTTGCTGTAGGAGGCACAGACCGGTGATCAGTAATCAGCTGATCCCACCCGCTCCTCTTCTCCAGCCACCTCCTTCCTAGCCCAGGAGGACTAAGGCCATTCTTGCCATTCTCAACATTACCCCAATTGAAACAAATAAAAACAGAAAATGCTGGAAAATCTCAGCATATCGGACAGCATTTGTGGAGAGAGAGTAGAGCCAACATTTAGAATCTGGATGACCCTTCGTCAGAGCTCTGACAAAGGGTCATAGAATCTACAGTGCGGAAGGAGGCCATTTGGCCCATCGAGCCTGCACCGACAACAATCCCACCCAGATGCCATCCCCGCAACCCCATATATATTTACCCTCCTCATCCACCTGACACTAAGAGGCAATTTAGCATGGCCAATCAACCTAACCCGCACATCTTTGGACTGTGGGAGGAAGTTGGAGCACCCGGAGGAAACCCACGCAGACACAGGGAAAATGCGCAAACTCCACACAGTCATCCGAGGCCGGGTCCCTGGCGCTGTGAGGCAGCAGTGCTAACCACTGAGCCACCGTGCTGCCCAGGTCATCCAGACTCTCAATGTGGGCTCCATTCTCTCTCCACAGATGCTGTCAGACCCGCTGAGACTTTCCAGAATTCCCCATCTTTGCATCAGATTCCAGCATCCGCAGTATTTTGCTATTACCCCAGTTGAGACCTGCTAACTCAGCATAAAACAAGCATGAGGATTGCATCCACCATTTTAACTTTTTTGCCTTAAAAACATAATCTATTTTGGCACTCGCTTCAGCAAACAGCATAGCTCATTGTATTAAATTGCTTTTACAGGGAGTGTCATTTCAGATGCCAAGACTCAATCCTAACTTTTCTGTTTACCAATTTCGTTGAGTAGCTGCATAATTGTGACTTCTACAATAGGATCAAAATCTGCAGGGTTAGAGATATCTTACTGTAATTATGAAATCAAACCAACATTTTGCAAATGTACAATGAGAATACTGCAGGATTTACAATCCATGGAGCTGGCACTAAAGACTCTCACTTCCTATTCCTAATAAGGTCGAATGAAATGGTTATTTTAACAGTGACCACAAACTTCTCCACCACATTACAACACTGAATGAGTCAATTCAGCCCATCAACTTCATACCATTTCTCTGTAGAGGAACCCAATTAGTCCCACTCCAACGCTCTATCACTGTGTAGCCCTGCAAGATTATTTTGCTCAAGCCAATTTATTTTTGAAATCAGAAAATGCTGGAAAACCTCAGCAGGTTTGGCAGTTCTGAAGAGGTCATATGGACGCAAAACACTAACCCCGTTTCTCTCTCCACACGTGCTGTTAGGCTTGAGATTTTCCAGCATTTTCTGGTTTTAATTTCAAATTTCCAGCATCCACACTATTTTGCTTTCACTCCTTTGGAAATTAGTCACCCTCTCCACCAACATCACCCTCACAGGTTGATTCCAGGGATGAAGGGGTTGACGTATGAGGAGAGATTAAACAGTTTGGGCTTGTACTCGCTGGAGTTTAGAAGGATGAGGGGGGATCTGATTGAGGTATATAAAATTTTAAAAGGGATTGATGAAATAAATGTAGACCAATTGTTTCCGCTTATGGGGCAATCTAGAACAAGAGGTCTTAGGTTGCAAGGCGATAGATTAAAACTGAGATGAGGAGGAACTACTCACAGAGGGTGATGAATTTGTGGAACTCTGCTCCATAGCATGGTGGAGTCAGAATCGTTGAATGGTTTCAAGAGGAGATAGGCATATTTCTAAAAAAAAGGGAAAGAGGGTTATGGGGAACAGGTGGGGAGGTGGATTTGAGACCAGGGAGAGATCAGCCATGATCTGATTGAATGGCGGAGCAGGCTCGAAGGGCTGAACTTGCCTACTTCTGTGCATAATTCCCATGTTCCTATAGGCAGCAAGTTACAAGTCCAATAGTCACTGAATGATCTTTATGAATTAGGATAAAATTCAAATGGAGGACACGGTGCAGATTTGATGAGTGGAAAATCTGAAAGAAAATGCAAAAGACTGCATGAACGAAGCCCAGTCCATCTCTCAAACCAGCCTCCCATGCACTGACTCCGTCCACATTTCCCGTTGCCTTGGAAAAGTAGCCAGCATAATCAAGGACCGCACCCGATCACACTCTCTTCCACCTCCTTCCATCAGGAAAAAGATACAAAAGTCTTAGGACATGTACCAACCAACTCAAGAACGGCTTCTTCTCTGCTGCCATCAGACTTTTGAAGGGACCTACCTTACATTAAATTGATCTTTCTCTAAACCTTAGCTATGACTGTAACACTACCTTCTGCAGTCTATCCTTTCCTTTTTTATGAATGGTGTGCTTTGTCTGTATAGCATGCAAGAAACAATACTTTTCACTGTATGCTAATACATGTGACAATAAGTCAAATCAAACATTGCTACAGCACAGAAGGCAGCCATTTGCCCCATGTCTGCACCAGAGCTCCAAACAAGCAATCTGACTTAGTGCCATTCCCCCATGCTGCTGCACATTAGACCATAAAACATAGAAGCAAAAGTAGACAATTTGGCCCATCGAGTCTGCTCCATCATTTAATGAGAGCATGACTGATCCCATATGATAAATCCTCAACTCCACTTTCCCACCTTATCCCTTGATTTCCTTACAGATTAAAAATCTGTCCATCTCAACCTTGAATGACCCAGCCTCTACTGCACTCAGCAGTAAAGAATCCCACAGATTCACTACCCTCAGAAAAAATTCCCCACCGAGATTAGCACTGCGGCCTCACCGCCAGGGACCAGGGTTCGATTCCCTTCACGGATCACTGTCTGTGTGGAATTTGCACGTTCTCCCAGTGTCTGTGTGGGTTTCCTCCGGGTGCTCCGGGTTTCCTCCCACAGTCCAAAAGACGTGCTGGTTAGATGCATTGGCTATGCTAAATTCTCCCTGTGTACCCGAACAGGCGCCGGAGTGTGGCAACTGGGGGATTTTTCACAGTAACTTCATTGCAGTGTTAATGTAAGCCTACTTGTAACACTAATAAATAAACTTTAAACTTTAAAAATGAACCTTAGCTGGGCTACCAGTATATCTGTCCTTGGATAAGGGGGCCAAAACTGCTGGCAGTATTCCAGATCTTTCTATTCAAATAAGCACCCAATGTCCTATTGAAAGCCTTGATTGAAGCTGTCCCCGGTACATTTGCATTTCAGACTCTAACCACTCGAGAACAAATTTGAAGATTGCACCCCTTCATGTTCCCTATCAGCAGCTTATTTTCAGCAGTTTATTTACAAGATGGGGAAGATTTGCTGCAGCAAAATGCCTCCCATGTTTTTTTTTGCAGGGAGGCCTACAGGCTCCACTCACCCCACCGAGCCTGACGTGGCCCGGGGACACGGTTTGAACTCCCTCCCTCTCTCCTAGCTTTGACTGGAACCGCGGCGGCCCCCACACTTACACTAGTGTCTGTCCATGTCGTCGAAGCCTGTGTCCCCCGGACTGGCTGGCTGGCTGACCGGGAGAGGACACCCGGGAGGACCACGGCCTGAGGGAGTGAAAGGACAATCCGGGCACCTTCTCACCCGCCCCCCGCCGCTCGCGCAGCCCGCAGATCCCTCCGCCGGCGAACTACTTCCGGCCACGCGGCTTGATTGACAGGGACGCCCCCGCCCCGCCCCCTCCTCCTGATTGACGTCTGAGGCCCCACCCCCTCCTCCTGATTGACGTGAGCGGTCCCGCCCCTTGCTCCTGAGTGACGTGAGCGACCCTCCGCCTTCCTCCTGATTGACGTGGGCGGTAGCCAATCAGCACCGCCAGACTCTCCAACCAATCCCAGTGCCAGCCTGAGATCCCGCCTCCTCCCCACACTTGCAACTTTGGAAGTTTCTAAATTCCAAAACTCCAAAAGCATTTAATAAAAAAGGAACATATATTTGAGGATTTTTTAAAAAATCTCTCCTTTTGGTGGTTTCATACAGTGGAGAATTGGAACTTTCTCAGCATGTAAAAGGCAAATTATATATTTGAGAGCGCAGGGAGAAAATCTGAAAAAAACATTTATTTAATTTTTAGTCACAAGTAAGGCTTACATTAACACTTCAATGAAGTTACTGTGAAAATCCCCTAGTCGCCACACTCCGGCGCCTGTTCGGGTACGCTGAGGGAAAATTTAGCATGGCCAATGCACCTAACCAGTAAAGTATATTTATTAGTCACAAGTAAGGCTTACATTAACACTGCAATAAAGTTATCGTGAAATTTCCCTAGCACATCTTTTGGACTGTGGGAGGAAATCGGAGCAGCCGGAGGAAACCCGTGCCGACACGGGGGAGAACGTGCAAACTCCACACAGACAGTGACCCAAGCCGGGAATTGAACCCGGGTCCCTGTGAGGCAGCAGTGCTAACCACTGTGCCACCATGCGAAGTTTGTGTCATGTATACATAAGTGCTCCCACTGTAGTCAAGGTAAAATACTGCAGCTGCGAGAATCTTTTGATTTGAGTTGATTTATTTTTGTCACATATTAACATACAGTGAAAAGTATTGTTTCTTGCGCGCTATGCAGACAAAGCATACCGTTCATAAAGAAAAAAATGAGAGAGTGCAAAATGTAGTGTTACAGTCATTGCTAGGGTGTAGAGAAAGATCAGCTTAATGCAAGGTAAGTCCATTCAAAAGTCTGACAGCAGCTGTTCTTGAGTCAGTTGGTACATGACCTCAGACTTTTGTATCTTTTTCCTGAAGGGAGAAGGTGGAAGAGAGAATGTCCGCGGTGTGTGGGGTCCTTAATTATGCTGACTGCTTTGCTGAGGCAGCGGGAAGTGTAGACAGAGTCAATGGATAGGAGGCTGGTTTGCATGATGGATTGAGCTACATTCACGACCTTTTGTAGTTCCTTGCGGTCTTGGGCAGAGCAGGAGCCTTACCAGGCTGTGATACAACCAGAAAGAATGCTTTCCTAGGCGCATTTGTAAAAGTTGGTGAGAGTCGTAGAGTCGTAGCTGACATGCTAAATACTGGGAAAATCTCAGCAGTTCTCTGCTGTCAAACCTGCTGAGATTTTCCAGCATGTTCTCTGTTGGTTAACTATTTCCATAGTGACTGAATAACATAACTAAATGGTAACAAAACACCCTGTTATAATTTTCATACCTGCCAACATGTTTTAAAAGTTTAATGTTGATCATATAAGTTGAAGTAGCAGGAACTGTGGTTTTCTGTGGTTCACTGAAACGCTGACTGCAAGGACTGTGGTAACAGTAAGTTCATTTAACTAACTTTGCAGTTGTAAGAAATACTACTGCCCGAGGTCCTGGGGAATTCGGACACACTCCCATCATGTGACCACGTTATGCCCAACATGACCACATCAGTATGTAGTCAAGTGACGACCCAGTCTACATCCTCCCCTGCTCAGTGTGGTGTAACGGTGTATGCAATGCAAAATATATACAAATATGTGCGTACAGAAGCAATTAGCTGTCCAACAGTGTACAATGGTTTGTGTAAACAATGAAACACAGATTGTGCTCTTACAACTTGGTGCATGGTCCATTATGTGTACATCTCCCCCTTCTTTAGCACGTGGTATGAGGGAACAACACAAAGACAAAACCAAAGAAAACAACGTTCACCAGTCCAGTCGATGTGGTGACAAAACTCTGATATCATGTGTTGGGCCTGCTCAGACACCCAGAACGTATAGTATAACCAACAGGTGGAGGGGAAACTGTTCTATGGCCCGTGTCCATGTCACTGGGCTCATGAGACTCCAGTGAAGTCTGCGTGAAAATGGAGGGCCTGTGGTCATGGCAAGACGGTTAAGTTGCAGCATCAGCTGCAGGTGTCAGCTCTGCCACTTGCAAGAAGTGATGGTGATTGGCGCAGCTTTAGTGCATTACAAGGTGCACACCTTGATACTTCCCTGTATATCAGCGGACATTCCACTCCACTCCATTTCCACTCCATCTGACGAAGGAGCAGCGTTCCGAAAGCTAGTGGCGTTTGCTACCAAATAAACCTGTTGGACGTTAACCTGGTGTTGTTAGACTCCTTTCAGCGGACATAGACAGCCCTTACAGTGATTGCTTGGCCCTGGCTTTTGTAGTCGGGCAGAATCCAGTATTGGGGCGAATCCAGGGTGTGCATGTAACAGCAGGAAAAGGAATGTCTAAGGAAGGGTTAAAAAAACAGGGTCCACCATAACTGTAGGCAGAGATACCCAATTAACATCTCAGACTGCCAACATAGTTACTTTACAGGTGAGATCATTTCAAGGCTTTGGCAAACAATGCAGGGTCGATACTGATTAGCAAGGCTCCACTGAGTCTAGAGAAGCCTAGAAATTGGGGAGATGAGACGGTTATCACACCATCGAAACCTATTTATCACACACATTGCTTTTGTATCACAAAACAGATAGACAAGGATAGCCGGACACAACCGACTGACGTGAAGTACCCAGAACAATAGACCTGACTAATGTAATCAACTATAATCAATTGAAGCTATTCGTATCAATGATATCCTGTATTACAATACTCTCAACCCCACAGAACAGTATAAGTAATGTGTACAGCCTTTATATCTTCAGAATCAGCCTAGATACAGACTGGATTTCACTGGGTCCGGGCTGATTCTCCCTCATGCATGTGGAAATAAAACTGTTTTACTAAAGCCTGACACGGACTCTAAAGACTCCTCGTTTATTCCCTCTTACACTTCCAACCTAGGTTGCTGAAACCAAAAGAGAAAATGCTGGAAAATCTCAGCAGGTCTGGCAGCACCTGTAAGGAGAGAAAAGAGCTGATTTTTCAAGTCCAGACGACCCTTTGTCTCTTTTGGTTTCAGATTCCAGCATCCGCAGTAATTTGCTTTTAACCAAGGTTGCTGTTGGGTATAGTACAGCTTGAGGACAGACAGGATGATAAAAGCGTTGACCACACAATATTACACCACCTTGCTTGATGCCATCAGCCATGAGTAGATGGCCTACATATGCCACCTGATTTACCCTGAATTTGCATTTGGCAGGGTTAAGCTTCAATTGGAAATCCCTGACTTTGTCCAGGACATGGCAAAGTAATGCATCATGTTCTTGCATAAGCACTGCCAAACCTGCTGATTCTTTTTCAGCATTTTGTTTTTATTTCAGATTTCCAGCACCTGATTTGATTTAATTTACTATTGTCACGTGGAAAGTATTGTTTCTTGCGCGCTATACAGACAAAACATACCGTTCATAGAGTGCAGAATGTAGTATTACAGTCATAGCTAGGGTGTAGAGAAAGATCAACTTAATACAAGGTAAATCCAATCAAACGTCTGACAGCAGCAGGGAAGAAGCTGTTCTTGAGTCGGTTGGTACGTGACCTCAGGCTTTTGTGTCTTTTTCCCGAAGGAAGAAGGTGGAAGAGAGAATGTCCAGGGTACGTGGGAGCCCTTAATTATGCTGGTTGCTTTGCCGAGGCAGCGGGAAGCGTAGACAGAGTCAATGCATGGGAGGCTGGTTTTTGCAGTATTTTGCTTCTATTTCAATATTTAATACTTTTTGAAGTACAGCAACTGTTATCAATGCAAATACTGAAGCTGTTTTGCATGTTCACACTGTGATGAGAGATGTTTATTTTGTGATTATGTTTTCTGCGTAGTTAAATAAAACTGAATGTGTGTGTATGTCAGAGAGAGAGAGAAAGCGAAACCAAGTTTAATTGAACATGGGGAGCTTACTAGAGGTAGGTTGTCTGTGAGGTCTAAGGGATAAAAGGTTAAACATTTTAGGTTTGTTCATTTGTAATAGGAGGTTATGGGTTTGAGTTACCAGTAAATAAGTAGGATCAGAAATTTGCATTGTGACTTAAGTGGGGAAATTTGTTTTTCAGCTGTTGAATTTCAAAAGGGAGTTCAGATGTGGCAAGAAAAATTTGCATCTTACTTTCAGGTGTGCAATGAGTAAACAGCGGATGGTGCATTACATTTTACTGACCCAAAGGTAGAAGCAAATTAGAAAACATGAAAGATCTTTATATTTGGAGATGTCCGGTTCAAAGAGATGTTTAATGACAATGGAGCCGGGCATGAAAGGTGAAAAGGATATTTAAGGAAAGGGATATTAAAATGATAAAGGCAAAAGACTGTGGATGCTGGAATCTGAAACAAAAACAAAAAATGCTAGAAAATCTCAGCAGGTCTGACATAATCTACGGAGAGAGAATAGAGCCAATGTTTCAGGACAGGATAACCCTTAGTGTCCTGGGATGCATAGATTAGAGGGATTAGTGGGTAAAATATGTAGGGATATGGGGGTAGGGCATGGGTGGGATTGTGGTCGGTGCAGACTCGATGGGCCGAATGGCCTCTTTCTGTGCTGTAGGGTTTCTATGATATGATGATTTCTATGATATGATATCATCAGAGTTGAATTCAAGGGGGAAAAAAAGACAAGATTTATACTGTGAGGGTGGGAGGGGAGGAGCGGGGGGGAGGGGGGAAAGAGGTGGGAGCTGTAGTTGATAGGGATGATGTGGAGATGCCGGCGTTGGACAGGAATGGCATAGACAGAAAAACAAAGGGAATGTTAACAGTGACGATAAAGGTTAGCAATGGTGCTGATAGCATCTATTAAGAGATTGGAATGTGTAAATTGCAGAACAGAGTGCTGAGTGTAGGAGTATGGTAGATGGCCCAAGTGGACTGGGGAAGTGGGGGTGGGGGGGTGGAGTGGAGAGGGGCGTGAAACAAGATGGAAAGCACGATTTTAGAAGTGGAAAAAAATAATATAAAGTAATAAAAATGGATTGATAAGATGAAGAGAAATAATGAAATAAAATAAATGGAAATGGAGCGGAGGTGGAAGAGAGCGTTCATGTTCTGAAGTTATTGAGCCCAACGTTCAGTCTGGAAGGCTGTAAAATGCCCAATCGCAAGATGAGGTGCTGCTTCTCCAGCTTACGTTGGGATGCACTGGCACATTGCAAAAGGCCAAGGACGGACATGTGGATGGGAGAGCAGGGTGGTGTGTTGAAATGGTCGCTTGTGAAAGTTTTGAATGGGAGGCCCAGTGTTAAGCCATGGGAATCTTCTTTTTAGGAAGCAGGTTGTGACTGAACCTTCTTTTGGAATTTCACATCAGAGTGGAAGTGCCTAATAAATCATGAGGGGCACCTTTATTAAAGTGACAACAATGCCTTGACTTGGATAATATTAACTGGATTTTCAAGATTAGCAATCTATAAAGGGGTTGTTACTAAAAAGGTAGCTTAATAGTGCACTTTTGACCAAACTTGTTTTTTTGGGGATTGTTCTGTAAGACTGATATAACTGTGCAATTTTTAATCATAGAAATCATCATAGAAACCCTACAGTGCAGAAGGAGGCCATTCGGCCCATCGAGTCTGCACCGACCACAATCCCACCCAGGCCCTACCCCCCCATATTTATCCGCTAATCCCTCTAACCTACGCATCCCAGGACTCTAAGGGGCAATTTTTAACCTGGCCAATCAACCTAACCCACACATCTTTGGACTGTGGGACGAAACCGGAGCACCCGGAGGAAACCCACGCAGACACGAGGAGAATGTGCAAACTCCACACAGACAGTGACCCGAGCCGGGAATCGAACCCGGGACCCTGGAGCTGTGAAGCAGCAGTGCTAACGCGCCGCCCTAATGTGTGCTTAAGTTTTTTTTTAGTAATTTTTGACATTTTAAACATTCTAAAAGTGTCACTGGAGTTATGTACTCCTTGAGGTCAGTACCCCTTCTTCATCATTTCCACAATAAAAAGGATTTATGATCAGCGAACTAGACTTTTGGTTTACTCAGCAGTAACATCAGCTGTGGTTGTAATGAGATGAAAGACCAGTTGGTTGATTTTTAATTGTGGTGGTTGAGGAATCAATGTTGACCAGGGTATAAGAACAGTTCTTTAAATTGTGCCATTGATCTCTAAAGTCCAGATTCTAAATTACTGAACTGTTTCTGGTATCCCAAAGCATGGCATCTGAAAGGGTTAATAATTACACAAGTTTAAAAATCACAATGAGAAAATAAAAAATCTTCACAGATAAGCACCAAGGCCTTTTGTCTGAGAGAATTCATTCAATCAGACATCTAGAACTGGAAGAGGGGATTGATATCCACAGGCACAAACTGGTACATCACTGATAACTTGTAACAATGATGGATTAGGTCAGCCAACGTGAATAAGTCTTCACGCTGAATAATTATCAAGCGTGAGGTGATTGTCATTGGTTTTAATATCTGTACCTTATGAATGATGTAACCTTAATCAACAGCTGTGAGTGGATAGAGATAACCCCCCTATATCTTGACTGGTATATGCTAATTACTCGTGATCAAATTTGAAACTATAACTGCTTGTGTATTCCTGAATTCTGGGCTCTGACTGGTTACCAGCACTGACCTATGACTTTCATAGAATCCCTACAATGCAGAGGGAGGCCATTCTGGCCATTGAGTCTGCAATGATCACAATCCCACTGAGGCCCTCTCCCCAAAATCCCATGCATTTACCCTAGCTAGTCCCCCGACACTAAGGGGCAATTTTTAGCATAGCCAATCCACCTAACCCGCACATCTTTGGACTGTGGGAAGAAACCCACGCAGACACGGAGAGAATGTGCAAACTCCACACTGTGACCCAAACCGGGAATCAAACCTGGGTCCCTGACACCGTGAGGCAGCAACGCTAACCACTGTGACATCCCGTTTCCAGGGACCTTGCTACACAGCTTGCATTAAAACACTGTTTAAGCCAAGTCCGTGACTTGGTTTAGTTACTTGAAGGGTAAAGTTATGATCAATGTAAAGGCTGACATCAAAGCCTGCAACAGCATCCAACTCTTGATCTGGGATTTGAACGTGCAATCTTTTGATTCAGACATGGAAACATTACCAATTAAAATGACCTGATGCAGCTTAAGGACAAAGGAGCTGAACAAGCTGTAGGCAACAATCTTAAAATAGCTGCTTCTCTCTTTGGTTCTGAAATGTGTTACCGGTCTTTTTTTCAAAATGAACTTGGGACTTTTCAGAATGGAGAAGTGGCATCTGAGAAGTTACCCTTTGGAGGTAAGGAAGTGGAAAATCAAATTACTTCAAATTAAATTGCCAGAGTAGGACCAGGATGCAGGGGCAGCACGGTGGCACAGTGATTAGCATTAATGCCTCACAGCGCCAGGGAACTGGGTTCAATTCCTGGCTTGGATCGCTGTCTGTGCTGAGTCTGCACGTTCTCCCCGTGTCTGCGTGGGTTTCCTCCGGGTGCTCCGGTTTCCTCCCACAGTCCAAAAGATGTGCTGGTTAGGTGCATTGGCTATGCTAAATTCTCCCTCAGTGCACTCGATCAGGCACCAGAGCGTGGCGACTAGGGGATTTTCACAGTAACTTCATTGCAGTGTTAATATAAGCCTACTTACTTGTGACACTAATAAATAATAAGGGTTCAAACCACCGAATGGCAATTTTAGGACTGATAATTCTACTTCAGAAAAAAGTAATCAATGCAGGGGATATATTTCAAATAGAGGCAAAACTCTTGACAGTATTTAAGAAATCAGATGCTGTTGTGGAAGGACTTCAGAATCTTACTGTTGGGAGGAATTAAGAATGTTCATCTTATTGCGCATTTATCTTAAGATTTCAGTTGGATCTGAGCTGTCATCACGATTAGGTGCGTCACTGATCCATTCCATGAGAAATTAATTCACTTGATAGGTCTAAACTTGTACATTAGAAATGGCCATTTCAGGCAGGCACCAAAGACAACCACCCCCATGTGGAACTGTACCTTTGGGAAAATGGCAATGACAAGCTTGGGTAGCTGTGTGATGCTTCACTACTTGTGTGGCTATCAGTGCAGAACTTAGTCCTGTTGCTGGAGGTAGATTGATTTGCTTGCCTAACAAGAATCTAAGGTTATAAGAACAGAAAATGCTGGAAAAACTCAGCAGGTTTGGCAGCATCTGTGAGGTTAATGATGTGGAGATGCCGGCGTTGGACTGGGGTCGGCACAGTAAGTAGTCTCACAACACCAGGTTAAAGTCCAACAGGTTTCTTTTTTTTTATACTTTTCCAATTCAATCAAATCAGATCCAATTCAGAGTCTCAACAAGTTGAGACATTTCAGATCCAGGCTGACAAGACAGGGCGAGCGACCAAACCACCCTGTCCTGGGCCTGTTTCTTTGGTAGCACGAGCTTTCGGAGCGCTGCTCCTTCATCAGGTGAGTGCCTTCATCAGGAGCAGCGCTCCGAAGGCTCGTGCTACCAAATAAACCTGTTGGACTTTAACCTGGTGTTGTGCGACTACTTACTGTGCCTACCCCAGTCCAACGCCGGCACTTCCACATCATTTTGAGTCCATATGACCCTTCTACACATTTGAATCTAAGGTTATTGGGGGTAGATGGGAATGTGGAATTCAAAATACAAACCGATCAGTCAGGATCACATTGAATGGTGGAGCAGGCTGGATGGATGAATGGCTTATCTCTGCCGCTATTTTATATGTTGTACGTTGTGTCTTCGATTACAAAGTTACTCGTTGTTGTACTAATTTTATGACTGAAAAACAACTTCTATTTTTAGATTTTCATTATGTTGGAAGAAATCAATTCTTGAGGTTCGTTTGAATGACTTTGTTTTATTTTGTTTCAAATAACTTAATTTCAATTCTTAATGACATCTCTTCAAATGTAAGCTTTTGTTTTCTCCGAGTGGTCTACCATTACCGTTTGCTGCTGTTTTTCAATGTCACCCTCTCTCCTACCAACCAAGGAACATGTTACTGGTGGACTTACTCAAGTTCATGCAACTAGGCACATGACCATTTCTATCAGTTACATGCTGTCAACTGGTTTAATTTGTTAAAAGCCCATGGTTCAAAATGAAGCATGTATGATCTCTGCTCCAGTGGCTGCATCTGTTGCTGTAAGCAAATAAAGTTTTCCACTGGTGAGAGCCACCAGTGAAGGGACACAATGCATCTTCCTGTAGCGCAGAGCAGTTTGTTCAGTTCAACAGCAAGATTTGTTTTTTTTCAAACCAGAAGAAATATTTATTTACATTAAACCATACAACTGCTGCACTATACATGTTTGCTGGGCAGCAGTCATGTCTAAACATTCTGTGACCAGCTGCCAAGTCAAGCTGTGTGGAAAGTACTATCAAAAGATCAAAGCTGAATTGCAAAGTGGTGAATGAACAGGAAAGGACACCAATACATAACTGTCATTGCAAGAGGTGATATTGAACAGATAAGTCATTTTTACCTCACTGGAATGTGTTTTAGTCCATATGACCTTCTCGTAAAGACAAAGACCAGAAGATGTCCGTGAGCTGCACTGCAATGTACTTCAAGAAGTTTTTAAACTTACAACAAAATATGTTTGCTCCATCAGAACAGAGGGGCAAAAGATTCTGGCTTCACATATTGGTTACCCAGGTTTTACACTGTAGTCTCTCTTAACTTATTTCCTGGGAGCAAAACCCTCTGACTCCAATAGGCCCGTGATCCCTTTTTCACAATTTCCAAGAATGAAGACAGTTCTCAATTAAAATAACAATTTCAGTTCAAACAGTTGTGTTATTACAATGAATGGTATTTTACTGAAATCATCCTTGTATTTCCTCCGGGGTTCATTTCTTCCTACGGATCTTGGGCTTTTTGACTGGTCTTAGATATGGATTGTCAATCATTGACTCTTCGTTACTCTTACTGTTAGATAAACCCGAGTTCTGTTGTAACATGTTGTTTTCCTTTTCAGCGGACATTTCGTCCTAGAAGAGAGACATTTGCTTGGTTACATGACATCTGCAACACTGCCAACACTAAGAAAAAAACATCTCAATATTTACAATACAGTCTGCATTGTTAAGAACATTTCCCCTTCCCTGTCTCTATAAAACAAAGCTGGAGTTTAGTAGTTTTGGATGTCATTTGAACTAAGAGAGCCACAAAAGGCAAAAATGCTACCTAGGAAAGATTACAATGCAATAATTCTATTTCAAGGACAAACAGATAGGACAACATCATTCGAGCCTTCAACTTAATTATTTTGCTATTACTCAAAACAATCCTTGATCAAATAAAGACAGACTTGCATACAAAAATATTATTGACATTTCAAATTTACTCATGTAAGGTTGTCCAAAGAGACAATTCTGTTTCATCTTACGGTAAAGGAACAGGCCAAATGTATCACTCTCCCCCAGTAACTGCGGCAGACAGTATTGGAGCCTAAAATGACTTCAAACCAGAAAATGGCTGTTATCAGGAAGCAAATTCACCAAATATTGGGGTGGGGGTCGTTTTGAAAAAAAAAAGCACAGCCATAAAAAATAATCAATTCTGATCCTGCACCGATTGAGCCCACAATTACTGATGCTTCAAATGTCCTCAACCCGGACTAAGAGGCAAAGTTACTCATCCCTAATACCAACATATCTGTTAGTAGGATTATTTTGCATTTTGGCTAATTTTATTGTCCAGTAGCCATCTGCTCTTCACAATTTTCATATACACTGACTTGGTATTCAATAGGAACTTCAGATGTTCACTTTGCATTTACATCGTGCCTTTAATGTAATAACATGTCCCACAACACTTGGAGTGTTACCAAACAAAATTTGATACCAAGCCACATTAGGATCAGGACAAGTGACTAAAAGTTTGGCTGAATAGATAGGCTTTAAGGAGTATCTTAAAGGTATCTATTAAGGTTGTCCAAAGATATGCAATTAACTTCAAATGATTCTATGCAATACAACATACCTCAAAAGCCCAGGAATCACTGAACTCGCACTGCAAAGCACTGCTTGCTGCAATTTGGCAAACAGGAAGTACTGGAGGCAACAAAAAAAGCATTTTTTGTGCAGGTCTTAGGGATAACCTATTTTCCCAGCAAAACGGGAAGACAGCAAGTCAAAAATGTTTTCTCGTAGGAGGTAAACACTGGGACTCTATTACAATATACTGTCACTTAGAATCGCAGAATCCTTACAGTGCAGAAGGAGTCCATTTGGCCCATCGAGTCTACACCAACAACAACCCCACTGAGGCCCTATCCTTGCAACCCCAGATCTATTCCCCGTAACCCCAAATATTTACCCCGCTAATCCCCCTAACCTACACATCTTGAGACACTAAGGGGCAATTTAGCATGGTCAATCCAGCTAACCTGCACATCTTTAGACTGTGGGAAGAAACCGGACCACCCAGAGGAAATCCATGCAGACACGGGGAGAATGTGCAAATTCCACACAGTCACCCGAGGCTGGAATTGAACCTGGGTCCCTGGCGCTGTGAGGCAGCAGTGCTAACCACTGTGCCACCCATTAAACTTGCCAACATTAAAGACGACAACATTTTGCAATGAAAGGGTACTGGAAACATACGGCGTTCATATTTAGTGCAGCATTCTCTGTATCAGTCTGATCATCTTGTTCTGAGGAATCTGTCTCCTCCATCTGCTGCAGCTCAAGCTCGGATGGTAGCAAGGCATTTAGGTAAGGAATTGTGGTAGTTCGTGCAGCGATCACTTTAAAATAATTTTTAAAAGAATGTTTTAATAAAAGCTTAGTAGATGTTATGTACCTCACTTTGATTTCCAATGATCACAATTACATTTCTTAATAAAACATTGGTACATTAGCTGAATTCTAAAGAACTGAATTTAAACTTGGCAAGTAGCATTTCAATTACTTTCTAACATAATAGATATTTGAATAATTGAATAAAAATAACATGCTAAATGTGTCACTGTCATAACATCACAGTGAGGACTTTCTACTGCATGAGTTAATGTTGTGTTCGCAGTAACACCATATTCCCAAAAATGAATCAACAAGACATCTCTTTCAACCATCAACGGTTATACCAACAAATGCATTATTTTGCCTTGCATTAGGAGTCCATAATTCACTTCTATCATCTGCAGTTGGAGTCCCATGATAGAATCTTTCTTTTAAACATTATTTTTTAGGATGTGGGCACTGGGAAGCTGATGTTTAATTCCCATCCCTAATTGCCCTAGTGTTGCATCTTCTTAAATTACTGCTAAACCACTGATTAGCACTGCTGCCTCACAGCTCCAGGTTCGATTCCCAGCTTGGGTCACTGCCCGTGCGGAATCTGCACGTTCTCCCCGTGTCTGCATGGGTTTCCCCCTGGGTGCTCCGGTTTTCTCCCACAGTCCAAAGATGTGCGGGTTCGGTGGATTGGCCATGCTAAATTGCCCCTTAGTGTTAGGGGGACTAGCTAGGGTAAATGCATGGGGATAGGGCCTGGGTGGAATTGTGGTTGGTGCAGATTCGATGGGCCGAATGGCCTCCTTCTGCACTGTAAGGATTCTATGCAGTCCATGCTTGTACCAGTTTGACACAACTGAATGGCTTACCAGGCCAGTTAAAAACGGTGTGGAACCCGACTTTGATATACAGCAGAACTAAGGTCCCTCAAGTGAATCAGCTTCATGATCACCCTTACTGATAACCATTTTTTTTTAATTTCCAGATTTTGCAAATCGAATTTCAATTCTTAAGCCGTCATAGTTGAATTTGTTCTTATTCTCTGGATTACTAATGCAAATACATAACCACTATGTTACTGTTCCTACACAATTGATTTCTAGGGTTAGTAGAGGTTTAATATGGAAATCTTGGGGCGGCACGGTAGCATAGTGGTTAGCACCACTGCTTCACAGTGCCAGGGACCTGGGTTCGATTCCCGGCATGTCTGTGTGGAGTTTGCATGTTCTCCTGGGTTTCCACCCACATTCTGAAAGACCTGCTGGTTAGGTGCATGCACCCGAACAGGTGCCGGAGTGTGGCGACTAGGGGAATTTCACAATAACTTCATTGCAGTAAGCCTTACTTGTGACTAATAAATAAACTTCAAATTTTAAAACTTTTTTAAAATGGAGAGCTAGTCTCAGGATATTGAGCATATTGAAGCAGCTTCAGCACTCAATAATTACCCACCTTTGAAAAATTAAAATCAGTTTTGCATCAGTTGTGGAAATATAACAATCAATTTAGTGTGAGCCAATCGCTGGATTGGCTTTCTGCACTCCGAGGTCACAACAGTGCAAACTCCGTCCATTCACTTCTGCCTACTCCCTGCACCCACTAAAAAAAAAGCTTCACACAAACTTGCCCTCTTCTGCCAAGCTATTTTTGTACAAAAGAAAAACTACATGCTTACATGGGAATGTTGAGACATCATCTTTAAACAGACTCTCTGTCTCTCCTGTCTTGGCCATAAATCTGGTCAGAGCTCGCTCCACATCTCTCCTCTGGGATGCTGCTTTCTCCCTCAGCACTTGGTAATCAGAAACTGGCTCTCTGATTGTCTAACAGTGGGGAATAAAATGTACTTGAATATCCACACAAGATGTTGTGAAGCAAATTATGTTCAAGCTAAAGTCAGTTGGTATCATTGGCAAATAATCTCTCTCAGAATACTGTCAAAGGTTAAAAACTTAAAGAGCAATCTCCTTATCTAATCTTCTCCCCATCAGCATATTTAACTATTACACTTCTCAGAGTTTGATTAATTTATCTGGAATTCCTTTACATTACCCCTCTATTCATCCACCTGGCCCTAGCAAATACCTGGTAACATTGGGGTAACACTGAATTGTTTATCCAATTAATTAAAACACTATCTTAACAATGTTTTGATGAAAAGTAATTGATCTGAAGCAGTGGGCTAGATTTTGTTGTCAAAGCAACAGTCGAAAAATGGTGCTCACCATTAATTATTTCTCACTTGTGTAGTTAACAGTGGTACAACCAAATGGAGTAGTTGGTGTGATTAGTATAGATGGATTTAAGGGAAAGTTAGATAAGTGGATGAGTGAGAAAAGGAGGACAAGATGATGGGGCTGGATAAAGTAGAGTTGGGGGAAGTCTTGTGTGGATCATAAACACACGCAAGATCAGTTGTACCGAATGGCCTGTTTCGATAAATTCTATGTAAATGGTACAGCAACTTTAGGCAAGGGACAGAGATGGGCAATAAATGCTACCTTAGGTATCGACGACCAGACCCCAAGAATATTTTTAAAAGCTGCAAGGTTAAACGTGAATATCCAAATGCTGATGGCCAGTTTGCACCACACCAACATTAGCTTCACAAAAATGGTATTCTGTGGTCTGTCTCACCGTCGAAACGTATTAAATAGTGTGAAGTTGCTGCATTTGAGTGATAGATACAAATTAACTCACATAAAGTCAAGTCTGATCATTTCAAATGTATTGATCCTTTTAAGGACATAATAAGTCTTAATTACTGCCAATCAATCTCTCTGTCACTTCACATTAACTATTGCAAGTGTGGAGCCTCATTCCTTCAGGTATTAATTAATTTTTGGTACTTTATTTCTAATCAAAAAAGCCTATTCAAATTAGGTCCAATCATGGTTCTGAGGGAGAATCCAGATCCAAACTAACAAGACAAGACATTGCATCCCATCTTGGGCTCGGACAAACAAGATCCAAGCTGACAGGATAAGGCATTGCACCCCCTCGCGGGCTTGATCTAATATTTCATCTTAGCCAAAAGGCCGAGATGGCTTTTTAAAAATTGCATCAGGCAAAGCCTCGGTTTTACCTCATTGACCATCCTAATCCTTTACTCTACCCTAGTTTAGGCAAACCATGGTCGCAGGCGTCAGCACACCCCAAGTGCAATGGGCTAGCCTCATCCCCTGCCTGGTCATGGTTTCACCCCTGCCAGGTAAGAGAGCTTTTAACAATGTCAAATTTAAATTATTTTGTCGAGGAAAACTTTTCCTTTGTCTCTTTTTTTCCCTCTCCCTTATAATCTAACTTTCCTTCCCTTTCTGTAACATTGCATTCACCCACTTTCATTCACTCTTCTTTCTGAGTCCTTATACTTTAGTTTCTAAATCCTTTAATTTGATTAGGTGAAGAGTTACACAGTTGTTTACCCCGTTCACGCGGGTCCCAGATGCCCTTGCTATGCACACACTGTCGGCAACTTTTTCAAAAATCTAAACGTAAAACTAACTACTTGCTACTACAAAATCTAGTCCATTAGTTTGGTTCCTTGTTCCACCATTGCAGCATAATCAGAATTTTTTTTAATTTTAGTTTTCGAGCATACGACAGCATTTTTCTTAAACCACCTTCATTAACTGTGCTCTCATTACATTAAATTTCATTACTTTTTCGTTCAGTCAAAATGAGATTTGAGTTGCCCCTTTTTCAATTCATTTATTTGCTGCATTCTGGATAGTGTGCCTACATTAACACAATGGCGCACACAAACCTTTCACAGACCAACTCACAACTTTGAAAGAGGTCAAATTAATTCACAAATTTGTGATTTGTATCATCGCTCACTAAATTAAGTTCCAAGTGTGAGATAAGACACAATGAGGCCAAACATATAGTTTTCACACTTACAGGTGTCTTTATATAGGTGTGAGGATCAGGGAACTCTGGAAAATGCCCTGGTATATATGAGGGGTGTGTTCTCTTCTGTCCAGTAGAAAGTGCTCTGGGGGTTGCTGGGGTATTAGTAACAGGAGCTAGAAGGAAAAATAAAACTATCAGAAATTTATCAACGCATCAGCAAGGGTAGAAGCTAGGCCATTCCAATTGACCTTAGCATTCCCAAATTCTTTAATCCTCTTCACTTCCCCACCCATTTGAAAAGTACATTTAGTATCAGGTCCCAGGAGTAAAGTGACAATACAAACCAAGAAGAAAATCAGCAGCCAGGGTCCTGTAGCGTATCACAAACCAGTATCCATGCACAGAAACTTGGTAAGACGTGGATCGGGATCATTGTGATATCCTCTTGGAGTCAAATATCCCCCATACTTACCTACAAAGAAATATTACCCTACTGACTTATTGAGGGAAGTAATCAGATTGATAATGTAATCTCCTTTTAGGAAAAGGGGGGCACAAACTTGTGGAGTGAGGAACACCAGTTTGCCATATTCAACGGCTGCTCAAGGTTCCCAGCAGATCAACACTTAAAGTAAATGGATTTGTTTTGCAGCACGGTGGCACAGTGGTTAGCACTGCTGCCTAATAGCGCCAAGGGACCTGGGTTCAATTCCAGCCTTAGTGACTGTCTGTGGGGAGTTTGCACGTTCTCCCTGTGTCCGTGGGGGTACTCTCCGGGTGCTTCAGTTTCCTCCCACAGTCCAAAAGACTGGTTAGGTGAATTGGCCATGCTAAATTCTCCCTCAGTGCACCCGAACAGGTGCCGGAGTGTGGCAACTAGGGGGTTTTCACAGTGACTTCACTGCAGTGTTAATGTAAGCCTACTTGTGAAGCTAGTAAAATAAACTTTAACCTTTTAAACTTCAAGAAAAATGCATTTATGGAATCATGCTTTTTGTACAATATTCTTAGTCCCCTCAAATTGCTACCTGCACCAACGCCAGATTGTAACTAACAGTATTATAGTTATTTTAAAATGCTTTCTGCAGGTATAACTCAAGAGTGTCAGAAAAAAAATTATAATTATATTACTGAGTGTACCCAGACAAAAGTGGATAGAACATAAAATGTTAACTGGGCTGTAGAATTTTAAAACTTTATCATGGGCTTAATGTTAGATTGGCAGATAGTACAACACCAGCCGTGACGTCAGTTGAAATTGCGACGAAGTGAAATTCGTTATCATCCTTACAGATGCTGAAAGTGATCCCTTGTTTGCAGAAGATGCTGCAGAAGGGCAACAGGTACAGAAACAGCGGAAGGGGACCAAAGATAATGGTGGTGACAGTGAGAGAAAACCAGAGGTCACCACAATTAACAGGCTGAATAAACCTTTGGTACTTACCATAGAATCCCTACAGTGCAGAAGGAGGCCATTCGGCCCATCGAGTCTGCACCGACCACAATTCCACACAGGCCCTATTCCCGTAGATCCTCATATTTGCCCTGCTAATCGCCCTGACACTAGGGTTAATTTAGCATGGCCAATCAGCGTAACCCGCACAACTTTGGAATATGGGAGGAAACTGAAGCACCCGGAGGAAACCCACAGGTGCAGACACAGGGAGAATGTGCAAACTTCACACAGACAGTGACCCGAGACCGGAGTTGAACCTGGGTTCCTGGCGTTGTGAGGCAGCAGTGCCAACCACTGTGCCACCGTGCCGCCCTCACTTTCTAAGAAAATCAGAAAACGAATGGAATCACACATAAAAACAACAAAAACATACAATCAGCTCAAGGCGTGTGGAGGACCGGGTAAAAAGTAACCGAAGAAATAAAGTGAGATGGGTTCTGATTAATAGGAACAAAATGCAAAATAACAAATGCCAGCAGAACAAACAAAAAAAGGAAATATGAATTTCTGCTCCTAACGTGGATAATTTTCTTTTGTAAATCAGCTGTTCTTATTACAGGTTCTTTTACTCAGAACTGAGTCTTTCTGCAGTTGAACCTTCTCAGTGACAAGCTGGCATTGTTAGGGTTAAAGCACCTAATCTGGTGGGTCTCACTCTCTCTTCACAACAGCAACATGTACCACCCGGCACTAACAAGGCATCATGTTCCACTACACTCGAGCTGCATTTCTTCTCCACTTCCATACACTTAGCTTTTAGTCTGAGCAAAACCAAGCGAAACCCTAGTGCAGAAACTAGACCATAAATATTCCGCAATTAACATTTGGCGAAAGCATACTTACGAGCAGTAATGACCATCCTTTGGGAACGTTTGGCGTAAGCCTGAATATTATCTACATTAAAACCTGAAGAATAAGAGGACACAAGGTAAAACATTTGGTTGTACTCACAGAAATTCTTCACTAACTCAAACCAGCAGGCGCAGAGCTGCAATTCAACACTATTCACCAGTTTCGCTGATAGACCACAATTGAAACTGCCACACGATCATAGCAGAGGTTTCATACTGAATTTGGAGTTGCAACAAATTTCTAGGGTGAAAGAGTACAAACTTTACTCCGCATCTGGCTGTAATCTAACCCTTGGTGACAAAAGCTAGGACTGCGATCTAGAACTAAGCACTGAAAAATTGTTAAAAAGGTGTTCCTGGGATGTGGGCATGGCGGTATTTGTCACCTATCTCTGAGGGCATTATGAATTATTCATGTCACATATGTAGGTCAAACCAAGTACAGATGGCCCCGGAGCACATCAGTAAACTAATTGGGTTTTTACAATTCAGCACATTTGATCATTCATTTTCCAGTGCTTGAACAGATTTATTGAATTCAATTTCTCCATTTCCCATGATGGGATTTGAACTAATTTCTTCCTGATTGCTACTCCAGCACCATGAACGCAATAAATCTGTTTCCAATCGATTATTATCCTTGAGTACATCGAGATCAGTTTTAGAATGTCTCAAGTAGGAAGCAATTAAAGGACAGTGCACAAAACTGTTTAATTGTTCATTTGCCTCATGTTCTGCTGCAGGTGAGAGTTTGCCAGGCAACAATAAGTCGTCCATTGGCTATGAAGCATTCCGCAACATCCTGAAGAAATACAAAATGTTGCTATATAAATGCAGCTCTCTTTCCAGTTTCTTCCTCCTTCAGGACCAAGGCCCTAAGAGGGTGTTGGCAACCATGGTCTGGCTCACCCCAAAACTCTCCCGCTCTTACCGCCTGCCATCGGGCATATTGGAAGGATTTATAGAGTAATAGGCAGCCTAACTGGCCACATTACGAATGATGTGGAGATGCCGGCGTTGGACTGGGGTAAACACAGTGAGAAGTCTCACAACACCAGGTTAAAGTTTAACCTGGTGTTGTGAGACTTCTTACTACATTACGAATGGCCATCAAGTTCTAAAGTGGGACTTGAACCTGGAGCTTCTGGCCCAGAGGTAGGGACACCACCATTGCGCCACACACAAGACAAGCCCCGCCACCCCACTTTCTAGTTTTGTGTACAAATGTTACCACTGGTTCATTAAACTGAGACCAGGGAGCACAGTGGCTGTAGAATCATTCCAGAGGAAACAGTTGCATTTTGGCTATTCCGTTTTTAAAAAAATAATCAAATAACCACGATGATGCAACCTCGATATACATTTACTGCACCAAGCTATCACACAAAGCATCTTTCTCTTGCTAAGCATTTTTTTAAAAGTGCGCATAAATTACTTTATTTAAACAAAAACTGTAGATTGGGAACTTGTCAGCTTCTGATCCTGCTGCTTTGCGTATTAGTGGTTGTAGATAGCTGCATGAAAGCAGTAAATTTAACAAAGTAGATCAATAATTCAGCACATACCCATTTCTGCTAAAGTAACCACAACATCTGACAGGGTTGGTTGAGTTCGTGCTGAATGTTCACAATATACTTTCGCACTTCGCCCTATTTCAGAAAGATCTAGGTGGGGAGAAAAATAGTTCCTATTTGAATGAAGTGACTCTTACAGATTAAGATACACTGCACATCCTCTATTGCGCAACATTCTGCACTGTAGGAATTCTATGATAAGTACCAAATTGTGCAGAAAGCACTGCCCAAAAAAACTTTTGTTGAAATGGAAACTAATCCTCTATTATGCAATGTTCCAACAAAATCCCTACAGTGCAGAAAGAGGCCATTCAGCCCATTGAGCCTGCACCGACAACAATCCCAACCAGCCCTTTCTACGTAACTCCACATATTTACCCTGCTAATCTCCCTAACACTAAGGGGCAATTGAGCATGACCAATCAACCTAACCCGCACATCTTTGGAGTGTGGGAGGAAACCAGAGCACCCGGAGGAAACCCACGCAGACAAGGGGAGGACATGCAAAGTCCACACAGTTATCCGATGCCAGAATAGAACCCGGGTCCCTGGCACTGAGAGGCAGCAGTGGTAACCACTGTGCCGGCTCTGGCTTCCGGTGGAGCGGCAAAGGGAAATTTCACAGTAACTTCATTGCAGCGTTAATGTAAGCCTTACTTGCGACTAACAAATAAACTTTAAGCTTTAAATTGAGTTGGTCATTCAATTGGCCAGGCAAGATCTGAGCATGCAGCTTGCTGCTGGGGCCAACAGTTAAGCCAGGCCCCCCTTTTCTAACAGCAGTAGCTGCTGTAAACCACGTCAATTTAAAGGTCTCGCACAAGCCAGAGAGAAGGTAAGTGGGTAGGATTTTGCAGTAATGCCTGCTGGAGGGAGGGCCAAGGGAGGGTGTTGGCAGTCAGGCCTTAAGGGGGGGGGGGGGGGTCGGATACATGTACTGGGGAGGTTCCTGGTTAACTCTGGCCACCTTTTAAAATGGGGCGGGGGGGTAGGGGTGTGTAGATTGTACAACAGTTACCCAGAAACTAGAAGTGGTTTTAATGCTTCTACCTTATCTGGGTAACCTTTTTTACTTATTGGTGTCACAAGTTGGCTTACATTAACACTGCAATGAACTTATTGTGAAAATCCCCGAGTCGCCACACTCCAGCGCCTGTTCAGGTACACCGAGGGAGGATTTAGCACGGCCAATGCACCTAACCAGCACGTCTTTCAGACTGTGGGTGGAAACTGGAGCACCTGGAGCAAACCTGCGCAGACACAGGGAGAACGTGCAGTTTTCACACAGACAGTGACCCGAGCCGGGAATCAAACCCAGGTCCCTGGCGCTGTGAGACAGCAGTGCTAACCACTGTGCTACCGTGCCACCCAATAGAAGAGGTTGCAGATATACGCGTAACAGAGATACGAATATCTGATTTGGGTCACAAAATGGTCCAGCTGCTACACGCTCAGCTTATGTCATCAGGCCACTAGATAAGACAGTGTGAGTCATATCTCACAAATGCATGCACGAAAGTTGCTTAGAAACGTGACTGAAGATATTTAAAGCAACCCTGAATTTGTACCAATCTACTTCAAAGTAAGTGCGTGGCACAGTGGTTAGCACTGCTGGCTCACAGCGCCAGGGACGCAGGCTCAATTCAGGCCTTGGGTAACTGTGTGTGGAGTTTGCACATTCTCCCCGTGTCTGCATGGGTTTCCTCCGGGTGTTCCGGCTTCTGC
Organism: Mustelus asterias; assembly: GCF_964213995.1. Classification (NCBI taxonomy): domain Eukaryota; kingdom Metazoa; phylum Chordata; class Chondrichthyes; order Carcharhiniformes; family Triakidae; genus Mustelus; species Mustelus asterias. The sequence continues at coordinate 15,852,021 of NC_135825.1, read as the reverse complement.
CCATACTCCAAAGATGTGCGGATTAGGTGGATTGGTCATGCCAAATTGTCCCTTAGTGTCAGGGGGATAGGGCCTAGATGGGATCTTTGTTGGTGCAGGCTCGATGGACTGTACCATAGAGATTCTATTTTTATTTAAAGGAATTTTGAATAGTACCAGCATGAGTATCAGGGAAGGGCACGGACGAAAGGATAACTGAATAAAAGACATTTGGAAAATAATTCTCAGTCAAATATTTTACTTTAATTACTAATGTTAGCCTCAGGTTGGAAAAAAACGACTTTTTTTAATAAAAGAGCATTTTGAAAACTTAACAATGCATTGCGCTCTGCAGGAAAAGATAAGTTTTCTGTCACAATTCTCGCCAACCAAGCTGGCAAAAAAAAAACGGAAGCAACTTACGAAAAGGCTAAAAGCATAAAAATGCATCCCAAAAATATCGGTTGGTGCCTATATGATAAAGTCTCTCAGCTGGATTCCCTCAGCTGGGGAAAGAATCAAGCATTCTTGATGCTTATAGTGAGGTCACCTCAGTATAAGAAGAATGTGGAAGCGCTGGAAAGAGTGAAGAGGAGATTTACCAGGATGCTGCCTGGTTTGGAGGGTAGGTCTTATGAGGAAAGGTTGAGGGAGCTAGGGCTGTTCTCTCTGGAGCGGAGGAGGCTGAGGGGAGACTTAATAGAGGTTTATAAAATGATGAAGGGGATAGATAGAGTGAACGATCAAAGACTATTTCCTCGGGTGGATGGAGCTATTACAAGGGGGCATAACTATAGGGTTCATGGTGGGAGATATAGGAAGGATATCAGAGGTAGGTTCTTTACGCAGAGAGTGGTTGGGGTGTGGAATGGACTGCCTGCAGTGATAGTGGAGTCAGACACTTTAGGAACATTTAAGCGGTTATTGGATAGGCACATGGAGCACACAGGATGATAGGGAGTGGGATAGCTTGATCTTGGTTTCAGATAAAGCTCGGCACAACATCCTGGGCCGAAGGGCCTGTTCTCTGTGCTGTACTGTTCTATGTTCTATTCTTGCATTTTAAATCAAATCCGCTGAGTGATCCTGTAACCTTTGCACTGATGGAACGATCTGTATCTTTCCAGAAAAAAAACTGAACAATACTAAACAAAGCCAACTATTTTCTACTCACAGCTCTGCAGCATTTCAGTCAATGTTTCAACAGCCGCCTTTTCTGCCGCGTCAAAACCTGCTTCAGTTAATAGGGAGCTAACCACCACCTGCAGTGTTCGCCTTCGCGCCAAGTAATAGTTGTCTGAAGGGGACGTTGATGCTTTCGAACTCGATGATTTCTAATAAATAAAATCCACAAAGCTGAACAGACAATACAGAGGTAGACCCCAAATTCAGAACCTATTACCCCCGCACCCCCCCCCCCCCCATTTAATGCAGCCAAAGGGCTTATTCAATTCACTCAAAGACTTACATAGTTACATTTCTCGACAGTTTCTCTTACAGTTTTCACTTTTGATTGCATGAATGCAATTATATAAACCTTTGAGGCAAGCAGTAGGTACCAAAATATTTAGTTGCAGGTTCATTACATGAATTCAACGAGACGCAAATGTATTCAATATTTAAAAAATTAAAGAGCATCTACATTTAAATATATAAACAAATCACACACCTCGACAGGTTTCTGAAATATATTTCCATCATTGAATAGATTGTACAGGAAAGAGATAGAGAATCTGGTGAATTGGTGTGACAATAATCTCCCCCTCAATGTCAACAAAACGAAGGAAATAGTCATCGACTTCAGAAAGTGTTGTGGAGGGCATGCCCCTGTCTACATCAATGGGGACGAAGTACAAATGGTCGAGAGCTTCAGGTTTTTAGGTGTCCAAATCACCAACAACCTGTCCTGGTCCCCCCCCCCCCACGAGGATGCTATAGTTAAGAAAGCCCACCTACGCCTCTACTTCCTCAGGAGACTAAGGAAATTTGGCATGTCCACTACAACTCTCACCAACTTCTACAGATACACCATAGAAAGCATTCTTTCTGGTTGTATCACAGCTTGGTGTGGCTCCTGCTCTGTCCAAGACCGCAAGAAACTACAAAGGGTCGTGAACGAAGCCAAGTCCATCACTCAAACCAGCCTCCCATCCATTGACAATGTCTACGCTTCCCACTGCCTCGGAAAAGCAGCCAGCATAATTAAGGACCCCACACACTCCGGACATTCTCTCTTCCACCTTCTTCCATCAGGAAAAAGAAACAAAAGTCTGAGGACACGTACCAACCGACTCAAGAACAGCTTCTCCCCTGCTGCCGTCAGACTTTTGAATGGACCTACCTCGCATTAAGTTGATCTTTTTCTCACCCTAGCTATGACTGTAACACTACATTCGGCACTCTCTCCTTCCCTTCCCTATGTACGGTATGTTTTGTCTGTATAGCATGAAAGAAAAAATACTTTTCACTGTATACTAATACATGTGACAATAATAAATCATAATCACAAGATTGTGAAATCTGCAGAGGTAAATTGATATAAAACTGAATATATAATTTATAGTTGAAATTGTAAAAAAGTCAGGATTCCTTTATTCGACCTATTTTTCCCTGCCCTAGAGCTGCTTTATTCCCTTGGAGGGGCAAACAGTCAGGGTGCACAAGACATGTCTTTCCCAAGCAGCTTCAGCCAGCCACTAGGTGGAGCAAAACATGGACATTTGCCTTGCAATGTTAACTTCAACAATGTATAAATGATCAATGTTTTTGGATCTGCAGCAGTGTTTGATGCTCAAAGAAGTTTCTCATCTAGCACATTACCTGGGCAACATTCTCCACTGAGACTTTGCACGTCGCATCAGCTGGTGTATACGTGTCGGAGACAGAAGCTGTAGTCATTTTGACAATTAACTGGTTATCTGAAATAAAAGACAAGCTAACGTAAACAATCAACAAGCTAATATTTGAATAAACCATAGCATTAGCTTAAGTGATTTACTTCACATAAAGTTTATTTATTAGTCACAAGTACGCTTACAATGAAGTTACTGTGAAAATCCCCTAGTCGCCACACTCTGGTGCCTGTTTGGATACACTGAGGGAGAATTTAGCATGGCCAATGCACCTAACCTGCACGTCTTTCGATCTGTGGGAGGAAACCGGAGCATCCGGAGGAAACCCACGCAGACACGGGGAGAATGTGCAAACTCCGCACAGACAGTGACCCAAGCTGGGAATTAAACCTGGGTCCCTGGCGCTGTGAGGCAGCAATGCTAACCACGTGTCACCCCATATATGCACATGGTGGTGCAAAGGCTAAAGGAAAACATGGCCATTATCATAAAATCTCTACAGAAGGAGCCTATTCGGCCTATCAAGTCTGCACCAACTCACCGACAAAAATCATACCCAGGCCCTATCCCTGTAACCCCACATATTTACTCGGGTAATCCCGCTAACCTACACATCTTTGGACACTAAGGGGCAATTTTGCATGATCAATCCACCTAACCTGCACATCTTTAGACTGTGGGAGGAAACCGGAGCACCCGGAGGAATCCCATGCAGACAGAGGGGGAAGAATGTGCAAACTCCACACAGTCACCCAAGGCTGGAATTGGACCCGGGTCCCTGGCACTGTGAGACAGCAATGCTAACCACTGTGCCACCATGCCATCCAGCGTATAGCATCAGGACTTTATCCAGTGACAGCTCGGGGAGTGGAAGAAACTTTTACAAACAGGGACTCGGGGATGAAAAAGCAGTGGAATTCTCCCAGGATCACACACCCAACCAAAACCAAAAGCAGAGAGAGCTGAGGACAGGTCTAACTGTCATCAGACACTTATAACACATAAACACCACAGGAAAATATTTCTTCTAAAAGATACACGATTAAACATTGAAATTCAAATAAAATAAGCAAAACAAATGACACAAAAGAAAATTAATCTTTCTACGGAGCCACCAAAATACCAAAAGGGATTTCCTCTTGCCTGGCACCATTCTCCAGTGTTTGATTGGAATTGAATGTTGAAGAAGTAGTCCCTAGCTATTATAACTCTGCTGAAGCAGCACATATCATCAGGAGCTGGTAGATGTAGAGAGCGCTACCTGAATCCCTGCAGTCCGCGTTCTAATGCAGCTACACCTGGACTTCACTTAGGTTTGGGTTGATAAATAGCAACTAATAATCATGTTACACAAATACTTGGCAATGGCCATCTCCAACAAAAGAGAATCTAACCACCTCCCTTTGGCATTCAATGGTATTACCATCTACCACCTCGATCAACATCCTGGGGGTTATCATTGACCAGAAACTGAACTGAACCAGCAGCAGCAGGTCAGAGGCTGGGAATTCTGTGGAGAATAATTCACCTCCTGACTCCCCAAAGCTAGTCCGCTATTCACATGGCGCAAGTCAGGAGTGTGAAGGAACACTCTCCACTTACCTAGCTGAGTGGAGCTCCAACACTTAAGAAGCTTGACAACATCCATAACAAAGCAGCCTATCTGATTGGCACCCTATCCACCACCACCGATGAAGAAACTTAGAAAAGAGAAGCAGGAGCCGGCCATTTGATCCTGCTCCACCATCCATTATGATCATGGCTGATCGTCAAATTCAATATCCTGATCCCCTTCCCCCCTGCAGAGTGACAGCAGTGTGGAATGACTACAAGATGGACTGCAGCAACTCAGCAAGGCTTCTTCAACAGAACCTTTCAAACACGCAACCTCCACCATCTAGAAGGACAAGGGCAGCAGATACATGAGAACACCATCAACTGCAAATTCCCCTCCAAACCACATACCTTCTTGACTTGGAACTATATTGCCATTCTTTCATTATTGCTGGGTCAAAATCTTGGAACTCCCTTACAGCACGGTGGGTGCACCTACACCATGTGGACTACAGCAGTCATGAAGGCTGCTCACCACCACCTTCTAAAGGGAAATAAGGGATCAGCAATAAATGCTGGTCTAGCCTTGACATCTACATCTCTTGAAAGAATTAACACAATTAATTGACCAATTATTATGTGAATGTATGGATGTGCTACATAGTCCTAAATGCAGTCCAAAAACCTACAATACAGGCTTAATGTTGCCTCTTAGCTCTCCTTTTGTTCAATAAATTTAAACAATTATTAATTGTCTATTAGCAATGTGACAGGAAGCCAAAGAAGAAAAGCTGTAATTTCTTTTCCCCTTTGGTTCTATCCCATTTTAAAAATTCTTTTGAGAATGTGAACATCGCTGGTGAGGCCAGCTTTTCTTACCCATCCCTAATTGTCCTTTTGATTTCTTTACTCAGTGGTTACACACTTATAGGTGAGGCAGACTGCTGTTCAAAGCCCCACTGCAGAACCTCAGCATAATAAGACATAATCTAGGATGACATTTTGAGTGCAGTGAAGACAGAGTGCTCAACTATCAGAGTTGCCATCTTGCCAGCCAGAAATTAGGACCTATTAAATTAGGACTCCTGTTCTAGTGCAGACAAGACAGTCCTTGGCAGTATTCAAAGGGCAGAGAATTTCTAACAATATTGACATGAAGAATTAAATGTTCATTCATTTCTCCCTCCCTCTCCCTCCGCACAACCCAACTCCCAAAGAGGGCAACTGACTGGAAACTGACTGGCACTCTATCCCAGCCAAGACACTGTTTTCAAGAGAACTAATCACTCAAATTAATTACAGGGCCACTGACACAACACAAAAATATACCAACAATTTCAAAACTGCTAAATGTCATGCAGTAAAATTATCATTCAAAAAAATGTTGAAATATTTGAAATAGTAGAAATATCCAAACAGCTTTATGGAAGTCTACCGTATCTAGTCACCCAACTACTTGCTCCATATATATAGTAGGTCTGTCTCTGGCCAGGTGCTAATGGCCTGAGCAGTGCATCCACATCTGTCAAGATCCTATTTTGAGCTGCTGACATAAGTACAATGAAGTTTAGTACCAGCTGAGAGCTTCGGTAAACTCTTCAAGTATCTTCTTTGAGAATTCTCAATAACTCATTATCATTCTCTACAAACACTGATGCAAGTTTTCACTTTTCCAAACATAGTTCATGTAACCTCTTACTCCAATTAAAGTGGAAAAAAACATATTTTTGTAATACTGGTCAAAACTTACCACACTGACAGTCACATTATCTACTGATTGCCTTTTCACCTTCAATGCCTTGTCGTGTTTTATTGGACAATCTCTCAAACACCATTTTGTTTACAAATAGTCGACGGGATTATTACTAAACATAGGAGTCAAACACGCAACAAAGAACAAATAATTAAAGTCAATCGCTTTTTACCAGATCTGTAACAGATCATTTGGGGATTAGAGTTAGCGTGGCAAACGTGCACATTGTAGTCCAGATCTATAGATAGCGATGGGAGAGACTCCAACCTTTATCATAGAATCCCTGGAATGCAGAAGTCCATTGGGCCCATCAAGTCTGCACTGGTTCTCTGACAGAGCATCTTACCCAGGCCCTCTCCCCCGCCCTATCCCCATAACCCTACACATTTACGATGGCGAATCCACCTATAACCTACACATCTTGGGACACTAAGGGGCAACTTGGCATGGCTAATGCACCTAACCTGTACACGCAGACACGAAGGGAATGTGCAAACGTGTGTTGAACGTAGCTGTAAACATTGTGTGTAACTTTGTGAAGCTGGGACATTTATCACTGGGAGTCAGGATGACTTGACTGAGGCCTGTGGACTCCAGGAACTCTTGACTCTGGGCAGCTTTGCGTGTGTTGTGCAAATTTGCAGGGTGATCCTCAATGAGCGTGGTCAGGTTACGAACGCACCTTCCCTGTCCATCCCAAGTCCCGAGGTGGGGCCTCAAACCCGCTGCTTCTGACTCTTGAGGCAGCCATTGTCTGCGCCACAATTTACAGGGGCAGGCGGGTGAAACCTAAGGCCAAAGACCACTAACCTTTTTACGTCTCCGGCCTGGAGGACCACAACCCCACGTTTATACAAGACACAATGTTTTCAAGGGGGACTAATCACTCTAATTAATTAATTAGTTAATTACAGGGCCACTGACACAGTATAGCAACATATTAACAATTTCAAAACTGCTAAATGTTCTGCAGTAAAATTATCATGCAAAAAAAAATGAAGTATTAGAAATATCCAAACAGCCTTATGGAAATCTACTGCATCTGGTCCCCCAACTACCTGCTCCATATATACAGCAGGTCTGCTTCTGGCATTTAAAAAACATACCTGTTTTTAACACAAAAAAAAACCATTTAATTTGTAAATTAAGATTGCCTGGAAGATTTTTTTTTCTAATGGCTTTGCTGCTTTAAAAAGGAGGCAGCCACAATGTAGCAGTAACATTTGAGCAATTAAGCTGTGTGTAACTTTGTGAAGCTGGGACATTTATCACGGGGGGGGGGGGGGGGGGTCAGGATGACTTGACTGAGGCCTGTGGACTCCTGGAACTCCTGACTCAGGGCAGCCTCGCACACGTTTAAAGTGAATAAAACCGACAATTCAGAACCCCTCCGGCCTTCAAACGCCAGCAGGCCTCACACTTACACTTATTTCAGGGCGGTGGTAGGTGGGAGCCGGCTCCTGATGCGAAAAGGATGAATTGAAAGGCAGAATTCAACAGCCCCAAATCCTCAGCTCAGCTTCCTCTCTCTGTCGCTGCCTCTCTCTCTCTCTCACCCTCTGCTGCCCCCTGCGCTGGCTGAGCCGCCCAGCCGGAACTGCACGCAGCCCAGTCCTCCCACACTCGCACACCAAAGGCTTGCCTGAGGGGAAGTTGTTGCATTTACCTGGGCGCCTAAGGCCTCATTAGGTGGTGATGTGGAGAAGCCGGCGCTGGACTGGGGTAAACGCAGCAATAAGTCTCACAACACCGGGTTAAAGTCCAACAGGTTTATTTGGTAGCAAAAGCCACTAGCTACCAAATAAACTTGTTGGGACTTTAACCTGGTGTTGTGAGACTCCTTACTCTCTAGGTGGCACAGTGGTTAGCACTGCTGCTTCACAGCGCTAGGGATCTGGGTTCAATTCCTGGCTTGGGTCACTGTGTGGAGTTTGCACGTTGTCCGCATGGATTTCCTCTGGGTGCTCTGGTTTCTTCCCACAGTCTGAAAGGTGTGCTGGTTAGGCGCATTGACCCGAACAGGCGCCAGAATGTGGTGACTTGGGGAACTTCACAGGAACTTCATTGCAGTATTAATGTGACTAATAAGTAAACTTTACTTTAGAAGGGTCATCCAGACTCGAAACGTTGGCTCTATTCTCTCTCCACAGATGCTGTCAGACCTGCTGACTTTTTCCAGGACTTCCTGTTTTTATTTCGGGCTTCCAGCATTGGCAATATTTTGCTTTAACGCTTATGTTTATAGAATGCTTTTCACAATCACAGGTCGTACCAAGCACTTTACAACCAGTGAAGTGTAGTCACCGTCTTAATGTAGGGAACAAATTTGAGAGAGCATATACCTCATCTGAAAGAGGCACCTTCAACAAATGCAGTGCCCCCTCAGTGCAATGCTGGAGTGTCAACCTAAATTTTTGTTCCTAAGTTCTGGAACAGGACTTGAACTCATAACCTTCTGACTGAGAGCCAAAGCAAAAGTGCTACTGACTGAGCCAAGGTTGACACACAACTCGCATTGGCTTTAAAGTGTTTTGAGACATCTGGGGGTTATGAAGCTATTGTAGAAGTGCAAGTCTTTCTTTTTGTCCTCACAGTTGTAATATAGGAAACACGGCAGCCAATTTGCACAAGGCAAGCTCCCACAAACAACACATAAACAAGACCTGATCATTTGTATTTTGTGATGTTGCTGGGGGGATGATTATTGGCCCAGCACTGGAGGGGGGCAATGTCCTTCCTTGAAAAAGCACCATGGGATCTTTTATACCCATCTGAGAGGGCAGAAAGTTTAAGGTTTCAAAGACAGGACATGAAATTCTACAGCCATCAACTGTGTAACATTTCACCCACAAGCCAACAGTGCAGCACTCACTGTTGGCCTTGATTTTCTTGTGCTCAAGTCCAGGAGTGGGACTTGACCGGTGAGAGTTCTACCAACTGAGTCACAGCTGACACATAGGGTGGGATGTTACAGCTTCGTTCGACCCGAGACCAGAAAATCCTACCCGAGATCAATGGACCTTCCCGTTTGTCTGCCCCTTGTCCCCTTCAATTCCCGCAGTTGGTGGGGCGGTAGAATTCCAATGGTAATATCTGCCAAAGTTTATGGTTTTAAATCCAGGGCAAAGAATTTTCAGACTTCACTGCTGGAATTTTATCGCCATGCCCGCTCCGAAATCAGGGTGAGCGAGGCTCGCAGAACGGCATTCTCTGTTAGCCTCAGACAGGATCTTATGAGCCTCGGGCGGGCGAGGCAGTAAAACTCCGGCACACAACTGCTTAAGGATGTATCTGTGCAGAAAGAGAGAAAATCTTGCAATTCCACTGAGTTTTATAGAATCAACACAATTCTGTGTCATTTGGCAATTGTTGGTGGTTAAAAATCATAATAGAGGTTAAATTCAGTTTCAGCGGGGGGACAAAACTGGCAAAAGCAGATCTGCTGTCCATTGTACACCCTGTCTGATTTGGCCAGGGTATATCACTAAATTTGAATTTCGTTCCTATAATTTTAGTAATTCTGCCACCCCAATAGCTGTGAATTCAGGAATCCCAATCTTTTAAAAGGGAGGATGCTAAAATAATTCTCAGGAAAAAAGCTGGCAATTTTGTTTGAACATAATTTATTCCCATTACTCTACTTTAGAATCACTGAATCCCTACAGTGCAGAGGGAGGATATTCAGCCCATTGAGTCTGCACTGACTCTCCGACAGAGCATCTTACCCAGGCCCTGTCCCTGTAATCCCACATATTTGCCCCGTTAATTCCCCTAGCCCAAAAGTCTTGGGACACTAAGGGACAATTTAGCATGACCAATCAACCTAACCTGCACGTCTTTGGACTGTGGGAGGAAACTGGAACACCCGGAGGAAACTCACACAAATGTAAAGAAAAACTCCACACAGACAGTCACTTAAGGCTGGGATTGAATCTGAGTCCCTGGCGCTCTGAGGCAGCAGTGCTAACCACTGTGCCATCATGCCGCCCGTTTTAAAATATCATTGCAGCTTAATATGGCAATTGCAAATATTTCAACTTTTTTTGTGAACAATCTGCCACTTAGAAGAAAAGAAGCTCTTATTCCCTCAACACAAAAGATGTACAGATTAGGTTAGCTTAATTGGCCATGCCAAATTGCCCCTTAGTGTCAGGGGAACCAGCAGGGTAAATACATGGGGTTACAGGGATAGGGATTGGGTGGAAATGTTGTTAGTGCAGACTTGATGGGCTGAATGGCCTCCTTCTGTACTGTAGGGATTCTATCATTCTATGATTCTACATTAGGAATTTGTACAGTGCCTCTTCTGTCCTCACACATATCAAAGCAATCTACAGCCAGCGGAGTACGTTTGCAATGCTTTCGCTACTTTAATGTGGGAAAAAATAGCAGGCAATTTTCACGCAACAGAGTCCCACAGGAAACTGTGGGGAGGCAATGGCATAGTGGTATTGTCACTGGGCTTGTAATTCAGGGACCTGGTAATACTCTGGGGGCCCAGGTTTGAATCCCACAACGGCAGATGGTGACATTTGAATTCAACTTTTAAAAATCTGTAATTAAAAGTCTAATGATGACCATGAAACCACGTGGGCAAATATCCTGCTCAGAATCAATATACCTGCATTGGTGATTGGAGAATGTAGAGTGGAGGGGATGCAGTTCTATACTGTTTAGGAAAATAGTCATAAAATGAGAGAAGTGCAGCATATATATCCCTTTCTGTTTCTGAAATTGTAGCTGAGAAAGCTTGGTGCAAGTCTGTTTGTGTTTTTGAATAGATTTTAAAACAGACTCTGAGTCTATCCTAGACTGCTCAGGGAGACAAGAGATGTAATTGCTGGGCCTCTGACGGAAATCTTTGTCTCATCGTTGGACACAGGTGAGGTCCCTGAGGATTGGAGGATAGCGAATGTGGTACCGTTATTTAAGAAGGGTAGCAGGGATAACCCAGGTAATTGTAGGCCAGTGAGCTTGACGTCCGTGGTAGGGAAGTTGTTGGAGAGGATTCTTAGAGACAGGATGTATGCACATTTAGAATGGAACAATCTCATTAGTGACAGACAGCATGGCTTTGTAAGAGGGAGGTCGTGCCGTACGAATTTGGTGGAGTTTTTTGAGGAAGTGACAAAAACGGTTGACGAAGGAAGGGCCGTGGATGTCGTCTATATGGATTTCAGTAAGGCATTTGACAAAGTCCCTCATGGCAGGTTGGTTAAGAAGGTTAAGGCTCATGGGATACAAGGAGAGGTGGCTAGATGGGTAGAAAACTGGCTTGGCCACAGGAGACAGAGGGTAACACTCGAAGGGTCTTTTTCCGGCTGGAGGTCTGTGACCAGTGGTGTTCCGCAGGGCTCTGTACTGGGACCTCTGCTATTTGTGATATATATATAAATGATTTGGAAGAAGGTGTAACTGGTGTTATCTGCAAGTTTGCGGATGACACGAAGATAGCTGGACTTGCGGATAGAGATGAACATTGTCGGACAATACAGCAGGATATAGATAGGCTGGGAAATTGGGCGGAGAAATGGCAGATGGAATTTAATCCAGATAAATGCGAAGTGATGCATTTTGGAAGAACTAATGTAGGGGGGAGTTATACAATAAATGGCAGAGCCAGCAAGAGTATAGAAACACAGAGGGACCTAGGTGTGCAAGTCCACAAATCCTTGAAGGTGGCAGCACAGGTGGAGAAGGTTGTGAAGAAGGCATATGGTATGCTTGCCTTTATAGGACAGGGTATAGAGTATAAAAGCTGGAGTCTGATGTTGCAGCTGTATTGAATGCTGGTTAGGCCGCATTTGGAGTACTGCGTCCAGTTCTGGTCGCCGCACTACCAGAAGGACGTGGAGGCTTTAGAGAGAGTGCAGTGAAGGTTTACCAGGATGTTGCCTGGTATGGAGGGTCTTAGCTATGAGGAGAGATTGGGTAAACTGGGCTTGTTCTCCCTGGAAAGACGGAGAATGAGGGGAGACCTAATAGAGGTGTACAAAATTATGAAGGGTATAGTAGGGTGAACAGTGGGAAGCTTTTTCCCAGGTCGGAGGTGACGATCACGAGGGGTCATGGGCTCAAGGTGAGAGGGGCGAGGTATAACTTGGATATCAGGGGGACATTTTTTACACAGAGAGTGGTGGGGGCCTGAAATGCGCTGCCAAGTAGGGTGGTGGAGGCAGACACGCTGGCATCATTTAAGACTTACCTGGATAGTCACATGAGCAGTCTGGGAATGGAGGGATACAAACGAATGGTCTAGTTGGACCAATGAGTGGCACAGGCTTGGAGGGCCGAAGGGCCTGTTTCCTGTGCTGTACTGTTCTTTGTTCTTTGTTCTTTGATCGGTTCAGTACACGATAGTCCCTCTGATCCTGATGCCTCGCTTATCTCCTTTGCCACTCTTTAGCCACCCAATCCACTCCTCTGATGCTCTCTGCTGCATTAACTATTTCAGATTGTATGCCATCAATCTTACATTCCTCGTCTGGATGCTGCGAAGGCTTTATTCCTTGAACAGAGAGAAGACCCATCCACCACCACCCTCCTTCACTTCACTAAGCTTTTTTCTCATCTTGACTCATTTCTCTGTTAATTTTATCTGGAGAAAATATGTCACTGTGCGATCCACATTGGTCCGAAGTAGGCCTATCTCTTTGAAAGATATTGTTCCAGTTCTATTCAGGAACCTCCCTAACTGCTACTTCTATTAGATTGGCAACTGTATAGCTGCCCCTCCTTACTCTCTAATCTTGAGAAAGTGTTAGCTATGATTCCAATTGCCATTCATCTCCCAGGTTCACCTGCCCGATCTCTACATATCTGACGATATCTGTTCTCCTGGCATCTAAAGTAAAAGTTTATTTATTTGTCACAAGTAAGGCTGACATTAACACTGCAATGAAGTTACTGTGTAATTCCCTGAGTTGCCACACTCCAGCACCCGTTTAGATCAATACACTGAACCAGCATGTCTTTCAGGCTGTGGGAGAAAACCAGAGTACCCGGAGGAGTCCTGCGCAGATAGGGGAGAACATGCAAACTCCACACAAATAGTGATCCAAATCAGGAATCAAACCTAGATCCCTGGCGCTGTGAGGCAGCAGTGTTAACCACTGTGTCATCGTGCTGCCCCCATCTAGTTCATGCCCAGCGACTCTCACATTTAAGACCATAAAAAATAGGAACAGGAGTAGGACATTCAGCCCCTTGAGCCCGCTCCACCATTTAATAGGATTATGGCTGATCCAACATTCCTCACGTCCACTTTCCTGCCCTTTCCCCATAACCCTTCATTCCCTTACTGATCAAAAATCTATCTATCTCAGCCTTAAATATACACAAGGACTCTGCCCCCACAGCTCTCTGCGACAAGGAGTTCCAAAGATTTATAGCCCTCCTAATCTCAGCATTAAATTGGTGTTCTTTTATTCTGAGATTATGCCCTCTGGTCCTATACTCCCCCATGAGGGGAAACATCCTCTCAATGTTTATGGCGTAATCGGCGATGCACTGGGATCAATTTTAAAATCATTAGTATGGAGGTTATTATTATTAAAATATTAAAATGGAGAGATCCCACCAATGAGGATTAAAGCTGGATTAAAGCCATCAATGGGGATCAGGCGTGATGACTTTGCTGGGCAGAAGCCATTGAGGCCTCCCTGGGAGGTCAGGGGCAGGGGCAATGTCCCTGAAGCAGTGCCAGCCTGGCAGTGCCAGCCTGGCACCCTGGCACTTCCCACCGGGCACTGTGCAGTGTCAAGATGGAGCCTGAGAGGGCAGGCCGATTGGTGGTGGTGGTGTGGGGCAGGGAACGGCTGTGCACTCTATATTAGGGATCAGTGGGGGAGGAAGGAAAGGGGTGATCAGGGCTGGCCTTGGGGAGGGGGTTGGCGCAGTGCATGAGGGGGATGTTGGGGAGCACGGCGATCGGGGGGAGGAGTTAGCGAAAACATTGGCAGGCCGACAATCATGGTGGAAGGTCGGGTCGGGCTGGAAATGGGGGGTGTCAGGGCCGGCGATCGTTGAGGGGGGGGCGGGGGGAGGTGGTGGTGGCAGGGTGGGGAAGACATTGGGTGGCCAGCGATTGAAAGGCCGGCGATAGGAGGGGGGGGCGGGGGGGGAGGGGGGGGCGGGCAGTCTGCATGGGCAGGTCTGCCTACTGACAGATCAGCATATGCGCAGTGGCCCACCCATTGTGCTGATGCCAGCCACTCGGGTGGGATTCCTCCCCCCACCCCCATCTCTACTGACATGAATCACCCAGTGGACTCTGTGAAGCACAGAGTGCTGGAAATCCCCAAAAAAGGTGGGAAAATCTCCTGTTTTCCTGCCCATTGGGCACTTAGTTTCTTTTTGGGAAAACCTCCCCCCAGAATATGGTATTTTTTGTGGGATTGGTCCTGTTGAACACAAGTTGCTTCCCGTTAAAGGCAGACCCTGCGATGCTCGATTGGAGAAACTAGCAGGAATTTTTAAAAATTAAAGTTTATTTATTAGTCACAAGTAGGCTTACATTAACACTGTAATGAAGTTACTGTGAAAATCCCCTAGTCGCCACACTCCAGCGCCTGTTTGGGTACACTGAGGGAGAATTTAGGATGGCCAATCCACCTAACCAGCACGTCTTTTGGACTGTCGGAGGAAACCAGAGCACCTGGAGGAAATTCACGCGGACATGGGGAGAACGTGCAAATTCCACACAGTGACCCAAGCCGAGAATCAAACCCGGGTCCCTGGCGCTGTGAGGCAGCAGTGCTAACCACTGTGCCACCTTGCCGCCCTTAATTAATTATTATCAATGAATGGATTCTCGAGCACAGCAGGCTTTATGATATTCTTGGTGTGAATGAGTGATAAATGTTGTCCATTGGCTTGAGAAGCCAAGAAAATGCAAAGGGTAGTGAAAAGCACCTTAGCTGCTGAAGCACTGGCATTAGTAGAAGCTATAAACTATTTATAGGAACATAGGAATTAGGAGCAGAAGTAGACAAGTCAGCTCTTCGAGCCTGCTCTGCCATTCAGTCAGGTCATGGCTGATCCCTCCCTGCTCTCAAACCTGTCTCCTTACCTGTTCCCCAAATCTCTTTAGCCCTTTTTTAAAATCAGAAATAATTCTATCACCTTCTTGAAACCATTTAATGATTCAGACTCCACCGTGCTATGGGGCAGCGAGTTCCACAAATTCACCATCCTCTGCGAGAAGTAGTTCCTTCTCATCTCAGTTTTAAATCTATTGCCTCTCAACCTATACCTGTGACCTCTTGTTCCAGTTTGCCCCACAAGGGGAAACATTTGGTCTACATTTATTTTATCAATCCCTTATAATATTTTATGTACCTCAATCAGATCCCCTCTCATCCTTCTGAACTCCAGTGTGCATAAGCCCAAACTGTTTAATCTCTCCTCATACGTCAACTCTTTCATCCCTGGAATCAATCTGGTGAACTTCCTCTTAAGTGCCTCCAATGCCACCACATTTTTTGTCAAATAAGGAGACCAAAACTGGACACAAAACTCCAGATGTGGTCTCACCAACACCCTATACAATTGCAACAACACTTCTCTACCTTTTATACTCCAGCCCTTTTGCAATAAATACTAACATTCTATTTGTCTTTTTTATTACATGCTGTACCTGCATACCGACTTTCTGCGATTCATGAACATTGACACCCAAATCCCTCTGCCTGGATGCATTTTGAATCTGCTTTCCATTTAGATAATAATTTGCCTTTCTATTTTATCGGCCAAAATGGATAACCCCACTCTTATCCACATTAAACTCTATCTGCCAAATTTTGGCCCATTCTCCGAGCCTATCCATGTCCATCTGTAAAATCTTTATGTCCTCTTCACTGCCTGCTTTCCCACCTATTTTAGTATCATCCGCTATGTTACAATCTGTTCCTGCTTGTAGATCATTTATATACGTTGTAAACAATTGAGGTCCAAGGACTGACCCCTGCGGCACCCCACTAGTTACATTTCGCCAGCCAGAGAAGGACCCATTTATCCTGACACTCTGCTTTTTGTCAGTCAGCCAATCCTCAGTCCAATCAAGTTCTCTGTCCCCAATCCCCTGCCAACTCACCTTCATGATCAGTCTTTTATGCGGAACCTTGTCAAATGGCTTCTGGAAGTCGAGATATACCGCATCCATAGGTTCCCCATTATCCAACTCGCTGGTTATGTCCTCAAAGAACTCAAGCAAGTTATCAAGCATGACTTTACCCTTCACAAAACCATGCTGACAATGGTGGATTGAGCTTTGTCTTTCCAAATGTCCTCCTTAATGACTGACTCCAGTAACTTCCCCACCACAAACTTCCCTAGTATACTGACAGAAATACGATACAGGTAAAGGTAAAGTCTCCACAGTCACAGATGACCATAGGCTGTGACTGGTGGTGACTTAACCTGAGGATCACCACACCTCAGGCAAGGGGCATGTTTAAGAAGAATTGAACCCACACTGTTGGCTGTCAGTAACCAGTTGTCCAGCTAACAGAGTTAAAACAACCCCTGACTCAGTCCAGACATTAATGCAATCAATGAAATTCCTCACTTAGAATTCTCTTCCTTCCTCTCTACCTAAGCTTCGTGGGCCATGATGGATGGAGGGTCAATTTTGAACCAGGCACAATGAAAACATAGAAACATGGAAACATAGAGGATAGGAGCAGGAGGAGGCCATTTGGCTGTTTGAGTCTGCTCCGCCATTCATTACGATCATGGCTGATCATCCAACTCAATAGTCTAATCCTGCTTTCTCCCCATGACATTTGATCCCATTCGTCCCAAGTGCTATATCGAGCCACCTCTTGAATTTATTCAATGTTTTGGCATCAACTACTTCCTGAGGTAATGAATTACACAGGCTCACCACTCTTTGGGTGAAGAAATGTCTGCTCACCTCTGTCCTAAATAGTCTACCTTGAATCCTCAGACTGTGGCCCCTGGTTCTGGACTCCCCCACCATCGGGAACATCCTCCCTGCATCCACCCTATCTAGTCCTGTTAGAATTTTATAAGTCTCTATGAGATCCCCCCTCATTTGCCTGAACTCCAGCAAAAACAATCCTAACCTAGTCAATCTCTCCTCATACCATCCCCGGAATCAATCTGGTAAACCCTCGCTCCACTCCCTCGAGAGCAAGAACATCCTTCCTGAGAAATGCAGAACAAAACTGCACACAATACTCTAGGTATGGCCTCCCCAAGGCCCTGTATAATTGCAACAACACATCCCTGCTCCTGTACTCAAAGCCTCTCGCAATGAAGGCCAACATACCATTTGCCTTCTTTGTCACCTGCTGCACCTGCATGCTTACCTTCAGTGACTGGTGCACAAGTACTCCCAGGTCCTGCTGCACACTCCCAGCTCCCAATTTACAGCCATTCAGATAGTAATCTGCCTTCTTGTTTTTGCTTCCAAAGTGAATAACCTCACATTTATCCAAATTATACTGCATCTGCCATTGATTTGCCCACTCACCCAACCTATCCAGATCATTCTGAAGGATCTCTGCATCCTCGTCACAGTTCACCATCCCATCCAACTTGGTATCATCTGCAAACTTTGAGATGTTACATTTTGTTCCCTCATCCAAATCATTAAGATATATTGTGACTAGCTGGGGTCCCGATCCCTGTGGCACTGCACTAAGTTACTGCCTGCCAATTTGAAAAGCAAATGTCTCCTGTCTGGAGACAATACACATCTCTTTAACCTGTGCTAATGCTCTCTCCACTCACATTGTCTGTACCTTTAAGACTTGATTAGCTGTAAAGACTCGCATTCCAATCATTATTCATTATTCTGTAAATTGAGTTTGTGTCTTTATATGCCCTGATTGCTGTTTATGAGCAGATCTCCCACTCACCTGACGAAGGAGCAGCGCTCCGAAAGCTAGTGGCGTTTGCTACCAAATAAACCTGTTGGACTTTAACCTGGTGTTGTTAGACTCCTTACTGAATTTGAAAAGCACCCATTGATTCCTACTCTGTGTCTCCTCTCTGCCAACCAGTTTTCTATCCATCTCAATACACTTCCCCCAATCCCATGCGCTTTAATCTTGCGTGATAATCTTTTATGCGGGACTTTGTCAGGCTGAACTGGGACTCTGCATGCCTATATCCCAGGTGACCTTTTTTGCAGTCACACCATATTCTTAACTGACTTAGGTCTGTAGCGTGTCATTAAACTCATGGAAATTTTGTTGCAAAATTCACACATGCAACCAATGGACCACAATGCAACCACATTCTACAAAACGCTATCACTAAGAAATCATACGAACAGAAATGACATCACAAAAACCCACTGGAACCATCTATTTAACTGGAAGAGGGCTTTACAAAGAAATACTGCAAAGGGTACTGCAAATAGAAACCAAGCAACAACTACCTTGCCATAAGACAGAAAGCCAAAAATATAAGAGCTACAGTTCAGGTCCAAGTACTGAAGAATGTTAAGCAAAGCGAAACACAGAGTTCACCTTTAGCTACTTGAAAACCTTAAACTGCTGAAAATTCTGCCTGCTTGTAATTTCAGCAATGTTACAGGAGGTACAACCTAAGAGCGGCAGAGATAACCAGAAGCATCAAGACCACAAATGCCTCAAGAGCTATAACAACATAAATGCAAGAAGCAGAAGAAGAAATTGATACTGAAACCAGAATGTACAAAAAAAAATGCATTAACACGGTGACAATAAACTGTGGGCTAGTACTCTGAGATGTTCAGATGCTTCCTGTGAATATACAGTTTCTGTATTTCCTGAATAGGGTTAGTACACACAGCCCTCCGTTTGCACAAAGATAAAGGTAGAAATAACACGCATGATGGTTTCCTGACGTAAGAAGTAAAATACACAAGTGACAGGGACTATTATATGATATTAACCCTTTCATTATGAGCCTCTGCATAGAACATTACTAGTGGCACAGTGGTTCACACTGCTGACTCACAGCGCCAGGGACCCGGGCTCAATTCCATCCTCAGGTCACTGTTTGTGTGGAGTTTGCTCTTTCTCCCTGTGTCTGCGTGGGTTTCCTCCAGATGCTCCAGTTTCCTCCCACAGTCCAAAGAGGTGCGGGTAAGGTTGATTAGACATGCTAAATAGACCCTAGTGTCAGAAGGGTTTCGCAGGGTAAATGAGGGTTACGGGAATAGGGCCTGGGTGGGATTGTGGTTGATGCAGACTCGATGGGCCGAATGGCCTCCTTCTGGACTGTAGGGATTCTATGATTCTAGTTTGGTGATACTGGTTATATGTGCATCAGTCTTTCACATATCTTATGCCCTGTTTTGCACAACATATACTTAGAATCATTACCGCCTATTAATAAACTATCAATGAGATGTGCCCAAAACATATCTACTGCCTCTCCTTATTTTATTTTCTAAGTTTCTGGACCCAAGTAATTTTTCTCTGCAACAACGGCAATACCACAGCTGGAAACATACAAAGAAAAATCCTTACATAATTAAAAAAGGAAGATTCAGACTATTAGCCTTCATAGTTCCAACTCAATATTTTATCTCAATCACTTTATAAAATGCACTGGTCACAAGATAAAATAGCAAATATTCACATTGTGTACCATGCTTAGATGTGCAATCATTGTTGTTTAATTTACAATCGACTCTATTTGCTCTGCGAAAAGGCACTAAACTCAATGGGGATTAAATTGGCTGACTCCCGAAAATAGGCATGAGGATTGCAGTGTGTGATTAACCCACAGCCGTTCATTATGTTGCAGGCAGCATGATAAATTTGTGCTACCTGCTGTTCTAAATGGTCATGCAGCCAGAGCTATCCACCCTTGTCACTTGCTGCATGCATCAGTATTATGGACCTGATATCACGAGTGACGACATAGAAATTAGAATCAGGATCAGGCCAATCGGCCCTTCAAACCTGCTCCGCCATTCATTTTGATCATCAAATTCAATATCCTGATTCCCCTTTCTCCCATATCCCTTGATCCCTTTAGTCCCTAGAGCTATATCTAATTTCTTCTTGAAATCACACAACGTTTTGACCTCAATTACACTCTGTGGCAGTGAATTCCACACATTCACCACCCTCTGGGTGAAGAAATTTCTCCTCACCTCAGTTCTAAAAGGTTTACCCCTTATCCTCAAACTATGACCCCTAGTTCTGGACTCCCCCACCATTACAGAGTACGGCCCTTGTCACCAGCTGGGAACCATGATGTGGAGATGCCAGCGTTGGACTGGGGTAGGCACAGTAAGAAGTCTCACAACACCAGGTTAAAGTCCAACAGGTTTATTTGGTAGCGCGAGCTTTCGGAGCACTGCCCCTTCATTCACCTGAGAGGCCCCCTCGCCTACATAATTCTCAGAGAACAGCTCACAGATCACTTCAGCTGAACCATCTCTCCACTTCCTAACACACCAAAAGTCCTACCATCTTTATCACCCCTGTCCTCAGAACATCTGTTTGTCTTCTTTCAGTCCAGCCTGATAGGTGCCACCCTCACTTGATGACATATATTAACACCATTATCAGAAATAAAGGTTTACTTCAAGAACTCACTTCACAATTTGAAACGACCAACTTGGAGAATTGATAATTATACTTGTGCCAGCCTTTGGTGCTGGCTCTTCTGCTGTCTTTTAACCACCCCATCCCCCCACCCATCCCTACCCCCCCACCCACCCCCCCATCCACCCCCCCACCCATCCCTACCCCCCCACCCACCCCCCCCATCCACCCCCCACCCATCCCCCCCCCCCCCCCCCCCACCCCCCACCCATTTCCATGGTAGGAATGCCAGTGATGCCTCATTTTCCACATCCCTCCTTCCCAAACAGGCATGCACGAATAAGCAGTGCTGTGTTGGCTGCCTAACTGTCTCAGGGGAGTTACCACCCAGCACAAATTTGTAGCTTTCTGTGGTCCAAAGTTCAAAATATTCTAAATAATAAATATTCATCATGATCTATTTTGTAACTATGGGTAACTTTATCAGACAAGAACACTTCACCAACTGTTTGCTACGATTACAATCTATTTCTGGTGAGCTTATGTGTTTAAGTTATAGAGTGCTTCAGAGAGGAAATGGTGTTACACAGTGCAGTGCAACGTGGAGATCCTTTCCTCTTTGGTGAAATGAGAGAGCATGTTAAGTGATAATGAAGCATATTAATTGTGGGTAACTTGAATATGTTGTAAATTTTCACTGTGGCCCAGATTTTGCTGTCAAAATAATGATGAGTCTAATGGTGAATGGGTTTCCTCCGGGGTACTCAGGTTTCCTCCCACAGACCAAAGATGTGCAGGTTAGGTGGATTGGCCATGCTAAGTTGCCCCTCGGTGCTCCAAGTTATGTTGGTTAGGAGGATTCACAGGGTAAGGGTGAGGTTACGGGGATAGGGCGGGAGAAACGACCTGGGTAAGATACTCAGTCAGGGAGTCGGTGTAGACTCAATGGGCTGAAGAGCCTCCTTTTGCACTGTAGGAATTCTATATTTCTAATGTTTACCTTGCTTTAACCCAACATTAGTGGGCATTGGAATGTTTACAAAGAGATGGGTGTTGGAACATGGGAAGCCAAACTTTGAGAGTTTGACCTGAATTGGTTCAGTTACAATTGGGTTAAATTGATCTCCATAGGTTTGCTGTGAAAAGAACCCTCAGAGATATATTTGTTTAGTGATCATCTTGCAGATAGCCCTCACAGGAGAATGAGGCTGGCAGAGGGACCACATGTGGACATGCCACATTGACTGACAAGACCAGGGAGAAAATGCTTCAACCCAATGCCGAATGATAATGCTACCATGCTTTGATATTACTGCTCGGCCATTAGCGTGTGTCAAGTCTTGCATCTACTGAATAAAAGATAACCACTGTCAACAATAAGGGTTATCGCTGAATCATTTTGGAACTAGAGAATAAGGGTTTAAAGGGTTAATTCATGCTGATACCCCATTTTACTGCAGGGGCATAAACCAGAAAAATATATATTTGATTTGATTTGGGCGGCACGGTGGCACAGTGGTTAGCACTGATGCCTCACAGTGCCAGGGACTTGGGTTCCATTCCCTGCTTGGGTCACTCTCTCTGTGCGGAGTTTGCATGTTCTCCCCGTGTCTGTGTGAGTTTCCTCCGGGTGCTCCGGTTTCCTCCCACAGTCTGAAAGACATGCTGGTTAGGTGCATTGGCCATGCTAGATTCTCCCTCAGTGTACCCGAACAGGTGCCGGAGTGTGGCGACCAGGGGATTTTCACAGTAACTTCATTGCAGCGTTAATGTAAGCCTGCTTGTGACATTAATAAATAAACTTTCAAAATTTAAAAATTCTGATATCCTAAATCTCCCTGTGCATTTCAAGAATTTACTGCATTTACCCAATTAAACTCGCACAGAAAGCCAGGGCTGCTACTTAGTACCTTTTTAATGATGAGATTTATGTTTCTGCAGTGGACGTCTTGCGGTGTAGTGGGTAACATCCCTGCCCCTGAGCCAGTGGGTTTGAGTCCCATGATGTGGAGATGCCGGCGTTGGACTGGGGTAAACACAGTAAGAAGTTTAACAACACCAGGTTAAAGTCCAACAGGTTTATTTGGTAGCAAAAGCCACACAAGCTTTCGAGGCTCTAAGCCCCTTCTTCAGGTGAGTGGGAATTCTGTTCACAAACAGAACTTATAAAGACACAGACTCAATTTACATGAATAATGGTTGGAATGCGAATACTTACAACTAATCCAGTCTTTAAGAAACAAAACAATGGGAGTGGAGAGAGCATCAAGACAGGCTAAAAAGATGTGTATTGTCTCCAGACAAGACAGCCAGTGAAACTCTGCAGGTCCACGCAACTGTGGGAGTTACAAATAGTGTGACATAAACCCAATATCCCGGTTGAGGCCGTCCTTGTGTGTGCGGAACTTGGCTATCAGTTTCTGCTCAGCGACTCTGCGCTGTCGTGTGTCGCGAAGGCCGCCTTGGAGAACGCTTACCCGAATATCAGAGGCCGAATGCCCGTGACCTGCAGAGTTTCACTGGCTGTCTTGTCTGGAGACAATACACATCTTTTTAGCCTGTCTTGATGCTCTCTCCACTCCCATTGTTTTGTTTCTTAAAGACTGGATTAGTTGTAAGTATTCGCATTCCAACCATTATTCATGTAAATTGAGTCTGTGTCTTTATAAGTTCTGTTTGTGAACAGAATTCCCACTCACCTGAAGAAGGGGCTTAGAGCCTCGAAAGCTTGTGTGGCTTTTGCTACCAAATAAACCTGTTGGACTTTAACCTGGTGTTGTTAAACTTCTTTTTGAGTCCCATCCCAGGGCTTGATGGCTCAGGAAGTTGTGTTCGTTACAGGGCCAACAGTGTGAGTATCAACCTACAAAATCCTTCCAACATGCCAATGGTTGGTGGTTAAGAGTGGGAGAGACTCCTGGTCACCATGCTTGATGTGGAGCAGCGCACCTCAAGCTATAAGCCCCTGGTGACAGACTAGTAACCTGTTCCAGGAATAACTAGCTAGGGAAATGAAAGTGTGCCTTGCGCACCACTAGGCGTGGGAAGAGAAACAACAAAGCAGCAATGTTTCTGCACGGCCACTTAATTTCTTTGGCCCAGAAAGAGAAACAATTGAAACTTTGGGCAGGATTTTCCATCACTTCTCGCCAGTAGGATCTTCCATTCCTGTTGAAGGTGATCCCCTGCAGCAAATGCCACGGCCATAGGACAGGCAAGCAATGCAAAATGCCCATAGACATGACAGGACTGGAAGATCGAGCTGGCAGCCAATGGTGAGTCACCTCCAGTACTGGAAAACATGCCATGGGGACCCAGAAAATCCTGCCCTTTGAGTCTCATTACTGGAGGTAGTAAGTTGCTGTGAGTTTTTTTATTGTAAGATCTTTTACAAATTCTCACTTTTCCTTTCGTGGCTCCCCAACTGTTGCGAATCAATCGGACTATTTGTCTGACACTCAATACTGAGTGAGCAGAAATTGTTTTTATTTAAGTGTTGGGAAGACTGAAGTCATTGTCTTCAATCTCCACTGCAAACTCTGTACCCTAGCAATTGACTCCATCTCTTGCAATGTTGACAGGCCGAACCAAAGCAAACTAAACCAGAAGGTTCACAATCGTAACGTCATATTATACTCCAAGTTTAGCTTTCAATCATATATTTACACACCACTAAGTCCACCTATATCCAACTTCATAGCATCACTCAACTTCACATCTACTTCTGCCCTCTGCTGTTTCAGCTCTCATTCAGCTTTAGTTACCTCCAGATTTGAATATTCCAACACACGCACGGTGGGCTTCCCACTCTCTTTTAACCTGAGGTCATCCAAACCTCTACTGCCAACATCCTTACTCACATCAAGTCCCATTCACCCATCACTCCTGTAATTGCTGAGCTACATCTCTCCCAGTCAATCAACTCTTCAATTTTAAAATGTTCAAGTCTGTCTTTAAATCCTTCCATGGCCTCACGCCTCCCTGTCTCTAATCTTCTCCAGCCCCACGATGTTCTGTGGTTATCTAGCCTCTTGGGCAGCCCCATTTTAATTGCTCCACCATTGGTGGCCAGGTCTTCCACTACCCAGGATTTTGGGCTACATTTTATGAGGAGGTGGACAGCTTGCACCCACCACCCCTCCCCCCCATCAAAAACAACCCCTCCTGGAAATAAAGGCAATATGGAGCCAGTACTCTCCACGTCAGCCTGCCCTGCTGCCATAACATGCTGTGGGCGAGCTAGGTTTGTGCAGGGCTTGACTTCCAGCCCTGACTGGGAAAGAAGTCACATCCTTGGGGGGTGTTGGCCAATCAGATTGGTCAACAGTCCCGGCAGCACCAAGAGCTCATCAATGGGTCTTGCCAGGACTGCCAGCAGATCCAAAGAAAAGGCCCATGGATTCCAGAACAAAGTAAATCTGGGGTATTGGGCAGGGAGAGTTTGAGCAATCTAGGGAGGGGGTGGCGTGGCGGTTTTTACAGAGCAGCCATGTAAAAAGAAAGCGGGATACTATCTTAGGCGACTGCTCTCCAATTCACATAGGGCTCTCCCGCAGAAAGTACTCTCCACGTCCTTCCCACCTTTTAAAGATTCTTTTCAAAAAACAGCCTGCCCACTCCCATCCGACTGCCCATGCCAACTGTACTATGGCGTGGGCAGCATATTATCGGGGTCAACTGATTTGTTAACAATTGACCCTTGATTACCTATTTAAATAGGGTGGTGGGCCGCTGATCTCATGAGCTGAGGGTGGGTAGGAAAGTGGTGAGGTGGGCATCTGCCCTATTTTACATGTTTCTCTCCCCCCATAATAAAATGCCTGGTGGGGGCACATAAAATCCAGCCCTTAAGCTCTGGAATCCCCTCACTAAACCACTCCACACCACTCTTTCTTCCAATAAGACACTATTTCAAACCTACTCGGTACTCGGGCCGCAACTATTTACCATTTATATAGATGATCTGGAGGAGGGGACGGAGTGTAGGGTAACGAAGTTTGCAGACGACACAAAGATAAGTGGAAAAGTGAATCGTGTGGAGGACGGAGAAGATCTGCAGAGAGATTTGGACAGGCTGAGTGAGTGGGCGAGGATATGGCAAATGGAGTATAACGTTGATAAATGTGAGGTTATACACTTTGGAGGAAATAATAACAAATGGGATTACTATCTCAATGGAAACAAATTAAAACATGCTACCGTGCAAAGGGGCCTGGGGGTCCTTGTGCATGAGACGCAAAAGCCCAGTCTGCAGGTACAACAGGTGATCAAGAAGGCAAATGGGATGTTGGCCTATATCGCGAGGGGGATAGAATATAAAAGCAGGGATGTCTTGATGCACCTGTACAGGGCATTGGTGAGGCCGCAGCTGGAATACTGTGTGCAGTATTGGTCCCCTTATATGAGGAAGGATATATTGGCATTGGAGGGAGTGCAGAGAAGGTTCACCAGGTTGATACCGGAGATGAGGGGTTTGGATTATGAGGAGAGGCTGAGGAGATTGGGTTTGTACTCGTTGGAGTTTAGAAGGATGAGGGGGGATCTTATGGAGACTTATAAGATAATGCGGGGGCTGGATAGGGTGGAGGCGGAGAGATTCTTTCCACTTAGTAAGGAAGTTAAAACTAGAGGACACAGCCTCAAAATAAAGGGGGGTCGGTTTAAGACAGAGTTGAGGAGGAACTTCTTCTCCCAGAGGGTGGTGAATCTCTGGAATTCTCTGCCCACTGAGGTGGTGGAGGCTACCTCGCTGAATATGTTTAAAGCGCGGATGGATGGATTCCTGATCGGTAAGGGAATTAAGGGTTATGGGGATCAGGCGGGTAAGTGGTACTGATCCACGTCAGATCAGCCATGATCTTATTGAATGGCGGGGCAGGCTCGAGGGGCTAGATGGCCTACTCCTGCTCCTATTTCTTATGTTCTTATGTTCTTATGTACTTAACCAAACTTTTGGTGATCTAAGGTTATTGCACCATACATGGTCAAGTGCCAAAATTGTTTTTAATGTTTCAGTGAACCATCTGGTGGTATTTTATTACTTTTGAGTATAAGGGTTTTGTTATCCTCTCTTTTCTCTCTGAATTCAATCTTTGTTTTCCCCTCTTTAATTCCTTTCCTTTCCCTGATTTGACTCTAATTTACCCAATTTATTGTTCCTTGGTTTCTTGCTCAATTCTTAAATCCCTTTGGTTAAGGAGATAGACTATTGGTCTCTGATGTCCCATTGCTCTCACTACATCATTATAGAATCATAGAGTGTAGAAGAGGCCCTTCAGCCCATTGAACCTGCACCGACGCGTGAGAAATACCTGAACTCCCACTGAATCCCATCTACCAGCTCTTGACCTTGAATGTTATGATGTGCCAAGTGCTCATCCAGGTACTTTTTAAAGGATGCGAGGCAACCCGCCTCTACCACCCTCCCAGGCAGCGCATTCCAGACCATCACCACCCTCTGGGTAAAAAGGTTTTTCCTCACACTCCCAACAACTTGCATTGCAAAAATCTTTCTAGCTAAAATGTAAAGGAAAATGTCTTGAAATCATTTAAGAAGCAAATGGATGCAGTGAATGACGAAGGAGCAGCTCTCCGAAAACTCGTGATTCCAAATAAACCTGTTGGACTCTAACCTGGTGTTGTGAGCAATGGACGAGTTGGTGTTGCTATGGATGAACAAATTAGGTAAGACTGAGTAGCTTTCCTTCTCGAAGTATGATCTTGTGAACTTTTAGCATGAACTACAAGAGAAAGAAGAAAACATGTCAGCGTTCACTTTTTTTTCAAAATTATCCATGGATAAGGGACTATTGTCATTAAAAAGCAAACTTTGCTTTGGGAGGGAGGAAATGAAAGAAAGTTTGCAAACTCTGGTATAATGATTTATAGGGAAAATTAATGACTTCCTCTGCATACAGTCAGGGTAACTGGGTGGACAGCTGAGCCGTTCAGTTACAACCACGATGAGCTGTCAAAGCCACTTCTGTCAGTTTACTCTGCCATGTTCCGACACAAAACTGCCAGAAGGCGTGAAAGGAAATCCCCCCCTTCCGGGCTCAAGAACTACAAATCAGAATAGAGGGCGAAAAGGGTAAACAATCAGCACGTTGACGTTTTAAAGGTTTCGGTGCAGATGAAGTTCAAGGAATTAAAAAAAAAGGCACAACTGTTGTGCAGGGCAGACTTGATGTAACTATTCGCCAAAATTGGAAAGAAAATGATTTATTCAGTAGAAAGGTCCTCATTTTGCTCAGCAAAGGGGAAACATTGTGCTGCCATGCCTGCCTGTTCCTGCCATAAATCTACAATGGGTGAAGTCTACAGAAAATCTTTTTGTGGAAACAAAAAAAACATCTTTGGAAGAACGGAAGTTGCTCTACTGGGAAACAAAGCAAGGTAAGTTTTTACAGTTGTAGCTATTTAAAACAAAATATAGCCTGTGTGATCTGCTGTTTGTGCGAAAATTAACACACAGGGTTTTTTAAAAAAAGTTTATGCTCCTATAAATTGTGCTCCCACACTAGTCACAGGAGAGCTTGAAAAGTTTAACATCAACTTCCCACTCTGGTGTGCACTTTTCCTGTTCTAATCGACTCGGCGTTAAAAGTTGGGTAGGTGCTTTGATGTGCACAGAAACGCAATTAAGCAGTTTAGTTTTTTGATTCTCTCTCATAGGAGCCCCACCTTTCTGAGTGACATAATTATGGAACAACGTCAAAATAATGCTGACTGTATGATTAAAAAAAACGTTAAATTCTCTAACTCAGAATCAGGCACAACATAGGCACTGAAAAACCTACAATTGCCACACATACAATGAACTGTTGTGATTAAAGTTTATGATTTTTCAGCCTGTCCCAACATGTGAAATCGAGGTGAAATTGCTTACATTTTCTTGAAACGCATTTTTGCTGTGGTTTTTTTTTCTTGCGTGCTGAACATGCTTTCCCTCTTGTTTACTGTCACTCAATTCAACCTCCCTGCAACTCTCAAATCACCCAGGTGGCCGTTGGCAATTCTCCTCTGAAACCAATCAGAGAAACTATGTGAAACAAGCTTAGGAATCATTATCGTTATATATCATTAATCATTATCATTATTACGGCTCTGACGAAGAGTCATCTAGACTCACGTTGGCTCTGCTCTCTCTCCAAAGATGCTGTCAGACCTGCTGAGATTTTCCAGCATTTTTCTGTTTGTGTTAGGAATCATTATCTCTTCTATTTTCCCTTCTTTTGGGGTAGAGGTATCTCGTAACTACTCTGTGCCGACTCACTCTAACTGACCTGGACTTATTAAGTCAAATGTGCAGTGACTCCAAGTGCATGTTTGTATTCATGCTCAATAGCAGGAGCTGACAGTGATTAACATCCCGGTATCCAATTTTTTTCACAATTTAATCTCAACTCTTTTCCTCCCAGTTTTCTCACCTGTTCTCTTGAAGGTGCGGAGTCTTCAGATTCCCAGGCTTTTGGCATCTTAGAATAGAATAGAATCCCTACAGTGCAGAAGGAAGCCATTCAGCCCATCGAACCTGCACCGATGACAATCCCACCCAGGCCTATCCCCTTAATCCCAAGAAGTTACCCTACGAATCATCATGTCACTAAGGGACAATTTAGCATGGCCAATCCACCAAACTTGCACATTTTAGGACTGTGCGACGAAACCGGAGCACCCGGAGGAAACCCACGCAGACGCGGGAACAACGTGCAAGCTCCACACAGACAGTTACCTGAGGCTGGAATTGAAACCAGGTCCCTGTGGCATTGTGAGACAGCAGTGCTAATCACTTCCAACACTGTTGCCTCGGTTAAAGGCAAAATATTGTGGATGCTGAAATCTGAAACAAAAACAGAAAATGCTGGAGAAACTCAGCAGGTCTGACAACATCTGTGAAGAGAGAATAGAGCTAACGTTTTGAGTCTGGATGACCTTCTCCACAGATGCTGTCAGACCTGCTGGGTTTTTCCAGCATTTTCTGTTTTTGAGACTCTTGCCTCAGTGGTCATTTTTCATTGGTGAACTTATGACGAGGTAATACATGGTGAGTTCAGAACTGCCGCTCTGCCCAATTCTATGTGTCTCCTGCCCGCTGAGTTTACATAGAAACTTAGAAGATTGGAGCAGGAGTAGGCCATTTGGCCCTTTGAGCCTGCTCCGCCATTCATCACGATCATGGCTGATCGTCTAATCCTGTCTAATCCTGCTTTCTCCCCATAACCTTTGATCCCATTCGCCCCAAGTTTGGATGAAATTACCCCCTTAATCTCACCTTGGCAAGCATCACGGGTGAGGCAGATCCTAACCTCACCGGGTGCCCATTTACATGCAGTTTCTGGCATAATACACTGGATAAGTCAATCCATGGTACTCTGACCCATCCCTCTCTCCCAGCCCAGAGAATGCTAATCAAGGTCAACTCCTGCCAAACTGCTGCCCCTCCCGGGATCAGCTAATTCAGCGCAGGTCAGGAACTGAATCTTCAATTTTTAGGTCGACATAACACTGACCATTACATTTATAACTCCTTAAAAAATACAAATTAATTTTTTTTTAAATCCTGTCCACAAATTAACCCTTGTACATCTATAGAAAATGCGGGAAAATCTCAGCAGGTCTGTCAGATCTGTGGAGAGAGAATAGAGCCAATGTTTCGAGTCAGGATAACCCTTTGACGAAGGATCTTCCTGACTGGAAATGTTGGCTCTATTCTCTCTCCACAGATGCTGTCAGACCTGCTGAGATTTTCCAGCACTTTCTGTTTTTGTTTCGGATTCCAGAATCCACAGAATTTTGCCTCCACTTTGTACATCTATGTTATCCTTCAAATCTTCTATGACTTTATTACCCTTCACCTCTCCTACCTCCATGTTATCCTTCAAGTCTCACGATCAAGTTAACTTTCTGCCCTTATCTGATCTCCGTCTTATGCTGATGGCCTCCTGTGTAACATCGTCATTATGAAAGAGGTAATTCGGCCTGTTGAATCCATGCTGGTTTTATGTTATTCTCAGAGCTCCTACATCCATATTATCTTCCTACATTCGGGCTGCTGTTGGCATCATGCAGATCGAAAAGCTCGCCATGGACACAGTCACTGCTTTCCTTAAACATCTTCCTGCTGAAAGGGAAACAAGGGACTAAGCACAAGTCCTTTTGTTCCATGCCCAGAAAGGGAAAATAACTAGCAGCACCAATTAGCTAGCCCAGGAGCAGATGCCTGGTTGTAGACATTAGTAAGCCTTAGCACTGTGGATTCAAACTTATATTTCCCAATCAGATACAACATTCACTTCCATTATATCATTTAAAAATGAAAAGGTGTGAGGTTATTGAGGCATTGTGTGACATTAGCATGGAAGCACTCAGCATAACTCATAAATAAAAATTAACTCACTTACATTAAGCAGATCAACATCTGCATCAAGATATTGGTTGCACAGAATGTAACATGCCAATAGCACACAGTAAGACAATAGTTGCAATTTGCAGCCTGCTGAAGTCGGAACTTAGGTGATTCAACTGGATCAATGTGCTTCAACCCGGTTAACACATCTTTGACCCACAACCCTCATGATATCGTTACCTAACAAAAATCTGTTGACCTCAATCTTGAAAATTTTAATAGATCAAAAATTCGCCACCATTTGGGGGCAGTAGCCGGGGGTGGTGGGGAGAGGGGTGGGGGCAGGGAGTGAATTGCATATTTTTACTACCCTTTGTGTGAAGAGGCCTTTCCTCTTTTTGCACCTGAATAGCCTGACTTTAATTCTAAATTAACATCCCTTTGTTCTAGATTTCCTCGTCAGAGGAAATAGTTTCGCTTGATCTATGCTGTCTAATCCTTTTAATCAATTCAAACACTCAATTGAATCATGCCTCACTCTATATACTCAAGGGAATATCAAGCTAAATTTATGCAACCTGTCCTCCTAATTTAGTCCTTTGATTTAAAGTGTCATTCTAGTGAACCTACACTGCACTGCACTCCTACAAGGCCAATAGATCCCTCCTGAAGTGTCGCGCTCAGAACTGAATCCAGATGGGGTCTGACCAAGTTTCTATCACAACAACAAAGGAAATCTTTGGGCCAGTGGTTCCAACTGGTGCACCATGGCACACTGGTCTGCCGTGAAGACCTCCCAAATGTGCCATGAAAAAAGATTCAAATTGATTCAAAATTCATGTAATTAAACTAAAACTAACCTTTGTCTTTAGCTCTGTGGTTGACATCTTCAAGACCCAAGGAATCTTGGGCCTCCCTTGTGTGTGCCGGATGGGAAAGAGCCACACTTGCGCAGTTTAGATATTTTATGTTAGTCAGGCCCATGCGTATGACCAATGGGACTCTGGGGGTGAAGACCCCATGAAGTCCCATGCGCCCACACAAAAAGTGAAAACTCAAAAAGGACGCAAATACCCTGGGAGAAGCGAGAGAGAGGGAGAGCTTAAACAAAACAGAAGCTAAAAATGAAATTCCCAGTAAGAGAAGAGGACAGAGAAAATGGGAGGGGTGCCTCAAATTTGTTTTATAATATAGAGGTTTGCCATGACATATAAAAGGTTGGGAACCATTACTTTAGGCTATCATGAATTCCTTCCCAAGCAGTATTTTGTATCACGTTTGTAAGGTGAGTTGTGAGCCAAAAACAAATCATTGATCTTAATCTACATGATGACGCAATATTCTTACTGTGCTGTTTATAATGGTCAAATGATCTAATACTGACACAGTGCTGCATTTTAACCGGAAATATATTACTCAGCATTTTAACAAGATTCTCAGAAATGTGTGTTGTTCCCACCCCCATTATTGTAGTTGAATGTTGATCACTGATGGTTCAGTATGACATTTTATGAAGTCCCTAGGACACCATTGAGCTCTGTACATCTCCCACAAAAACAAAAAACAAGTTTCAATAAGATAATGTATTGGCATGGGCACCAAACCATCATGTCTCATGGCACGTCATTCCTCACAGTACCAATTTTTGTTTCGCTATTTGACAAGCTAGGGGAAGATGGTGCACAGTAGTAATGTCACTGGACTAGTAATCCAGCAGCCCAGACTAATGCCCAAGGGACATGGGTTTAAATCTCTCCACAGCAGCTGGTGAAATTTCAATATCAATTAATAAAATCTGGAATTGAAATCTAGTCTCAGTAAGGGTGCCCATGAAACTAACATTGGTGATCCTAAATAATGCCCTTGAGGGAAGGAAATCTGCCGTCCTTACCAGGTCTGGCCTGCATGTGACTCCAGACTCACAACAACATGTTTGACTCTTAACTGCCCTCTGAAATGGCTAAGCAAGCCACTCAATTCAAGGCCAATTAGAAATGGGCAACATTTCTAATTGCCACCAACACCCAAATCCGATGAAAAGATAAAGAAAACAAAAGTTCAAATAATACTTCAAATGACAAGATAAATTTAATTTTAAATTGTCAATGCAGCAAAATATTTGATTTATTATTGTCACATGTATTAGTATACAGTGAATAGAAAATGGTCGCATGCTGTTCCTCTCAACGTAATGTGACAACATTTGACCTTGAAGCATTACAGAATCATAGAATTCCTACAGTGCAGAGGGAGGCCATTCGGCCCATCAAGTCTGCACCAACTCCCCGACAGAATATCTTGTTCAGGCCCATCCACCTATCCTATCCCTGTAGCCCTATGCATTCACCCCGCTAATCCCCCTAACTTGCACCTCTTAAGGGGCAATTTAGCATGGCCAATTCACCTAACCTGCACATATTTGGACCGTGGGAGGAAACCGGAGCACCCGGAGGAAACCCACGCAGATATGGGGAGAACGGGCAAATGTCACACAGGCAGTCACCCAGTCACTCGAATCCGGGTCCCTCGTGCTGTGAGGCAGCAGTGCTGTACAGACAAACCATACCATACATAGGGAAGGAAAAGAGAGTGCAGAGTGTTGTGTTACAGTCATAGCTTGGATGTAGAGAAAGATCAACTTAATGCGAGGTAGGTCCATTCAAAAGTCTGATGGCAGCAGGGAATAAGCTGTTTTTGGGTCATCGTAACTATGTCTTACACAACTACAAGCATCCTCCTTCAGCATGTATGACATTATGTAACTACATAGTTCCATAAAATGCTGTCCTTTATTCATGCAGGATAGATTAGGCGTCCTTTCCAATAACAGTTTTCACCCCCAAGTTTCACAGCTACGATTGTCATCAACAAGGTGCACTTTTTGAACCCTCTCTCCCTCAGGTCATGACAGTACTGATGGTGTAGTTCTCCAGAATTCCTTTTAAACCAACCAAATAACACCCAAGTTTACTGTTTGGCCACTTCTGGCAAAACACTCGACTCTCTGAGCTATTCTCACAGTTCCAGGTTTTAGACATTTTTTAACCCACTTGCATAATGCCTCCAAGAACTCCTGCATCTATCTGTGTGCTGTGAGCCTTTTGTCTCCAGTTCTCTCTTGTGTTTGTCCACATGGCTTCTATATTAAATTCCTGTCGGTAGTGCTTCAAGGTCGGAGGTCAGCAGGTCACATGGACCAGTATTTCTTATTCTCCCAGAAAATTACAATGATCCCTTTACAATTGATGAAAGTTCTGAAAAGTACTTTACAAACTTCCTTAAAAGAATTATAGATTCCACATACAAAATTACAAACTTTCCTTGTTTGGGTGGTACGGTGGCACAATGGTTAACACTGCTGCCTCGCAGCATCAGAGACCCGGGTTCGATTCCAGCTTTGGGTGACTGTTTATGCGGAGTTTGCCCATTGTTCCCATGTCTGCGTGGGTTTCCTCTGGGTGCTCCGGTTTCCTCCCACAATCCAAATGTGTGCAGGTTAGCTGAATTGGCCAGAAGTGTCCCAAGAAGTGCAAGAAGGGATTAGCGGGGTGAAAGCATGGGGCTATGGGGATAGGATGGGAGAATGGGCCTGTGTAAGATGCTCTGTTGGAGAGTTGGTGCAGACTTGATGGGACTAATGGCCTCGCTCTGCACTGTAGGAATTCTATAATTCTGTGATTCTGTAATGCTTCAAGGTCAAATGTTGTCCCAATACTTTGGAAGGAACAGCGCTGTGATTGTGACCATTTTCTACCCTAGAAGTAGTTTATCATTTGCTTGCATTTTTTGATATTATTCCATACTTAGCGCACATAACTAGAAAACACTGCACTTCCAATGCAATTTATTGGGTGAATGGCTTTTAGAAGTTTAGAGGCTTAAACAAGATATAGGACTATATAAATAACAATAGCAATTTGCATTTATATGATGCCTATGAACTAATAAAATGTCCTAAAAAAGGCTTAATGTAAATATTTCCGTCTTTCTATGAAGCTCCCTTTGAAAACCTGCAAGCCACGTATATCCCCCATCCACCAATGCTAAATAGGGAGGTGTGTATGAGTCACCAAACAATGATTCCCACTTTGATTTTTGATTTGAATTGATTTATTATTGTCACATGAGAAGTATTGTTTCTTGCATGTTATACAGACAAAGCATACCGTTCATAGAGATGGAAAGAAGAGAGTGCAGAATATAGTGATACAGTCATAACTAGGGTCGAGAAAGATCAACTTAGTGCGAGGTAGGTCCATTCAAAAATCTGATAGCAGCAGGGAAGAAGCTGTCCTTGAGTCAGTTGGAGCATGATCTCAGACTTGTGTATTTTTTTCTCGATGTAAGAAGGTGGAAGAGAGTATGTCCGGGGTGCATGGGGTCCTTAATTATGCTGGCTGCTTTTCCGAGGCAGCGGGAAGTGTCGACAGAGTCAATGGATGGGAGGCTGTTTTGAGTGATGGACTGGGCTACATTCACAACCTTTTGTAGTTTCCTGCGGTCTTGGGCAGAGCCGGAGGCTCTTTGACCTTGAAGTAGATGGTGGAACTTCTTCTCTGCCATGTGGAAAAACCTTATTTTTGCTCACTGAGGTACATGTTGACATTACACACTAATGTGAAACATGTGGGCGATAGTGAACGAGAATTCCCTATTACATCGCTCCCGAGTCGTTGGAAATGGAATCATGAGAGGAGAATCCTGATTCATGAACATTCGTTTTACATTATCGCACAATGTCACCATTCACCCTGATACCACTGTCACGTGGCTTAACTTTTTCCCAGATGGCCTAGTCGTATTATCACGAGTCTATTAATCAAAAACTCAGTTAATGTTCTGGGGACCTGGGTTCGAATCCCGCTACGGCAGATGGTGGAATTTGAATTCAATAAAGAATCTGGAATTAAGAATCTACTGATGACCATGAAATCATTGTCGATTGTCGGAAAAACCCATCTGGTTCGCTAATGTCCTCTGGGGAAGGAAATCTGCCATCCTTACCTGGTCTGGCCTACATGTGACTCCAGAGCCACAGCGGTGGGGCGGCACGGTGGCACAGTGGTTAGCACTGCTGCTTCATAGCGCCAGGGACCCGGGTTCCATTCCTGGCTTGGGTCACTGTCTGTGCGGAGTCTGCACGTTCTCCCCGTGTCTGCGTGGGCTTCCTCCGGGTGCACCGGTTTCTTCCCACAGTCAGAAAGACATGCTGGTTAGGTACATTGGCCTTGCTAAATTCTCCCTCAGTGTACCCAAACAGGGACCAGAGTGTAGCGACAAGGGGATTTTCACAGTAACTTCATTGCAGTATTAATGTCAGCCTACTTGTGACATTAATAAATAAAATAAACTTATTTTAAACCCTGCTAGTGGACTGGTCCTTTTGAGTATTGATGTCCAGGACAATTCTGCTCAACAGAAGTGAAATGTTTTCAAAGGCCAACAGTGCAACAAATAAACTGAAATAAAAACAGAAAATGCTGGAAAAGACTGGTTCTGGCTGCGTCTGGGGAGAGAGGAAAACAGAGTTAAGATTTCAAATCTGTATGGTTCTTCTTCAGAGCCTTCAAACAAACTGAGTGAATTCACTATCAATCTGACCACACATTGATTTATTTTACTATAGTGTTAGAGCCATCAGCAGCAGCATAATACAAAACTTTGTCCATAACTGTGGGATGTATTGCACCCTTCTGCTTTCAGTTTTTAAAATTCAGTTTATTTTGATATAACCCCTATCCCCAGGAAAGGAGATTTTATAAAACAATCTATGTGGATAGATTGGTAGGCTGGATTGGGGGCAGCACGGTAGCACAGTGGTTAGCACTGCTGCTTCACAGCGACAGGGACCCGGGTTCGTTTCCCGGCTTGGGTCACTGTCTGTGTGGAGTCTGCACGTTCGCCCCGTGTCTGCGTGGGTTTCCTCTGGGTGCTCCGGTGTCCTCCCACATTCTGAAAGACGTGCTGGTTAGGTGCATTGACCCGAACAGGCACCGGGCTGTGGCGACTGGGGGAATTTCACAGTAACTTCATTGCAGTGTTAATGTAAGCCTTACTTGTGACTAATAATAATAAATAAAAATAAATAATATAATCGATAATTTCCTTGGAACAGAGGGTAAGGGTGGGGGATTTATGCTGGAATTCTCTGACCTCATTCTCCGTTATCAATGTCACAGAGTCATAGGGTTTTACAGCATGGAAACAGGGCATGCTGCCCACCTTTTTTTTAACCACTGAGCTAGTCCCAATTGCCCGCATTTGGCCCACATCCCTCTATACCCATCTTACCCATGTAACTGTCTAAATGCTTTTTAAAAGACAAAATTGTACCCGCCTCTATTACTACCTCTGGCAGCTCGTTCCAGACACTCAGCACCTTCTGTGTGAAAAAATTGCCTCTCTGGACCCTTTTGTATCTCTCCCCTCTCACCTTAAACCTATGCCCTCTAGTTTTACACTCCCCTACCTTTGGGAAAAGATAAAATATTGATCTATGCCCCTCATTATTTTATAGACCTCTATAAAATCACGCCAAATTCTCCGTTCTCCCTGGCAGCAGTGATGGGGCGAACAAGATCGGAGAATCCTGCCCTTAATTGAGATGTGCTGAATTGTGAGGGGCTTGGATCCATTTCTTCCAGCAGAGAGGTCAATAATCAGGGACCATAAATTTAAAGATCTGGAACTCTCTGTCTGAAAGGGCAGCAGAGACGGAAATCCTCATTATGTTTGAAACAAACACTTGGGTGTGCATTTGTATTGGCGTAACCTAGACAGCTACAGACGTGGCAGGTGGGATTAGAACATAGAACATAGAACAGTACAGCACAGAACAGGCCCTTCGGCCCACAATGTTGTGCCGAGCTTTATCTGAACCCAAGATCAAGCTATCCCATTCCCTATCATCCTGGTGTGCGCCATGTGCCTATCCAATAACCGCTTAAATGTTCCTAAAGTGTCTGACTCCACTATCACTGCAGGCAGTCCATCCCACACCCCAACCACTCTCTGCGTAAAGAACCTACCTCTGATATCCTTCCTATATCTCCCACCATGAACCCTTTAGTTATGCCCCCTTGTAATAGCTCCATCCACCCAAGGAAATAGTCTTTGAACGTTCACTCTATCTATCCCCTTCATCATTTTATAAACCTCTATTAAATCTCCCCTCAGCCTCCTCCGCTCCAGAGAGAACAGCCCTAGCTCCCTCAACCTTTCCTCATAAGACCTACCCTCCAAACCAGGCAGCATCCTGGTAAATCTCCTCTGCACTCTTTCCAGCGCTTCCACATCCTTCTTATAGTGAGGTGACCAGAACTGCACACAATATTCCAAATGTGGTCTCACCAAGGTCCTGTACAGTTGCAGCATAACCCCACGGCTCTTAAACTCCAACCCCCTGTTAATAAAAGCTAACACACATTAGACTGCACAGCTCTTTAGACTGACACAGGCTCGAGGGATGGGATTTTACAGGGAGTCGTATTGTTCATGTCCCCCAGTAAAAATGTCGGTCATATCCTGACAGACTCTTAAAAAGGCTGCACCGCTGTGATACTACACTGGGGGGCGGCCTTAATGAGGTTTTTAATATTCATTCATGGGGCATAGATACCACTGGCTGGCCAGCATTTATTGCCCATCCCTACTTGCTGAGGGCAGTGCTATGGCTCTGGAGGCCAGACCAGGTAAGGACAGCAGATTTCCTTCCCTAAAGGACATTAGTGACCATTGTTTTTTTCCTGACAATTGACAATGCTTTCATGGTCATCAGTAGATATTCAATCCCAAATATTTTGTTTGGTTGAATTCAAATTCCACCATCTGCCGTGGTGGGTTTCGAACCTGGATCGCCAGGACATTAGCTGAGTTTCCTGGATTAATAGTTTAGCGATAATACCACTTAGCCATTGCCTACCCTCTGATAGTGGGACTTCTATCCGTCAGGCACAGGGAAGCCACACCTCCCAGCAACACCAGAACTCAGTCGTAGACATTGCTGGGACTATACACAGTCCCAAGAGGGAGAACGTGGTGACCAATCTCAAAGATGAGGCCCAGGAACTTTGGACGGGGGGGGGGTTGGGATTTGGGTTTTGGAGGTTGAGGGGATGCACAATGGGGGCTCCACCTTTGGTGTGGTGGCCCGAATGTACACAGGATACCTACCCTCCAAAGGAGGCACCCCCCCCCCCAATTCCTCTTACTTCCTATATTTCCACCTCAGATGGCGAACCACTTTCCTTTCACCTTCCACTGTCACCATTAATTGGCCAGTTAAGGGCCTCAACAGGCCTAAGGGCAGGTTATCTTACCCACTCACTCTATTATGGGGGGCAGTTCAGGGATGGGCGAGTAGGTAGTTGGCGAGGCACCCATCCTATTTTACGTGCCCCATGGTCAAATACACCCAAAGGAGAGCTGTAAAATCCTCCCTGATGGACTGAATGGCCTCCTTCTGTGCCTTAAAGTTTCTATGTTTCTCTGACAACGGACAGTTTTAGAAGTGGTTTGTTAAACACCGTGCAGTATAATAACAGAGGGTTGAGTCTTTAATGCTTGGCTATGTGCTCCATGCATTTAACTATAAAAATAATGTGGAGATCCAAATGTTTATTCAGGTGGGATTATTTAACAGTTTAGCCAGGGATGACCATTGAGGCAAATAACATAAGTAGGTTCTGGTGGAGCGGATATATATCTGGAGGAAAAAGGAATCAAGAGAGGTGGTGAGAAAGGGGACAAGTTAGAGTTAAGAATGCAAGAAATAGGAGCAGGAGTAAACCACATGGGCCTTTGAACCTGCTCTGCCAAAAGGTACAATCATGGCTTATCTTCTACCAACTTCGTCTTTCCGCACAATCCTAATATTCTTTAACTCATTGACTATCCAAAAATCTATCAAACTATAAGGGACAGATTCATTGGCCTCAACAGTGTTGTCTGGTTCACAACAATCTTTCTGCAGGCTATAATGGAACATTAGAGAATTTTCTTTCCATTCTTTCATGGGGTATGGGCGTCGCTGGTTAGGCCAACATATTCCCCCATCCCTAATTGCCCTTGAGAATTTCCCTTGGTGACCTACCTTCTGGAACCACTGGAGACCATGTGGTGCAGGTACATCCAGGGTGCTGTTGGGAAGGGAGTTCCAGGATTTTGAACTAGCAACCTTGAAGGAACAACGATATATTTCCAAGTCAGGATGGTGAGTGGCTTGGAGGGGAACTTGCAGGTGGTGGTGTTGCCACGTATCTGCTGCCTTTTTCCTTTTAGGTGGTAGAGGTCGTGGGTTTGGAAGGTGCTATTGAAGGAGCCTTGGTGAGTTGCTGCAATTCATCATGGAGATGAACCACAGAACAGAGTTGTCTGTGTCAGGGCTGCACAGTGCTGAAACAGATGTTGGGAGCCCGATTTGCATGTGTAAAGGGGAAAACACTTGTTTCAGACATGGGCCCTGAATGCCTTTAATTAAACCTTTAATAATATTGCAAGCAGCGGGGAATGTGTTTGTCACTCACTGGACACTTACAGGCATAAAACAAGCATGCTCCTAATTAATTCTAAGCCTCACCATTTTTAAGTGCTCAAAAATAGTGATTGCAAGAGTGATGCAGAGTGCTCAGCTGTCAGCCACAGTGCGATGTTCAAACTGGCCGCACAGTGGCATAGTGGTTAGCACTGCTGCCTCACAGCACCAGGGACCTGGGTTCAATTCTGGTCTCGGGTCACTGTTTGTGTGGAGTTTGCACATTCTCCCCGTGTCTGCGTGAGTTTCCTTCGGGTGCTCCGGTTTCCTCCCACAGTCCATTGTTGATTGGCCATTCTAAATTGACCCTAATGTCAGGGGGATTAACAGGGTAAATATGTGGGGCTACGGGAATAGGGACTGGGTGGGATTGTGGTCGGTGCAGACTTGATGGGCCGAATGGCCTCCTTCTGCAATGTGGGGATTCTATGGATTCAATGTAGGCTGACAATGTAACATAAGTCTCGGTGGCTGCAATTTCCATTCTGCATTTACTAGACCCTCCTCAGCTTTGCTTTTGTACTGGCAATACTATACTATAAGCATGATGCAGGATATGCAGAAACTGTCACACTTCTATTTTTGTGCCGAACAGTGCCCATCAAATTAAAGCAATCCTTATTTCATGGCTTTGTGTGCTGTTACAATGACATAGAATGAGATCTATCACAATCGGCTGAATTTTTCTGGTCTATTGGCGATGGACTAGGAGACAGGAGGGCTGCCAAAATGGCAGGTTGTTGGGGTGTGCAGGGGATGGGGGTGAAGGGGGATGGTCAGTGGGTGTGAAGCCTGACATCTTACCACTGCCAGCCACGGGAAACTTGGTAGTTTTATTGCCCACTGGACGACTGATTGAGCCACTAAAGTGGCTAATTAAGGGCTGCCTCCCACCTCCATGGGCTTTTTACAGTAAGAGGACCCACTTCGGGGTTAGGGCTCCTCAGTCGATGCTCTGTCACTCACAGAAGAGTGAGTGACAATGCCCACCCTTAATGGCACAGCTGGTAGTCCATGACCCCTCCTCTGCCCCCTCCACCTCCCACCCTCTAATCGCCACACCGTGGCTGCCAATCTTACCCCAACTTTGCTTGCCTCTCAAGGGCACCTTGCCACTGAGACTCCTGTCCCTGGGGCTGCAACCTCAGCACTGGCCACTGCTACTGGTGGCGCTGTTGAGGCTGCCGGGCTGTCGGTCTTCTGATTGGAGCAGCAGTTCTTGGGAGTGGGCTGCTGTCCTTAATTGGACAAAGTCCCCAGTGGTGGCCTTTTCATTAGCTGCAGCCAACAAAATGCTGCCCATTGTTCTGCTGTGTGCTGAAGCCGGGTCACTCCTACTTTTTGAACTGGCAAAATTCAACCTAATGTTTGATCTATCCTGATGCTTTAGCCTCTAAATCGCAACATGGGTTTAGGGCCACTCTCTTCATAGAGTTACATCGGACTATGTAGAATATATAATGATGTGGAGATGCCGGCGTTGGACTGGGGTGAACACAGTAAGAAGTCTCACAATACCAGGTTAAAGTCCAACAGGTTTATTTGGTAGCAAATACCATAAGCTTTCGGAGCACTGCTCCTTCGTCAGATGGAGTGGAGATTTCCACTCCATCTGACGAAGGAGCAGTGCTCCGAAAGCTTATGGTATTTGCTACCAAATAAACCTGTTGGACTTTAACCTGGTGTTGTGAGACTTCTTAGAATATATAGCACAGGAAGAGGCCATTCAACCCATACTTTTTATGCTCCATTCCTGTCTTTCCTTCCATAACTTTGCCATCATAACCCCCTTCTATGTTTGTAGAATCATCAAATTGCTACAGTGCAGAAGGAGGCCATTGGCCCATCAAGCTTGCACCGACAATAATCCCACTCAGGCCCCTATCCCTGTAACCCCATGTATTTACCCTGCCAATCCCCCTGACATTAAGGGACAACTTAGCACGGCCAATCAACCTAACCCACACATCTTTGGAATGTGGGAGGAAACCAGAGCACCCGGAGGAAACCCCACGGGGAAAACATGCAAACTCCACGCAGACAGTTTCCAAGGTTGGAATTAAACCAGGGGTCCCTGGTACTGTGAGGCAGCAGTGCTAACCACTGTGCCACCGTGTTGCCCTCTAGTTTACCTAGCCTCCCCTTAGATGTATCTGCACCATTCAACTCAGCCACTCCCTTTGGCAGCACGTTCCGCATTCTCACCACTCCCTGGGTACAGATGTTTAATCTGAATTCCCGATTTGACACCTTGCATCGGGTAGGGAATCCGGGTAGGTTTCAACTTGCACCGGTGAAGATTGAAACGCAATTTCTTTTTAAAAGGAGCGTTTTTATAAAGAGCTAACTTCAAGAATTAGAAACACGCCAAGTCTGCTTTATCTGATCATCAAATTGCATCTCCCTTGTGAAATATCATTTGCAGATTTGAGTCATTTATTGCAACCAAAAAAAAAACCACACATTGTCAGATGTTTGTTGTAAAGTGTGTCGCACTGTACCTGTGAAAACAGGATGCATGTGTCAGGCTGGCATTTCAGCTGTACACAGGAAGGCATTTAAATCACGTAGGCGGGTGTAAAACAAATATGCTGAACAACACAAACGCTGTCGATATTTCAAAATGGTTTTCTGAAGAAGCAAGGCTGAGAGCGCCAATTACAACTCGCTCCGTGTGGTATCAAGTTGACCTGGCAGGCCTTGGTCACTGTGTTCGCCGGCTGTGCATATGTTCCTTCACACTGTACGACAACATCTTGCACTTTTATCCTCATGGAACAAAGTAAAGTTCATTTTAAAATTCACTGACGGGATGTGAGCGTTGCTGGCTGGCCCAGCGTCTATCACCCCCTCCCCAACGTGTGCTCACAAGAGCAGCATTGCACAAAGTTTGACACCAAGCCACACAAGGAGAAATTGCAGTATGTAAATTGCAGTATCTGGGTGGCACGGTGGCTGTTGTGGTTAGCAACTGCTGCCTCACAGCGCCAGGGACCCGGGTTTGATTCCCGGCTTGGGTCACTGTCTGTGTGCAGTTCGCACATTCTCCTCGTGTCTGCGTGTGTGTTTCCTCCGGGTGCTCCAGTTTCCTCCCACAGTCCAAAGATGTGCGGGTTAGGTGGATTGGCCATGCTAAATTGCCCCTTAGTGTCAGGGGGACTGGCTAGGGTAAATGCATGGGGTTATGGGGATAGGGCCTGGGTGGGATTGTGGTCGGTGCAGACTCGATGGACCAAATGGCCTCCTTCTGCAGGGATTCTATGATCATAAAAATAAAGATTTAGGACAGGTGACCAAAAATTTGGTCAAAGAGATAGGAATTACACAGGGTCTACAAGGAGGAGAGATAGAGAGGTGGAGCAGTTTAGGAAGGGGATTCTGCAGCTTATGCAGTTAGATCACAGATCATAGAATCCTACAGTGCAGAAGAAGGCCATTCGTCCCATCGAGTCTGCACCAACTACAATCCCAGCCAGGCCCGATCCCTATAACCCCACACTTCCGTTAGTCCTCCGATGCTAAGGGGCAATTTAGCATGGCCAATCCACCTAACCCGCACATCTTTGGACTGTGGGAGGAAACCGGAGCACCCGGAGGAAACCCACGCAGACACAGGGAGAATGTGCAAACTCCACACAGACAGTGACCCAAGCCGGGAATCGAACCCGGATCCCTGGCGCTGTGAGGCAGCAGTGCTAATCACTGTGCCACTGTGCCACCCCGATTGAAGGCATTTTTTGATTTGATTGGATTTTATTTTGTTGCATGTGTTGGGATACGGTGAAAAGTATTGTTTCTTGTGCGCTGTAGAGACAAAGCATACCCTTCATAGTGTGTTAAAGGAACATCTGTGATTATGGGTGAATTTAATCTTCATATAGATTGGGAGAGTCAAATTAGTCACAGTACAATAGAGGAGGAATTTCTGGAGTGCATGCGGGATAGTTTTC
Organism: Mustelus asterias; assembly: GCF_964213995.1. NCBI lineage: Eukaryota > Metazoa > Chordata > Chondrichthyes > Carcharhiniformes > Triakidae > Mustelus > Mustelus asterias. The sequence goes on along the minus strand of NC_135825.1, from coordinate 15,807,537 downwards.
TGGAGCAATACGTTGAGAACCAACAAGGGAACAGGCCATCTTGGATTGGGTGTTCAATGAGAAATGATTAGTTGGCAATCTAGTTGTGAGAGAACCCTTGGGGATGAGTGACCATAATATGGTAGAATTCTTTGTCAAGGTGGATAATGATGTAGTTCATTCTGAGACCAGGGTCCTGAATCTCAATGAAGGTAACGATGATGGTATGAGGCACGAACTGGCCATGATGGACTGGGAGAAGTTACTGAAAGGAAAGACAGTGGACAGGCAATGGCAGGCATTTAAAGAATGAATAGGTGAACTCCAGAAGTTGTTTATTTTTATTTGGCGCAAGAGTAGTAAGGGAGCTGTGGTCAAACCATGGCTGACAAGGGAAATTAGAGATAGTATCAGATTCAAAGAAGAAGCATACAAATTGACAAGAAAAAGCAATAGGCCTGAGGATTGGGAGCAGTTTAAAATTCAGCAAAGGAGGACAAAGGGATTGATTAAGAAGGGAAAATGAATTATGAAAGGAAGCTAGTGGGGAACATAAAAACTGACTGTAAAAGTTTCAATAAGTATGTAAAGAGAAAAAAATTGACAAAAATGAATGTAGGCCCCTTACAATCAGAAACGGGAGAATTCACAACGGGGAATAAAGAAATGGCCGAGGAATTAAATTTGTACTTTGCTTCAGTCTTCATAAGGAAGTTATGAATAATGTGCCAGAAGTTCTGAGAGGAACAAGTTTTAGTGAGGAGCTGAAGGAAATCAGCATTAGTAGAGAAATGATTTTGGGGAAATTGATAGGATTGAAGGTGGATAAATCTCCAGGTCCTGGTAATCTTCATCCCAGAGTACTTAAGGAAGTGGCCCTGGAAAATAATAGATCCATTGGTGGTTATTCTCCAAAATTCTTTGAACTCTGGACGGGTTCCTACAGATTGGAGGGTAGCTAATATAAGCCCGCTATTGAAAAAGGGAGGTAGAGAGAAACCAGGGAACTATAGACCATGAGCCGAACGTCGGTACTGGGGACGTTGCTAGAGTCCATTATCAAGGATTTCATAACTCAGTATTTGGAAGGCAGTGGTATAATCAGACAAAGTCAGCATGGATTTACAAAAGATAAATCATTGACGAATCTATTGGAATACTTTGAGGATGTAGTCAGTAGAGTTGACCGAGGAGAACCAGTGGATGCGGTTTATTTAGACTTTCAGGCTTTCGATGGTAACACACTGCCTGGGTTTAAATGGGCCACTTTATAGAAAAAGGAGGCAGTCGTATCTCAGGGTCAAATAGAATGTCAACAGCTTTTTTCAGACAGATTCCAAATCTCTTGCTTTTTACATCTGAGGTTTAATATTTGGAGTGATCAAAATGAACTGGCTCCAGCTTGAATGGTGATTGGCCTTTGAGATTATTGTGAAATTGACCCTGACTTCAGTTTGAATTTGTGCTTTTGGGGTAACTTAATTTTTGTGAAAAACCTCACGAAATATTGGTAACTACAGCTTTTGGAGGACTGGCTGGTAAGTAATTTACGTTGTAAAAACACTGATTGAGACCTTTTTGCCTTTGCCCATCCCATTTTGCTGCATTTGATCCACTCATTTTGTCTTACTTATTTGAGTGGAAGAGTGTCTAAGTGTGTAAGTGGAAAAGTGGGTGAGATAATCGGATAAGTGGGTAGGCTGGTGACTGGGTTAGGAGGTAGGGTGCCTACTGGGTGGTGTGGTAGGTGGTTAGGGTAGCAAATGGGTAAGGTGGCATTTGGGTAAGGTTCTGTGAGTAGAGTGGCAGCTGGGTATTGTGGTAAGTGGGTAGGGTGGCAACTGGGTAGGGTGATAGATGGATAAGGTGGCAGGTGGGTACAATGGCAGGTGGGTAGTGTGTTCGGTGAGTAGGGTGGCAGGTGGGCAGGGGCAGCAGCTGAGTGTCGAGTGAGGTGGGTAGGGTGGGTGAGTGGGTCAGGAAGTCATTGGGTTGGATCAGGAGAGGTTGTCAGGTTAGACCCAGTCAGATCGGTTCGGGGGGAAGTTGGGGGAGGGAAATCAGATTGTAGAGGCTAGTCAAGTCAGGAGGGTCAAAGGGGAGTGTCGAGTGGTGGGGGCTAAACAGGTCAGGTTGGGGGGGAATGGAGGGGCTCGGGGTGGGTCAGATGGGGTAGACGGGGGAAATCAAATGGGGAGTTGGGGGTGTCGGCTGTATAGTTACCCAAGAGTTAGATTACAATTTTTCTGTCTAACAGTTCCTGGGTAACTATCCAGATATGTAAATCAAAATTGTCCAAAGTTTCATACTCTAACTCAAGAGTCAGACATTTTTTCAAAGGGGCCAGGGAAAAACAGTCCATCAGAAATTCAAACTTTCTGGACAATTCCCATGGTGTTTCTTGAGTCGATACATCCTCATTGTCCCAAAGTGCATCTTGTGGGGTAGATCCAATCTCTAATGATCCAGAGACCAAAAGATCTGGACCATTGACAGTGCTTGATTTGCCCTGCTCAGACACTTCAATTTCAATTTGCCCTACTCTCTTTCAGAGCCAAGTCCAACAGTTGCTGCTACTCTCCCATTCCCACTCAAAATGTCTCAAATTCTATCTCAACAAGGTCATTCAAGATTCTGATTTTCTCAGGTAATAGCTAAAATTGAGAAAATTGCTACCACAGAGCAGAAAGGTTTATCGGCATTGCAGGAATGGACCTAAAAGAGTCTGTAACGGAAAACATAAGAAACATAAGAACATAAGAACTAGGAGCAGGAGTAGGCCATCTGGCCCCTCGAGCCTGCTCCGCCATTCAATAAGATCATGGCTGATCTTTTCGTGGACTCAGCTCCACTTATCCACCCACTCACCATAACCCTTAATTCCTTTACTGTTCAAAAATGTATCTATCCTTGCCTTAAAAACATTCAATGAGGTAGCCTCAACTGCTTCACTGGGCAGGGAATTTCACAGATTCACAATCCTTTGGGTGAAGAAGTTCCTCCTCAACTCAGTCCTAAATCTGCTCCCCCAATCCCCCTAGTTCTAGTTTCACCAACCTCCCTGCTTCTATCTTATCTATTCCCTTCATAATCTTACATGTTTCTATAAGATCTCCCCTCATTCTTCTGAATTCCAATGAGTATAGTCCCAATCTACTCAGTTTCTCCTCATAAGCCAACCTAGTGAATCTCCTCTGCACCCCCTCCAGTGCTTAGGCTCTGAAATATGCTGCAGTTTCAAACAAGTCCAGTCGCCTTTTAACTAGCCCAACCTTAAATACAGAACGGTGGCTGGGAAACTGAAACGGAATGCTTACTGCCATAACGGCAGCCCTGATTTATCACTTAACACCCGTCGAAGATATACAAGAACAGAAAGACAATAGGCAATATTGTTTGTCATTAGATCAACAGCTATTCACAAGTGATCCAATGCTTTGGATGTTTGTCCACCCTTTACAACTGCCACTTCCAATAAAGTTTGTTGCTATCTCAGTGCCTGACGATAACTGAAGTGGCACAATGAGCAAAGTGAATAGAAACCCACACAAGATTCAAAGCGTCATTACGTGCTTCCTAGGAATGAGCATCTAAAGTGACACTTTTTACATGCTAGATTGTGATGTAAATTGCCAAAGTGGCTAGCCATGACTGATCTCAACTGTCCGTGACCTGCATTAACCCTCCTATATTACAAACATTAGCCGAGGTTTTATTGCAAGGGGTTAGGAGTGTAAAATGCAGGAAATCTTGCTGCAATTGTAGGGTCTTGGTGTGATCAAATCAGGATTACCCTGTGCCGATTTGGTCTCCTTACTGAAGGAAAGGTTTTAAGTGGTGCAGCAAATGTGCAGTAGATTGATTCCTGGGAAGAGAGGGCTATCGTATGAGGACAGAGTGACTGGCGTGGGCCTCTATTCTGTGGAGTTTAGAAGAATGAGAGATATACTGAAAGATATAATGGCATTGGCGGCAGTCCAGCAAAGTTTCATAGGCTGATCCCGGGTATGGGGAAATTTCCTTAGGAGAGGTTGAGTAGGTTGGGCCTGTACTCATTGAAGTTTAGAAGATGAGAGGTGACCTTATTGAGACATAAAGGATTCTCAGGGGCCTTGACAGGCTAGATGCTGAGAGGATGTTTCCTCTTGTGGGAGTGTCTAAGACCAGGGGGCATAATCTCAGAGCAAGGGGTCGACTATTTCAGACAGAGATGAGGAGGAATTTCTTCTCTCAGAGGGTAGTGAAACTGTGGAATTCTTTACCGTAGAGGGCAGTAGAGGCCGGGTCATTACGTAAGTTCAAGGTTAAAATAGGCCATTTAGAAACATAGAAACCTACAGTACAGAAAGAGGCCATTCGGCCCATCGAGTCTGCACCGACCACAATCCCACCCAGGCCCTAGCCCCATATCCCTACACATTTTACCCACTAATGCCTCTAACCTACACATCTCAGGACACTAAGGGTAATTTTTAGCATGGCCAATCAACCTAACCCACACATCTTTGGACTGTGGGAGGAAACCGGAGCACCCGGAGGAAACCCACGCAGACACGAGGAGAATGTGCAAACTCCACACAGACAGTGACCCAAGCCGGGAATCGAACCCTGGTCCCTGGAGCTGTGAAGCAGCAGTGCTAACCACTGTGCTACCGTGCCGCCTGATTTATAATCAGTAAGGAAATCAAGACTTATAAGGATAAAGCAGGAAAGTGGAATTGAGGAGGATTATCACATCAGATCGGTCATGATCTCACTGAATGATGGAGCAGACTCAATGGGCTGAATGGCCTATTTCTAATCCTATATTTTATGGTTTTAGGATTAATGAGAGGTGACCTCATGGAGTCTTGGTCAAGTAGATGCTGAGAGACTATTTCCCCCGGCTGAAGAGTCTTGAACCGGGGTCATGATCTCAAGATTATGGATATATGGAACTGAAATGATGAGAAACTTCTTCACTCAGTGGGTTGCGAATTTTTGGAATTCTCTACGTCTGGAAGGCTGTGGATTGGGTTTATTGGCATTAAGAAAATCCAGGAATGTGGGGAAATGGGGACCAGGCAGGAAAGCAGAATTGATGGAGAAGTTCAGCCATGATATTAACTTGTGGAGCAGGTTCGTGTGTTCAGTTAGTCTATCCCTGCTACCCCTGCTCTCATTTCTTATGTTCTAGCAATAGAAGATCCAAATCAGAAACTTAACATAATAAATAATCTTTTTCCTGTGGGAGATTGTGCCTCTTGCCGAATATGCACAAATTGGGTCAAAAGTAGCTGAGTGGGAAGCAAGGTATATATAGGTGAGAATTTTACCCTCCCCGCAACGGGATCTGAAGTGGGATGGGTTAGTGTAAAATTGCATGGATGGGATTTGCATCCCATCTGCCTGACCCAGATGCCATTCCACAGTGGGCGGGCATGGCCTTGGGCAGAAAGCCCACCCCTGCCCCTATTAAGATCCTTAAGTAGCCATTTAATGGCCTCTAAAGGCCACTAAAGTCTCCTTCAGATTTGGGGCACCGTCTCTGGGACCAGCCACACCCCCTGACACTGAGATTGCCTCCCCTCCTACCATCCCATCCATGGGCATCTCCTACCCATCTGTCCCCAGACCTCCAGTGTTTACCTTAACTGTGGTCCTGGAACTCTCGTGGCCATTGCAACCCTCTGCCTGGAGGGGCTGGACAGCTCTGCCAGTCTGATTGGTTGGCAACTTGTCAAGGCAGGATTTCCATCCAATGGTGGACTGAAGTCCCGCCTGCTGCCAATCAATGCTTAACTGAGCTTAAAATGGCAATGGACCTATTGGGGTCAGCTGGGATGGGTTCCCCACCGACTCTTCCAAGTGCTTGCCATCCTGAAAATTCAGGCCATAGTGTATATGCTTGTGTGTGTTTCCATTGGTGATGATAAGTCTAGAGTTAAAAGTTAAAGTTTATTTATTAGTCACAAGTAGGCTTACATTCACACTGCAATGAAGTTACTGTGAAAATCCCCTCGTCGCCACACTCTGGCGCTTGTTTGGGTACACTGAGGGAGAATTTAGCATGGCCAATGCATCTAACCAGCACATCTTTGGACTGTGGGAGGAAACCAGAGCACCTTGAGGAAACCCACGCAGACACAGGGAGAGCGTGCAAACTCCACACAGACAGCGACCCAAGCCGGCAATCAAACCTGGATCCCTGGTGCTGTGAGGCAGCAGTGCTAACCACTATGCTAACGTGCCGCCAGTCCTTAATGATCGAGTGATTACGGTGAAGTTACATCCATTTCTTCTCCTTTAGATTTGGGAAGGAAGATAGCCTTCAGGTTTTGAGCATCTGCCAATACCTATGTTACTTACTCATTGAGTAGTTACCTTTGGGCTAAGCAACATGGGTAATAAATGCTGCCATTATGGTTTGTACACTGCATTCTTAAAATTCTGATCTCAGCTTCACCTGTCAGACTCTCTCCAAGTGGCTCCAACAACAGTCAAGAAGCCCGACACCACTTAAGCTAAATAAAAAGCTTAAATGGCAAACTAACCCTGCATATTCACTCCAAGTCTTTACCAATACTGAAAGATCAGGGCCAGAATTCTCCGATGTTGTACCGCTCAGCCAAATCTCCATTCACAGCAGCGGGACTGGAGAATCCTCGGGAGCGGATGAGGTCGGAGGATAATAGCCCATATCATGCATTTCACAAATGGTTCTTGCAATCAAAAGGCTTGTTTACTTATATTAAAATATTAATCTTCCTATGAAAAAGGAAATTCTGAGAAATGAAATGTTACAGGTGGAATTTTCCCGAAAGGTTTCCGAGTGTCATAACAGCGTAAAAACAGGAGTCTTCCGCACCGTCTTTTAGGTGAGCTCAGCACTGCACTGTCAATTTCTTTTACAGCGGGGAGCTTTTGCGCCGGTCTGGGGGTGGGGAGTGGGGAGGGGAGCGGAGTCTAGGTACACCAGTGAAGCCGGCTGCAGAGCACTAAGACAGAGTATGCCCCAATCTGACAGCGAACCGAATGACCTCCTCCCCCCCCCCCCCCCACACCAACACGGGTCGCCGACATCAGGGCAGAGCACTGACATACCTCCCCATCAGGACCCCCTCCGCGACCCACCCCTGCACAGCCCCCCCTTTTAATGCCCACCCTAACTTGTACGACCATTACCCCTCCTTACAGAGCACCCTCTCTTGTATGACCACCCCCCCTTTGCAAAACTCCCCCCCCCCCCCCCCCCCCCCAGCTTTGCACAGATCCCCCCTTGCATTACCAGTCCTTACATAGGCCCCAGTAGGCTGCATATCTCCTTATCGTTGCACCTAGTCCCCCACAACATGGCCCCACCCTCACTTAGGCTCCACCCCTTGACAATGCTCCTGGCACACTTAAGGTGCCAGGTGGGCACTGACAGGCTGGCACTGTCTAACGGGCACTGCCCAGCCATGCCCCCGACCACCCAGGGGCTATAATGGCCTCCAATCCTCCCAGCGTGGCCATGGCACCTGGTCTCTGTCGCTACTGCAGAGCAGTAGTGATTCTCGCCGGTGTGATGTCACACCGGTGAGGGAAGAAGCATCCATAATAGTGGATTAAAATAGGATTGCCAAACCGGGTAAGTGGATGGTAAGGTTGGCAATCCTATTTTAATAGGCATCATGTCCCGTATTGGCGTGAAGCTGTTCTCAACAATAGAAAGGGGCCAGGAAGATGGCAATCCGATTCAGGCCTGGTGCAAACTGGATTTTTGGCCACTCACGCCATCTTCCCAGCTCACCCCACTCATTGTGCTCAACTTTTCCACTGGATCTAACTTGGAGCAGTGTTATTGTAGCAATATAATAATCTTCCACTTAGATACCTTGGCCAGCAGGAGCTCACCAGGTTTCTGTGAACTGGTTGTAGAGTTACAATTGGAAATAAGATAGGGTGGTCAAATAGAGGAGTTTTAGTAGATAGACCAGCATGGCTGTAACATTGCTCCGTTTAATTTCTGGTGCCACATTCATAACTAATATTTGCATCACACAGGCAATGACTATCTCAACAAGAGAGAACCTAACCATCTCCCTAAATTCCCCATCATCAACATTCTGCAGGTCACCATTGACCAGAAACTTAACTGGACCAGCAGCATAAAAACTGTGGCTACAGGATCAGGTCAGGGACTGGCTATTCTGTTGCGAGTGACTCACCTCCTGTCTCCCCAGAACTTTTGTATCATCTGCAAGGCACAAGTCAGGAGTATGATTGAATTCTTTCCACTTGCCAGGATGAGTGTGGGTCCAAGAACAGCCAAGAAGCTTGACACCATCCAAGACATAGCAGCCCATCCACCACCTTAAACATTCACGCCCTACACCATTGGTGTATAGTGGCAACAGTGTATACAATCCAGAAGATGGACTTCAGCAACTCGCCAAGGCTCTTATGGTAGTTTCACTAATAGAATCATAAAATCCCTACAGTGCAGAAGGAGGCCATTCGGCCTATTGAGTCTGCACCGACCACAATCCCACCCAGGTCTTATCCCCGTAACCCCACATATTTATCCTGCTAATCCCCCTGACACTAAGGGGCAATTTAGCATGGCCAACCAACCTAACCATTACATCTTTGGACTGTGAGAGGAAACCGGAGCACCTAGAGGAAACCCATGCAGACACAGGGAGAACATGCAAACTCCACACAGACAGTGACCCGAGGTTGGAATTGAACCTGGGTCCCTGGCACTGTGAGGCAGCAGTGCTAACCACTCTGCCACCGCTACTCAAACCCATACCATTTGCTGCCTAGAAGGACAAGGACAGCAGGCTCAAAGGTTGATTGGCCATGCTAAAATTGCCCCTTAGTGTCCTGAGATGCGTAGGTTAGAGGGATTAGTGTATAAATGTATAGGGATATGGGAGTAGGGCCTGGGTGGGATTGCGGTCGGTGCAGACTCGATGGGCCGAATGGCCTCTTTCTGCACTGTCGGGTTTCTATGATTCTACCTATTCCAAGTTCCCCTTCAAGTCGCACACCTTCATCATCGTTGGGTTAAAACCTTTGAACGCCCTCTCCAATGGCACTGTGGGTGTAATTACACCACAAAGATTACAGTGGTTCAAGAAGGTGGCTCCCTACCACCTTTCTTTGGGCAGCATGGTGGCACAGTGGTTAGCCCTGCTGCCTCACAGCGCCGAGGATCCAGGTTCGATTCCCGGCTTGGGTCACTGTCTGTGTGGAGTCTGCACGTTCTCCCCATATCTGCATGGGTTTCCTCCGGGTGCTCAGGTTTCCTCCCACGCTCCAAAGATGTGCGGGTTAGATGGATTGGCCATGTTAAATTGCCCCTTAGTGTAAAGGGGACTAGCTAGGGTAAATACATGGGATTGGGCCTGGGTGGGATTGTGGTCGGTGCAGACTCAATGGGCCGAATGGTCTCCTTATGCACTGTAGGATTCTATGATTCTATGCTAATTAGGAATAGGCAACAAATGCTTTGCCAGCAATGGCTATCCCATGAGTGAATTAAACAAAAAGATAAAAATTGCTATTCAATCTCTGTTGTGAAATGGGAAGTTATTTTGGAATGTATGGAGTTATAGGGATAAATTTTCTGGTTCTGTCCGCCGCTCGTCATGGGCGGATGGACAATTTGATGGACAATTGAAGTGCTTGCTGACCTGGGAGAGAGTTTTCAATTCTGGGGTGGGAGGGACTGGAAAATCCCACCCATTGCCTTCCCTCTGTTTGTGTCCAATGCCTCTATTTATGAAGTCCATACGCTTTTCTAACCACTCTCTCAATATATCCTGCCACCGTCAAAGATTGAACCGCATCCACCTCCAAGTTTGGTCGCATTGGCAAATTTTGAAATTTTACTTTGGACATTAAGATCTAAATCATTTAAACATAGTAGAAAAAGCAGTGGTCCTGGTACTGACTCCTGGGGAACATCACTGTCTACCTTCTTTCAGTCCAAAAGATAACCACCTGCCATGACTCACTGATATCTGTTCTGAAGCCAATGTTAAGTTTATTTAAGTTTATTTATTAATATCACAAATAGGCTTACATTGACACTGCAATGAATTTACTGTGAAAATCCCTTCGTCACCGCACTCCGGCGCCTGTACGGGTACATTGATGAATGGCCAATGCATCTAACCAGCATGTCTTTCGGACTGTAGGAGGAAACTGGAGCACCCGGAGAAAACCCACGTAGACATGGGAAGAATGCGCAGACTCCGCACAGACAGTGACTCAAGGGGGAATGGAACCCGGGTCCCTGGTGTTGTGAGGCAGCAGTGCTAACCACTGTGTCATCCTTGGGGGGCGGGTGGGCGGGCGGGCGTGGGGAGGCGGGGGGGGGGGGGGGGGGGGGGCGGCGTGGGAGCGGTGGAATCCAGGCTAATGGGTGAGCAGAGGATGAAATTCGGTGGGGTGTAGGTGGGGAAGGAAGTAATGTAGATATTGCACTGTAACACCAGAGATAGAATTTAAGTTAAACTCCTCACGCCTCAGAGCTCCCCAGTGGTTAGCACTTGTGACTAATAAATACACTTTAGGTTGTGGGGGTGGAACATGTATTTACACCATCAAAGGGAAGAAACATCAACCTATCTCAGAGATACCCATTCTCAGGTAACCCTCAGCAAATCATCTGCAATGCTTTACAGGTGGAGGAGGTGCATGCCTCTGAGAGACAGTGAGAAAGAAATAACCTTAAATTTAATGGAAATAATAAACATGCTTTATTCAACTGGACATTGACCCTCCTATTACTTGAGCTTCAGTTTTGTTAACCAAGCTTCTATGTGGTACCTTGTCAACCATTTTCTTAAAATACATAGAGACAACAGCCACTCCATTCCCTTCATCAAATTTCTCTGCAACTTCATCAAACCAATTCAGTTAGATTGGTAAAGCTTGATCTGCTTTTGACAAATCCATGCTAGCTGTCCTTAATTACAGTAAGAAGTCTAACAACACCAGGTTAAAGTCCAACAGATTTATTTGGTAGCAAAAGCCACTAGCTTTCGGAACAGGCTGTTCCTTCGTCAGGTGGGTGGGAGTGGGTGGGGGTGACGAAGGAACAGCCTGTTCCGAAAGCTAGTGACCTTTGCTACCAAATAAACCTGTTGGACTTTAACCTGGTGTTGTTAGACTTCTTACTGTATTTACCCCAGTCCAACACCGGCATCTCCACATCATGTCCTTAATTACCACAACCCTCTGCAAGTGCTTGTTGATTTTTTTTCCCCCCAGTTCGTATTTCTAAAACCTTATCCGTTGTGGATGTTAAACTAACTGGCTTATGGTTGCTAAGACTGTCGGTACACTCTTTCTTCAATACAAGTGTCAGATTTACAACCCTCAAGTCCTCTGGCACTTTCCCCCATATAGAACCATAGGAAAGTTACAGCACAGAAAGAAGCTGTTTAGCCCATTTTGTCCATGCCTGCCCGAGGACACCCAGGTGCTCCTCCTAATCCCAGCTTCCTGCACCCCTGGCCTGTAGCTTACAGCACTTAAGATCCAGGTACATTTTAAAAGAATTTAAGGTCTCTGCCTCCATCACCAACTCGGGCAGCGAATTACGGACACCCACCACCCTCTGTGTAAAAAGATTCTTTTTCATGTCCCCACTACACCTACTGTCAGTTGTCTTAAATCTATGTCCCCTGGTTCTAGAATTCTCCAACAAGGGAAACATTTTTATCCTGTCTACTCTATCTCTTCCTCTCATAATTTTGCACACCTTTATCAAGTCACACTCAGCCTTATTCGTTCCAAGGAAAATAATCCCAAAATAATCCGATCTCTCCTCATAGTCACACTTTTCTAGCCCTGGAAACATTCTTGCAAACCTCCTCTGCACTCTTTCCACAACATATATGTCCTTCCTGTAATATGGTGACCAGAACTGCACACAATACTCCACTTGTTGCCTCACCAGTGTTTTATACAATTCCAACATTAGATCCTTATTTTTATATTCCATACCTCTGCCAATGAAGGAGAGCATTCCATATGCCTTCTTTATAACTTTGTCTACTTGAACTGCTGCCTTTAGGGACCTGTGCATTTGTACACCAAAATCTCTCGCTTCATCTTAGTATATTCCCGTTTTCCCATATCAATGGAAGATCGAGGGTGGCACAATGGTTAGCACTGATGCCTCACTGCGCCAGGGACCCGGGTTCGATTCCCGGCTTGGGTCACCATCTGTGCAGAGTCTGCGCGTTCTCCCCGTGTCTGCGTGGGTTTCCTCCGGGTGCTCTGGTTTCCTCCCACAGTCTGAAAGACGTGCTGGTTAGGTGCATTGGCCATGCTAAATTCTCCCTCAGGCGCTGGGGTGTGGGGCGACTAGGGGATTTTCACAGTAGCTTCATTGCAGTGTTAGTGTAAGCCTACTTGTGACGCTAACAAATAAACTAAAAAAAATTGGAAGATTATGGCAAGCCTTTCCAATATTTCCACCCCCCCACTCCCATTAGCAATCTGGGATGCAAACGATCCAAACGGAATGACTTATATCTACTTGAAGCAGACCCGACTTTTCCAGTACCTCCTCCCTCTTAATTTTCACCCTATCCATTGCCTCTAACTATCTCCACTTGTACTGAGACTTTGTTAGATTCCTCTGCCTTAGCAAGCATAAACTTTCCTCTGCCATCTGTCCCCACAAATCTGTTGATCTGATCTGGAAGGGAGTGCAGGTTTCCACTCGGAGAAAGAGCTTGGGGCTCCGAAAGCTAGTGCTGCCAAATAAACCTGTTGGACTTTAACCTGGTGTTGTGAGACTTCTTACTGTGTAAAATACCAGCCAGAGTAAGATTCTCCCACTCCCTTTGTAAATATATATTAGGAGTATTTGCACAATAAACATAATATCCCATGTCTTAGAATAAAATAGTCCCACACATTTCCTTTAAGACCTTCCAGTAAACAGATGTGATTGACAAAAGTCCTTTTAAGGGTTGGTGTGATGTATGTACATATTATATGTTGGGCTGTGATATATGTATACAATGTATGTTGGGGTTTTGGGGTGCATACCGCCCCTTTAAGAGTGTGGGTCAGGTGATCCCTGGTGGATTAGCTCCTCCTAGTGTGGGACCTGATTGTACAGTCTGAGATCTGAGTGTAGAACAGTGCACACCTATAATAAAGAGCTCCCACTGTTCAAGTTACCAAGCCTACCTCCTAGTTCTTCAGACACAGTATGTTGATAGGTGCATACATAATTTTGCTCTTCCGCCTGCCACGGGAATTGGACCGGGCGATGGAAAGGTCCATTGACCTCAGGCAGGATTTAACAGTTTCAGGACAAGTGAGGCCATAAAATCCCACCCAATAACTCACAATGACGATAATGATATTTTACATGGTTTCTTTTAGTTTTTTTTGGACTTTAAGATGCTCCTTAAAACCTTCCTCTTTGATCCATCCTAATATTTCCTCATGCAATTCAATGTTAAAGCTCCTATGAAGTCCCTTTATTTATCATGTGTCTCAAACAGTGGCACTGGCTTTGAGACACATATATTCTGCGAGACGTCCAAGACTTAAAACACTGAACCCTATGGCATTCAGCTGCAAAGTCAGAGATTCGATTAGTTTGACATCATAGAATCCCTACAGTGCAGAAGCAGGCCATTCAGCCCATCCAGTCTACATCGACAGTCCGACAGAGCATCTTACACTATATTCTTAACCCCGTACATTTATCCTGCTAATCCTCCTAACCTACACATCTTTCGACACTAAGGGGCAATTTAGCATGGCCAATCCACCTAACCTGCACATCTTTGGACTGCGAGAAGAAACTGGAGCATCCGGAGTACATGACAGAGGAAGACAGCAGTAGTGTAGCAGAGTTTACCAGCACCTTGGGAAAAGGTGGAAACAGGTCACTTTGTAAAGGAAGGGGTGGGGACGGAAAATATCCAAAATTTCTTTTGACTACAGGTCACAACGCAGGCCTGGAACTCCACATATGCTTATGGGGGGGGCACGGTGGCACAATGGTTAGCACTGCTGCCTCACAGTGCCAGGGACCCGGGTTCGATTTCAGCCTTGCGTGACTGTCTGTGTGGAGTTTGCACGTTCTCCCCGTGTCTGCGTGGGTTTCCTCCGGGTGCTCCAGTTTCCTCCCACAGTCCAAAAGGTGGGCTGGTTAGGTGGATTGGCCAGGCTAAATTCTCCCTCAGTGTACAAGCGCCAGACTGTGGCGACGAGAGGATTTTCACCGTAACTTCATTGCAGTGTTAATGGGAGCCTACTTGTGAGTAATAAATAAACTCCTACCAGATGCCAGGCAAGATGCCCGCTCTGACTCAATGTACCAGCTCACTGATCCAAATACAACAGGCCAATGGAGAGTAAATTCCTGGTCAGGGGGTCCCTTCCCTGGTCATTTGCAATGTGGCACTGTGGAAATTGGTGGGGTGATTGAAAGCCCTGGGGTATCCGTGATCCAATCTAATTTCCAGACTTCCTGCAAGAGCACACTGGAAGAGCAACTGATGTTCATTCTTCCCCCTATCTGCCCACTCAGGTTTACAGAGCAGTATTAGAGAAGAAGAGCAAGAGAGTCAACCCCAGTGTACTTGGCCATCAGTGCGTGTGGGACCTGACTCTGTGCAAATTGTTACTGTATTTCCTTCAACAGCAATTATATTTTAAAAGTACTTCATTGGCTGCAGAGAGCTTTGGGACATACTGTGGTCATGAAAAGTGTCGTGTAAATAAATACAAGGCTTGCTTTAGAAAAGGTCAGGAAAAGTCAAGCCACTCTCACAAGTCATAGATTTAGAATCATAGAATCATAGAATCCCTGCAGTGCAGAAGATGCCATTCGGTCCATTGGGTCTGCACTGATTCTCTGACAGAGTATCTTACCCAGACTCACTCTCCCGCCCTCTCCCTGTAACCCCACACATTTATCCCACTAATCCCCCTAACCTACGCATCTTAGGACACTAAGGAGCAATTTATCATGGCCAATCCACCTGGAGTGTGGGAGGAAACCAGAGCACCCGGAGGAAATCCCCACAGACACGGGGAGAACGTGTAAACTCCGCACAGACAGTCACCCAGGGTTGGAATCAAACCTGGGTCCTGGGTGCTGTGAGGCAGTAGGGCTAACCACTGTGCCACTATGCCACCCAAATGAATGAAAAATAAATGCATAAAACCCATCTTGCATAAAATCATGATAGATTGTTTAGAATAATATAGCTGATAAAATGTTTGAGTGGAACAACAGTTGAAAATGCAGCTGGATGTTTTGCCTGAGTCAGTAACAAGCTTTTCTTAGACTTTTCTACATGCTTATGTTTTGTTTTATTTCTTTTTCGATTGCTGTGGTCCAGCAGTTAGTTAATTGCAAGTAAAACACATCTACAGCTTAAGGAAAACCAATACATCTCACTTCAACGGTGTGTGCAGAAATTCTAATCATGATGACCCAGCTTGGAGTGCACTAGGCTGGCCAGCAGATGGAGCCCATGTTCCATTAGGTCTTTGCAATCCCTAACAAATTTGTTATGAAAATTAAACAAGTTTTATTCATTTACAATTTGTGGACATGACAGCAGTGAGTCTACTATATGTGTGTCGCTAAAAGTAGTGCGTTGGACTCTGACTGGTGGCAATCATGTTCTAAATGTGATACTGACTAATATTTAGTTTTCCTTGTGGCAAGGATCTACTGCCTCACAGCGCCAGGGACCCGGGTTCGATTCCAGCCTTGGGTCACTGTCTGTGTGGAGTTTGCACATTCCCACCGTGTCTGCATGGGTTTCCTCCGGGTGCTCCGGTTTCCTCCCACAGTCCAAAGATGTGCAGGTTAGGTGGATTGGCCATGCTAAATTGCCTTTTAGCGTCCCAAGATGTGTAGCCATGATGTGGAGATGCCGGCGTTGGACAGGGGTAGGCACAGTAAGAAGTCTCACAACACCAGGTTAAAGTCCAACAGGGGTTTATTTGGAATCACAAGCTTTTGGAGCGCTGCTCCACTCACCTGATGAAGGAGCAGCGCTCCGAAAGCTCGTGATTCCAAATAAACCTGTTGGACTTTAGAATCATAAAACCCGACAGTGCAGACCCGGTGTGTGAGACTTCTTAAGATGTGTAGGTTAGGGGGATTAGTGGGGTAAATACGTGGGATTACGGGAATAAGGCCTGGGTTAGATGCACTTTCAGAGGGTCCAAAGATGTGCGGGTTAGGTTGATTGGCCAGGTTAAAAATTGCCCCTTAGAGTCCTGAGATACGTAGGTTAGAGGGATTAGCGGGTAAATATGTGGGGGTAGGACCTGGGTGGGATTGTGGTCGGTGCAGACTCGATGGGCCGAATGGCCTCCTTCTGCACTGTAGGGTTTCTATGATTCTATGATTCTATGGTCAGTGCAGACTCGATGGGCCAAATGGCTTGCTTCTTCACTGCAGGGATTCTACGACTCTGTGATTATAATGTGAGCATCTTGTGTGAGTCGTGTTGTAGAGGATATTGTTTTGGTGCCAAGATGAAAGGTGGAAGCAATTTTTTATGGGTGCTAAACCTAGATTTCAGTGTTGGCCCAATCAGTCTGAATGACCTTTCCTCAGTCCTCTGATATATACTCTCAAATAAACTTAACAATGGAAACTACAGCAAATCCAGGCTACTTATCACTGAGATTCACTCACCAACTTAACACAGTACATTTCTCCTGTTCTCAATCCACTCAACCAGCTGCCCACAAGCGGGGAATTGATGCAGTCAGCTCAAGATGCGAAGTACCCTCTGGCTGGGCAATCCCAATACAATCTGCCGCTCATTGTTGAGAGGAGTCTGGGGCCTAGGCGGATCCAGCAGGACGTCACACGGACCCAACGTGGGAGGCACAGGAGGGGAGAATAGAAATAGGAAAAGTATCAGGTCAGAAGCTTTGCTGGTATCCCAGTGAGGTTAGACACGAAGTAACTGATCTCCACAAAGATCAGAAAGGTCATAGGTTCAACCCCTGGCCTACATGGATTTAGCTGAACTTTAACCTTGGCATTCCATCATGATTAGAGAGGGGGAGAAATAGCCAAGATTCTTAACTCTAAACACTATTCGGTGAATTCTATTGGAAGTTCTGATAGTATTCTCCATGAGTAAATAACAATATTCATTATCATATTGCATGAATTATTGGAGGGATCAACTCCACCATCTCCTCCTTCAAGATACTCCGACTTCTTTGAACAACCTGTCAGCCATTTATCTATTATCTCCTAATTTGGCTTGGGGTCTTTGGCACAGAATCCCGACAGGAGGCCATTTGGCCCATCAAGTCTGCACTGACTCTTTGAAAGAGCATCTTACCCAGGCCCATCCCACTTGATCAATCACTATTAGGCCCACCTAACCTGCACACCTTTGGACACTAAGGGAAAACTTAGCATGGCTAATCCACCTAACCTGCGCATCTTTGGGCACTAAGAGGCAATTTAGCATGGCTAATCCACCCAACCTGCGCATCTTTGGATTGCGGGAGGAAAACAGAACTCCCGGAGGAAACCCACAAACACACGGGAAGAATGTGCAAACTCCACACAGACAGTGACCTGAGGCTGGAATTGAACCCGGGTCCCTGGCGCTGTGAGGCAGCAGTGCTAACCACTAAGCCCCGGTTGATAACATTCCTGTGAATCACTTTGGGACATTTTACCACATTAAAGGCACAGTATCAATTCAAGTTATTGTTACTGCTGTCCACTGGCATCTCTTGAAGCAAATTCCAACAAGCTTTTAAGAAGGAGCAAGAGGCAATTAGGGAAAAATATTGGACAAAAAAGTTTGCGATTGTTAAATGGAAGCTGGAATTGGTTGAATATTGACTGGTTTGAACTTGCTTTTATTACAGAGAGAGGATCCCCAATATTCTGCAATATTGGCAAGCGAACAGTATTAGTTGTCTGCGAAAGGGGGGCGGGGGGGGGGTGCGGGGGTTGGTAGAATTCCAGCGATGTTGTTCATGTGTATTGTTGAGTCTTACTGGAATTGATTATGGAGCTATCTGGTACATTTCACACAATGAAAGGGCTCGACATTATGGGCTGGATTTCCATCCTTGAGTCAGGCAGGGGGGCGTTGGGCAAATTTCCCACTCAGTCTAAACACTTCAGGAGAAAGTGCCGGAAGGAGAGGATTTTTAATGAGAGGCAGGGAGGGGAGGGGGAGTTGGGCCATTTGACTTGGGAAAGCGTTACCAGGAGACACGCTATTGAAAAGACCAGCCTCAGTGTTCTGACACATTATCCCAGTTAAAATAAAAGCAGAAAGGCCCTCCAGCCATCATCCCTCACAACCCTCCTCTTCATGCTCTGTCCATGCTGCTTCATGCCCTCCACACACCCCTATGGCCAATGTGCTGCCTACGCTTAGCTATGGTACTTCCATATCCATTCTGTGGTCTCTCCACACTGACATCAAAGTTAAGAAAGTCCACTACGCCTCTCAAGAGGCTAAGGAAATTCAGCATGTCCACTATGACTCTCACCAATGTTTACAGATGTACCATAGAAAGCATCCTTTCTGGTTGTATCACAGCTTGGTCTGGCTCCTGCTCTGACCAAGACCGCAAGAACCTACAAAGGGTTGTGAACATAGGCCAGTCCATCACACAAACCAGCTTCCCATCCATTGACTCTGTCTACACTTCCTGCTGCCTTGGAAAAGCAGCCAGCATAATCAAGGACCCCACGCACTCTGGACATACTTTCTTCCACCTTCTTACGCCGGGAAAAAGACACAGGAGTCTGACAGCACATACCAACCAGCTCAAGAGTAACTTATTCTCTGTTGCCATTGGACTTTTGAATGGACCTACTATATTATTAGGCTGATCTTTCTCCACACCCAAGCTGTTACTGTAACACTATATTCTGCACTCTCTCCTTTCCTTCTCCCTGATGTACTCTATGAATGGTGTGTTTTGTTTGTACAGTGCACAAGAAACAATACTTTTCACTGTATACCAATATATGTGATAATAATAAATCAATCAAATTTCACCTGCTATATACTGTACAGAAACAAAGAACACTACAGTGACTGCAGTGCATGTAAAACATTTTTTTCAGAGGTCATTCATTGATAACTTTCCACTTTCTTAAAAAACACCTTACTACAAACCAATAAAAATGTCCACCATCCAGATCATTTAAAGTATCAATAGTTGAAAGAGCAAACACTTGTCACCTCATTATCCCATGTAAATAAACATTTAAAATTGACAGCACAGACCAGAAAGCCAGAGCTGTGAATCTAGTAATGTTATCCCTGGGGCTTTGATGTTTTAGCATTGTGATGGATTCCTGGGCTCTTAGCCAAGAATATATAATGAGTTTTGGCTGATAGCCCAGATATCCATTAGCCTGCTGAAACACCTGAACCCCAGGGGAAACATTGCTTGATTGACAGCCCTGGCTCTCTGGTTTGTGCTGTCAATTTCCTAATGTCTATTTATATAAGATAAAAAGGTTTCAAGTGCTTACAGTTTCAGCTATTGATATTTTAAATGTTCTGGATTATTGATACTTTTATTGGGCTGTTGTGTGAAGGTTTTTTAAAAGGAAGTGGATAGTTATCAATAAATGATTTCTGTTTTGAAAAGCTTTTCTTTACACATATATAAGAACATAAGAACATAAGAAATAGGAGCAGGAGTAGGCCATCTAGCCCCTCGAGCCTGCCCCACCATTCAATAAGATCATGGCTGATCTGAAGTGGATCAGTTCCACTTACCCGCCTGATCCCTATAACCCCTAATTCCCTTACCGATCAGGAATCCATCTATCCGTGATTTAAACATATTCAACGAGGTAGCCTCCACCACTTCAGTGGGCAGAGAATTCCAGAGATTCACCACCGTCTGAGAGAAGAAGTTCCTCCTCAACTCTGTCCTAAACTGAGCCCCCTTTATTTTGAGGCTGTGCCCTCTAGTTCTAGTTTCCTTTCTAAGTGGAAAGAATCTCTCCACCTCTACCCTATCCAGCCCGTTCATTATCTTATAGGTCTCTATAAGATCCCCCCTCAGCCTTCTAAATTCCAACGAATACAAACCCAATCTGCTCAGTCTCTCCTCATAATCATCACCCCTCATTTCTGGTATCAACCTGGTGAACCTTCTCTGCACTCCCTCCAAGGCCAATATATCCTTCCGCAAATAAGAGGACCAATACCAATACCAATCAGTGAGGGAATGCTGCTCGGGCTGCAGTGGAGAGTGACAGTTGGTGTCTCACTGTGGGAGTGCTGCTCGGGCTGCAGTGGAGAGTGACAGTTGGTGTCTCACTGTGGGAGTGCTGCTCGGGCTGCAGTGGAGAGTGACAGTTGGTGTCTCACTGTGGGAGTGCTGCTCGGGCTGCAGTAGAGTGTGACAGTTGGTGTCTCAGTGAGGGAGTGTTGCTCGGGCTGCAGTGGAGAGTGACAGTTGGTGTCTCAGTGTGGGAGTGCTGCTCGGGCTGCAGTAGAGTGTGACAGTTGGTGTCTCAGTGAGGGAGTGTTGCTCGGGCTGCAGTGGAGAGTGACAGTTGGTGTCTCACTGAGGGAGTGTTGCTCGGGCTGCAGTGGAGAGTGACAGTTGGGGAAGTGTGGGGAAGTTTTTTGTTTTCTTTTTTTCTTGCTGGTAATGGCTTCAGGGATGGCAGTTCAGGCAGTATGCTGCATCTCCTGTGGGATGTATGTGGTGAGGAAATCCAGTAGTGTTTCAGGAGATTTTAGTTGTAAGAAGTGCATTAGATTGCAGCTTCTGGAGGAGCGTGTAAAGGAGCTGGAGGGGGAGGTAGAGGAACTCCGCATAATTCGGGAGGCGGAGGTGGAAGTTGATAGGAGTTATAGAGAAATAGTAACTCCTAGAAATGAGGCTTGGGTCAATGCCAGGAGGAGGGGTAAGAAGCAATCGGGAAGACAATCCCCTGGGGCGGTTCCCCTCCATAATAGGTTTTCGGTGCTGGAGGCTACAGTTGAGGAGGAATCAACTGAGCATAGAGAGCAGATCTCTGGGGGTGAGCCGAGTGAGAAAGCTCAGGTGGTTAGGGGCTGTAAAAGACTGGGCCTTGTGATTGGGGACTCCACAATTAAGGAGACAGATAGGAGGGTCGGAACTAAAGGTAGGGACTCAGGGTTGGTGTGTTGCCTACCAGGGGCTGGGGTCCGGGATGTGTCTGACAGGGTATTCAGGACTCTTAGGGGGGAGGGAGATAAACCACAAGTTATTGTACATGTGGGGATACACGACATAGGGAGGATAGGGGAAGGGGATATTAGGCAGGGATTTATGGAGTTGGGGTGGAAACTAAAGGCCAAGACTGACAGAGTGGTTATCTCTGGACTCTTGCCTGTACCACGGGATAGTTTAGAGAGGAATAGGGAGAGGGAAGGTTTGAATTCATGGCTGAGGGGATGGTGCAGGAGGGAGGGGTTCAGGTACTTAAGCAATTGGGGCTCGTACTGGGGAAGGTGTGACCTCTATGAGAAGGATGGTCTACACCTTAATCAGAAGGGGACCAATATCCTGGGGGGTAAATTTGCTAAGGCCATGCAGGGAGGTTTAAACTGATTCGGGGGGGGGGAGGGATCCTGAGTAGTGGGGCTGAAAGTGAGGGATGCATGGATGGGGACTGCAATGCACGGCATTGCAGAGGTGGGGTGGAGCAGGGTTTGAAATGTGTATACTTCAATGCCAGGAGTATTCGCAATAAAGTGGGTGAACTTGCAGCGTGGATCAGTACCTGGGACTTCGATGTTGTGGCTATTTCAGAGACATGGATAGAGCAGGGGCAGGAATGGATGCTGCAGGTCCCGGGGTTCAAATGTTTTAGTCGAAGTAGGGAAGGAGGTAGAAGAGGGGGAGGGGTAGCATTATTGGTCAGAGATTGTATCACAGTGTCAGAGAGGAGGTTTGATGAGGACTTATCTGTTGAGGTAGTATGGGCGGAGATTAGAAATAGGAGAGGAGAGGTCACCCTGTTGGGAGTCTTTTATAGACCTCCTAAAAGTTCTAGAGAGGTTGAGGAAAGGATTGCGGAGTCAATCCTGCTTAGGAGTGAAAGTAATAGGGCAATTGTTATGGGGGATTTTAACTTGACTAATATTGACTGGAATTGTTATAGCTCTAGCTCGTTAGAGGGGTCAGTTTTTGTTCAAAGCGTGCAGGAAGGTTTTTTGACTCAGTATGTAGACAGGCCAACTAGAGGTGAGGCTATATTGGATCTGGTGCTGGGAAATGAGCCAGACCAGGTGCTAGACTTGGAAGTTGGTGTGCATTTTGGTGATAGTGACCACAATTCGGTTACGTTCACCTTAGTGATGGAAAGGGATAGGCATGAACCTCGGGCCAATGGTTTTAGCTGGGGGAAGGGTAATTATGAGGCTATTAGGAGAGAATTAGGAAACATAGGTTGGACTAGGAGATTACAGGGACTGGGAACGTCCGACATGTGGAGTTTTTTCAAGGAGCAGCTACTGCGAGTCTGTGATAGGTATGTCCCTGTCAGGCAAGGAGGAATTGGTAGGGCTAGGGAACCGTGGTGCACCAAAAAAGTTTCTTTGTTGGTTAAAAAGAAAAAGGAGGCTTATGTTCGGATGAGACGTGAGCACTCGGGTAGTGCACTAGAAAGCTTTAGATTGGCTAAGAGGGAGTTGAAGAGCGAGCTTAGAAGGGCTAAAAGGGGACATGAGAAGACTTTGGCGGATAGGGTTAAAGAGAATCCTAAGGCGTTCTATAGGTATGTCAAGAACAGAAGGTTGGTTAGGGCAAGTTTAGGGCCAGTTATAGATGGCAGAGGGAAGTTATGTGTGGAACCGGAGGAGATTGGTGAAGCATTGAACCAATATTTCTCTTCGGTGTTCACGCAAGGGGACATGAATATAGCTGAGGAGGACACTGGGTTGCAAGGGAGTAGAATAGACAGTATTACAGTTGATAAGGAGGATGTGCAGGATATTCTGGAGGGTCTGAAAATAGATAAATCCCCTGGTCCGGATGGGATTTATCCAAGGATTCTCTGGGAGGCAAGAGAAGTGATTGCAGAGCCTCTGGCTCTGATCTTCAGGTCGTCGTTGGCCTCTGGTATAGTACCAGAAGATTGGAGGTTAGCGAATGTTGTCCCATTGTTTAAGAAGGGGAACAGAGACTTCCCCGGGAATTATAGACCGGTGAGTCTCACTTCTGTTGTCGGCAAGATGTTGGAAAAAATTATAAGGGATAGGATTTATAGTTATTTGGAGAGTAATGAATTGATAGGTGATAGTCAGCATGGTTTTGTGGCAGGTAGGTCGTGCCTTACTAACCTTATTGAGTTTTTTGAGAAAGTGACCAAGGAGGTGGATGGGGGCAAGGCAGTGGACGTGGTATATATGGATTTTAGTAAGGCGTTTGATAAGGCTCACCATGGTAGGCTTCTGCAGAAAATGCAGATGTATGGGATTGGGGGTGATCTAGGAAATTGGATCAGGAATTGGCTAGCGGATAGGAAACAGAGGGTGGTGGTTGATAGTAAATATTCATCATGGAGTGCGGTTACAAGTGGTGTACCTCAGGGATCTGTTTTGGGGCCACTGCTGTTTGTAATATTTATTAATGATCTGGATGAGGGTATAGTTGGGTGGATTAGCAAATTTGCTGATGACACCAAAGTCGGTGGTGTGGTAGACAGTGAGGAAGGGTGTCGTAGTTTGCAGGAAGACTTAGACAGGTTGCAAAGTTGGGCCGAGAGGTGGCGGATGGAGTTTAATGCGGAGAAGTGTGAGGTAATTCACTTTGGTAGGAATAACAGATGTGTTGAGTATAGGGCTAACGGGAGGACTTTGAATAGTGTGGAGGAGCAGAGGGATCTAGGTGTATGTGTGCATAGATCCCTGAAAGTTGGGAATCAAGTAGATAAGGTTGTTAAGAAGGCATATGGTGTCTTGGCGTTTATTGGTAGGGGGATTGAATTTAGGAGTCGTAGCGTTATGTTGCAACTGTACACAACTCTGGTGCGGCCGCACTTGGAGTACTGTGTGCAGTTCTGGTCCCCACATTACAGGAAGGATGTGGAGGCTTTGGAGAGGGTGCAGAGGAGGTTTACCAGGATGTTGCCTGGTATGGAGGGGAGATCCTATGAGGAGAGGCTGAGGGATTTGGGATTGTTTTCGCTGGAAAGGCGGCGGCTAAGAGGGGATCTTATTGAAACATATAAGATGATTAGAGGTTTAGATAGGGTGGATAGTGATAGCCTTTTTCCTCTGATGGAGAAATCCAGCACGAGGGGGCATGGCTTTAAATTGAGGGGGGGTAGTTATAGAACCGATGTCAGGGGTAGGTTCTTTACCCAGAGGGTGGTGAGGGATTGGAATGCCCTGCCAGCATCAGTAGTAAATGCGCCTAGTTTGGTGGCGTTTAAGAGATCCGTAGATAGGTTCATGGACGAAAAGAAATTGGTTTAGGTTGGAGGGTCACAGTTTTTTTTTTTTTAACTGGTCGGTGCAACATCGTGGGCCGAAGGGCCTGTTCTGCGCTGTAATGTTCTATGTTCTATGTTCTAATACTGCACACAGAAGGCTGTGGAGGCCGAGACGTTGAGCGTCTTCAAGACAGAAATTGATAAATTCTTGATTTCTCGAGGAATTAAGGGCTATGGGGAGAGAGCGGGTAAATGGAGTTGAAATCAACCATGATTGAATGGTGGAGTGGACTCGATGGGCCGAATGGCCTTACTTCCGCTCCTATGTCTTATGGTCTTATGGTATTCAAGCTGTGGCCTCACCAATGCCCTGTACAGATGCAGCAAGACATCTCTGATTTTATATTCTATCTCCCTTGCGATATAGGCCAACATCCCATTTGCCTTCTTACCTGTTGCACCTGCAGACTGGGTTTTTGCGTCTCATGCACAAGGACCTCCAGGTCCCTCTGCACAGCAGCATGTTGTAATTTCTTTCCATTTAGATAATAATCCAATTTGCTGTTATTTCTTCCAAAGTGAAT
Organism: Mustelus asterias; assembly: GCF_964213995.1. Lineage (NCBI taxonomy): Eukaryota > Metazoa > Chordata > Chondrichthyes > Carcharhiniformes > Triakidae > Mustelus > Mustelus asterias. The sequence goes on along the minus strand of NC_135825.1, from coordinate 15,782,568 downwards.
AACCTCGCATTTGTTAACGTTATACTCCATCTGCCAGATCCTCGCCCACTCACTCAGCCTGTCCAAATCTCTCTGCAGACCTTCTACGTCCTCCACACGATTCACTTTTCCACTTATCTTTGTGTCGTCTGCAAACTTTGTTACCCTACACTCAGTCCCCTCCTCCAGATCGTCTATATAAATGGTAAATAGTTGAGGCCCCAGTACCGATCCCTGCGGCACGCCACTAGTTACCATCTGCCAACCAGAAAAGCACCCATTTATTCTGACTCTCTGCTTCCTGTCAGATAGCCAATCCCCAATCCACGCCAACACCCTACCCCCAACTCCGTGTGACCCAATCTTCTTCAGCAACCTTTTGTGAGGCACCTTATCAAACGCCTTTTGGAAATCCAAAAACACCGCATCCATCGGTTCCCCTCCGTCAACCGCACTAGTCACATCTTCATAAAAATCCAACAAGTTCGTCAAGCACGACTTTCCCCTCATGAATCCATGCTGCGTCTGCTTAATCGAACCATTCTTATCCAGATGGCCTGCTATTTCTTCTTTAATGATGGATTCCAGCATTTTCCCAACTACAGACGTTAAGCTAACCGGCCTGTAGTTACCCGCCTTTTGTCTATTTCCTTTTTTAAACAGCGGCGTAACATTAGCCGTATAGGCTTCATATACACTGGGCTTCATATACACTTAGCCGTATAGGCTTCATATACACATATATAGGCTTCATATACACTGTATGCTGGGTGAATGGGCAGGCAAGTGCTATAGAACATAGAACATTACAGTGCAGTACAGGCCCTTCGGCCCTCGATGTTGCGCCGACCAGTGGAACCAATCTAAAGCCCCTCTAATCTACACTATTCCAATATCATCCATATGTTTATCCAATAACCACTTGAACGCTCTCAACGTTGACGAGACCACCACTGCTGCAGGCAGGGCATTCCACGCCCTTACTACTCTCTGAGTAAAGAACCGACCTCTAACAGCTGTCCTATATCTCTCACCCCTCAATTTAAAGCTATGTCCCCTTGTGCTAGCCAACACCATCTGAGGAAAAAGGCTCTCACTATCCACCCTATCTAATCCTCTGATCATCTTGTATGCCTCTATTAAGTCACCTCTTAACCTTCTTCTCTCTAACGAAAACAACCTCAAGCCCCTCAGCCTTTCCTCATACGATTTTCCCACCATACCAGGCAACATCCTGGTAAATCTCCTCTGCACCCTTTCCAACACTTCCACATCGTTCCTATAATACGACGACCAGAACTGTACGCAATACTCCAAATGCGGCCGCACCAGTGTTTTGTACAGTTGCAGCATGACCTCCTGGCTCCGAAACTCAATCGCTCTACCAATAAAAGCTAACACACCGTACGCCTTCTTAACAACCCTATCAACCTGGGTGCCAACTTTCAGGGATCTATGCACATGGACACCTAGATCAGAGGGCCTCTGTTCATCCACACTACCAAGTATCTTACCATTAGCCCAGTACTCTGTATTCCTGTTACTCCTTCCAAAGTGAATCACCTCACACTTTTCCGCATTAAACTCCATTTGCCACCTCTCTGCCCAGCTCTTGCAGCTTATCTATGTCCCTCTGTAACCTGCCACTTCCCTCCGCACTGTCTACAACTCCACCGACTTTAGTGTCATCCGCAAATTTACTAATCCATCCTTCCTATAGCTTGGTGTGTGGGAATGAGGCGCTATTGGTGCTTCTTTGGGGGACAAACATTAACATGGGGATAAGGAAGGACAATAGAGGGTGGGTGTACCTCAACACGTGGGCATGAGGGGGCATAAGGGAGGTGGGGTGGGATCCTAAGACCAGATGGGGGTGCATGAAGAGGCTCTTTAAGAACTTAGCTTTCAAAAGGTTCAATCATGCTAACTATGATTCACAACACCTCAGGGGTGCTGTGAACCACGACTCTTTGAAAACCTCCATGAAAATAGCGGAGGATACCTCCATAATGGAGCCAACCAGGTTGGGAGTGCAGGGGGCTGGTTTGTAACCCAAACCAGATCGCACCATTAAAAGGCATGCCCAAAATGCTCGGAATAGAGTTAGGAATCCTGGAATTGAAATCTACCTGGCATTTTTAAAGGGTTCCTGAGTCCTCCTGACTCAGCAAAAATCTAGCTTAACGTCTTGATGCTTTGTTTAAATCTTCTGTCTTATGGAAACAAAAGCATGTGTTGGTGAAAGGTAATAAGCTTCCCGTGTATCCTATTACTCTGCGGCACTATGTGTTACTGTTTCAAAGCACCATACCACTGAGTAACGCTACGTGCTGAAGATAAGTTGCCTGTTAAGTCACCTTGCCTCAGTGAGTAACTGAGTTCCTTTTGCGACCAGAAGATTGTGGGTTTGAGCTTTACTCCAGGACTTGAGCACAAATCTAAGCTGATGCTTCAGCACAAGTAGGAACATAGCGTCGGCTATTTAACGCCTCAGGTCTTGTCCACCACTCACTGACATCATGGCCATTTCTGTCCATCTGTCTTTGGCTCAAAACACTTTTGGTCAACAAAATTCCATCAATCTCATATTTAAGATTAACAATTGCCCTGGCATCAATGGTGTCAGCAGAAGAGCGTTCCAAACTCTATCACCCTTAATGTGCAAAAGTGTTTCTTAACTTCCCTCCGGAAACATCTGCTTCCACCTTTAGGTCATGTCCCCCCTCACCCCTGCCAGCAGACATAGCTTCCCTCTATCCATCCTCTCAGCTCCCATTAACATCTTGAAAACCTAACGCAAATCACCCCTCTGAATGTCAGGGAAAATATAATTCTGGAACTGAGTGAGTCCTGTATTGCTGGCGCCATCTTTAAGTTCAGACATGGGGCTAATGGAAGAAGAGAAGGAGGTTTCCCTTCTTATTCCTGGTCATTGTCCCTCCTTCAACATTACTAGATGCAATAAACTGGTCATTCATCTCCTTTGCTGCTGTGGGATCTTGCTGCTCAGACTGACTACTGCCTTTCCCTAAGTGATTACACTTCACATGTAGTTAAGTTTGTCAGGAAGTGCTTTGGACCTGAGGGCATGTATATCTCAATATCATAGAATAGAATCCCTACAGTGCAGAAGAGGCCATTCAACCCATCGACTCTGCACTGACTCTGACAGAAAATCTTACCTAAGCCCATTCCTTGCTCTATTCTCATAACCCCATGCGTTTACCCTGCTAATCCCCCTAACCTAGAAATTTTGGTGGGTGGCACGGTGGCAAGCACTGCTGCCTCACAGTGCCAGGGACCTGGGTTCAATTCCCAGCTTGGACCACTGTCTGTGCGGAGTCTGCACGTTCTCCCCATGTCGGTGTGGGTTTCCTCGGGTGCTCCGGTTTCCTCCCACTCCGGCCACACTCCGGCACCCATTCGGATACACTGAGGGAGAATTTAGCATGGCCAATGCAGCACGTCTTTCGGACTGTCAGAGAAAACTGGAGCACCTGGAGGATCTGCACCACGCAGATACGGGGAGAACGTGCAAACTCCACGCAGACAGTGACCCAAGTCAGGAATCAAACCCAGGATTCCTGGCGCTGTGAGGCAGCAGTGCTAACCACTGTGCCACCGTGCTGGAGGTTACAGCACCAATGGGGGTCAGTGAGCACTCAGGCCATTATGAAAGGCTCATTTCAATAGAGCTCTGACAAAGAGCCAGCCACTCTCCAAACGTTAGCTCTGTTCTTTCTCCACAGACGCTGTCAGACCTGCAGAGATTTTCCAGCATTTTCTGTTCTTGTTCCAGATTCCGGCATCCACAGCAGTTTGCTTTGATCATTTTATTGAGGATTTAAACCGTGTTAGATGGATTGGCTATGCTAAATTGCCCATTAGTGTCCCAAAATGAGTAGGTGAGATGGATTAGCCATGGTAAATGTGTGGGGTTACGGGGATAGGATGGGGGAAAGAGTCTAGGTAAGGTACTCTGTCAGAGAGAGTCAGTGCAGACTTGATGGGCCATTTGGCCTCCTTCTGCACTGTAGGGATTCAATGATTGTAAACCCCAAATGTACTGCCCTCATTGCTCTGGCAGAACTGGCCTGGAATGTTAAATATCCGTTGGTTGTCTATCATTAACAGCCAATGTTTTTCCTCACAAATGACCTCTTTATCTGTGTGGCCAACATCTTGAGGTGGCACCAAGCAGTTTTCTATTAAGAAAAGCCGTGTCTTTAATTAAACAAGAGTGAGCGAATCATTTGGTTCAAGGCTCATCATGCGTTATAGAAACATAGAAAAACTACAGCACAAACAGGCCCTTCGGCCCCACAAGTTGTGCCGAACATATCCCTACCTTCTAGGCCTACCTATAACTCTCCATCCTATTAAGTCCCATGTACTCATCCAGGAGTCTCTTAAAAGTCCCTATTGAGTTTGCCTCCACCACCACTGACGGCAGCCGATTCCACTCGCCCACCACCCTCTGTGTGAAAAACTTCCCCCTAACATTTCCCCTGTACCTACCCCCCAGCACCTTAAACCTGTGTCCTCCCGTAGCAGCCATTTCCACCCTGGGAAAAAGCCTATGAGAGTCCACCCGATCTATGCCTCTCAGCATCTTATATACCTCTATTAGGTCTCCTCTCATCCTACGTCTCTCCAAGGAGAAAAGACCGAGCTCCCTCAGCCTATCCTCATAAGGCATGCCATTCAATTCATGTACTACTTGTATAAGTCCTTCTCCAAACCAATTTAGGATCATGTTACTGATGATTCTTCATCTCCTATCATTGTTTACTGTGTTCTCATAGAAACACAGAAGATAGGAGCAGGAGGAGGCCATTTGGCCCTTCGAGCCTGCTCCACCATCCAATAGAATCATGTCTGATAATCCAACTCAATAGCCTAATTCTGCTTTCTCCCCATAACCTTTGATCCCATTCTCCCCAAGTGCTATATCCAGCCGCCTCTTGAATACATTCAATGTTTTGACATCGACTACTTCCTGTGGAAATGAATTCCACAGGCTCACCACTCTTTGGGCGAAGAAATGTCTCCTTACCTCCGTCCTAAATGGTCTACCCTGAATCCTCAGACTGTGACCCCTGGTTCTGGACTCCCCCACCATCGGAGTGGGGGGGGGGGGGGGATTCTGATTCAAAGAGTTGTGATGAAATCCAGCCATGAAAGGAGATAATGGTTTTACTTGCTGGGCCATTATTGTTCTAACTCATTGCTCTGCTCTCCTCGGTATCCTGACCACTGTTTATCCCTCAGCTGACATCACTCAAAGAGATTTTCAGGTAGTGATTGCACTGTTATTGATGAAAGTTGTTGTCCTTCATGTTTTCCTAAACTATGATGTGGAGATGCTGGCGTTGGACTGGTGTAAGCAAAGTAAGAAGTCTCACAACACCAGGTTAAAGTCCAACAGGTTCCTAAACTACAACAATGACTATATATCAAAAAGTAGTCTATTGGCTGCAAAGCACTTTGGGACATTCTGAGGTTGTGAAAGGGGCTACATAAATGCAAGGCTTTCTTACTCAAAATGCAACAATATGGGGCAGATTAGGTGGATTGGCCATGCTATATTGCCCCCTAGTGTCCCAAGGTCTGTAGTTTAGTGGGATTATTGGAGAGGTGATGGCCTAGTGGTATTATCGCTGGATGATTAACCCAGAAATTTAGCCAATGTTCTGGGGACCCAGGTTCAAATCCTGTCACGGCAGGTGGTGAAATTTGAATTAATTTTTAAAAAATGTTGGCCAAATCCCATGAATGAATTTAAAAATTTGATCCGACAATGGGGGAAAGACACTCACAAAGCAAAGCCCCTTGAAACATGAAACAAAACCAGGGCCAGCTATCAAAATTATTATTGGTAATGACATTCAGGAAGAACCGCTGCTGCTCTTCAAAATAGTGCCATTCGAGAGGGCAGATGGCACTTTAGTTTAATATCTCAACCGAAAGGTATTAAATAGGCCCTGGTATAAACCCACCAATATAACAAATCCATTCAACATCATAATTGCTTTAAAGACACAATAGGCGGGAAAACCCATCGAGGCAGGCAACATCTGTCAAAAGCCAAGTTTTGAAGTCTCTTAATAAAAGCAAATTACTGCCGATGCTGGAATCTGAAACCAAAAAAGAAAATGCTGGAAAATTACTTACTTGAGAAAGGATATACTGGCACTGGAGGGGGTGCAGAGGAGATTCACTAGGTTGATTCTGGAGTTCAGAGGGTTGGCTTATGAGGAGAGACTGAGTGGACTGGGGTTATACTCATTGGAATTCAGAAGAATGAGGGGAGATCTTACAGTAACATATAAGGTTATGAGGGGAATGGATAAGATAGAAGCAGGGAAGTTGTTTCCACTGGCGGGTGAAACTAGAACTAGGGGGCATAGCCTCAAAATAAGGGGGAGCAGATTTAGGACTGAGTTGAGGAGGAACTTCTTCACACAAAGGGTTGTGAATCTGTGTAATTCCCTGCCCAGTGAGGGAGTTGAGGCTACCCCATTGAATGTTTTTAAGGCAAGGATAGATAAATTTTTGAACAGTAAAGGAATTAAGGGAGCGGGTGGGTAAGTGGAGCTGAGTCCACGAAAAGATCAGCCATGATCTTATTGAATGGCAGAGCAGGCTCGAGGGGCCAGATGGCCTACTCCTGCTCCTAGTTCTTATGTTCTTAAAATCTCAGCAGGTTTGGCAGTATCTGTAAGGAGAGAAAAAAGAGCTGACGTTTCAAGTCCAGATGACCCTTTGTCACAGCTTTGACAAAGGGTCATCTGGACTCAAAACGTCAGCTCTTTTCTCTCCTTACAGATGCTGCCAGACCTGCTGAGATTTTCCAGCATTTTCTCTTTTGGTTTTGAAGTCTCTTATTGTTTGTGAGGACTGAGAATCATGGAATCCCTACAATGCAGAAGGAGGACATTCGGCCCATTAAGTCTGCACCAACAACAATCCCACCCAGGCGCTATCCCCGTAACCCCACGTATTTACCCTCATTAGTCCCCCTGACATGAAGGGCCAATCAACCTAACCCTCACATCTTTGGAGTGTGGGAGGAAACCGGAACACCCAGAGGAAACCCACGCAGACATGAGGAGAATGTACAAACTCCACACAGGCATTTACCCAAGGCTGGAATTGAACCCGGGTCCCTGGTGCTGTGAGGCAGTAGTGCTAACGACTGTGTCACCGTGAGGTGCTGCGAAACATATTTCAGATGTACAGTTTATGAGGAGGATCAACAACAGCAACAACTTGCATCGACATAACACCTTGAATGTAATAAAACATCCCAAGCCATTTCATAGGAGCATTACAGAGCAAACCTTGGCACCAAGCCAAACAAGGTGACATTGTGGCAGGTGACCAAAAGCTTGGTCAAAGTTTAAGGCTTAAAGGAGAAATGAGAGATAGAGAGGAAAGGTTTTTTCAAGGGAGAGGAGAATTCCAGTGCTTAGCACCCAGACAGCTGAAGGCAGGCTACCAATGATAGAAATCATAGAATTATAGAATCGTAAAATCCCTACAGTGCAGAAGAGGCCATTCAGCCGATTAAGTTTGCACGAACTCTCTGACAGGCCCTCTCCCCTACCCTATCCCCATACATTTACCATGACCAATTCATCTAACCTACACATCCTGGGACACTGAGGGGCAATTTAGCATGGCCAGTCCACCTAACCTGCATAACTTTGGGCTGTGACAGGAAACCGGAACACCCAGAGGAAACCCATGTAGACACGGAGAGAATGTTCAAACTCCACACCGACAGTCACCCAAGGTCAGAATTGAACGGGGGTCCCTGGAGCTGTGAGGCGGCAGTGCTAAACACTGTGCCACCCAAATCATATATGATCAAGGGGCCGGAATTAGAGGAATGCAGTTAACTCAGAGGGGTTGTAGGGCTGGGGGAGATTACAGAGATAGGATGGGATTGTGTGGGGGGGGCGGGGGGTGGGGGGGGGCAGGGGGGGGTGGGGGTGGGGGGCTGTGATGCCATAGAAGGATCTGAAAAGGAGGCTGAGAATTTTAAAATCAAGATGTTGCTTAACCAAGAGCCAGTGTCTACAAAAGGTCTTGAATGGAGCCCAATCCATCACGCAAACCAGCCTCCCATCCATTGACTCCATCTACACTTCCCGCTGCCTCGGCAAAGCAGCCAGCATAATTAAAGACCCCACGCACCCCGGACATTCTCTCTTCCACCTTCTTCTGTCGGGAAAAAGATACAAAAATCTGAGGTCACGTATCAACTGACTCAAAAACAGCTTCTTCCCTGCTGCTGTCAGACTTTTGAATGGACCTACCTCACATTAAATTGATCTTTCTCTACACCTTAGCTATGACTGTAACACTACATTCTGCACTCTCTCGTTTCCTTCTCTATGAATGGTATGCTTTGTCTGTATAGCGCGCAAGAACCAATACTTTTCACTGCATGTAACAATAATCAAATCAAATCAAACTCTGTCAACAAAAGCAAGGGGGGGGGATGTGGGTGATTGGGACTGGGTGCGAGTAAGGATGATGTGGAGATGCCGGCATTGGACTGGGGTAAACACAGTAAGAGTTTTAACAACACCAGGTTAAAGTCCAGCAGGTTTATTTGGTAGCAAATACCATTAGCTTTCGGAGCGCTGCTCCTTCGTCAGATGGAGTGGATATTCCATCTGACGAAGGAGCAGGGCTCCGAAAGCTAATGGCATTTGCTGCCAAATAAACCTGTTGGACTTTGACCTGATGTTGTTAAAACTCTTACTGCGAGTAAGGATACAGGTTAGCAGAGACTCAAGGTTCCTGAACAGAGCAAGGGAAAGGATTAGAGAAAATAAATCAGCATATGCGCAAAGAAAAAAAGCGTGACCTGTGATGCGCAATATAACTCATGAGGCTAGAGATGCTTGAGGAAATAAAGGCTTTTATTGACTACAACAATAGAGCTACCATATATAATACACAATCCCAGACTAAAGGGTCCCAGACAGAGCAGTGACCTTTATACCTCTCCCAGGAGGCGGAGCCCGACTGGGATGTACCATAATAACTATATTACAGGTAGAACAGCCCAACCCTAACCCCAACAGTAACATGTAGAATAGCCCAACCCTAACCCCAACAGTAACATATATACAGACTCATAGTACTGGCCAGACCCTGGCTCAGTACTACCTGGTGGGAACCAACGATGGTTCACCACAACCTGTAAAAAGAACAGCAGATGATCAAGTGGTAAAAGTAATAGTAAAGGTGACACAATGAGAGTTATATAGCAGGACGGCTCCATCTAGTGGAAAGCTGTGACCTACACCACGGGAAAATGTTTTGAAAGTTGCCTCTCAATTAATTTTTGACTCTGTGATAACTACATTTAAACTTTAACTCGAGGCAAGTCATCCTAAAAAAGAAGTAATAAAATGTACGTCTGGTGCATAGCAGGGGTTAGTCAACTGGACATGATAAACCCTGTAAACAGGTCAGAAAGAATTAAATTAAGTGCGAGAGGATAGAGGGAAAGAACAAGGGATTGGAGGTAAAGGAGATAAATCATTGGGGTTACTCCGAAAGTGTTGCTTTTCCTTCTCCAAATGAGGCAGGTTGGAAATTAACTGCTGTGCGCGAATGGAATTTTTCTGGCCTAATCGCAGTTCTATTTATTGTTAAATTTAAATAAAGGATAGCATTCAAGGAGGTGGCGACCTTTGCCCTCCAGAGATGAGTGAGAAAATCAAGCATCACAAATAGTTTGCTGCGATTAAAGAGTTTCTCTCATTGCCTCGGTCGGTCAAGAATTGTAAAGAACATCAAACAGATTAAAAAGTAACTAGAAGTTATGCTCCAAAAGAGAGTGTTCGATGTTGTTGTTTGCAAGGCTGCTCCGTGGGCATGACACATGACGATCATTCTTCCAGCCACATAAACTGTTGGCTCAATTGCTTTGCTGCCCCTTGTGTCACATGACCTGAAGACAACGATAGCCTATTGTGGCCTCTGCTAGTCGTTGTTGAAAACAAAAGCATTGTTCAAAAGAAAACCTCTCTCCCCACTTCTATCAGAGTCCCTGGTCATTAAGTCACAGCACACATGGAAGCTATTCAGCCCATTGTGGCTCGGACGGCTCTTGAGAGAGCTTTCCAACTTCTTTTCACTCATTCGTGGCTGGGCCAGCATTTATTGCCCATCCCTAATTGCCCACGAACTGAGCATCTCACTCGGCCATTTCAGAGGGCAGTTAAGAGTCAACCTCATCACCGTGGGTCTGGAGTCACATGTAGGCCAGACCGGGTAAGGACGGCAGATTTCCTTCCCTAAAGGACATTAACTTGCATTAAGTTGATCTTTCTCTACCCTAGCTATGATTGTAACACTACGTTCTGCACTCTCTCGTTTCCTTCTCAATGAACGGTATGCTTTGTCTGTATAGCACACAAGAAACAATATTTTTCACTGTATGTTAATACATGTGACAATAATAAATCAAATCAAGTTAGTGAACCAGATGGGTTTTTCCAGCAATGGTTCCACGGTCATCAGTAGATTCTTAATCCCAGGTATTTTTTATTGGTTTCAAATTCCACCATCTGTCATGGCGGGATTTGAACCCAGGCCCCCAGAGCATTACCCTGGGTCTCTGGATTACTAGTCCAGTGACAATACCACTACGCCACTGCCTCCCCACAATAAGTCCTATTCTGCTACTCTTTCTCCATAACCCTCTAAATGTTACCATTTCAAGTACTTATCCAACTCTCAGTTGGAAGATATCATTGAATCTGCTTTCAACACCTGTTCAGGCAGATCATTACTACTCACTTTAGAGTCATTGGGCGGGATTTTATGGCCTTGCTCGTCCCGAAACCGTAAAATCCCACCTGAGGTCAACGGACATCCCTGTGGTCTGCCCCTCGCCCGCTCCGATTCCCGTGACTAGAATTCCAGTCATAGAGTTTGACAACACAGAAAGAGGCCACTCGGTCCATTGTCTGTGCACCGGCCGTCAAACACATATCTATTCCAACCCCATTTTTCAGCACTTGGTCCATGTCTGTCTACGCTATGGCATTCCAAGTGCTCATCTAAATACCTTTTAAAATGTTGTGAGAGTTCCCGCTTCTACCACCCTTTCAGGCAGTGAGTTCCAGATTCCCACCACCCTCTGGGTGAAAAGGTTTTTCCTCAAATCTCTTCTAAATCTCCTGCGTCTTATCTTAAATCTATGCCTCCTGGTGAATGACCCCACTCTTTATAAATATTATTTAATAGTTTTTAGTTCTTCTGCCAATGAATTCCTTGGCAGGGAGGATGCTTCCTGATCAGGACAGTGGGTCAGGATTATGTCTCAAAATTATTCTGCTCACTGATAAAATAAAGTGCTTGAACACCATGAGGCTGATTCCACGCAGCAGCACAGTAGATTTCAGCAACCAAGTAGGGATTGTTGTGTTTCTCTCCAGCTGCTTACTGAGTGTATATGCATCACCACACTAAATGGGCCACTAAGTCTGAATCACATGAGCTGTTGCATCATTACCCCTCGACCCACTTTACGATCTACCACAACAGAGGTGGAGTCAGGTTATGTCACATTGGTGGAAATTCATAGAATCATAATGTAACAAGTCCTCGGAGGTAGAAGTCCCTTCACCAAAATCACTTTATTTACAAGTCTGACAACTGCACATAGAGTGCTTTCAGTTAGCAGTCTCTACTCGGAGGCCTAGAGGAACTGACACTCCTGGCTAAATACAAAGCAAGAGGCTCCCTGATTGGCCCATCAATTAAAGTCATTACACATAGAATCCCTACAGTGCAGAAAGAGGCCATTGAGCCCATCGAGCCTGCACCGACAACAATCCCACCCAGGCCCTTTCCCCGTAACCCCACATATTTACCCTGCTAATCTCCCTGACACTAAGGGGCAATTGAATATGGCCAATCACCCTAACCCGCACATCTTTGGACTGTGGGAGGGAACCGGAGCACCCGGAGGAAACCCACGCAGATACAGGGAGAACGTGCAAACTCCACACAGTCACCCAAGGCTAGAATTGAACCTCTGTCCCTGGCACTGTGAGGCAACAGTGCTAGGTGCTGTGAGGCAGCAGTGCTAACCACTGTGCCACCCATGGCTGTCTTAGTGAGGGCAGAGATACGTCAGGGTCCAATAGGACACCGTGATTGTGAACAACCTTGTCTCAGCCTCAGATTGAGCCAGATTGCTGTTGCTGTATTAAGAATGGAACCAGAGTTTGAGAGGATGATGAAATCAATGGCAGACCCTCCAGTGAGGGTTGTTGACATAAGTCGTGTGGAGGAAATGATGTTTGTTGAAAGCAAATAGTTAATGATGGTCAGCGAGCAATTTCAATCCACAGCTTAAAACAACACTTCATTTGCCATAAAATGGCTGTATTAAAAAGAGGTGGGTCACCCGTTTAAATTACTTTCCTCCTGCGCTTTGTTTTCTGAATTAAGAGAGAGACAGCTAGTTTGTTATCATGCCTCTGCCAATCCCACCAGCAGACGCTTCAGGAGGCATCCATTAGGAGCCTTGCTTGCTAATTTCCCATTCTTCCAACATGTCGCCTCTCCTTATTCACTCCAATTTCCCAATGTGGTACGAGTGTTGGGTAGGGGGCAGGGGGGAGGCGGGGGGGAGAGGCAGGGATAATCCTACGTTTAACCTCTCAGTGACCCCTCACCTCCCCATTTCAATAGGATGAGCACGCTCGGCAACCCCCCCCCGAGGAGGTTAATTTGACCCAGTCAACAACAACAAAAAAAGCAGGAAATGCCATTCGCAAAATTGTGTGAACAGCCCCACGGCAGTTCCCAAAAGAGTCAACCGAGGCAGGCAAAGTGTTAAAACATCACTGGCTTTCCTCGTGCAATCTGCTATCTCTTGGCTCTTAAATGGTTCCCAGGACTAAATCTGAGAAGGTATGCAATGGTAATAAATCACAGCACACAAAGGAATGTAATACGTTTGATCTCCAAATCCTGCCTCTTGAATACCGCGACGATTACTGGATGGCTTCAGCTTGCTATTGTTTGCAAAAGTGTGCTGAGAAGAGCTTTCCATGCAGTCATTTACATACAGGTGCTAAAGAGGCCTGTGCTGTTGTGCTGACTGTGGCTCAGGTACTCTGCTTTATGCAGTACCTGAATAGAGCACCTCAGATTGGATTGCTCCTTCAGATTAACTTTACAATTTCTTTCTCTGTGAGAGAGCTCAGCCCATGTAAATAAGCATTGTCCCCTCGAGATCTTGCAAATGCCGCCGTTCCTACGTGGTTCACCTGGCCAGAGGCAGCTGAAGGGATCGGATGCTATTCATTGTTGCAAGTCAGTGCCATCAACATACTCTTAACCCTTTGAAGAGTCAACCTTTCTTCATTCATTTTGATTTTTCGATGCTTTTGTTTATGTTTGCCAAACGAGGCAGATTACAGAGGGTAACCTTACCAAGTAAGGTGCCCTTAAGTGCCTAATTGACGCCATTTAAGGACCGCTTCCCACCTTTTCCACAACCAGCCTCCACACCCAGCCCCCCTCCTCCCCCCAATCCTATAGCTCCATTCACCTGTGGAGCCTTCCCTCCAGTCCCCATAATGAGACCCCCCCCCCCATAGATCCATTCACCCGTGAGGCCTTCCCTCCAGTCCCCACAATGAGACCCCCCCCCCCACAGATCCATTCACCCGTGAGGCCTTCCCTCCAGTCCCCACAATGAGACCCCCTCTCCCCCCAGCTCCATTCACCTGTGAGGCCTTCCCTCCAGTCCCCATAATGAGACCCCCCCCCCCCCACAGATCCATTCACCCGTGAGGCCTTCCCTCCAGTCCCCACAATGAGACCCCCTCTTCCCCCAGCTCCATTCACCTGTGAGGCCTTCCCTCCAGTCCCCATAATGAGACCCCCCCCCCACAGATCCATTCACCCGTGAGGCCTTCCCTCCAGTCCCCACAATGAGACCCCCTCTCCCCCCAGCTCCATTCACCTGTGAGGCCTTCCCTCCAGTCCCCATAATGAGACCCCCTCTCCCCCCAGCTCCATTCACCTGTGAGGCCTTCCCTCCAGTCCCCATAATGACACCCCCCCCCCCCACAGATCCATTCACCTGTGAGGCCTTCCCTCCAGTCCCCATGATGTGATCCCTCCCCGCCATTACCTGGTTCCGGGCTCCCAGTACTTAAGGCTGGATTTTCCAGCCCTTCTTGCCAGTGGTGTCTTCCAATCCCGCTAAAGGCACAGACCTCTTTAGCACCCGCGGCGGGTTTTCCAGCGGCAGGACAGGTTAACCAAGCAAAGCTCCATGGACATCAGCGGGACTGGAAGATCCTGCTGCCTGCCACCTCCGCCAACAGCAAACGTACTGCAGTGGTGGGGAAGGGGGAATCCAATACTGGTGGGATTTGGTGCAGTCCCAGCACTGGCCACTGATCCCAATCAAACTGGACATCAGCTCTCCGAGGCGACACGCGGGAGGGCTGGAAGTCCCATCCCCAGCCAACTAAAGCTGAGAGTTAAATTGTTGCGGGGCTGCCTACATCAGCAGGGGTGCATTTCCTGCCAACCTTTATGGTGATGTCCGAACATGTGGGCTTGTGTTAGACCAGCAAATGTTCTTGAGTGAGCTAAAGTGTGGATGGTGAAGGGTTAATTTTCTACGCTCCATCGTTGTAGTTCCTTCCTGGGACTTGGTTATGTAACACAGGGTGAATTCTAAAAAGAGTAGTTGCAGCTGACTGTGAGTACTAAGTGCTGTATCAAATGTATTTCTGTAATAATGTTTTCTCAGCTGATCTGTGTTTGATTTTATGATAAACTTTAAAGTTTATTTACTTAAATTCATTTCTTAGCGTCACAAGTAGCCTTACATTAACACTGCAATGAAGTTACTGTGAAAATCCCCCAGTCACCACACTCCAGTGCCTGTTCGGATACACTGAGGGAGAATTGAGCTTGGCCAGTGCGCCTAACCAACACATCTTTCAGATTGTGGGAGGAAACCGGAGCACCCGGAGGAAACCCATGCAGACACGGGGAGAACGTGTAGACAGTGACCCAAGCCAGGAATCGAACCTGGGTCCCTGGCACTGTGAGGCAACAGTGCTAACCACTGTGCCACCGTGCAAAGTGCCTCGTTATCATTTGCATCTGAGCCACTGGAAAGAGGGGATGACTTCTCAGTTTAGCACCCGGATCAAACCCACACAGACAGGGGGAGAATGTACAAACTCCACACAAACAGTGACCCAAGCCGAGAATCGAATCCGGGTCCCTGGTGCTGTGAGGCAGCAGTGCTAACCACCGTGCCACCATGCTGCCTGTTTATTTTACTGGATATGGTTGTTAGGCTTTCTATTATTTTGCTATCTAGTTCTCTCAGTTTTCAAGGACTCTATATCCTCAATGGAATGGCCATCCCACTCCCAGGCATCTGCTAATTGTCACCAGCTGCAAGCACAGGTTTCACAGCGTTACAGATAGGTCTCAACTATAATTTGACATATTGCTAAATTGTACATTAAAATGGCGCTAACTAGGTCAGGACACGTTGAGTTGCAAGAGCCAATCCAACATCCTATCCCTGGAGCCCTGCAAACATTCTCTTCAGATAATTATCCAGTTCTCTTTTGCAAGCCATGATCTACTTCCAACATAGCCTCAGGCAGGGCATTCCAGACCCTAAACACTCGCTGTGTGAAAAGATTTTTCCCTCACATCACCTTTGGTTCTTTTGCCAATCACCTTGAATCGGTTCCTCGGGTTCTTGATGCTTCCATCAATGGGAATGGTTTCTCTCTATTTACACTGTCCGGACCCCTCATGATTTTGAACACCTCCATCAAATCTCCTCTCAGCCTTCTCTTCTCTAAGGAGAACAGTCCCAACTTTGCCAATCTATCAGTGTCTCCAGACTGTGATAATGTCAAAGCGGTAACATAACTAGGCTAGTGATCCAGAGGCCCAAGCTAAAGGTCTAAGGACACAGGATCAAATCCGACCATGGAAGCCAGTGTAATACTAATTCAATAAATAAAAATCTGGAGTATGAAACAATCCCTGTAATGGTAACCATGTCAACTAGCAAGGATTGTTGTAAAAACCCATTTGGTTCACTAATGTCCTTTAGGGAAGGGAAATGTGCTGATCCATATATGACTCCAGACCCACAGTGAAGTGGTTGACTCTTAACTGCCCTCTGAAATGGTATAGCAAGCCGCTGAGTTCAAGGGCAATTAGGGATGGACAACAAATATTGGTCATTCCAATGACGCCCACATCCCATGAAAGAATAAAGGAAAATATATAGAACTGAAGTCTCTCATTGACAGAATCATTCTGCTTACCTTGTCTGCACCCTCCATAATCACTTCATATTCTTCCTAAAGATGCCAAGAATTGTACACAATACTTCAGTTGAGGCTGTACCAGTGAGTTACTAAGGTTCATATATTTATAAAACCCACAATTCTAATAAAGAAAGAATGAATTTCAGAAAGAAAGAATTATAGGAAGAAAGGAAGAAGTACAGAAAGAAAGAGAAAGAAAGAATTACACAAAGAAAAAGAAAGAAAGAGAAAGAATTTCAAAAAGAAAGGAAGAAAGAAATACACAAAGAAAAAGAAAGAATGAAACAAAGAACAAATTACAGAAGGATAGAAAGAATTAAAGGAAGAAAGAAATACCGAAAGAAAAAGAAAGAGAGAACGACAAAAAGGAAGAAAGAAAGAAAGAACTACATAAAGAAAGAATTATAGAAAGAAAGAATTATAGAAAGAAAGAAAGAATTATAGAAAGAAAGAATTATAGAAAGAAAGAAAGAATTATAGAAAGAAAGAATTATAGAAAGAAAGAATTATAGGAAGAAAGAATTATAGAAAGAAAGGAAGAATTATAGAAAGGAAGAATTACAGTAAGAAAGGAAGAATTATAGAAAGGAAGAAAGAATTATAGAAAGGAAGAATTATAGAAAGGAAGAATTACAGAAAGAAAGGAAGAATTATAGAAAGGAAGAATTATAGAAAGGAAGAATTATAGAAAGGAAGAATTATAGAAAGGAAGAAAGAATTATAGAAAGGAAGAAAGAATTATAGAAAGGAAGAATTATAGAAAGGAAGAATTATAGAAAGAAAGAAAGAATTATAGAAAGGAAGAATTATAGAAAGGAAGAATTACAGAAAGAAAGGAAGAATTATAGAAAGGAAGAAAGAATTATAGAAAGGAAGAATTACAGAAAGAAAGAATTATAGAAAGTAAGAATGAATTATAGAAAGGAAGAATTATAGAAAGGAAGAATTACAGAAAGAAAGGAAGAATTATGGAAAGAAAGAATTATGGAAAGAAAGAATTATAGAAAGAAAGAATTATAGAAAGAAAGAATTACAGAAAGAATGAAAGAAAGAACATTAATTAATTGTGGCATTTTGGGTCAACTCACAGCATGTGGACTGCAATGTTCCAAGAAGGAAGCTTACCACTACCTTCTCAAGGGCAACTAGGGATGGGCAATATAGGCTGGCCCAGCCAGCGATGCCCATGTCCCACGAATGAATAAAAAAATTACAGAAAGAATGAATTACAAAAAGAAGGAAATACAGAAAGAAAGAAAGAAGGAAATTACATTTATTTGCTATCTTTCATGACTTCAGGATGTCTCAAAGTGCTTTACAACTTTAGAAGTGTAGTGCCTGCTTTAACATGGGCAATGTTTAACGGCACTATGCGCATGCAAAAACTCTCACCAGTAATGTGATGTTGAATTCTAATGATATTAGCTGAGGGGTAAACTCTGCTATTCACATGAAGATCAACTTCTTTGCTGCCAGAACTTTCTTGTTTGGTCAGCTCAGGATCTTAATGAGCCGAGAGCTAGAATAGGTGCTACTAAATCTAATGGAGGATTGATGGCAAGGATAGTTGTGAGAACAATATCTCTCCTTTTGGTTTTTCCACCTTCCTGTTCAGAGAAGTGCTTGGCTTCATGCCTGAGATTAAATAATCTCCATTCATAAGAATCATAGACACAACAGCACATTTTGCCACATTACGTATGCTCTCCCCTCTTTTCCTACAGCTGTGGACTCCTTCCTGAAGTGGAGTTTGACAGATCTGTTTGCCTCTTGCAGTTGATCATTATTCATGTAACAATGATTGTCAGGCTAGAATTGTTCAAGGGATAAAGGACTTCAGTTGCAAAAGAAGGCTCAGGGGAGACTTGATAGAGGTATTCAAGACCCTGAGGGGTATGGACAGGGTAAATAGTGAGAAACTGCTCTCACTCAAGAAAATATCAAGATCTACAGGGCACAGATTCAAAATTATTGGCAAAAGGATGTCAGGAAACATTTTTTCACCCAAAGGATGGTTGAAGTATGGAATGAACTTCCAAAGAGGGTGGTGGAGGCAGGTTCGATCGAAAGGGAATTGAATTGCTATCGGAAAAGAGAGAATGTGTAAGACTGTGGGGATAAGGCAGGGGAGTAGGCCTAGGTAAAATGCTCTTTCAGAGAGCCAGTGCAGACTCGATCTGCTAAATGGCCTCCTTCGGCATCACAAGGATTCTGTGATAGCTTGGAAAGGCTGAGGTTGTTCTCCTTAGAGCAGAGAAGGTTGAGAGAAGATTTGATAGATGTGTTTGAAGTCATGAGGGACCTAGACTGAGTAGAGAAAGAGAAACTGGCCATTGACCATTGGTGAAATTGTGGAATCAGAGATAAGGCAACCGTCAACAGAACCAAGAGATTCTTGGTTCATGAGGAAATATGTCTTTTTGCAATGGATGCTTAGAATCTGGAATCCAATGCCTGAGAGGGTAGTGAAGGCAGATTAAATCGTGTTTTTCAATTGGAAATTAGTTGAATTTATTGGGAACACTTGAAGGGATGAATTTTGCAGGGATATAGGGAAAGGCTTGGATGAGGGAGAGGAGTGGGGGGGGTGGGGTGAGCTGGATAGCTCTTGCAGAGAACTGGCACGTATTTGCCAGGTTGAATGACCTCCTCTCTCCTTTATCCATTCTATGGCCGGAGATTCTCGATCTCACATGCCTCGCCACCGCTGCAAGCGAGAATGCAGAATTTGGCGCTCAGCCAAAACTCCATTCACTGCAGCAGGACTGGAGAATCCCAGCCCTGGGCGAGGTCAGAGAATCCCAGCCTATGATTCTAGTCAATTGCAAAGGGCATGATCACTTGAGTTGAATCCGATCTATGCTTGATATACCCAATACCACCACCAGGTGTCAGTGGATAGTGATTATCAGCAAGATGCCTACCACAGGAGTGGCCAATGTTACCGTAACTCGCTAAGATATAAATATTCAGTAGAGACTGACCATCAAATCTAAGGGTTTCCTGGTCTGAATAGCAGGAATCCTTTTGCTGAAGTCAAACTCTGATCCATACTTTTACACATTGGCCTCCAAACCAAGGCAATAATTGAACAACCATTATATGATAGAGAGCAGTGAACACGGAGTAATAATTTGAGAAGAAAAATCTACCTTCATGCAGCAGTTATTTTATTTAAGACCGAAAATGTTGGAGCAGAGATGATTAAGAGTTGATCTCATTGAGGTGTTCAGAATGATGAACAATTTTGACAGGGTAAAGAAGGATATTCTGTTTCCACTTGTTGGAATGTCAGTGACAAGGTGTCACAATTTCAAGATGGTCAGCAAGAGAGTGATGGATTAGATGAGGAGAAACTTCTTTACTCAGAGAGTTGTTGGGGTTTGGAATGCGCTGCCTGGGAGAGAGGCGGAGGCGGATTCCATAGGAAACTTCAAAAGAGAGCTGGATACATATTTGAACGTGATGAATTTAGAGGACTGCAGAGATGGGGCTGGAGAGTGGGACTAGCTAGGCAGCTCTTTCGGGAGCCAGTGCAGACACGAAGGGCCGGATGACCTCCTTTTGTGCTGTAAAATTCTATGATTCTATGGATTGAATTTTACTGTCTCGCCCACCACGGGAATCGGAGCAGGTGAGGGGTAAAACATGGAAAGGTCCGGGGACCTCCGGCAGGATTTTCCGCCTTGGCTCGACCCAAAACCGGAAAATGCTGTCGGAGGTCACGGATCTTCCCACGGTCTACCCCTCACCTGCTCCAATTCCCGTGGCGGATGGGACAGTAAAACCCCGGCAGGAATTTCCAGTTTCGGGACGAGCGAAGGCAGAAAATCCCGCCCTGTGTCTCCCCCTTTCTGATTCCGTTGAAGTTTATGGAAATGAGAGCGGTCAGAGATGTAAAACATGCTGTTAGTTCACTACTGCTCGTTCGACACAAGCGCGCGAGCTCAGAGTTACTCCCACTGAGTCTAGAAATTAATCTGTCCACGAGCTTCCTGTAAGTGATTTCGTGAGGGAATCGATTTCGACACTCACCCAGCGCTTGTTCCTGGACGGGAATCTGCAATAGCTGACGGTTCTGATTTCCCATGAGTAATATTTTCAGAAATGGTGAAAAATAGACGCAGATGCTACCAAGACCAGAGCACCAAAATCGGGACTGTCCCCGCAGCGAGGGACTTTCCTCAGCCTTGCAGAGCCATCGACGGGACACCTTACACCAGTTAACCTCTAGGTGGCAAAGCCTACCTTACAATCAGTGGAAAATAGAGGAGAGCCATAATTCTGTGCAAGCGCCCCCCTCATCCGCCACCCGCCCCTACACAAAGATCAGTGTAAGCCATAAGCCATCTTTCAATAGATATCAAATATTTATCTGTTGGGGAAGATTTTACGATTGGTTCAACACCCAAGTGAATAATTAATACACTCATATTTTGTGAACATTTTCAACACGGTTGTTAACATAGAACATTACAGCGCAGTACAGGCCCTTCGGCCCTCGATGTTGCGCCGATCAGTGAAACCAATCTAAACCCCCTCTAATCTACACTATTCCAATATCATCCATATGTTTATCCAATAACCATTTGAATGCTCTTAATGTTGACAAGTCCACTACTGCTGCAGGCAGGGCATTCCACGCCCTTACTACTCTCTGAGTAAAGAACCTACCTCTAACATCTGTCCTATATCTCACACCCCTCAAGTTAAAGCTATGACCCCTCGTGTTAGCCATCACCATCTGAGGAAAAAGGCTTTCACTATCCACCCTATCTAATCCTCTGATCATCTTGTATGCCTCTATTAAGTCATCTCTTAACCTTCTTCTCTCTAACGAAAACAACCTCAACTCCCTCAGCCTTTCCTCATATGATCTTCCCACCATACCAGGCAACATCCTGGTAAATCTCCTCTGCACCCTTTCCAACACTTCCACATCTTTCCTATAATACGGCGACCAGAACTGTACGCAATACTCCAAGTGCGGCCGCACCAGAGTTTTGTACAGTTGCAGCATGACCTCATGGCTCCGAAACTCAATCCCTCTACCAATAAAAGCTAACACACCGTATGCCTTCTTAACAACCCTATCAACCTGGGTGCCAACTTTCAGGGATCTATGCACATGGACACCCAGATCCCTCTGTTCATCCACACTACCAAGTATCTTACCATTAGCCCAGTACTCTGTATTCCTGTTACTCCTTCCAAAGTGAATCACCTCACACTTTTCTGCACTTAACTCCATTTGCCACCTCTCAGCCCAGCTCTGAAGCTTATTTATGTCCCTCTGTAACCTGCCACTTCCCTCCACACTGTCTACAATTCCACCGACTTCAGTGTCATCCGCAAATGTGTAAAAGAAAGTCACACCTTAAATATTTGGCAGGAGTAAGAAAATATTGCCAACATTTTATGATTGTTACCGCTAAATAAACTATTCAAAAGTACTCAGCAAATATTTTTGGTGTTTTTAAACATATGATGGAATTTATGCCATAAATTGCCACGGACATTAGGAGAGGTGGTGGTATTACCACTCAACTAGAAATCCAGAGCCCAGAACTGCTCTGGAGGACCAGGGTTCGAATCCCACCATGGCAGATGGTGAAATGTGCATTTCAATAAAAGTCTGGAATTAAAAGTCACGAAAGCATTGTCGATTGTCGGAAAAATCCATCTGGTTCACTAATGTCCTTTCGGGAAGGAAATCTTCTGTCCACACTTGTTCTGGCTGTCATGCGACTTCAGTCTCACAACAAATGTGGTTGGCTCTTAAATGTCACTCAGTTCAAGGGCAATTAGGGGTGGGCAATAAATGCTGGCCTTGTCAACAACGCCCACACTCCATAAAAGGATAAAGAACAAAATAAACACAAGTCTACAAAAAAAAGTATCTTAACAAAGCATCGGAAAAGTTCACAGTCCAGCTCATACCTCATTGACTGTAACATAAACCTACTCAACTGACATTCAAGAACATAAAAAGAACAGAGAACGAGAAAATCTCATGCAACCCATGAAACCTGTTTCCACAGGTCAAGCAATGTCCGCCCTAACATGGACCCTACCTAACCTCTTAATACCTTGAGGGAAAATTCAAAATATGTACTCGTTCATCCCCCAAGGTTGGGCGGCACGGTGACCAAGTGGTTAGCACTGCTACCTCACAGCGCCAGGGACCCGGGTTCGATTCCCGGCTTGGGTCACTATCTGTGTGGAGTCTGCACATTCTCCTCGTGGCCGCGTGGGTTTCCTCTCGGTGCTCCGGTTTCCTCCCACAGGCCAAACAAAGTGTGCTGGTTAGGTGGATTGACCATGCTAACTTCTCCCTCAGTGAATCCGAACAGGCGCCGGATTGTGGGGACTAGGGGATTTTCACAGTCACTTAATTGCAGTGTTAATGTAAGCCTACTTGTGACTAATAATTAAATAAATAAATAGGTTGCCAAACACAACTCCAGAATCAGCAGAGATAGTGTAACTCCAACGTCTTAGGTTAACATTAATAGTTGAAAGGGAAACTGGTAGAAGCATGACTTTCTTTTGGAAAAAGCATTTGTTCCCGAGGTGAATTAGCTGCAACTTTGCAGGCATGCCAGATAAAGTAACTACAGTGCATTTCAGGATTAAAGTCTATTGTAATCAAAATAATCTTTAACAGCCCACTCTTTTGGGATTGGATTTCTATTCAATGCTATAGTGAATCTCATGTGGCCTCATGCTGAGTGGGAGGAAAACTCTGGGGTCCAATTTTGACTTTGTGCTGTGTTTTTAAAAAGGGAACCAGGAACTTGGTAGCCTGCTATATATCTCTCCCAGTTTAAAGTTGCCAACCCTCCAGGATCGCCCAGGAGTCTCCAAGAATTAAGGATTTGTCTCTCGGACCCAGCTACAAGTAACCCAGGACAATATTGGTCATGGGGCCCTTAAAATAATTTGTACATTTCTTCCATTGTTTTTGAACTTATTACTTGCAGAAATATTAGCCATTCTATCGGGAGGGTGGAGTGTTTGAGCGCAGAAGCAATGAGGTGAAAATGTCCAGATTTGCCAACCTTATTTGCCAACCAACATGGGAGGCACGGTGGCACAGTGGTTAACACTGTTGCCTAACAGCGCCAGGGACCCGGATTCGATTATCATCTTGGGTCTTTGCTTCTACGGAGTCTGCACGTTCTCACCATGTCTGCATACATTTCCTCCGAATGCTCCAGTTTCCTCCCACAGTCCGAAAGACGTGCTGGTTAGGTGCACTGGCCATGTTAAATTCTCCCTCAGTTTACCCAAACAGGCGCCGGAGTGTGGCGACTAGGAGATTTTCACAGTAACTTCATTGCAGTGTTGATGTAAGCCCACTTGTGACACTAATAAATAAACTTTAAACTTAAACTTAATTTCCATTGAAGTTTGATAGTCAATTTGCACACAGCAAGCTCACACAAACTAAACTGAGAGAAATATGCAGCTAATCTGTTTTTAGCAGTAATTACTGAGGGATAACTCATAGCCAGGACACTCCCTGGACCTCTGTGGATAGTTCTATGGGATCTTTTAAACCCAAATAGAGTCTTAGCTTAAAATTGCATTTGAGCAACGGTGCATTCAACCATGCAGCACTCTCTCAGTATTGTACAGAAGCATGAGCTTGGACTATCTACTCCAACTTAATCTTCTGAGAAAGTAGAGGCCAACCAACACCTCTACTTTCTCAGAAGATTAAGAAAATTTGGCATGACAGCTACGACTCTCTCCAGCTTTTACAGATGCACCATAGAAAGCATTCTTTCTGATTGTATCACAGCTTGGTATGGTTCCTGCTCTGCCCAAGACCGCAAGAAACTACAAAAGGTCGTAAATGTAGCCCAATCCATCACGCAAACCAGCCTCCCATCCATTGACTCTGTCTACACTTCCCGCTGCCTCGGAAAAGCAGCCAGCATAATTAAGGATCCCATGCACCCTGGACATACTCTCTTCCATCTTCTTCCATCAGGAAAAAGATATAAAAGCCTGAGATCACGTACCAAATGACTCAAAAACAGCTTCTTCCCTGCTGCCATTAGACTTTTGAATGGACCTACCTCGCATTAAGTTGATCTTTCTCTATACCCTAGCTATGACTGTAACATTACATTCTGCACCCTCTTCTTTCCTTCTCTACGAACGATATACTTTGTCTGTATAGCATGCAAGAAACAATACCTTTCACTGTATGTTAATACATGTGACAATAATAAATCAAATCAAATCAAAATCTGGGGCTTGAAAGCTCAGTCTCTGGATCAGAGGTGTGAGTGCTAAAACTGAGCCAAGACTGGCACTTAAGAGAGATCAGCATGGAGCCAGCGAAATAGTTTCTTATTCGAAGGGTTGAAAGACCATTTGGGCAACAAGATAAGTTCTTGAGAAGGCTTTTCAAGGAGGTTGGAGAAACTAACAGTTGAAGAATTTAAGGTTGCTAAAAGCTTTAGCCCCAATGTTGGGGGAAGGTCATAGATGGATGAGGATTTTGAATTAAATATTGAAAGATTAAATTCCAGTGTAGATTGGTATTGGTAGAGATGGAACCTCTGGTGGAATGCGTTGGTGGTGTCTGGGACATTGCCTGTGAGGTATGATATTGTAAATATGACTATATGAGGCTGTTGCTTGACTAGTTTGTGGGCCAGCTCTCCTGATTTTGGCACAAGCCCCTGATGTTAGTAAGGAGAATCTTTTAGGGTCAACAGGGCTGGGTGTGCCATTATTGTTTACAGTGTTTACAGCACTGCCAGGTGTTCTGTCTGTCTATTCTTGAAGTTACAAAACCAATGTTTGGAGTGGACCGGGCAAACCCGAATCCAATTCTTGGCCCCTACAAGAGAGACAAACAAGATCCAAGATAACACAATAAGCTTCGCACCTCGTTTTGGGTTTGATCCAATGCCTGATCTTAGATTTTGTAATGGTTTGATCCAACAGAGTGGCTTGCTTGACTATTTTAGAGGACAATTGAGTAGTCAACCACATTGCTTTGGGTCTGGAGTTGCATGTCGGCCAGACCAAGTAAGGATGGCAGATTTCCATTCCTAAAGGACATGAGTGAACCAGATGGGTTTTTAATGACAATCGACAATGGTTTTAGGGTCGCCTGGACTTCCTATCCCAGATTTATGAATTGAATTTAAATTCCACTAGCTGCCATGGTGGGATTTGAACCCGTGTCCCTAGATCATTAGCCTAGGCCTCTGGATTACTAGTCCAGGGACATTATTGCTGTATCACCACCTTCTCCTGAAACTTACTCATGGTAAAACTGGACACTGATGTTGTGTGCTGTGAGTTCAATTTTAGCAAACCATTAAAGGAGTGGGGAGTGGGGGATGAATTGTGCGTGTGTGACCCCGGGCCCGACTCCATTCCTGCCCCTGCAAAAATGGAACATGCCTTGTTCAGGGGCAGGACATAGGATTTCCGGCCACTTCCTGATTTTTGCCGTGACAGATAGGCGAAAATCTAAGCCTCTGCGGCACGGTAGCACAGTGGTTAGCACTGCTGCTTCACAGCTCCAGGGTCCCGGGTTCGATTCCCGGCTCGGGTCACTGTCTGTGTGGAGTTTGAACATTCTCCTCGTGTCTGCGTGGGTTTCCTCCGGGTGCTCCGGTTTCCTCCCACAGTCCAAAGATGTGCGGGTTAGGTTGATTGGCCAGGTTAAAAAATTGCCCCTTAGAGTCCTGGGATGTGTAGGTTAGAGGGATTAGCGGGTAAAATGTGTGGGGGTGGGGCCTGGGTGGGATTATGGTCGGTGCAGACTCGATGGGCCGAATGGCCTCCTTCTGCACTGTAGGGTTTCTATGTTTCTATGTGTAAGGGTAACGTTTCAGAGGGGTAACTTGTAAAAAAGGGAAAGGAGGAATTCATGGATCAAAGTTCAAGGGTACTTTGGAGATCATGTCAGAATGGGAAAAGAAGCCAATGAGAGATGGGTAGGGTTCTTTGGGACCAATGGGAAATGAAACAAAACAGGAACAGTTTAAAGAGATGGGCTACAAATGAGAGGTAGCAGTCAACAAAAGTTGTATGACAGAGGGAGGACAAGGAGGACAAAGAGGCATAGCATGACAGAGTCAGAGGGGATATTGCTGGTGACTTTGACAAGGACAATCTTAGTTGGGACAGGAAATTGCAAACCAGGAAAGTATTGGATGAGATGAATAATAATGCATTCAGAAACATTGGAGATAAAGACAGTGATGGAGCAGTAGGTCATAAAATAGAGATTCAAGGTGAACTTTATGGGGGAGTGCTGATTTGTAGCCTTGCCTGTGAATAGGAGGCAAGAAGCTGTTTGGCCAAGACTTGCATTTTGATTTGATTTGATTTCTAATTGTCACATGTATTGGGATACAGTGAAAAATATTGTTTCTTGCGTGCTATACTGACCAAGCATACCGTTCATTGACTACATAGGGCGAAGGAAAGAAGAGGGTGCAGAATGTAATGTTACAGTCATAGCTGGGGTGCAGAGAAAGATCAGCTTAATATAAGGTAGGTCCATTCAAAAGTCTGATGGCAGGGAAGAAGCTGTTCTTGAGTCGGTTGGTATGTGACCTCAGACTTTTGTATTTTTTTCCCGATGGAAGAAGGTGGAAGAGAGTATGTCCAGGGTGCGTGGGGTCCTAAATTATGCTGGCTGCTTTTCCAAGGCAGCAGGAAGTGTAGACAGAGTCAATGGATGGGAGACTGGCTTGAGTGATGGACTGGGCTACGTTCACAACCTTTTGTAGTTTCTTGCGGTCTTGGTCAGAGCAGGAGCCATACCAAGCTGTGATACATCCTGAAAGGATGCTTTCTATGGTGCATCTGTAAAAATTGGTGAGAGTCATGGTGGACATGCCGAATTTCCTTAGCCTCCTCAGAAAGTAGAGTCATTGTTGGTCTTTCTTAACTATAGGTCAGTGTGGGATGGCCCAGGACAGCTTGTTGGTGATCTGGACACCTAGAAACTTGAAGTTCTCAACCATTTCCACTTCATCCCCATTGATGTAGACAGGGGCATGTTCTCCACTACGCTTCCTGAAGTTGATGACTAGCTCCTTCATTTTACTGACATTGGAAGAGAGATTATTGTCGTCACACCCTTTCACCAGATTCTATCTCTCTTTCGTGTACTGACACAAATGGGGGAGCAGCAGGTGGGTTTGGTCAGTTTTAAGTTGGTAAGGGCTGGGAAAGTTCAGGGGCAGAGAAGGAGAGAATTGAGACAACTGAGAAAACTGTCTCAATCTTGAGGAGAAAAATAATTGATGACTTCCTCACACAATGTTGCAAGCGAGAATGGAAATGATGAGATAAATTCACAGAAAGAGAAAGTTTGTCATTGGGGAAAGAAGTCTGGGCTTTCTCTTAATCTTGAGAATAAGTCTCTGAGTAATAGGATGATCTGACTTTGAGGGGGAAAAAATTGCAGCATTACAGAAGAATCATAGAATTCATACAGTGCCGAGGGAGGCCATTTGGCCCATTGAGTCTGCACTGACCACAATCCCACCCAGGCCCTATTCCCGTAACCCCACATATTTACACCAGCTAGGGTCAATTTAGCATGGCTAATCAACCTAACCTGCACATCTTTGGACTGTGGGAGGAAGCACCCGGAGGAAATCCACGCAGACATAGGGAGAATGTGCAAACTCCACACAGACCCGAGGCCGGAATCGAACCCGGGTCCCTGGTACTGTGAGGCAGCAGTGCTGACCAATTTGATCTGACCAAGTTTAGCCAAGCCAGTCATGTTGCATGTACACTTGAGACCAAAACACAAAGACACGAGTATATGGAAGTAGGAACTTTATAGGGCAATGATGGAAGCGGAAGGCAATCAGGCACTCGGTGAGGATGGTGGCACCAAGTATTCAAGGGAGATATTAGATGGACCAGGCTGAATGGTGAGCCAGAGGAGATGAAGTTAAGAGCAGAAAAGTATATTGCTGAGAAGGAGTGAGAAGCATTTTACGAGGTGGAGAGAGAGAGAGAGAGAGTGTAATGGAATTTGAGATAGAATGTTGAGGGGGTTGGGATTCATCTGGTGTGAATATGTCAATGATGGAAACTTCAGAGTTGATAAAGTGCTGAAGCCTCAAGTGATGAGCGATCGATGGGGCGGCAATTAGTGTAGGAGGTAAGTTGATGATCAGGAACAGTAAAAGTTTTACCCCCGCTCAGGTTTTCCATCCTATATATAATCTACAAGTTTTTCAAACACAACTCTTTTGATGTGCTCTCCTACTCTTTTCAACCTTGGTGGCGTCTTGCACTATAAGTCTTGGCATTTTGCCCAGATTGCCAACATGAAAACTTTCTGGTCCCTTTCATTCATAGATACAAGCCTTGCAGCTATAAAATGAAAGACACAATCCAATAATCCTTAAATAATAACCGGAACATAAGGTTTAAAAATTTCCCATTGCAGCGTGTTACTTCATGTGTAGTTAATTGGTAAAATGGAATGTGCATGAGCATTTTGTGTGGAAATAAAACTCCTGTGAAGGTGGATGATCCAAAGATGTGCAAGTTAGGTGGATCGGCCATGATAAATTGACCCTTCGTGTTAGGGGATTAGCAGGGTATATTTGAGGCGTTATGAGGATAAGGCCTGGGTGGGATTGTGGTTGGTGCAGACGGTTAAATGGCTTCCTTCTGCACTGTAGGGATTCTATAATTCGATGATAATACTGACAATAAATGTCACTATATACGTTTCCGGATTTGCAACCTTTATTTCAAACATACTTTAACTATGTGTATTCTTAAATAGAAGGTACTTTCTGAATAGTTTTTAGAAAACGGAACTTGTTTTATGCTTTATCTGCACCAGTCTCCAGAACATTAGGAAGAGTAGAAAGAAGGGGGCAGAGAGAATGGGAGATTCCAAATATGCGCGCTTGAAGCAAATTTTCCACTTACCTTCTGCCTGGGTGAGGGAATATTTAAGTAGTATGCAAATTATGTGGGGGTGATGATATGTCTCCCTCTCACATCCCCTTTTCAAGATTCTGCCCAGTCACCATCTTCTCAGAAGTCTGTCCGATTAGGTTGGAGCATCCACAGAGTCAGCCAGCCACTTTCTCCATGTAATTCCTAGGCCAAAGCTGATGCCAGCATGTTAGTGCCATCCTTCAAATAGCCCAACCTGCCTCAAACATGGGTCAAAATACCTCACAGAAGGGCGATGGACATTTAACAGTAAATAATGAGTAATCAAAGCTAAGACCTGAAGACCAATATCATTCTGGCTCACGCCTATCTGGTCAGGGACAGGGACCATACCAGCCAGTCTGATTGCGACCGCAAATTTCAGATTTCAATCTGTTTTTTCAATTGCTTTGTGGCATTGTCTGGACATTGAAAGTTGTCCATCTACAAGTATTCTCAGCTCATTGGGATCCATTGTCTGTTAGGGCTGAAAAGCTAAGACTAATGCTGCATGTTTTGACCAATGCACAATATTTTGCATTCATTACATGCTTGTCAGCTTCGTCCCAAAACTAATCTCAATCCTTCTGTTAAAGGTTTGATTTATCTCTATCGCTATGCATTTTTAAAAAAAGTCTACAGGTTAATTCTGTGTCCAGGTTATTATGTAGGTTCAAAACAACAGGGACCTTAGCATAAAGGGTAGCAGATTTAAAACAGAGATGAGGAAAAATTACTTCTTTCAAAGGTCATGAATCTGTGGAATTCACTACCCCAGAATGCGGTGGACGTCGGGACATTGAGGAAATTTAAGGAGGAGATAGATAGATTTTTAATTAGTACACAAGGTGGCACTAAGGTTAGTACTGCTGCCTCACAGCGGCAGGGATCTGGGTTTGATTCCCGGCTTGGGTCACTGTCTGTGCGGAGTCTGCACATTCTCCCTGTGTCTGCATGGGTTTCCAACGGGTGCTCCGATTTCCTCCCACAGTCTTAAAAGACATGCTAGTTAGGTGCATTGGCCATGCTAAATTCTCCCTCCGTGTACCCGAACAGGCGCAGCTAGGAGATTTTCACAGTACCTTCATTGCAGTGTTGATGTAAGCCTACTTGTGACATTAATAAGTAAATTAGTAATGGGTTGAAGGGTTATGAAGAACAGGCAGCAAGGTGGAGTTGAGGCTGAGATGCGATCAACCATGATTGTATTGAATGGTGGAGCAGGCTCGAGGAGCTGAATTACCTGCCCTTGCTCCTAGTTCTTCTATTCTTATGTTCTCAGATAAATCCCTCCCTCTAAGTCCATGTTTATTTGTTAAATTATCCTCGAGTATGTTCTCTCAAAATTCATTTTATTGCCACATTGGAAAGCCTTTCTGTGCTGTGTGTATTACTAAGTAAAGCTAACCAGATCTGGAACGCTATTCGTGGGAGTTTAGAAAAATATGTTATTCCATTACCTGGAACAATGACTCATTTCCATTTTTGTTGTTTGCGATCTGTCCTGCAGCATTCCTGTCATTGGCACAAAACACTTTTCCACAAGCAAGTGAGGAAATAACAAATCCTGATCAATAAAGGTTTCTCTTTACACATGCCAAAACCGTGACTCCCTACTAAGTATTGAGCTGCCAAGTTATCTACATGTTATACGTAATTTAATTCAGCCCCAGTAATGCTTCCTCCTTTAAAAAAATATTTATAACGAGGCAGGGTTTTGTCTTTACGAAAAGGTGAAAAAAGAAACTAGTATTTATACAGAAAAGCAAGATGCTGCGGATGCTGGAAGTGTGAGATACAGACAAAAAATGCTGAAAAATACTCAGCGTATGTAATTTGTTTTACCTAGGTAATTTTGAAACAAGTTGAAATCTGCATACACTTTTGAAATTCAAAATTGATGTTGATTAATAAATTGTAAATGTTTTCCATGTTTTAAATGCTCTGGATATTCTCACTGAATGTAACATTTACATTAGTTCAAACCAACAGTGTTTAATTTAAAATTTCACATCAGACTTTCTTGGTGAAGAGGTCAATGGTTCTACAAAGTTGTCATGATGTGGAGATGCCGGCTTTGGACTGGGATAAGCACAGTAAGAAGTCTCACAACATCAGGTTAAAGTCCAACAGGTTTATTTGGCACCACTAGCTTTCGGAGTCTCAAGCTCTTGATGAAGGCGCTTGAGACTCTGAAAGCTTGTGCTGCCAAATAAACCTGTTGGACTTTAACCTGGTGTTGTGAGACTTCTTACTCGACAAAGTTGTGGCAGCCACGTTAAAGCAATGATCATGTGAAGAGAATAGACTGAGAGTAAATATGCCAAACTATGGCTTGGGGTTTGTCTCCACTGCCTGGGGTAGAATTCCCCTTATCTAAGGAAAGGCAGTCCCAAAAGGTTCATTTTGGATTGATCCCAGGTATGGAGGGATTTTCTTTATGAGGAGAGGTTGAGTAGGTTGGGGCCTATACACATTGGAGCTTAGGAGAATGAGAGGTGACCTTATTGAGACGTATATGCTGGAATTTTACCACCTCGCCCGCCCGAGGCTCATAAGATCCGGCCCGAGGCCAACAGAGAATGCCGTTCTGTGAGCCGGGGCAGGCGTGCTGGTAAAATTCCAGCCATAGGATTCTCAAGGGGCTTGACAGAGTAGTTGCTGAGACGTTGTCTCCCCTTGCGAGAGAGTCTAGGACCAGAGGGCATAATTTCAGAGCAAGGGGTTGTCTATTTAAGACAGCAATGAGGAAGAATTTCTTCCCTCTGAGGGTAATTAATCTATGGAATTCTTTACCGCAGAGGGCTGTTCAGGCTGGGTCGTTAAGTATGTTCAAGGCTGAGATAGACAGATTTTTAATCAGTGAGGGAATCAAGGGTTATAGGGATAAGGTGGGAAAGTGGAGTTGAGGGTTATCTATCAGATCAGCCATGATCTTGTTGAATGGCAGAGCAGACTCGATTGACCAAACGGCCTACATCTGCTCCTTCATCTTAATGTCTTAAAGAATGCAATGTGCAAAATCAGATGATGGTGATTGTCATTTGGTAGCAGAGTTCATCTAATTTTCCATCCATTTTTATGACTGGGGAATAGGTTGGGTGGGTTCCATTATGGGTATGCCTTTCCTCCCAACAGTTCCATTAGGATGATGCTTAATGTCCAGACAAAAAAATATGAAAATCTCCATGTATCTCCTACAATGACTCAATGTGTAAAAGTTCTGCATAGTGTGAAACTGAGGTCTACAGGATAGGATGGTGGCTGATTTGATCTGAGTTGGATCAATGGTTTAAGATTGGAACTGAACACTGGGCTTATTTTCCTTGAACCAGGAAGGGGAAAATATAATTCACAATTCCAACTTCTGCTCATAACCCAATGTCTGGTTCTCAGTGATGGACATTGTGAGACCAGACTGCATCATAACTTAGGCAAACTTAAAATTTAAGCACTTTCTAAAACTTAAATTTGTGAAAATGAACAAAAGTGGAGACAAATTTCAAGGCATTAAAGCAATACAAAGTATTCTCTCTCATATTATGTACAATTCTGGTCATCACACTACCAGAAGGATGTGGATGCTTTGGAGGGGGTACAGAAGAGGTTTACAGGATGTTGCCTGGAGGGTATTAACTACGAGGAGAAATTGGATAAACTCGGTTTGTTCTCACTGGAACAACGGAGGTTGAAGGGTGACTTGATAGAGGTCTACAAGATTATGAGTGGCATGGACAGAGTGGATTGTCAGGTGCTCTTTCCTAGGGTAGAAAAGTGAAGTTCTAGGGGACATCAGTTTAAGGTGCCTGGGGAAAAGTTTAGAGGAGATGTGCGAGACAAGTGTTTTACACAGAGGGTGGTGAATGTCTGGAACGTGCTGCCTGGGGAGGTGGTGGGAGCAGGTATGATTGCAGCATTTAAGGGACAGCTAAACAAATACATGAATAGGATGGGAATGGAA
Source organism: Mustelus asterias (assembly GCF_964213995.1). Classification (NCBI taxonomy): domain Eukaryota; kingdom Metazoa; phylum Chordata; class Chondrichthyes; order Carcharhiniformes; family Triakidae; genus Mustelus; species Mustelus asterias. Next base: position 15,749,295 of record NC_135825.1, on the reverse strand, counting down.
GGATACGGACTCTGTAAGTGCATATGGTTTTAGTTCAGGCAGGCATCATGATCGGCGCAGGCTTGAGGGCTGAAGGGTCTGTTCCTGTGTTGTACTTTTCTTTGCTCTTTGTTATATTTTGTAATGTCGTATGAAGCCCTCAATGAGATGATTACCTTGCAACTTCTTGATGACCGTTATTCCCTTCAGTTAAAGATACAATTTTGATATGACCTCGTTAGTTGAAAGAAGCTAGAAACCAAGTTCTTGAAATTCCAGAACCCACACCTTCATCAATGATTGATTCTGTTTTTCTTAGAGAACGAATTCAATCATCAGCTGGAATTTCTATTGAAGAGAAGTGGAACCTGCAGTTGCTTCAACTCTGAGAAGATAAACACCTCACTTAACAGTTGACCAAAGAGTTGGTAAGCAGTTAACATGTTATGTTTTGACTGGAATGTGATATGTACACTTGATTGCCTTCCCTCTCATCCAAGGTCTAGAATTGCACATGCTATGCACAACCAGCTGGGAATAGAAAAAGGGAATTTATTTTGTGCTGGGTGGGGGGGGGGGGGGGGGACGTTGGGGGAAACTGCTTTTCCTTTCTTGTTCATGTAAGGCATTGTTGGTTCTTGTTTAAAATGTTTATTGTCCAATACACCACTTACTTCATTGATGAATCTATCATAAGTTATTGGATTTTTAAAAAAATCTCTGTTGGAAGAAGTATTAAGTGCATATATTATCTGCATACTTCAGAAGGGTATTGTCAAAGGGAATTTCTGTTTTACAGGAATGAATGTAAAATGGAACAAGGCTTGTGAAAGTTACTGTTTTGCCACCAATCCTTTGTGCTTGGTTTCAATTGAAGGTCTTTTACTGGCATTTGACAGTAGTTTAATTTTAGATGTGCTAAATGTTCTATTATTAGTTATATGATCAATGGTAGTAATTTTAACTTTTATCTTTGAGCATTAAAGGGATGATAGCGAATCAGCAATCCGTTCTATATCTCACCTGATTCTTTATCAATCAAAGAGGAAATCAGGTGAAATGAGTTCAAATTAACCTTCCAATCAGAGAAAATGGTACCTCTTTCTATATAGTTTAAAATATTATTCATTAAAAATGTAGACAAATTAATTTTACAAAAGAAATGACAGCCTGACATTATGATATACAAAATGTGAGCAATGGACCACATTTGATCTTGACAAAACTTGAAAACCAAGTAAGTTGGTGCTATTGTGTCTTACCATTTCCTGTTGCTAGTTTATTAATTGAGTTCTATGGGCTATGGAGTTGTGGAAGCATCTGCTGTTACTGATGTAAAAGTGTTGATATATAAATTCTAAAGTGGAACAACACGATCTATGAATATAGACAGCCAGAGGTATCTGCAGGAAAATGGGAAGGTCAAGCTTATATGGTCCCAAGTCGCCATATGACCGATGTTTCAGAGAAAAATTAAAAAAACTTGGATATTTGGTTAATTTTCCCCAAGTATCATAATTGACCGAGAGAAATACATTTATTAGACTCTGCGTAATGTCATATGAGAAGCACCTCCGCAAAATCTACAGTAAATGAGTGATGCGCGTTATCATACACGAGGCTTGATGGTCAGGAAATAAAGGCTTTTATTTGCTGTAACAAGGCAGCGACCAATTATATACACGATCCTAGACTGAGGGGTCCCAGCCAGAGCAGGGACCTTTATACCTCTCCCAGGAGGCGGAGCCCGACTGGGATGTACCACAATACTACAATACAAAGGTGTAACAACCCCACCCTAACCCCAACAGCAACAAGTAGAACAACCCAACAGCAACATATATACATACTTGTAGTACTGGCCAGACCCTGGCTCAGTACTATCTAGTGGGAACCAACGATGGTTCACCACAATGAGTTCTCTTAAAAGAGAAGGATACATGTGTCAGAATTTGGGTGACTTGAGATTCCAAAAACTTAGGATCAGGTCCAGAGCTCCACAGCTGGTACAGTATGGGTGTGTCTCTTAGCTTCTTTATTCTTAAGGGTGTCAGTCCTGCGCCCATGGTTGGCTTGAAGTCAGATATGCAATAAGTAAATACATGTTGCACTGATAAAGCATTACAAACCACATTTTTCTACAGAAAGTCTGATGGCTTCGCTGTTGCTGACACATTTGAGATAGGGTTTCCTGTTCCTAGTAATATATTTGGGCAGCTTCTATGAAAGCAACGAGATACTATCTAACCTCCCCAATTTGCACAAAATGTCCTATTATAGGCCAACTTTAGGATCTGGTACCATGTCAGCAAACAAATATATAATGATTATATTTTTAACATCTCATTGCATCTGGAACTAGCCAATACCTTTGCATGAGCACCAATGCAGCAGGTCTTGCAAATCAACATGAAAAAGGATGCAGAAGGCTTTAAATTGGAGGGGTTCTTTTATTCAGAGGGAGAAAATACTGCTTGCTGCAATTATTTTTACGTGCTTACGTTGCTTCTTCGTAAACCAAGTCTGTCTTTTGAAGTTTATCATTGTGCGTGGTTGGATTTTTAAAAAAATGCCATGTTAATAAATGCAGATCCCAATTTTCAAGGTCCCAGCAGAGCACTTGTTCACTATGGGGTTGTGGATTAAGATACAGGGAAGGGCATTGAGGTTTGAATGGATGCTTTATTTGGAGAAAGCAGGCTAACCGATATTGCCTCGCATTTTATTCAATTTATTAATTTCAGTGGGGAAAAGTGGGCATGGATGAAAATGGCCAGGAAATGCCAACGGGCTAAATGTCTGCATTTGATGCCCGCTCTGACCTTCAAAAAGCTGGATTACTGAACGTTAGAAAAAGGTTATTTAAAAACAAGGGCTAACTTAACTTGTTAAGAACTTGGTCAAAGGCAGATGAAAAGTGAAAAAAACTGAAAAGTCAATGATGGACTCTCAGTGGTGTTCAGCAAGCGGCAGATTTTGGTGTATTGTCATAGCAGTCACAGAAGTGAATAGGAGAGTGGGGTTTTCTGCCTTCGAGCACAGGTTTAGTTGCATGTACTGTAATGCAGCAGAAGTGGAGCAGCAAACCTGATCAGCCAATGCAGACACAGAGAGACGAGTATATAAGTGCCTCATTGGCTGTTTCTTCCAGGGCACTCCACCATTCGGCACCTGATTTGTTTCTATGTTCGATACTTAAAATGAGTGAACTAATTTTTTAAATTGTTTTTGTTCTGTAGCAAACTTCTTTTGTCAAACTTAACAGTGGACAACCATTCTATATTTTCTTCATATTAAAAGGGTGGCAATCATAAAATACATTAAGAGTGAATTAACTGGCAAAAGACACAATGAGACAAATGGTCTCCTTCAATGCTGCAACATTTCATGTGTCATTCTGTGACTTTGTTGAGCTGTGACACAGAGTTTTATTCATTCGTGGGACATGGGTGTTGCTGGCTGGCCAGTATTTATTGCCCATCTCTAGTTGCCCTTGGAGGGCAGTTGAGAGTCAACCACGTTACTGTGGCTCTGGAGTCACATGTAGACCAGACCAGGTAAGGATGGCAGATTTCCTTCCCTAAAGGGCATTAGTGAACCAGATGGGTTTTTCCAACAATCGGCAATGGTTTCATGGTCATCAGTAGATTCTTAATTGCAGGTACTTCTTATTTTATTCAAATTCCACCATCTGCCGTGGTGGGATTCGAACTCGGGTCCCCAGAATATTAGCTGAGTTTCTGGATTAATCATCTAATGACAATACCACGAGGCCATCACCTCCTCGCCTTCGCCTTGGCAGTGTGTAATGCATTCCTATCATTATTAAAGAGTAATATCCAACATACTGTAAGTTTTGCCAAGAATTATCAATTAATATTTTCAGTAACTACTGTCTTCCTGTCTGTCTATGAGTGCCAAGTGCTGCTATTTTATGATGACGTTGTGGGCTTAATTTTTTTTATTTTTTCAAATCATGTAATCTCTTTCAGAGCTCTCCTCAGATCTTCATTTGCTGATTGCACATTGACTGCAAATGTAACTTCCTGCAACCCTTGCTAACCTTCCTAAAAATCTGCTCACCTTGCAACAATCACCGGGGTCTGGGCTATAAATTGAGCATTTTAACATAAAAAAGACATGCGTTCCACAACTGAATTGAAAACAAATGTCTAAATTGAGATTACATCAGAATTCATTATCTTCTTGAGAATTGTCCAAATTTATTGTGCTGTGAGCCATCTCAACTATGTATTGTCAATCATGTATTAGGTCCTCACACTTACAGGCTTGTACTGATGTATAATCTCTTGCAATATGGTCAGCCATGTATTGAAATATAGAAATCTCCAGTTGTCGAGTGATAAATTGCAGCACAGCAGTGTCTGGCCTAGGGTTCCGCCAGATATTGCAAGGCACTGCTCTTTCTTTTATGGCCATGGAATGTGATACAATTAATTTTATCCTTTCAGATACAATTCAACTCTCCCCTGGGGTTAAATCATGTTCTATAATGCACCTCTTCCCAGGAGATTAATCATATTCTATAACACAGTTATAGAGGCTGGTAAGGGACCGAGAACATAAAAGTGAAGGAGCCTCAGTCCTTACAATTATCCAACAGGGTTCATGCAGCTTACATGAATGAGAGCATGCGATGCAAGGCGGTTGAGCAAATTGATCATTGCACTGTGGTACTGGAAGCCATTCAAGTTGGGGAGTAAATAGGAATGTAATGGTAGTAGGTGATGGTATAGTCAAGGGGGTGGAAACGGTTCTCTGCAGCCAAGAGCGAGAGTCCAGAAGTCTGTGCTGCCTGCCCAGTGCCAAGGTTCAGGACATCTGCTTGGGACTGGAGAGGAACTTGCAGTGGGTGGGAGAGGACTGAGTTGACATGGTCCATATGGGTACCAATGACATAGATAGGACTAGGAAAGAGATTGTGCATTGGCAGTGTGAGTAGCTGGGGGCTAAATTAAAAAAGAACCTTAAAGGTAATAATCACTGGATTATTATCTGAGCCACTAGAAAATTAGCATGGGGGAAATAAGGTTAGAGAGATGAACGCATGAGTCAAAGATTGGCATGAGAGAAATGGGTTTTGATGCAAGAGGAACTGGTACCAACACTGAGGAAAGGAAGAGCTGTACTGTTGGTCTTCACCTGAACCGGGCTGGGACCAGTGTTCTGGTAAGTCACATAACTAGGGCGATAGAAAGGCTTCAAACTAAATAGTGCCAGAAAGGGATCATGTGAGAGGAAGTGTGTAATCAAAAGGAAACAACAAGGTAATAGCACAGGGTAGCAATTTGGCAATGATAAGCAGAGTGTGGTAGGAAGGGACAAAACTTACAAATCTACAGGTGCATCAGCAGATAAGGCCAGAGATTGCAAAATGATGGAAAGGCTTTGTTTCTGAATGCTCACAGCATTTGTAACAACATTGGTGAATTGTTAGCACAGATAGAAATAAAAATGTATGACCCGCGAGCCATTACAGAGATATGGTTGCAAGGTGACCAAGGCTGAAACCTGATTATTGAAGGGCATTTGACATTTTGAAAAGACAGACAGCTAGGAAAAGGAGGTGGGGTAGCTCTGTTAATTAAGAATGTTATTAGCACCGTATTGAGAGATGATCTTCATTCAAAAAAGCAAGATATAGAATAGGAAAGGTAAGAGGTTACTTGTGGGAGTCGTTTATAGGCTCCCTAACAGTAATTAAACTAGGATAGGGTGTACAGGAAGAAATAAATGGAGCGTGCAAGAAAAATACTACAATAATCATGGATGACATTAATCTACATGTAGATTGGGTTAATAAGATTGGCAAAGGCAGCCTCCAGAGAGTAAGTCAGGAGAATTGATAATGGAAATCACGGGCAATGAGTTCTTCGAATGCATGTGGGACAATTTCTTAAAGCAGTATGCTCTGGAGCCTGGTAATTCCAGACAAGGTAATCTGCAATGAGATGATGAATAATTTCACGATAAAGGAACCTTGAGGTGACAGCAATCATAGAATGATAAAATTTCTCGTTTAACTTGAAGGGAAGCAGTTTGGGTTAAGGCTAGTGTTTTAAACCTAAATGAAGGTAATTATAAGGTCTGAAGGCAGAGTTGGCTAATAGAAACTGGGAAACTAGGTTAAAAGGTAGGAAAGTAGAGATGCAGTTGACAGACCATTAATGAGATATTTAATAATTCTTAGGCAAGATTTATCCTAATGAGTAAAGAAGGCTGTTTGAAAAGGATGCACAATCTACTGGTAAATTTGGAGGTTAAAGATTGTCCAGATTTAAAGAAACATTGTACCGCTCTGCCAAGATTAATGGTAGATCAGAAAATTGGACAGATTTTAAGAACCAGTAAAGAATGATTAAAGATATGATAAAAAGGGAGAAAGTAGAGCATGAGAGAAAGATGGCTAGTAACTAAAGATAATGTCAGCCCTCTGGAGGGTAAGTCAGGAGAATTGATAATGGAAATCAGGACAATGGCAGAGGTTTTAGCAGCTATTTTGTGTCTTCACTGTAGAACTTTCCCAAATGTGCTGGAGAATTGAGAGGGGAAAGGCAGGGAGAGATTTAGAACAAACACCATCACTAGGGACAAGGACCAGGTAAACAATTTGACCTAAAGCCTAACAGCTCACTAGGACCAGATGACCTGCATCCTAAAAAAAGTGGTTGCAGAGATAGTAGAGGCATTGATTATAATCTTCTGAAAATTCCTTAGATTCTGGACGGATCCCAGTGGATCAGAAAGTAGAAAATGTAACACTTTTATTCAAGAAAAGAGGGAAAATGAAAGTAGGAAACTATAGGCCAGTTGGCCTAACATCTGTCATAGGGAAATTTCTAGAATCCATTATTAAGGAGGTTATAGCAGAATACTCAGAAATTCACAATAGGATCAAGCAGGGGCAACATGAATTTGATAAAGCAAAATTGTGTTTAACTAATTCATACGAGTATTTTGAAGAATACCAAGCAAGGTGGATAAAGGGGAACCTGTAGATGTGGTATACTTGTATTTCCAAGAGGCATTTGACAAGGTGCTACATCAAAGGTTACTTACTACACAAGGGGACACGCTGCAGAGGGTAACATATTAGCATAGATAAAGGATTGGTTAGCTAACAAGAAACAGAGAGTAGGGATAACTTGGTCAGGCTGGTAGGCTGTAACTAGTGAAATACACAGGGATCAGTGCTGGGTCATCAACTATTTACAATCTATATTAATGATGAAGAGACCAAATGTATGGTTGCTGATGGCACCAACAAAGATAGAAAAGCAAGTGTCAAGAGGAGGTAAAGAGTCTGCAAAGGGATATAGACAAGCTGCGTGAGTGGGCAAAAATTTGGCTGAGTACAAATTGGAAAAATGTGAATTTGTCCATTTTGGCAGTGGAATTGAAATAGTACACTATTTAAATGGAGAGAGGTTGCGGAACTCAATGGTACTGTGTAAGCTGGTACATGAATTACTAAAGGTTAGTATGCAGGTACAGCAAGTGATTAGGAAGGCAAATAAAAGGTTAGCATATGTTGCAAGGATAATGGAATATAAAAGTGGGGAAGTTTTAATGCAGTTGTACTGGATCTTGGTGAGACTGCATCTGGAATATTGTGTACAGTTTGGTCTCTTTATTTGAAAAAGGATATAATGCTTTAGAAGCAGTTCAGGGAAAGTTCACTTGATTCACTCCTGGGATGAAGGGCTTATCTTATGAGGAAAGGTTGAACAGGTTGGGCCTATATCCATTGGAGTTGAGAAGAATGAGAGGTGATCGCATTGAAAGATATAAGATCCAGAGGGGATGTTAGTGTGGCTACTGGGAACATATTTCCTTTTATGGGGGCGATGAGAACTAAAGGGCACAGTTTAAGAATAAGAGATTTCCCTTTTAAGGAGGATTATTTTTCTCTCTCTCTGAAACTCATTAGTATGTGGAATTATATTCCCTGTAAGAATTTGAGGCTGTGTATATTGAATTTGTTCAAAGCTGAATTAGATAGACAAGGGAGTCAAGGGTTATGGAGGCAGGCAAGAAAGTGGGATTGAGACCACAAGCAGAGTAATCATGATCTAATTGAATGGTAGAGCAGGCTTGAAGGGTCAAATGGCCTACTCCTGCTGTTCCTGTGTTAGTAGTTCTATCCTGGTGTTCAACCAAGTTCTACAAGCCACACTTCCTGAATTTCCAGTCCTGAATTTAAACACAACTTTCTCTGTATATCTGGCCACGTACTGCAACACAATCTCTATATTTCCAGTCACCCATTCCAATACAACCTTCTCTGTATCTCTGGTCATGCATTGCAGTACGACCCTCCCTTTTTTTTCAGTCGGGCATTGCAATGCAACACTCCTATTTTGAGGCATGCATTGTGTAACAGCCCGCTCGGTATTTTCACTTTGTACTGCAGTAACGCTCACCATCTCTCACCAGATCTCACTCATGTTTGCCAATACAGCCTTCCCCAACTTGTGAGTGTTCTTTCACTCGTGCTGAGGTAAAACGCTCAGAGAATTCCAAACAAATAATTTTACCCCTATAAGCGGTTCTTTCCTGTTTGGATGTTTGTGTGTGGCAGGAATTTCTGGAAGCATATCTGGCAGATTGCAAGGTGGGTGGTCACGGAGACTGCTATTTTGTTTAACCTGTCTGTTCGTGTCAATGTCTGTTAAATAGAAACAAAGACGCAAAGCAATTTTTTTGAAGTACTAAATGGAAGAGGTGACGGAAATGATCATAATCAGCTGAGAACTGGTACAACCCATCAGATAACCTCAGAGCACCTTTACCTCAGCACCATCACACCACCCTAATCTGTCCTGAAGAGGGCGCATAGGACCTGTTGGCGACACACTTGTTAGAGGGTCAAGATTTTCCCCATAATGCACCTGTAGCAAGATAACCACATACTAATTAATAAATTCACTAGACTGTAATCTGAGCCAGAATTACAGTGGCGTCATTTTAGAAAGTCACCCCGATTCACACAAATATATATTTATTGTTTTTAGTGAGTGCCTTTGGTTGATTACTTTTCTCTCTCAATATTTCTAGCTTTACCTGGGCCATTTTTATTTTGAACTGAGAATAGGAATCTCTTGGACTTTATCAATGGCTGAAGATTGGAGTAGGTGTAGTCTTGTGAATGGAGTGACCTAAAGACAACTCTCCGAACCCCAGTTTGGGAAGCATTCGCTCCGCACCTTTTTCCAGCAGCATTACTGGGTATAATCTCAGATATGGAACATGTACCTGATAAAATGCAATAGAAAACTATGGGACTTTATTCCCATAATAAATACTTTGGTTATTTGCATCTCCCTTCCTTTAGATCATCCTATCTCCAATGTGCAATTCTCACACTGAATGTTCACAAGAGTTCAGGGCACTGTTGATACACTAGTCTGTTCACAAGAATGATCTGTACCTGTACGGCAATCACCCCCACATGAAAGCATGTCAGGCTCTTCCAACACCCAATGCTACTACCCTTCTTGAGATTGGGAAGTTAAGACATGGGAGTTGGAAGCACAATCCTTCCACTAACCTGGATGAACTATATGATATGCTGCAACACGGATCATTGTTGAGATAAAATAAAATTGGCAGTCTGAAAGCGAAAGTGGGAAAACAATGTTTGGAAATAAGGACCAAGACAGAAACAAAGAATCATAGAAACCCTACAGTACAGAAAGAGGCCATTTGGCCCATCGAGTCTGCACCGACCACAATCCCACCCAGGCCCTACCCCCAGTTTCCCACATATTTTACACACTAATCCCTCTAACCAACGCATCTCAGGACACTAAGGGGCAATTTTTTTAGCATTGCCACCAACCTAACCCGCACATCTTTGGACAATAATGGGATCCATCCTAAATTCTAATCTGTCTTTCTCTGGCATGTGTTGACTGACTTGCCCTCTATTCCCAGTATTTTCTGTTTTTATTTCTTATATAATTATGTAATCACTCTGTCGGTATATTGCAATGCACAAGTTTCCAAATCTCTAATAGTTAGCTTGGCACGGTGGCACAGTGGTTAGCACTGCTGTCTCTCAGTGCCAGGTACCCAGGTTCGATTCCAGCCTCGGGTCACTGTCTGTGTGGAGTTTGCACATTCTCCCCATGACTGTGTGGGTTTCCTCCGGGTGCTCCGGTTTCCTCCCACAGCCCAAAGATGTGCTGGTTAGGTTGATTGGCCATGCTAAATTGGCCCTTAGTGTCAGGGGGACTTGCAGGGTAAATATGTGGGGTTATGTGGATAGGGCCTGGGTGGGATTGTGGTCGGTGCAGGCTCGATGGGCCGAATGGCCTTCTTCTGCACTGTAGGGATTCTATGAATCTATGATTCTATTACTGCCTTGCTGAGGTGATGTACAGACTGACTCCTACTTTTTCAGGACTGTTTTATGTTAGAGGATAGACTATATTCTATGCCACAGGATGTTGTTGTCTTTGAGCACACAATTATGCCAGGCATGTTTAGGAAAAAGCTTCATCCAGCAGATGAACTCTGCTATTAATTTTTAACCCCTACTTCATAGGAGAATTAATCTGTTTAATCTTATTACAGCTGCATTCTCTTTATAATTCCATAGTTATAGCTGCATTTCTTCACAACTAGTCACTGCTATTATAACCATTGTATGTAAACTGTGACCTGAGGCCGGAATCGAACCCAGGTCTCTGATGCTGTGAGGCAGCAGTGCTAACCACTGTGCCACCATGCTGTCCCACTGTGCCACCGTGCACAAGATGCCACAATCAAAAATGGATAACTGAATCTTAGAAACTGAGTGTAGTGACCATTATCTACACCTCTCAGTATCCGGTCTGTTTGAACGATGTTGACTAAAATGATGGTTGTTGATGAAAATAAAAGATGTTGTCCAGCAGAAGTGTTCAACGTGCCCCTTGCTTCTTCAGTTCTTTTATGGTATAAATACTGGAATCATAACAGTCGGATTTTTAGATTTGTTGTATTCACTCCAGCATCTCTCAACGTAACAGCATAGCTGCTGCAGTGCAGTGATGATAGGTCTCCCCTTAATTGTCATAGAGGAATCTTACTAGACTCTGGGAGCTATCTACTCAGGGATTTAAGATAAATACTACTTTAAGTATTGATGGAAATCTTAAATATCTCTCTGTAACATTAGTAAGACTTGGATTCTCTATTAGAAACAAAATTATACTTATTTTTCCTGAAACTATCAATGTTGCATTTACCATCGGAAGTGAATTGCATGTTTGGTGCTTTAATAAACTTTTATACAATTTAGAAAATAGATTGCCCACAGTGGCACAGTGAGCCAGCATGGTGACACAGTGGTTAGCACTTCACTTCTCCCTCACAGCACCAGAGACCTGGGTTCGATTTCCGACTTCGGTCACTGTCTTTGTGGAGTTTGCATGTTCTCCCCGTGTCTGCGTGGGTTTCCTCGGGTAGTCCGGTTTCCTCCCACAGTCCAAGGACGTGCTGGTTACGTGCTGGTTAGGTGCATTGGCCATGCTAAGTTGCCCCTCAGTGTCTCGGGATGCATAGTTAGAGGGATTATCAGGGTAAATATATGGGGTTACGGGGATAGCGCCTGGGTGGGATTGTTGTTGGTGCAGACTCGACGGGCCGAATGGCCTCCATCTGCACTGTAGGGATTCTATTCTATTTTATTCTATATAGTATTCTGTCTCCAAATTCAAAAACATATCTCCCTACATTCTTCAGTGAGGAGGTACATTGCTGAGGAGAGATGACCAAACTCTTATATTATCTGGGTTGTTATAATCCAGCTAAAAAGGCAGTCTGGAGGATTGTAATATTCTCTTTGGTGGTTCCTCCCCTTCAGGAAGAGTTAGATCAGATCTTCAGACCCACTTAAGTTTCTGCAGAGCCTGTCTTACCCAACCTTAAGTGAGGGTGATCACCTGAGGAGTAAGCCTGATCCATAGTAGGCCTAAGAAGGGTTTCAGGTTGTAATCCACTTCATTGTGTACAACATATAGGAAACAAATTGTGATCTGGTGAAATAGGTGTTGAGTTTTCCATTATAATAAATCATTGCATGGAATAGTAGGATAGAGGTACGTAGAATTACATTGAATGTAGAGCGCAGTAACAAAGCATTTGGCCCAACTGGTCCATGTTCCACATGAACTTCTTCTAACTCTACTTCATTTAACCCTATTAACAAATCCTTCTGCCACAGGTAAGTGGAATATTCCCAAGAGTTCTCACATATTAGGCTTCTAAAGTTTCCAATTGCTTCAATTCTGCAACTATAAGCCAGAGGTGAGAAATATAGGTCAGCAACATGAGCACAAAGGCTACGCAGTCATGAAATTTCAGTCAACTGCGCGCACTTGTGTATCTTCATAATGAGCACTTCTGGGAAGAATGCTTCAATGTGGAACTTCATACCTCATAACCAGTAGAATATCAATAAGTTACCAGAAATTACAGCTTTGAATCATGTGCTCTCATTCTCTTTGAAACTTGCTGACATGCCTCCACTTCAATGGCAAAGAATAATCAATTGAAGGGATTTAAGTTTTGAATAACTTCAATACTCTTCTGCCTTTGAACGCAATCTCTGCTTTGCATCACTGGACTGTTCCTTCCTGTCCTCATTCTCTTCACTGATTGCCTTGCACGCTCCGTTCCGCCATCGCTAACTGCTCCTCCAGCCACGATGCACCGACTTTCTGCAGTTCTCTGAACAGTTGCTCAGCCTTGCCACTTCTTCCCTCAGCTCAACTCTTTCCTTCATGCTCATCCTCTGTTTTCTCATTCTAATGTCGCCATTCATAGAATCATAGAATCCCTACAGTGCAGAAGAGGCCATCCGGCCCATCGAGTCTGCACAGAATCTCTGACAGAATGTCTTACCCAGCCGCCCCCCCCGCCCCCCCCGCCCCCCCCCACCCTATCCCCATAACCCCCACACATTTACCAGGGTTAATTCATCCAAGCTACAAATCTTGGGACACTAAGGGGAAATTTAGCATGGCCAATCCACCTAACCCGCACATCTTTGCACTGTGGGAGGAAACTGGAGCACCCAGAGGAAACCCACGCAGACACGGGGAGAATGTAAAAACTCCACACAGTCACTCAAGGCCGGAATTGAACCCGGGTTCCCGTGCCGAGAGGCAGCAGTGCTAACTGCTGTGCCACCGTGCCACCCTTTCCTCTTGCTCAAAGTCCACAGGATCTCCCATTCTCCTGATGGCCATTTGTTCTGAGTTGCCTTCCTGCACAAGGAGTGCCACAGCAAGGCAAGTTATGCCATTCTTTATTTTATTTATTATTGTCACAAAGTTACATTAACACTGCAATGAAGTCACTTCAAAATTCTCTAGTCGCCGCACTCCGGCGCCTGTTCGGGTACACTGAGGGGGAATTTAGCATGGCCAATGCACCTGATCCTTATCGGAACCAGGGTCTGTTTCTGCAGTCTCAATGTTATTGTAATATGCAGCTAATGTAAAGCATGGCATTATATATTACAGTAAGCTTTGAGGAGGAAATCTCATCAGCATACTTAACAATAGTGCTGTTGTGAAGAATTATGTGGAGATGCCGGCGTTGGACTGGGTTTGTGAACAGAACTCCCACTTACCTGACGAAGGAGCAGTGCTCCGAAAGCTCGTGGCTTTTGCTACCAAATAAACCTGTTGGATTTTAACCTGGTGCTGTGACACTTCTTACTGTGAAGAATTATGACAAACTTAGCATATATTTTGTTAACATTAACAGAGGAGAATATGTTCCCTTTTCTGCCCATTTCTGGAGAATTGTTTTACGTTTTATCTTAACAGTGAGGTGCTGGTGACATTATTTCCTGAATTCCAGAGTCTGGAAGTATGAAGGAGATGAATAATCACCAAAAGAGATGCAAACATTCGGTCCTTTACCAATCAAAAGAAAGAAAATCCCTCCAAATGGGGAATAAAAATAGAAAATGTTTGAAACACAGAATTGAATAATTATTTTAACACTCAAAATGTAACCTTGTCTTTTCTGTTTCCAGATGCTGACTGATCTGTTGTATATTATCTGGTTTTAGTTCAGGCTTTTTATTTCTGGTTTTATTTTTCATCATTGGGAATGGCAGCAGATGCAGATATTCCATGTTTGATTTAATTTGATTTATTATTGTCACATGTATTAGTATACAGTGAAAAGTATTGTTTCTTGTGTGCGATACAAAGCTTACTGTTCATAGAGAAGGAAAGGAGAGAGTGTAGAAGGTAGTGTTACAGTCATAGCTGGGGTGCAGAGAAAGATCAACTTAGTGCAAGGTAGGTTCATTCAAAAGTCTGATGGCAGCAGGGAAGAAGCTGTTCTTGAGTCGGTTGGTACGTGACCTCAGAGTTTTGTATCTTTTTCCTGATGGAAGAAGGTGGAAGAGAGAATGTCTGGGGTGTGTGGGGTCCTTAATTATGCTGGCTGCTTTTCCGAGGCAGTGGGAAGTGTAGACAGAGTCAGTGCACCTAATGTTGTACCTATGTGATCTAAACATTGACTATACCCCAACAAAACTAGTCACAAACATTACTGGTTGCAGAGATCATTCACTTAGGCATTCCTTACAATCTCTATGTGTCTTAGTAAATGCTAGACAAATTAGTGGATGGATAATTTAATGGGCTCTCATGGTATAGAGCTTAGTCTAATCAGAACGCTTATCCAGGCTTTTGTTAGCTCCAGACTCCACGTTTTAGCTGCTCTTCTGACTGGCTTTCCATCTTTCATTCTTCATAAACTTAAACCAATCCAAAGCTTTGCTGCCGAACTTGTAACAAATTTAATTTGTCCACCACTCCTGTGCTTGCCAATCTATATGGATTCCCAGTTCTCAAAAGCATCCATTTAAAAATGTTTGGCCTCGCATGCAAATCTCTCCAGGGCTACATCCCCTTCCTGTCCCTGCAACCTCCTCCAGCCCTACAATTGTTCAGGTATTCTTGTGTTCTACCACCTCTGATGTGCTGTCCATTCCCCATTCCCTCCATCAATGGAGATGAAGTAGAAAGGGTCAAGAGCTTCAAGTTTTTAGGTGCCCAGATCACCAACAACCTGTCCTGGTCCCCCCATGCTGACACTACAGTTAAAAAAGCCCTTCAACGCTTCTACTTTCTCAGAAGACTAAGGAAATTTAGCATGTCAGCTATGACTCTCACCAACCTTTACAGATGCACCATAGAAAGCATTATTTCTGGTCGTATCACAGATTGGTATGGCTCCTGCTCTGCCCAAGACCGCAAGGAACTACATAAGGTCGTGAATGTAGCCCAATCCATCACGCAAACCAGCCTCCCATCCATTGACTCTGTCTACACTTCCCGCTGCCTCGGCAAAGCAGCCAGCATAATTAAGAACCCCACGCACCCCGGACATTCTCTCTTCCACCTTCTTCCTTCGGGAAAAAGATCCAAAAGTCTGAGGTCATGTACCAACCGACTCAAGAAGAGCTTCTTCCCTGCTGCTGTCAGACTTTTGAATGGACCTACCTTGCATTAAGTTGATCTTTCTCTACACCCTAGCTATGACTACATTCTGCACTCTTTCCTTTCCTTCTCTATGAACGGTATGCTTTGTCTGTATAGTGCGCAAGAAACAATACTTTTCACTGTATATCAATACATGTGACAATAATAAATCAAATCAAATTATTGGCAGTCACGTCTTCAGCCATGACCCAAGTTCTGGAATTCCCTCCCTAAACCTCTCCACTTCTCCAGTTTCTTGGAGACAATCCTTAAAATCGCCAAGCTCAAGCTGAATGCAAGTTCCTGTAGCTGTTGTCAGAGGGAAGATGGCAGTGGTTCAGAGTAGCACAATTTTTCAATATTCCTGAGACATGTAAGTTACGCCAGGATACAGGAGGGCACCAGTACAACAAGATGGGAGAGATGGACAGTTTTCCTATCTGGGATTAATTCCTGTGGCGAGGTTGGGGGTGGGGAGTGTTTCCCACTGTGGAGGCCAACGGGAAATCACGCCATATTGTTATAAAGCGGAGATTGATTCCCCCCCCCCCTCTGAGAACTAACACCAAAACACCCAAAGAGGAGTACCTCGCCTTATAATCTGTAAAACGTGTGTGTGAAGTGGTGCGACCTGCTCTTCAGCAACTTCTAGTGGTTAAATACAACATAAATCCCTAACACACTCTCTAAAATCAACACATAACAATTTATTTATATAACAGTGAGCAAATTAACTAAACTATTAACAAACCAAATAAATCCCTTCTAACCATTAACCATTCCCGAATAAAACAAGATTCGAATGGTATCCTGTTCAAATAAATTCAATTCCCACTCATTTAACAGAATAGAATTTAGTCACTCTCTAAATTATGACCAGGTTTTGTGTCTTCTGGAATATTCTGAGCCTTCTCTGTTGAATCTTCTGTCTGGAACTTCTTTCTTTTTTGGTGCTTTCTCTAAGACATGGATGAAGCTATGAGAGCCAATGACTCTCTCTCTCTCTCTATCTCTCTCTCTATCTCTCTCTCTCTCTCTCTCTCTCTCGAGAGAGAGAGAGAGAGAGAGAGTTGAGAGCTAGGGGCTATTAGCTCTGGCATGTGGTAGTTGCTCTATTTCTTTGTCCCACTGCCCTCTTCTTTTGTACCCGTGATGACATATCAATATTTCCCACAATAGGATTGGCCCTAGGTTGTCAAAACCATCAGATTTAAATTTAATAGGTTTTTGGTATCTAAGTGCCTGATTCAAATTGATTGGCTAAATTCAAAAGCCTGTTGTCTTGGTAGAACCTACTGATTGACCTTGCGATGCAAATGTTTCAGTTTGGGCTCCCTTGCATTCTTTTAAAATCTCTAAGCACAGAAAAAGCACCACCTTTTAATGGGACCATGCAATGCTATCTTGGAGTTTAGCATCATATTCCGAGATGGGGCAGGCTTGACTGCGCAGTCATCCATCATATCTGGGTGCCATATTTGAAAGGCGCCAAACATCACTAATCCACTGTTGAAGAAAGAAGGTGGCCCCACTGAAGAAATAAGGTGGACCTCCTGAAGAGGGAAGATGGATCTCCAGGAACATTCTGAGGCTGGAAGCTGGACCACATCGATGACACTGAAACTGGAACATCCACCTGATAGATGCTCGCCCCCCCCCACCCCCCACCCCCCCCGGCCACCCCGCCCCCCCATCCACTGCCTTGGTGTTCCGGGGTCCAGGATCACTGACAGCCTCCATCCCAAACTCCGGAGTCAGTCCCAGGTTTTCCTCTGTTAATTCCTGATTTCTGCACATCACGCTATTCCAGACATGTTCTGGACCGACGTGTTTTCCCACTGTTGTGGCAGAGAATTAGGCGTGTGTGGACAATTTCAGTCAGGCCTTCATCGGCATCCCATTGACGGAGTGAAAATCAGTTTCACGTTGTCCACTAATGGTTTTCCCGATCCACCATGGCGGCCCCAGCATAATTACCCACAGGAAATTTGCATAATTCAATTTTTGAGCCTCTCGTCAAATTCGCCCCACCTTCTGCCATTAGACCTGCCGGCGGAGTCATAGAATCATAGCATTATAGAACCCCTACAGTGTAGAAAGAGGCCATTAGGCCCATTGAGACTGCGCCCAGAACAATCCCACCCAGGCCATATCCCCGTAACCCCACATATTTACTCTGCTAATCTCCCTGACAGACATTAAGGGCAACTTAGCAATGGCCATTCCACCTAACCTACACATCTTTGGACTGTTGGAGGAAAATTGGGAGCACCTGGAGGAAACACGAGGAGAACATGCAAACTCCACACAAACAGTCACTTAAGGACAGAATTGAACCCGGGTCCCTGGCGCTGTGAAGAGTCAGTGCTAACCATTGTGCCATCATGCCGCCCAAGAGAGAATTCTGCCCATTGAATGTGCAGTGACATCTCTTTTAACGTGGGTTCTGGACAAATTCTTACAATCCATAATCCAAAATGTCCAAACACTTAGAAATGCATTATTCCAGGAGAATTAGTGCAGATTTATGAAAGGCAAGTCATGGTTGCTAAATTTGATTGAGTTCTTTGAAGGAGTGGTCAATCAGATACATACGGAGTGGTGTAATCGTAGAACCATAGAATCCCTACAGTACAGAAGGAGGCCATTCAGCCTATTGAGCCTGCACCAACAACAATCCCACCCTATCCCCATAACCCCACATATTTACCCTGCTAATCCCCCCGAAACTAGGGTCAATTTAGCATGGCCAATCAACTTAACCCGCACGTCTTTGGATTGTGGGAGGAAACTGGAGCACCCGGAGGAAACCCACGCAGAAACGTGAGAATGTGCAAACTCCACACAGACAGTGACCCAGACTGGGAGTCAAACTCGGGTCCCTGGCGCTGTGAGGCAGCAGTTCTAACCACTGTGCCATCGTGCTGCCCCAATATATATAGTTTTTCAGAAAGTATTCATAAGCTGACAGAGAAGGTTTGTTACAAAAATTCAGACATATGGGACTATAAATGGTTAGCACTGCTGCCTCACAGCACCAGGGACTCAGGTACAATTCAGGCCTCGGATCACTGTCTGTGGGGAGTTTGCACATTCTCTCCGTGTCTGCATGGCTTTCCTCCCGGTGCTCCAGTTTCTTCCCACAGTCCAAAGATGTGCGGGTTAGGTTGATTGGCCATGCTAAATTGACCCTAGTGTCAGGGGGATTAGTAGGGTAAATGTGGGGTTGTGGGAATAAGGCCTGGGTGGGATTGTGGTCAGTGCAGACTCGATTGGCCAAATGGCCTCCTTCTGCACTGTAAGGATTCTCTGATCTTCGATGATCTATGATAATTGTTGGGATTGAAAGTTGGTTCATTGACGAAAATGAGGGACAACGTTTTCCCAGATATCATTGGGGGCTTCAGCTCAGAACCATCAATGGGTGGGTCCCACAACATCACATTTGATTGAGGCCGCTCTGCCAGCAACTTAGTTTTTCGAAGATCGGGGCACCATGTTTAAAGGTGGCCCCAGTGCACAACTCTTCACCAGAAACTTCCCCCCAACACACTTGCCCAGATATGACCCTCTCCCACCGAGCAGTGCACTTACCTCAACTCCTCTGGGAGGTCTGCTTCCCAGGATCACGTCCTGGAAGATCAGTCAGGTTTCACACCAGTCTGCTGTCAAGCCGACATGAATGGATTTTTTAATGGGGTGGGGTAAGGGTGGGAGTGGAGGTTTTGCAGTGACTCAGACGTAGAGGCTTGATAATTATATACAATTGTGAGGAAATGATGTTTCCGATGCTGGACGTTGGGAAGCGTGTTCCATCACTGGTGGGGAGGGGACAATCGTGCCCCGTGTTTACGTCAGTATAAAACACGATTTGGACATTTCGCAAGATTTTCCACTCCCGCCGCCAAACCCAGCCGACAAAAACAGGAGCGGAAAATCCCGACCTAGGATTAATGACTCTTACTCAAATTGGAAAAGAGTTGGTAACGTCATATTTTCAGGGCTCAGTGTTGTGTCTATTTTTTGATCACGACACTTCTGTGCATGTTTGTGAGTGTGTTGTGAACTTGGATACTGGGAGGACAATGTCAAAATCAAATGACACAAAAGTAGGTGTCTGTAAAATGGTGAGGGGATGTCTTCAGGATAACACAGACGGGTTATCGGAACCCGCAGACAGATAGCAGATGCAATTTAATGTGGTGATTGGCGAAGTTATAGAGAGTGGAATTCTCCAGCCGTTCACACCCAGCCGCCACTGCCAGCGAGAATGGAAAATGTGCACTCAGCCAAATCTCCGTTCACTGCAGCGGGACCGGAGAATCTCAGCTGCGGGCAAGGTTGAAGAATCTGGCTATAGATTCTAGGAGATGAAAAGATAGTTATTCCAGTTCAGATACACAGTGCCCTAAAAGTATGTCCATAGAAAAAGATCTAAAAATGAAAATAGCATTTTTAGGTTTAAATTGGATCTTTGGAAGTGCAGTTGACAGAACTGCGGTGGCATGGTAGCACAATGGTTAACACCAGGGACCCGGGTTTGATTCCCAGCTTAGGTCACTGTCTGTGTGGAGTTTGCACGTTCTCCCTGTATCTGCATGGGTTTCCTCCGGGTGCTCCGGTTTCCTCCCACATTCCGAAAGATGTGCTGGTTAGGTGCATTGACCCGAACAGGCGCTGGACTGTGGTGCCTAGGGAAATTTCACAGTAACTTAATTGCAGTGTTAATGTAAGCCTTACTTGTGACTAATAAATAAACTTTACTTTAAAACCAATAATGGCTTTATTTATTGTGCCATCACAAAAGAATTGGAGTGAGCACATTGTGCAAATGAGGGAAATGTTTGTAACAATCAACGCCAAATTATAATAACCTTTACAAAACTTTAAATTGGCGTCACTGAAATTGGCGGAGTTAACCATTAATTTATTGTGTGACACTGTGCAGATGTCACTTGTCCATCTGATGGGCTAATGGACCTCAGTACAAGGACAGGACCTTTGTCGAGCCAGGTAACTGGTATCAAAAACATGAACCAGAATTTTTTTCAGGCCACCCCTGACCCTGTTAAACTGGGCTGTGACAGCTCCCCTGGGTCAATTCGTTTTAGACACTATACACCGCCCTTGTAGATCACTTTCAGTTATGGTCAGTGCTACAGATGTTAGGCAGAGTGGTGTTGCAAAGGTCAGGGTTATTGAGCAAGCCCTCAATCTATTAGCACCAGAAAGGGTCAAATACTGGATGGACACGCTGGAGTCCAGGAGAGGATAAATACCACAGCCGCACTCTGACAAGTGGCATTCAGTTTCCAAAAATACGGAAATCCATTGGAAACCTTTTATTTCCAAATCAGCCTTGCGAGAGTATCTGAACTTTCAATCGGGACACTGTTACATTTCAGTATCATATTGTCCGATATATCTGCAGTTTCTATACTAACAGATGAACCCAAGAACATTTAAAATACTTCTGTTGTAGATCAATAGAGGTCTAAAAGGGACCAGGATTATTGCCACACTCACTTTACAGGTCAAAGGCAAAGATCTCCTCAGGGGATTTCTGAATTTAAACTTATGGATTTAAAAAGACAATTTCTAATGAGTGCACTTTCTCACAATCTCTGGTTCCTCTCAGCAAGGGCCCTTTTCATCGCCCAAAATCTAATTGCTTATAGTGATAATGTACAAAGAACAGTTCAGCACAGGAAACAGGCCCTTCGGACCTCCAAGCCTACGCCGATGCTTTGAATAATGCGAGTCATTCTGAAAGCAATGGTTAACTTATAATATACACAAAACATTAAGGTTGCAAAATTTGACTCCGTTGCTTCCATAGTTTTGGATGTTGTTTTAGTACCAAAATGGTGTCCGTGCAGCGCATGCGTACTTTCAGCATGTCCCATGCTGGATGCCATTTTCTCCAGGCCATTAGTGGGAGCTGTTAGGAGTGTGTGTCGGATATGCACAGATATTTTAAATTGTGCAGATTGGGTTAGGCATCATTTCCTCTCAAATTAATTTGCATAATTACAAAACACCCGCAGGTTTTCCACCAGGTCACCCACCAACCTGACTTGGAAATATATCACCCTTTTTAAAAATTAATTCGCGGGACATGGGCATCGCTGGCTGGCCAGCATTTATTGTCCATCCCTTGTTGCCCTTGAGAAGGTGATGGTGAGCTGCCATCTTGAATTGCTACAGCCCGTGTGCGCAGGGTTGGCCCACAATGGCGTTAGGGAGGGCGTTGCAGGGTTTTGACCCAGCCACTGCGAAGGAACGGCGATATATTTCCAAGTCAGGATGGTGAGTGGCTTGGAGGGGAACTTGCAGGTGGTGTTCCCATGTATTTGCTATCCTTGTCTTTCCAGACAAAAGTGGTCGTGGATTTGGAAAGTGCTGTCTAAGGATCTTTGGTGAAATGCTGCAGTGCATCTTGTAGATAGTACACACTGCTGCTACTGAGCGTCAGCGGCGGGGGGAGTGGATGTTTGTAAATGTGGTGCCAATCAAGCGGGTTGCTTTGTTCTGGATGGTGTCAAGCTTCTTGAGTGTTGTTTCTTCACTGTCGCTGTGTCAAAATCCTGGAACTCCTTCCTCACCAGGGCTCTCTTCAAGGGCTACAGTGGTTCAAAAAGGTGGTTCATCATCACCTTTTCAAGTGTTCTAACCCAGGAAGCCAGGCAGTGGAGGATAGAACTGGAGCCTAATCTTTATGTACTGTCAAAGCTTTTATTTAAGGAGATGCACATTACAAGCATGCACCTCCTAACCCCACAACCATACTTTCAGTTTGCTACTCCATAAGGGAGGACAATGAATCCCCAGTTAATATCTCCTTGCATACGATTAAATGCTCAGTTACTATCATGGAATGGGCAATAAATTCTATCTTGCCTGTTAAAAAAAATCTTCCATGAATTTGTGCAGTTAGGTGGTATAATAGAAATCAGTAGTTTTTTGGGAGGCAGAATATAATCCAGGTAGTGGGGGGAAGGGGGGGGGGGTCCTCACCTGCCAGCTCAAGAGCCAGTGAGAGTCCTGCAAGCCATCAGTGGGCCTTCCCAGGAATCAACCACCCCAGGGGAACACCCAGAGAGCTGCCAGCCAAACCCTCTTGCAGTAGTTAATTGCAGAGGTGGGACAGAGATGGGATGGCGGAGCGGTCTCCACCATGCTTCCCCCTCTCCCTCCTTTGAAGAGGGTGCTAAGTACCACCCCCTTTGTCTTTCTTTTCACTGGAAAGTTTTCCGTGCTGTATTTTGGAGTGGCAACCTAGCGCAGTTTGATTGTTACTGGTATTCATTTCTAGTATTGAAAAGCAGACAGATTTTGTTCAGCCTACATTGCATCTTTGTTGGGCCACACTTGGAGTACTGGGCACAGTTCTGGTCTCCAGATTATAAAAAGGATCTAGGGGCAATGGAGTAGGTGCAGAGGGGATTTATGAACATGATATACCAGAGCTGAGAGATTATACCTGACAAGAGACATTGAACAGGCTTAGACCTGTCTCCCTAGTAAAGAGAAGTCTGAGGAGTCGACCTGATAGAGATCATTAGAGTTTGAAAGGATAGATGTACAGATGTTTTCATTTGTGAGGGAGACCAGAATTGGGGGTCATTAATATGAAAGGATCACTAATAGCACTTATCGGGTATTCTGGAGAAACCTCTTAACACACAGAAAGTGATGAGAAAATGGAACTCATTATCATAAGGAGGACCTGAGATGAATAGCATAAATGCATTAAGGGGAAGCTGGACAAACAAACAAGGGAGGAATGAGTAGAATATTTTGTCGATGTGGTTATAGACAAAGAGGAATAGGAGGAGGCTCATGTGGAGCTTAAACCCCACCATGGGCCAACTGGGCTGAATTTGTTCCTGTGCTGCTAGTCTATGTAATGCTGTGTAATCATAGAGTAGAATCATACAATCTCTACAGTACAGAAGGGGACCATTCAGCTCATTGAGTCTGCCCCAACTCTCCAATAGAGTATGCTACTCTTGCCCTAACTTTGTAATCCATCTACCTCCACATCTTCGGAGTGTGGGAGGAAACCGGAGCACCCAGAGGAAACCCACGCAGACACTGGGAGAATGTGCAAACTCCACATAGACAGTTGCCTGAGGCTGGAATCGAACCCGGGTTCCTGGCACTGTGAGGTAGCAGTGCTAACCACTGTGCCACCGTGTCATCCTGTCTGCCCCACACTGTTAGAAACTCCACCGCTCATAAACGTCCTACAAGTGCCTTCGCTTAGTCGGGGCTGATCGATCAAAAAAAAAGATAAACTTGCTGACCTTTCCCTATTCCTAAGAAATTTATGAGGAAAGATGGTGCGGGCAACTGTTATTCCTGATAAAAATCCTATTTTGACCCAATCTAATGCTAAACATTTTGCACAACAATTTTCTTACATGTTCCAAACCCTGAATAAACTTACACAACTTCACCTCACCTCACAGATAATTCCGTGGACAGTTAAAAAAAGAAACCATGCAGAGGCCATCAATAATATTTTGGGGTTTGGTTTACATTCGAGGAATTGAGACTTCCCTCAGAGGCTGCTACAGCCTTAACTAATAATATGCCTTCCTGTGTGGTTCTCTGAGGATTGTCAACCCGTTTAACTTATTTTGAATTAGTTTGCACCTTGACATAGCTAATTGCCATATCTGGATCCTCACTTTGGCCTAAGCAGCAAGCTCAGATTCTGTTAGGGACAATCATTCTGCACCTTTTGCATCAAGGAGTCTTGCACTTCCAAGCCACAAGCAGTGACTGGAACTGAAATGCTAAGCCATGGGAACTTAGCAATGGGTGTTTGGCTATTTCTAGGAAATAGCCCCACGCTGCCGTGACTTCACGCCATTTGCTTTCTTATTCCCTGCAAAGATAAATCTGAAACACGTCAAGATAGTGCAATCTCTCTTGAGATGGTTTGATGAGATAACAGAAGTTGCTGCAGTTCAAAGACATTCATCACGCGTGGAGGCTCTTACGTTGGTTCCTAGAGATTTGATGAAGAGCCTTAGGGAACGCAAGTTTTCCTTCCCTTTCTGACTCCTTATCAGGTTCGATTTCCACAGGCTCTCCGGGAATCTACCCAAGTGGCAATGCTTCAACTGTTGCTTGGCAACAATAGTCATCATCAACCCAGACCCATAATCCAAATGTCCAATCTCCACCATCACCATCTCAGTGGTTTCCGACTTGTCCATCATGTCTGAGGCCTGAATTTTTGCCACATTTAAATTTAAAGTTTCTTCATTAGTGTCATGAGCAAGTTTACACTAACACCGCAATGAAGTCACACTCCGGCGCCTGTTCGGGTAACACTGAGGGAGAATTCAGCATGGCTGATGCACCTAACCAGCATGCCTTTCGGACTGTGGGAGGAAACTGGAGCACCCGGAGGAAACCCAAACAGACTTAGGGAGAACGTGCTGACTTCGCACAGACAGTGACCCCAAGCTGGGAATCGAATCCGGGTCCCTGGTGCTGTGAGGCAGCAGTGCTAACCACTGTGCCACCGTGAACCGCAGCGGTTCAAGAAGGTAGCTCACCACCACCTTCTTAAAAGCTATTAGGGCCAGCGATGCCCATTTCTCATGAATGAATAAAAGAAAAGCCATCATGATTGACTTTAGTAACTGATCTGGAAAATAAACAACTGAGAGGGAATTGATAGAAACAATCACAATATTATTGCATGATGAAGCTATTGCTTCAAACCTTACAACCCACCAAGAACCTTACAACCCACTCCTCCAATTGTGGCCTTTTGAATCGCTGCAACATTGGCACTCATGTTTTCAGCTGTCCAGATCCTAAGTCCTAGAATTTAGAAAGCAAAGGGAATATTTCCACTGCAGAAGAGGTGAAGAAAAGGCGTTTGCAGTCTATTGAACCTTTGAAGCATTCTGGATAGAGGAAGATTTTATTATTCGGTTGGGCGGTCAGTGTTGAGGGAGGTCGCCAACTTAAAGGTGCCACAAGGAAAGCAAGCTTCAGGGGAAATTTTACACAGAGGGAGTTGGAGCCTGGGATACGTTACTGTGAAGCATAATTGAGGCAAATTCTATTTCCGCTTTGAAGGGAGTATTTCCGAAGCAGATTTAAATTCGGGACCAAGAGAAGAGAGTGGAGTTTTCTAGCAAAGAGCTGGAACACAAGCAATGGGCTGACAAGGTTTCCTTCTATGCTGTAACCTTCTATATTTCTTTGGGTCTTCCTCAAAGCAGCTAAGGAAGACAAGAAGCAGTGAGACAAAGAGTGGAAGTTTGCTGTCCCACCTGCCACAGAAATCGGAGCGGGTGAGGGGCGGATCATGGAAAAGTCTGTTGACCTCGGGCAGGATTTTCCAGTTTCAGGACAAGCAAGGCCGGAAAATCCTGCCCAAAATGTCCAAGAATTTACACATAGTCCTGCACACAGGAATGTTTTATTAATATTCATTCATGGGACATGGGTGTCGCTGGCTGGCCAGCATTTATTGCCCATCCTTAGTTTACCCTTGTTTAGAGGGCAGTTGAAAGTCAACCAGATTGCTGTGGCTCTGGAGTCACATGTAGGTCAGACCAGGTAAGGACAGCAGATTTCCTTCCCTAAAGGACATTAGTGAACCAGATGGATTTTTTTGACAATCGACAATATTTTCATGGTTAATAGTAGATTCTTAATTCCAGGTTTTTTTTTCTTGAATTCCAATTTCACCATCAGCTGTGGTGGGATTCAAACTTGAGCCCCCAGAACATTAGCTGAGTTTCTGCCTTAATAGTCTAGTGGAGTGAGCCACAGAGTAGCATTCCAGTTCTAAGTAGAGACAATGTAGAGAAGCCTTTATATTGGCAGAAATTAATTTTGGTGTGTAGTTTTTTCATATTTAACTAAAACCCAATTACTTTCCTCACTGTGCCATAATTAGATTAATTGGGACATTGGGCAGCATAGTGGCACAGTGGTTAGCACTGCTGCCTCACAGTGCCAGGGACCCAGGTTCAGTTCCAGCCTTGGATGACGGCACGGTAGCACAGGGGCGGCACGGTAGCACAGTGGTTAGCACTGCTGCTTCACAGCTCCAGGGTCCCGGGTTCGATTCCCGGCTCGGGTCACTGTCTGTGTGGAGTTTGCACATTCTCCTCGTGTCTGCGTGGGTTTCGGGTGCTCCGGTTTCCTCCCACACTCCAAAGATGTGCGGGTTAGGTTGATTGGCCAGGTTAAAAATTGCCCATTAGAGTCCTGGGATGTGTAGGTTAGAGGGATTAGCGGGTAAATATGTGGGGGTAGGGCCTGGGTGGGATTGTGGTCGGTGCAGACTCGATGGGCCGAATGGCCTCCTTCTGCACTGTAGGGTTTCTATGATTTCTATGATTTCTATGACTGTGTGTGGTTTGCACGTGTCCCCGTGTCTGCGTGGGTTTCCTCCGCGTGCTCCAGTTTCCTCCCACAGTCCAAAAGATGTGCAGGTTAGGTGGATTGGCCATGGTAAATTGCCCGTTAGTGTCCAAAGATGTGGTTTTTAGCCATGGTAAATGTGTGGGGTTACAGGGATAGGGTGAGGGAGAAGGCCTGGGTAAGATACTCTATCAGAGAGTTTGTGCAGACTCGATGGGCTGAATAGCCTCTTCTGCACTGTTGGGATTCAATCAAACCATGGGGAGATTAGCGTGGGGTTACAGGAAAGGGCCTAGATGGGCTCCTCTGTTGGAGAGTCAGTGCAGGCTCGATAGGCCGAATGGCCTCCTTCTGCACTGTAGGGATTCTATGATTCTATGATTGATTGGGGAGGAGGAATGTACAGGAGGGTCTGAAGGATGTTACCAATGCCTGCAGTAAGCTTATACACAACTGGAGTGATTTAACCTGGGAAATGCCTGTGACACACAGAGAACAGTAAATACCTCTCCCTGTAACAGACTTTAACTCCATGACTCACAAACAACAAGTGCATCTGGTTTACATCAAGGGTGGAATTATTTTTATATCATTACACTGAGCTGTATGACACCCATGTGGTTTTCTGATTGCAAGCAATTAATTATTTTACTCATTCTTTTTCGTTATTTAAACCAACTGTCACTGAAACATTACTTTGACATATTGAACTTGAAAGCTAAAAGTGTTGCTTTAAACCTGGGCTTGAGTCTGTGACTAGTGACGTTATGATTGGGTATGTCCACTGCCTGACTATTGATGTTCCACGGAGGAAGCCAGAATGTTGCAGTGAGGCATGCAAAGGGCCACCTGCTGTCCAGCTGGGTTCGGGACGACTTTTCCCTTTCCCAGGTACCTTGTCTGAATGCCCTGTGACCCATGACCTTCTTCTGGGATCATGACCTTAACCCCAATTACCTTGGCACTCTGCGACTGACAGACGGGATGCAAATGAAATGATACCCTCTGTGGACAGTGTTTGAGTGTAGAGTTTAAGACTGCGCAAAGTGCATTTGTAAAATGGCTCCAGTGTTATTGAAAACCGGGAAAAGCTGGGTAGTTTGATTTTAAAAAGCCTTAAACAAAGGTTTAAAGCTGTTTGAGTCAGATTGTAACTCGTGTCCAAGAGCACACCATCACAAAATAAATTACATGAACATTTTAAACTGGATATAGTTTGGTTTAGTTTTAGTTAATTTAGTTTAGTTTATTTATTAGTGTCACAAGTAGGCTTACATTAACACTGCAATGAAGTTACTGTGAAAATGCCCTAGTCGCCACACTCCGGCACCTGTTCGGGTACACTAGTTCGGGTATACTAGTATAACTCATGTTTGAAGAGCATTTTCGCTGATAGAATTGCAGTATTATTTTATTGGTAAAGTTTTAACTTAAGTTACTGCCTCGATTTTTAACCTTGTAGTCAGTCATGCTATGACAGCAGAAAATAATCTGGATTAAAAACTTCCTAACTACTCCGGTTAACGCTGTCATGTGATCAGCAAGCAATAGCTTTTAAATTTAAGTAGGAAAAGTCAAATTATGAGTCTGTTCCAACCCTATTCCTGAAGCCACTGCCCTCAATCCCAAAACCATCCCAGTAACCCACCCCTCCCAACTTTCCCTGACTGAGATGGGACACAGGCACTCCATCTAGTGGCAAATCCAAGAAATTACACAGCTCAGCCACTAAAGTCTGACAGGAAATCTTGTGACTCGAGTTTGCGATCTTCTGGTTGCCAGTAAAATAATGAAGCTGCTGAAAACTGCCCTCAAATTGGAAACATTTATCTTTGAGATTGTTTCAATCAGGGTGTCGTTCTCCCAGTTCAGTACATTTATTAATTTCAGTTCATTTCTTAAAATCACCCTAAACCCATTGAGAACTTCATTTGCATAGAGATATTGCTTTTGATGGCGTTTGGTCTGATACAAAAGGAGGTTATATATTAAGAGGTCATTCCATGTATATTATATGACGCCAGATCAGATACCGAGAAGTAAGATGTCTGCCAGACTTTGGCCATATAGCAAGTAGTTGGAGTCATACCTGGCACAAAGGAAGATGTTGGGGTTGATGGAGTTCAACCATCTCAGCTCCAGGACATCACTGCAGGAGTTCCTCAGGATAGTGTCCCAGGGCCAACCATCTTTAGCTGCTTCATCAACTTCCATCATAAAGTAGGAAATAGGCAGTTCTCTGAATACAAAATGTTCAATGCTATTCATGACTCCTCAGATATTGAAGAAGTCTGTGTCCATGTCCAACAAGACCTGGATAATATTCAGACTTGGGCTGATACTCGGCAAGTAATGTTTGCATCACACAAGTAGCAGGCACTGACTTTCTCCAGCTAAAGAAAATCAAACGACCTCCGTTTGACATTTAATGGCATTACCATCACTGGATCCCCCACTGTCAACATCCTGGGGGCTTACCATTGACCAGAAACTGAACTGGACCATCCATATAAATACTGTGGCTATCAAGGCAGGTCAGAGGCTGGGAATTCTGCAGCAAGTAACTCACCTCCTGACTCCCCAAAAATTATCCACCAAGGCACAAGTCAGGAGCGTGATTGCGCGCACTCCATTTGCCTGGATCTTTGCAGCTCCACCACGCTCAAGAAGCTTGATACCATCCAGAACAAAGCAGCCCATTTGATTGGCACCCTAACCACAGCCTTTAACCATCACTCTCTGATGCACAGTGGCAGCAGTGTGTACTATCTACAAGACGCACTTCAGCAACTCCTTTGACAGCATCTTCCAAACATACGACATCTCCAACTTAGAAGGACAAAGGCAGCAGATGCACGGGAGCACCACCACCTGCAAGTTCCCTCTAAGTCACCCACCATCCTGACTTGGAAATTTATCACCATTCCTTAACTGTTGCCTGGTCAAAATCCTGGAACTCCATTCCTAAAAGTACTGCGGGAGTACCTACATCTCAGGGACTGCAGCAGTTCAAGTAGGCAGCTCACCACCACCTTCTGAAGGGTGTTCAGGGATGGGCAATAAACACTGGTGGGGCCAGCAGCACCCACATTCCATGACTGATTAAATTAAATAAAAAGTGGTTTCAAAATGTTTGGCATTTGCTACTGTCGCCCTGTAGTAAAGCTGTTTTTACGTGCACAGGAGACTTGGTCTCTGATTTATAAATCAGACTCTAAAAGGTCTAGAGGGGAGAATAGGTCGTTCCAGTCTATTACATCCCTACAGTGCAGAAGGAGGCTATTCAGCCCATCAAGTCTGCACCGACCACAATCCCACCCAGCCCCTATCCCCACATATTTACCCTGCTAGTTCGTCCCCCTGACACTAAGGCCAATCAACCTAACCCGCACATCTTTGGAACGTGGGAGGAAACTGGAGCACCCGGAGGAAACACGAGCAAATTCAGGGAGAACGTGCAGACTCCACGCAGACAGTGACACAAGCCGGGAATCGGACCTGGGCCCCTGGCGCCGCGAGGCAGCAGTGCTAACCACTGTGCCACCGTGCCGCCCCTGATCCTGTAGGTTAAAAAGGAACACCAGTCACAGTCCTCATTAAATAGGAGAATTGCATCATGCAAGCACTTGTCACAACCCAGTTTTATTTCACCGTGCAAGCTAACCTCATTTGGTATCCTAATGAGCAAGAGATAAGCATAAGCTGAAAATCAAGGAAAATCATGGAAAATATATTACTATCAACTTTACGAGACAGGAACATCTAGAAATGAGAGCATTGCAGCAATGTACAAAACAGCTACAGTGTGCTGAAATGACCTTTCACCCTGTAACATCTCCAGAATGCACTGTGATGGTGAAGGTGGATATCTACAACCTGAGACTTGCAACGAGAGTTTTCAGCCTCACATTGCAGAGATTCAATGCCAATACCCAAAGGAATTTCCCTCACCTTCTCTTCCCTTCACATACCATTCACATTCTCTCAAAGCAATCAATAATTTAAGGAATTCATGGGACAAAATATACCCTCGTCATGAGATCGTAAGATATGAAACAGGAGCAGGTGTAGGTCATTCGGTCCAAATCAATAAGATCATAGCTGATCTGATTGTGGCCTTAACTCCATCTTCCTGCCTGTCTCTCCATAACCCTGGACTCCCTGTCGATCAAAAATCTGTCTAACTCAACCTGGAATATACACACATACAATCCCTACAGTGCAGAAGGATGCCATTTGGCCCATCGAGTCTGCACTGGCAACAATCCCACTATTCCCTATTCCCGAAACCCCACAAACTTACCCTGCTTCTCCCTCTAACTTTTAATTTTTTCCTTCTTCTTTTTATCCCTACACCATTCCTTGCCCAATCCCTTGTCTTTCTCCCTCTTCTCAACCCTTGAATATATTCAATGACCCAGCCTCCATTGCTGTCTGTGGAAGAGAATTCCAAAGACTAGCAACCCTCTGAGAGAAGAAATTCCTCCTCATCTTTGTCTTAGATGGGAGACGCCTTATTTGTCTCCTGGTTCTAGATTCCACCACAAAGTGAAACATCCTCTCATCATTTATCTTGTCGAGTCCCCTTCGGATCACAGCGCATTTTGGTGACCCGCTGAAGGGAAAATCCTCAACTCATTTCTCCATGCCAAGCAAACCTGCACTTTCTCTCTTCAGTTGCTTGCAAGACTCTCTCATTTGTCATGAGCAGCGAGCAACATGACAAGGAAAAACCAATCTGGTTCACTATTGCCCTCTCGAGAAGGAAGTCTGCCATCTTTACCTGGCCTGACCTACAAATGAATGCTGACACACAACACTGTGATTGATTCTTAACTGCTCTCTGAAATGGCCTAACCAACCATTCTATTGTATTCAAAAATACAGATAACCGCCATCTTCTCTGGGCTAATTAAGGATGGACAATAAAAGTTGGTCTTGCCACCAATGCTCATATGAATAACAAAACAAAATGTCAGGTGTGATTTGGAAGATGGGATGATCTCCTTGTTGATTGCCCATATGAAGATAGGGTGTACATATAGGTCAACTCTGGATAAAAAGCCCTGTGCTGTCTAACACATGACATCTCCTGCTGGTTACTGGGCATAGGTCTGGATCTTGATAGAACCTGCTTGGGGACATAAGGAAACATAATTAGAGGCATTTTTAAAAAAAGTTTATTTATTAGTGTCGCAAGTAGGCTTACATTAACACTGTAATGAAGTTACTGTGAAAATCCGCTAGTCGCCACACTCCAATGCCTGTTCGGGTACACTGAGGGAGAATTTAGCACAGTCAATGCAGCTGACCAGCACATTTTTTGGTCTGTAGGAGAAAATTGGAGCACCCGGAGGAAACCCACGCAGACACGGGGAGAACATGCAGACTTCGTACATACCCAAGCCGGGAATCGAACCCGGATCCCTGGTGCTATAAGGCAGCAGTGCTAACCACTGTGCCACCGTGCTGGTAGAAGTGTACAAATGTGCAATTGCAGGAGGATTCATTGGAATGCTGGAGATTTGTGTCAGGGTCCAATGTCAAAGTGTTATAGAGTCATTCTAGCACAGGAGAAGGCCATTCAGCCCAAGGAGTCCATGTTGACCCTCTGCAGAGCAATGTTGGATATACATTTATGGATTAATTTGTGACATTGTATGCATACCATTGTAATGTCAAGGTGCTTGCCAGAGTAAGGGTTAACATAGGACTGGAGAATAGCTCCACCCACACTATGATATATAGAGTCACATGGGAAGGCGATGGCCTAATGGTATAATCGCTAGACTATTAATCCAGAAACTCAACTAATGTTCTGGAGACCCGGGTTCGAATCCCGCCACGGCAGATGGTGGAATTTGAATTCAATAAAAGATATCTGGAATTAAGAATCTACCGATGACCCTGAAACCATTGTCGGAAAGATCTATTTGGTCCACTAATGTCTTTTAGGGAAGGAAATCTGCCATCCTTACCTGGTCTGCCCTACGTGTGTGACTCCAGATCCACAGCAATGTGGTTGAGTCTCAACTGCCCTCTGGCAACTAGAGATTGGCAATAAATGCTGGCCAGCCAGCAGCGCCCATATCCCACAAATGAATTTTAAAAATGGTAATAAACGCAGAGAGAACATTCTGGAAGCAACCTGTATAGACAACCAGCTCCATGCAGAACAGTAACTGAAATCTGTATATGGTTAACTACTAAGTGGTTCATGTTTAAACATACAATCATAGAATCCCTACAGTGCAGAAGGAGATCATTCAGCCCATCAGGCCCAACAATCCCTCAGGGTCCCAGACTCTGTCACAGCAGCCGCATGTATTTACCCTGCTAGCCTCCCTGACACTAAGGGTCAATTTAGCATGGCCAATCCACCTAATCGCATATCTTTGGACTGTGGGAAGAAACTGGAGCTCACGAAGGAAACCCACACTGACATGGGGACAATGTGCAAACTCCACACAGTCAGTGACCCAAACCAGGAATTGAACCTGTCTCCCCGGCGCTGTGAGGCAGCAGTGCTAACCACTGTGCCACCATGCCACCCTCAAGATCTCATTATTGAAACATCTAAAGAATTCAGAACACAACATGGTTGGCAGCAGCGATCCCAGCACCACAAGTGTCATGAAAGGTGGCATCTTAAATGATGAACGTAGAACAATATCCCAAGATATGAAAATTAAAAACAGCAGAAGCTGGATTAGAAGGACATGTACCTAAGAAGAGCTCCAAAGATGTGCAGGTTAGATGGATTGGCCATGTTAAATTGCCCCTTAGTGTCAGGCGGACTAGTTAGGGTGAATACGTGAGGTTATGGGGTTAGGGCCTGGGTGGGATTGTGGTCGATGCAGACTCGATGGACCAAATGGCCTCTTTTTGCACTGTAGGATTCTATGATTCAATAAGAAAAATTGAAGAAATAGTTGAAGAAACTTCACTGCAGACTTAGAAGTTGAGGGGTCTTCCAGAGTGAGTGGAGGTCCATTGCAAGACCCCTGAGTGACGAACAGTAAATAAGAGAAAAATCTGGTCAGATCACAAGTAGGGTGAGCAAAACTACAGACGGTTACAAGACCCTGAGGGACACAGTGTGAAGACAACCGGACAGTCCACAAGGCGGTGAACCAAAATACAAAAAGAAGCTGTACTTACATTAGATAATAGGTGGCAGTTCCAGGGCTTAGGAAACTGCAGGAAAACTGCAAGGTCAGCCAGCACGAGGTGGCTGGGTTGAAGTAAAAAAAACTAAATGTTAAACAGAAGAACTTGCAGAGCCAATAAGAAAGAGACCTGCAGAGTTTAAAGACGAAATGCTGTACCTTCAAGTTAAAAAAAAGTGGTCCCAATTGGAACACAAGCCTATTGACTCTCCCGGAGCGCAGGACATTAAAACAAGAGACAGGTTCCTGCAGTGCTTTCTTTTGAGAAGAGAAATGCAGAGAGTTTACAAAGAACATAGCCATAATTGCAGCAGGCCCACAAACACCAGAATAGTGTGGGAAAGTCACAGTGACAGAACCACCAGCTGCAGACAGCATGAGGTGAGCAAAACAGTTATTACACCGACAGCCTTGAAGGAGCAACAACATTTAAAGCTGTAACTACAAGAAATAACATGTACGTGAGAATGAGAAGAGCCAGATGCATTGTGGATCAGGAAATGGCTGCATCAAACACAAGAATTGTTTAGCACACCTCCAATAAAGTGCCAAAGAGATGCCAGAGAGGGGGAAGCTCTCAATAAAGCAACAAAGGCAATAAGGGACCCCAGAGGGAAGGCAACAAGACACCCCAGATTGAGGGAGACAATGTTCAAGTAAACCACAAGATCCATAGAATCCCTACAGTGCAGAAGGAGGCCATTAGGCCCATCGAGTCTGCACTGACTTTCTAAAAGAGCATCTTATCCAGGCCCTCCCTCTCCCGGCCCCCTCCCATGTACCAAGGCTAATCCAACTAACCGACACATCTTTGGAGTTTGGGAGGAAACTGGAGCACCCGGAGGAAACCCACGCAGACATGGGAGAACGTGCAAACTCCACACAGACAGTCACTCAAGGCTGGAATTGAACCCGGGTCCCTGGTCCAGTGAGGCAGCAGTGCTAACCAATGTGCGACCGTGCCACCCTTTGCTCACTGACAATGTCAGTACAGCGAAATGTACGAACTGAAGAGTTTGGCGCAGAAGAAAGAAATGGCTGAGAAGCAGCTGAAAAGGCTCAAAGTTTCTTAAAAATGTTGACACAGTACCTAAACTGCAGCAGCAGATGGCAGGTGGCTGTGAATGAAGGAAAGCTATCTGAAATAACTCAAAAGTAGCAAAAAAGTAAATGAAGCTGTTCTACAAGAAAATGTTCGCATCAGAGCTGAACTGGAAGATTTGAAGTGCAAGATTCAAGCCAAGTCAATGAGACGATGCACTGAAACCCAGAGTTAGTTACAAGACGTCAACAGGAGAATAAATGCTTAATTGTCTTTTAAAGATCAAATGCAAAAGTAACGTGTAACCATTCAGCAACATAAAGCAATGAAACAAAACAAAGAATGCTGGAAAAACTCAGCAGGTCTGGCAGCATCTGTAGAGAGAGAACATGGAGTTAATGTTTCAAGTCCATTTGACCCTTCTGCAGAACTAAAGAGAGGGAAAATATGTTGGATATTATATTGTAGCTGGGGGAGAATGAGTTGAGTCCTGAGGACTGGACTGTGCCCAATTGGAAGATGAGATGTTGCTCCTTCAGCTTGCATTGATTTGATTTGATTTATTATTGTCGCATGTATTAACATACAGTGAAAAGTATTGTTTCTTGCGCGCTACACAGACAAAACATACCGTTCATAGAGAAGGAAATGAGAGAGTGCAGAATGTAATGTTACAGTCACAGCTAGGGTATTGAGAAAGATCAACTTAATGCAAGGTAAGTCTGTTCAGAAGTCTGACAGCAACAGGGAAGAAGCTGTTCTTAAGTCGGTTGGTACGTGAGCTCAGGCTTTTGTATCTTTTTCCTGAAGGAAGAAGGTGGAAGAGAGAATGTCCGGGATGCGTGGGGTCCTTAATTATGCTGGCTGCTTTGCCGAGGCAGTGGGAAGTGTAGACAGAGTCAATGGATGGGAGGCTGGTTTGCGTGATGGATTGGGCTGCATTCATGATCTTTTGTAGTTCCTTGTGGTCTTGGGCAGAGCGGGAGCCATACCAAGCTGTGATACAACCAGAAATAATGCTTTCTACGGTGCATCTGTAAAAGTTGGTGAAAGTTGTAGCTGATATGCCAAAGTTCCTTAATCTTCTGAGAAAATAGAGGCATTGGTGGGTTTTCTTAACTGTAGTGTCGGCTTGGGAGGACCAGGACATGTTGTTGGTGATCTGGACACCTAAAAACTTGAAGCTCTCGACCCTTCCTACTTCGCCCCATTGATGTATTGGGCTTCACTGGGCATTGCAGCACAGCCAAAGATGGACATGTGGGCGTGAGAGCAAGATGCTGAGTTGAAATGGCATACGACAGGAAGGTTGGAGTCATGCTTGTGGGCTGAGCAAAGGTGTTCCCAAAAGTGGTCTCCCAGTCTGCGTTTTGTCTCCTCAATGAAGAGTTCAGCATAGGGTCCCAAAAAGTATACTTCACAGTAAATGCAATGATTGCAGCACAACAAAATACAAAGACTAATTATTGCACAACCCTAATGTCGTGCAACCAATTTAGACAGCGACCTTTCTCCTCCATCTTAACCCTTTAAAAAATATCTTGTGCAATCTCCCTGTCTCTTGTTCTTAAGTTTGCTACAATTTTGTTGCAATCTCGAAAGAACCCATATTACAACAGTTTTCTGCAGCATTTGGAAATAAAAGAACAATTAGTACTCATACTGGGACTTTGCACTAAAACGGTTTGTCAAAACTCAGTCATATCAAACCGGAACAAAGAATCTGCAGTGGTTCAAGAAGCAACCCCATCACCAACCTCCTAGGGCAACGAGGCATGGTCAATAATGTTGGCCTTACCTGCGATATCCACACCCCAAGAATTATCCAGAGAAAATATCCCTCTTTGTTTCTCTTCTGTTGCAAGTTCACCCGTTGTTGATGCAGTGATGAAACTCAAAATGGTATCCCACTGAACTTCTGATAATTGATGCTGGGACTCGTATATTTGTATGTCTCTATGTGGTTACGAGATCTGATAACAATAAAGGAGACAGTATCTCATTTGGTAGTCTTTGTAGGATGCATATGAGAATTAACTTACACACAGCCCAGTGTGTTCTAACATTACATATGGAAGCTTTTTGCATGCAAGCTCAGTTCCTCAATACTTGCTGTTACTCCCTCCTTGAAGTTGCTCCATGAGTACAATTTCCATTGTGATAGCTATGATCAAAGTTTGCCAAAGAGGAAAAGAAAGACAAGTATAATTGTGGTGGACCTCAGTTGTGCCTTTGTCCTATATGGACCACCGTTGTGTGTGCTTGTCATACCTGGACACATCCCCTTCCAGTTTGGTTCCTCCCCTCGGCACCTAGTATAAAGGTGGCTGTCTCCTCCCCCTTGTTCAGTCCAGGTCGGTTACTTGTTGGGATCTGCTCCTGATTCTGTTGTGAATAAAAGCCTACACTTGTATTGGCATACCGGTAGTCTTTCGCCTTATTGATAGCGCATCAATAATGGTGTCATAGGCGGCACGGTGGCACAGTGGTTAGCACTGCTGCCTCACAGCTCCAGGGACCCGAGTTCAATTCTGGCCTTGGGTGACTGCCTGTGTGGAGTTTACAGATTCTCCCCATGTTTTCGTGGGTTTCCTCAGGGTACTCCAGTTTCCTCCTGCAGCCCAAGGATGTGCAGGAAAGGAGGATTGGCCCTTAGTGTCCCAAGATGTATAGGTCAGGGGAATTAGTGGGGTAAATATGTGGGTTTATGGGGATAGGGCCTGGGTAAGATGTCGAAGAGTTGGTGAAGACTCAATGGGCCGAATGGCCTCTTTCTGCACTGTAGAGCTTCTATGATCACAAGATCAAGGTGGTGGTGGAGTGTGAGCATAGAAACTAGCCAGATTCCCTGCCAATGCATGTACAGAGAAGCCAAGCTGAAAAGAGTGGGAATAGCATTGTGGTTGGCTGAAATTAACTTGGATGTTCACTTGGAGCAGAATAGATCAGCCATGACATAGCTGAATACTGAAACATGCAGAGAGCTGAACTGAATGAAACATGTAAGATTCTGAGTCCTAGATGCTGAGAGGATGTTTCCCCTCATGAGCGAACCTAGAATTAGGGGGGGGGCACAGTTTAAAAATAAGGGGTCTCCCATTTCAGATGGAGATGAGGAGAAATTTATTCTGTCAGAGAGTCGTTAACCTTTAGAATTCTCTGTCCCAGCCAGCAGTGAATATTATATTGTAATCAATGATAACATGCTGTGAGGGTCAGCTGGCCAGCTGACCCGATAGATAGTGTAACCAATGGCAAAGTGGTGTGGTGGTCAGCTGACCAGCTGACCCAGTGTAAATAGAAAGCAGATGGGGATTATGGGGGGGCATTTATGGGTGTGGGTGTGGCCCAAGTGGTGGTGTAATGAAGTTTCTTAAACTTTTTCTTTGATTTACTTAGTGAAGTTAATTCTTTAATTCCTTGCTACTGGAGTATCCCCGCTGCTGGATGAACAGTGGAGGCTGGGTCATTGAATATACAGAAAGTGAAGGGTTATATTTGGGGGCAGGGTGTGGAGGGGGATGGTGGTGGTTGAAGGGAGGGGAGTGAGGGGTGAGAGGGCAGTGAGTGGGTTGGGGGGCGTGGTAATGGGAGGGTTGGGAGGTGGTGAGGTGAGATGTGTGGGGTCAGGTGACTGGCAGGAAATGTAGAGATAAGGGTACTGTACAATCAGATCAGCCATGGGTGTCAGAGCAGGCTCAAGGGGCCAAATGGCCTACTCCTGCTCCTGTTTCTCTTATGTTCTTATTTGATGTTCTGTCCTTGTCAGCGTTGATCCTGATTGGGGCAGGGCAGTCAAGTTTTAAAGTTGAAGTTTACTTATTAGTGTCACAAGTCGGCTTGCATTAACACTGCAATGAAGTTACTATGAAAACTTCCTTCGTCGCCACACTCCGGCACCTGGTCAGGTACACTGAGGGAGAATTTAGCATGGCCAATGCACCTAACCAGCACGTCTTTTGGACTGTGGGAGGAAACCAGAGCACCCAAAGGAAACCCATGTGACAGGGGGAGAATGTGCAGACTCTGCACAGACAGTGACCCAAGCCGGGAATCGAACCCAAGTCTCTGGCGCTGTGAGGCAGCAGTGCTAACCACTGTGCCATCCCAGTCAGCTTCAATGATTCATTCTTCTACCGCTTGCTGACCAGTTGCTGATGGGATTTGCAGAGGAGAGTGAAGTCCTCACTGCCTTAAGGAAGGCATGGCCACTGACTGAGACATCATAGAATCATAGAAACCCTACAGTGCAGAAGGAGGCCATTCGGCCCATCGAGTCTGCACCGACCACAATCCCACCCAGGCCCTACCCCCACATATTTACCCGCTAATCCCACTAACCTACGCATCTCAGGACTCTAAGGGGCAATTTTTAACCTGGCCAATCAACCTAACCCGCGCATCTTTGGACTGTGGGAGGAAACCGGAGCACCCGGAGGAAACCCACGCAGACACGAGGAGAATGTGCAAACTCCACACAGACAGTGACCCAAGCCGGGAATCGAACCCGGGACCCTGGAGCTGTGAAGCAGCAGTGCTTACCACTGTGCTACCGTGCCGCCCGCAATCAGATGGTGGTCACCGATTGCTTAGCCCTAGCTCAGCACAGGTTGCTGCTTTTCAGGAGAGGAGGGGATAACATGGCGTAAGAAAATACAAGTGCTTCCCCTTTATGAGTGAGAACAAAGACTGAACAAAAAGAATGAAACTTATTTGTTTTCAACAGCTGAAGATGTAAATATGCACACATAGAAAAACTGCACCTGCGCATCAGCTGCACAGGTAGTTATTGCACTGGAAAGCTTCCAACTATAACTGTTGCCCGGCAGTTAGTCAGTCACTGAAGTTGAATTTTGCTGGAATCATGTGATGTACATGGCCAGGCTGCAGTGTTAGTTCAACTGTGACAATGATTCAGCTGCAGATGTGGCTTTAAGGCCACATGTGGTTCCTCTGCAGTCTGGAGTAACCGACTCCACCATCAAAGAACGCATCGGCAAACAGCAGTCATTTGGGTAGTAATCACAATCTGTTTCTCTTCACGTACTGGCACCAACTGAATGGTAGTGCATTGCACAGCTGTGGTTTCATTCCTGTCGACGCAGTGCAATGTATCCACGCTTTTGCCACTTGTGGTGCAGATTTAACCTCTTATTTCACGAATGTTAACGTTCATTGCAGCAGAGTGTTGTTTCAGCAGAGTACCACTTTGCACTAGGGTCAATGGTATATCATAGAAACCACACCAGCAAACAGCTAGAAAGAGTATTTAATGGCAGACTTTTAATGTCCAATATTGCAATATTTGCTCTCTTCAGACACAAACAAGAGCTTTGATACGCAGGGGGCAGCGACAATAATTATTCAAAATCTACAAAAAAGATGAGAGAATAGTCACAGCTCCAGGAGTTTGGATCCACAATCAGCAGACATGATAGTGAAGACCTATCTCAGTGAAGTTAAAGTTTATTAGTGACAACTAGGCTGACATTAACACTGCAATGAAGTTACTGTGAAAAGCTGATAATTTATGAGCAAACACCCATCAGCTAATGGATTTCACTCATTTTAGTATGCTGGGGATTGATTCAAAAAGGGGTCGGAGTTAAAAAGTTTGTACATGATGTTTCAATTGTATTGAAACTTGGCCAAATCTCAATGCAATGGGTTTTTTGATATGGATCTTCAGAAAAGAGATATTGAGTTTAAAATGCACCAGAATGATAATGTATATTTGGCGCTTGAGTTATGAAGGTTGAGGGATGATCTTATCAAAGTGTTTACAGTAATAAAGGGGTATGACAGGGTAGATACAGATAGCGGTGAATGGAATTGTGCCAATTTCATTGGCTGCTATGAATGTCCTTAAACTTCAAAATGACATCTCCGGCACCTGCGCACAGTCTTTGAGTGAATCACAACGGAAGCTACGATGGAGCATAGGAAATAGGAGCTGGTGAAGGTCATTCAGCCCATCGGGCCTGCTCTGTCTTTCAAACAGAGCATGGCTGATTATCCGCCATTTCTCCCCACCACCCCCATATCTCCTGAGTGTCCAGATACCTATCCTATCTGTCTTGAACATGCTCAATGATTGCACTCTCACAGCTCTCTGGCCTAAAAAGATTTGATGTGGAGATGCCGGCGTTGGACTGGGCTAAACACAGTAAGAAATTAGACTTCTTACTAAAAAATTTAACAACCTCTGAGTGAAGAAATTCCTCTTCATCTCAGTCTTAAACAGTCTGCCCCTTATTGTGAGACTGCGTGTCCCCTGGCTGTAGACTTACGCTGCAAGAAAGGATGTCCCGAGGCATGGTACATTGGGGAAACTATGCAGACGCTGCGACAATGGATGAACGAACACCGCTCGACAATCACCAGGCAAGACTGTTCTCTTCCTGTTGGGGAGCACTTCAGCGGTCACGGGCATTCGGCCTCTGATATTCGGGTAAGCGTTCTCCAAGGCGGCCTTCGCGACACACGACGGCGCAGAGTCGCTGAGCAGAAACTGATAGCCAAGTTCCGCACACATGAGGACGGCCTCAACCGGGATATTGGGTTCATGGCACACTATTTGTAACCCCCACAGAGTTTCACTGGCTGTCTTGTCTGGAGACAATACACATCTTTTTAGCCTGTCTTGATGCTCTCTCCGCTCACATTGTTTTGTTTCGTAAAGATTTGATTAGTTGTAAGTATTCGCATTCCAACCATTATTCATGTAAATTGAGGTTGTGTCTTCATATGCTCTGTTTGTGAACAGAATTCCCACTCACCTGAAGAAGGGGCTTGCAGCTCCGAAAGCTTGTGTGGCTTTTGCTACCAAATAAACCTGTTGGACTTTAACCTGGTGTTGTTAAAGTTCTTACTGTGTAGACTCACCAGTCAGGGGAAACATCCCATCCGCATCTACCCAGTCACATTCTATAGAACCCTGTAACTTTCAATAAGCTCACCTCTCAATCTTCAAAGCTCGAGAGAACACAGGCCCAGTTTTTACAATCTCTCCTCTTAAGATAATCTTCTCATCCCAGGGATTAGTCTTGTTAGCCTCTATTGCATTCCTTTTATGGTAAGTGTGGTGAACCGTAGATGGTTACCACTATGGGTACTTGTACATATGTTACTCTTGTTACTGTTGGGATTAGGGTTTGGGTGTTCCACCTGTTATTATTGTTTATGTGGTACACTCCGTTCGGCTCTGCCTTCTTACAGGAGTATAAAGGTCACTGCTACTTCCTAGTAGCCCTTAGTCTGGGATAATATTGTTAAGTAGTGTGCTCCAATCTTGTTGTGAATAAAAGCCTTTATTCCCGGGTACGTCCTAGCCTCCCGTGTGAATCAATCGCGCATCAATTTTATTCACAACAAAATACTGAAAATTTTGTTCGGAAAAAAAAATGGAGCAGATGCTAAAGCCCAATCGGCTAACCTTGGATCCGCGTGCCGCTGGGGCGTCGAATACTTTCGACCATTGGTTGAAGTGCTTCGAGGATTACGTTGAGGCCTCGACAGCAGTCCAGTCCGACGCCGACAGATTGCAGGTCCTCCACGCCAGGGTGAGCGACACTGTGTATGCAACAATTCGCGATTCCCAAAACTACAAAGATGCTATCGAATTACTCAAGAAGCTGTATAATAAACAGCCGAATGAAATTCATGCTCGTCACCTATTAGCCACTCGACGGCGGCAGCCTGGCGAAACTACGGGACAGTACCTGTGCGAACTTCAACAGCTAGCCAGAGCCTGCAACTGCAAGGAGGTGTCGGCTACTCAATACACCAACGACCTTATTCGGGACTCGTTCGTGGCGGGAATCGGCTCATCCTATATTCGCCTGCGGCTGCTGGAGCAGGGTAACTTGGACCTGGCTAAGACGGTAGAATTGGCTGATGCAATGGAAACGGCCTCCAGAAGTCTCGAAACCTACCCCACCGACCACGTGGGAACAGCGTGGCAAGCACAGCCACCGCCTCAACTGTACTCGGCGGCTCCTTGGAACTGCACGATAATGCTCCCAACTTCAGACCTGACGGCTGCGGCAGCTCCTGGAGGCCCACGGTGCTATTTCTGCGGATTGGCGAAGCATCCTCGCCAGAGATGTCCGGCCAGGACGGTGTTTTGCTCCACCTGTGGAAAGAAAGGGCACTATGCAAAAGTGTGCCGAGCAAAGACCCCTTCCAAGCCCAGCAGTGCTGCGTGTGACTCCCCAGGATCCATCTCCTCGTC
This sequence comes from Mustelus asterias, assembly GCF_964213995.1. Taxonomy (NCBI): domain Eukaryota; kingdom Metazoa; phylum Chordata; class Chondrichthyes; order Carcharhiniformes; family Triakidae; genus Mustelus; species Mustelus asterias. Next base: position 15,705,948 of record NC_135825.1, on the reverse strand, counting down.
TCCCGCCTCGTCGATGTCTTCAGCCACGTGCAATCCACGGGCGCCGCCATTTCCTATGATGATGACGCAAGCCACGTGCGACCTGCGGGTGCCGCCGTTTTCAACATCATCGACCACGTGCGATTCATGGGCGCAGCCACTTTGGTCGACACCGGCCGCAGAAGACCAGCAAGGATCCTCGTCATCGGCTATCTCAGCTGCCTGCAGTTACGCTCGGGATCCAACAGTGGCATCAATCATCCTGGACCAAGCCAAGCCTCACAGACTCGACAAGTCCATGATAGACATAGAGGTTAACGGGCGCCTGGCGCATTGCCTGTTGGACAGCGGGAGCACGGAGAGCTTCATCCATCCGGATACAGTAAAACGGTGTGCTCTCCGTGTGCAAACTGTCAGGCAGACAATCTCCATGGCGTCGAGGTCCCGATCTGTCCTCGTTCTTGGGAGCTGTGTGGTAACCTTAACGGTGCGGGGCACAGTCTATGAGAACTTCAGGCTCCTCGTATTACCGCACCTTTGCGCTCCGGTACTCCTGGGGCTAGACTTTATGGTCCACCTGAAGAGTGTGACCCTGCAGTACGATGGGCCACTCCCTCCACTTTCAGTGGGAGAACAGCAGCCTCTAAATTGTCCAGCGCGCTCCACATGCGGCCTCTCAACACTCAAAATTACCCCGCCTTCACTATTCGAAAATCTCGTGCCAGGCTGCAAGCCCATCGCGACTAAGAGCAGGCGTTACAGCGCTGAGGATCGGATCTTTATTAGATCTGAGGTTCAGCGGCTCCTCAGGGAAGGGGTCATTCAACCTAGCACTAGCCCATGGAGAGCACAGGTCATGGTGGTTAAGACTGGAGACAAGCCCCGGATGGTCATAGACTACAGTCAGACCATTAATAGGTACACGCAGCTGGACGCGTACGCTCTCCCGCGCATATCTGACATGGTCAACCAGATTGCGCAGTACCGGGTGTTCTCCACCATCGACTTGAAATCAGCCTCCCACCAGCTCCCCATTCACCCAGAGGACCGCAAATACACAGCCTTTGAGGCGGATGGCCGTCTCTACCACTTTTTAAGAGTCCCTTTCGGCGTCACTAATGGGGTCTCGGTCTTCCAGTGTGAGATGGACCGAATGGTGGACCAAAACGGGCTACGGGCTACCTTCCCGTACCTGGACAACGTCACTATCTGCGGCCATGACCAGCAGGACCACGACACAAACCTCCAGAAGTTTTTACGCACTGCATCTCTCCTGAACCTGACCTATAACAAGGAGAAGTGCGTATTTAGCAAGCACCGCCTAGCAATCCTCGGATACGTGGTGGAAAACGGGGTCATCGGCCCCGATCCAGACCGTATGCGTCCCCTCCTTGAACTTCCCCTACCCACTAGCATCAAAGCACTGAGAAGATGTTTAGGCTTCTTCTCGTACTATGCACAGTGGGTCCCCAATTACGCGGACAAAGCCCGTCCGCTCATAAAATCTACCTCTTTTCCCCTGACAGCAGAGACTCGCCTCGCCTTTGCAGGGATAAAAGCCGACATCGCGAAAGCCACGATGCACGCTGTTGATGAGTCCATCCCTTTTCAAGTGGAGAGTGATGCATCTGATTTTGCCCTGACCGCCACACTTAACCAGGCGGGCAGGCCCGTCGCCTTTTTCTCTCGCACCCTCCAAGGCCCTGAAATTCGGCACTCCTCTGTGGAAAAAGAGGCTCAGGCCATTGTGGAGGCCATATGGCATTGGCGCCATTATTTGGCTGGCAAACGGTTTACCCTGCTCACGGACCAGCGGTCCGTGGCCTTCATGTTCAACAACACGTTAAAGGGAAAAATTAAGAATGATAAAATCTTGAGGTGGAGAATCGAACTCTCCACCTACAACTATGATATCATGTACCGTCCGGGGAGGCTCAATGAGTCCTCAGATGCCCTGTCATGTGGAACATGTGCCAGTGTGCAGGAGGACCGGTTACAGGCCCTCCACAATTATCTCTGCCATCCGGGGATCACTCGGTTTTTCCATTTTGTAAAGGCTCGGAATCTTCCCTACTCCATAGAGGATGTCAGGTCGATAACTCGAAGCTGCCAGGTTTGTGCAGAGTGCAAGCCGCACTTCTACCGGCCTGACAGGGCACACCTCATTAAGGCCACTCGCCCTTTTGAACGACTGAGTGTCGACTTCAAGGGGCCCCTTCCTTCGACAGATCGGAATGTGCATTTCCTCAACGTGGTTGACGAATACTCCCGATTCCCCTTTGCCATCCCCTGTTCTGACATGTCCGCTGCCACGGTCATCAAAGCCCTGCGGAGTCTTTTTACCCTGTTCGGCTACCCCAGTTATATAGAACATAGAACATAGAACAGTACAGCACAGAACAGGCCCTTCGGCCCACGATGTTGTGCCGACCTTCATCTGAAACCAAGATCAAGCTATCCCACTCCCTACCATCCTGGTGTGCTCCATGTGCCTATCCAATAACCGCTTAAATGTTCCTAAAGTGTCTGACTCCACTATCACTGCAGGCAGTCCATTCCACACCCCAACCACTCTCTGCGTGAAGAACCTACCTCTGATATCCTTCCTATATCTCCCACCATGAACCCTATAGTTATGCCCCCTCGTAATAGCTCCATCCACCCGAGGAAATAGTCTTTGAACGTTCACTCGATCTATCCCCTTCATCATTTTATAAACCTCTATTAAGTCTCCCCTCAGCCTCCTCCGCTCCAGAGAGAACAGCCCCAGCTCCCTCAACCTTTCCTCATAAGACCGACACTCCAAACCAGGCAGCATCCTGGTAAATCTCCTCTGCACTCTTTCCAGCGCTTCCACATCCTTCTTATAGTGAGGTGACCAGAACTGCACACAATATTCCAAATGCGGTCTCACCAAGGTCCTGTACAGTTGCAGCATAACCCCACGGCTCTTAAACTCCAACCCCCTGTTAATAAAAGCTAACACACTATATGCCTTCTTCACAGCTCTATCCACTTGAGTGGCAACCTTTAGAGATCTGTGGATATGGACCCCAAGATCTCTCTGTTCCTCCACAGTCTTCAGAACCCTACCTTTGACCCTGTAATCCACATTTAAATTAGTCCTACCAAAATGAATCACCTCACATTTATCAGGGTTAAACTCCATTTGCCATTTTTCAGCCCAGCTTTGCATCCTATCTATGTCTCTTTGCAGCCTACAACACCCCTCCACCTCATCCACTACTCCACCAATCTTGGTGTCATCAGCAAATTTACTGATCCACCCTTCAGCCCCCTCCTCTAAGTCATTAATAAAAATCACAAAGAGCAGAGGACCAAGCACCGATCCCTGCGGCACTCCGCTAGCAACCTGCCTCCAGTCCGAAAATTTTATATCCACAGTGATAGGGGTTCGCCGTTTATGAGCGATGACTTGAGGCAATACCTGCTCTCTAAGGGAATTGCCTCAAGTAGGACTACGAGTTACAACCCCAGGGGTAACGGACAGGTCGAGAGAGAAAACGCTACAGTCTGGAAGGCTGTTTTACTGGCGCTAAGGTTTAGGGGTCTTCCAGTCACCCGTTGGCAAGAGGTACTTTCTGATGCGCTCCATTCAATCCGGTCCCTCCTGTGTATGGCAACCAACGCTACCCCACATGAGCGGATGTTTACCTTCCCTAGGAAGTCTTCCTCTGGGACCTCACTGCCGCCTTGGTTGACGTACTCAGGACCTGTCCTCCTGGGGCGGCATGTTAGGGCCCGCAAGTCCGACCCTTTGGTTGAACAGGTCCATATCCTCCACGCCAACCCTCAATATGCCTATGTGGCATATCCTGACGGGCGAGAGGACGCGGTCTCTATCAGAGATCTGGCGCCTGCAGGGGACCTGGAAACCCCCGTCACTCCCGCACCCCTGGTTAGGGTTCCTTTGCCCATTCTCTCCCCTCCTGACACGGCGCGGGCAGCATCAGGACCTCAACTTAATCCTCTTACTCCCGTGTACAGCTTGCCTGAGTCCAGGAGATTGTCGCCACCTCGAGGTCGACAGGCGTGTGAGGAACTGGAGGAGTCAGTGGACACCACCTCGGAGAGAGGGTCGTCACCACGGTCACCAGAACCGGCACTGGAGCCAGTGCTGCGGAGGTCACAGAGACGGTGCGGACCTCCGATACGACTGAACTTGTGAACATGTGGACAGTTCGTATTGTCTCCTTACCCCGCCGGCCTTTGTTTTTAAAGGAGGGGTGAATGTGGTGAACCATAGATGGTTACCACTATGGGTACTTGTACATATGTTACTCTTGTTACTGTTGGGGTTAGGGTTTGGGTATACCACCTGTTATTATTGTTTATGTGGTACACTCCGTTCGGCTCCGCCTTCTTACAGGAGTATAAAGGTCACTGCTACTTCCTAGTAGCCCTTAGTCTGGGATAATATTGTTAAGTAATGTGCTCCAATCTTGTTGTGAATAAAAGCCTTTATTCCCGGGTACGTCCTAGCCTCCCGTGTGAATCAATCGCGCATCAGTAAGTACATCCTTCCTCAGATAAGGAGATCAAAATGGTATACAATACTCCAGGTGTAGTCTCAACAAGACTCCATATAGTTGCAGCAAGATACCTTCACCCCTGTACTCAAATCTACTTGTGATGAAGCCCAACATGCCATGTGCCCTCTTAACTGCTTGCTGCACCTGCATGATAGTTTTTAGTGACTCATGGGCAAAAATATCTTGGTTCCTTTGGACATCAACATTCACCAGTTAACACGTACTCTGCATTTCTGTTTTTCCTACCAAATCAGTTAACTTTCACTCTTATTTCCATATGTTCCATCTGTCATATTCTTGTCCTTCCACTTAGCCTCTCCAAATCCCCTCAAAGCCTCCTTGCGTCCTCCTCACAACTCACATTCCCACCTAATTTTATGTCATCAGTAAATTTGGAAATATTACACTTGGTCCCCCCATCCAAATCGTTTATATGAATTGTGAACAGCTGTAGCCAAAACATTGATTCTTGTGATAGCCCACTACTAAATAGCCTGTCATCCTGAGAGTGACATGTTTATTCCTCTCTGTTTTGTGTCTATTAACCAATTCTGTTTATCACCCCAAATCCCATGTGCTCTAAGTTTGTTTACTAACCTCCTGTGTGGGACCTTATTAAAAGCTTTCTGAACATCTAAATACACCACATTCACTGGTTCTCCCTTCTCTATGCTACAAGTAAAATCCACAAAAAACTCCAACAGGTTTGTCAAACATGATCTCCCTTTCATAAATTCATGTTGACTTTGCCCAATCATATCATTATTATCCAAGTGTCGAGTTATCACATCTGATTTGCCTACTTTGAAATAACAGGTCTGTAGTTCTCCCTTTCCTCTCTCCCTCCTTCTTATACAATGGGGTTGCATTTGCTACTTTCCATTCTGCAGGGAGCAAGCCAGAGTCTACAAAACATTGAAGGATAACCACCAATGCATCCATTATCTCTATAGCCACCTCCGTCAACACTCTGGGATGTAGCTAATCTGGTCCAGGGGGTTTATCCAGCTTTGATCTTAATTATTTTTTCAAGTACTACCTCGTTAATAATACTATTTTACTTCAGTTCCTCATTTTCAGTAGTCCCATCGTACCCTGGTATTTCTGGGAGATTTTCTGTATCTCCCTCTGTGAAGATGGACACAAAATAATTGTGTAGTTTCTTTGCCATTTCCCTATTCCCCATTATAAAGTCTCCTGTCTCCACCGGTAATGGACCCACATTTTTCTTGCTAATAATACCTAAAAAATCTTTTACAGTCCGCCTTGGCTTGCATTCATATTTTCTTTCCTTTATCAGTTCCTTGGTCATCTTTTGCTGAATTCTGAATGGCTCCAATCCTCAGCTTACCACTTTTTCTGGCAACCTTATTCATTAAGCCACTTCCTTTGATCGAATGCAATCCTTTTCTTCTTTTGTTAGCTATGGTTGATTTACCTTTCCTGTTGGGTTTTGTGTCTTAGAGGAATGTATATTTGTTACAGACCACTTAATACTTCTTGAAATACTAGCCATTGCCTTTCTACCATCAAATGTTGTAATTTTTTTTCCCAATCCACCGTAGCCAACTTGCTCTTCATAAATTTATAATCTCTTTGTTGAGATTTAGCATCGTAGTTTCAGAATGCACTATAACACTGTCAAACTTAATGTAAAGCTCTATCATATTGGTGAGGGCATTACCACGCTTGCACAGTGAGTGGTCAGAAGTATGCCAATCAGGCAAATCATAATATAATGCCAGTCCTGTGCCAATCTGGAGCTCAATGCTCTAGCTAACACCCTCACAACAATAACTTCTCCCTCAGTGTCAACAAAACAAAGGAGATTGTCACTGACTTCAGGAAGCGTAGGGGAGAACATGTTGACATCAATGGGGATGAAGTAGAAATGGTCGAGAACTTCAAGCTTTTCGGCTCCCAAATCACCAACAACCTGTCCTGGTTCCCCCCATGCCGACACTATAGTTACGAAAGCCCACAAATGCCTCTACTTTTTCAGAAGACTAAGGAAATTTGGCATGTCAGCTACGACTGTCACCAACCTTTACAGATGTACCATAGAAAGGATTCTTTCTGGTTGTATCACAGCTTGGTATGGCTTCTGCTCTGCCCAAGACCGCAAGAAACTACAAAAGGTCGTGAATGTAGCCCAATCCATCACGCAAACCAGCCTCCCATCCATTGACTCTGTCTGCACTTCTCGCTGCCTCGGCAAAGCAGCCAGCATAATTAAGGACCCCATGCACCCTGGACATTCTCTCTTCCATCTTCTTCCGTCAGGAAAAAGATACAAAAGTCTGAGATCATGTACCAACTGACTCAAGAACAGCTTCTTCCCTGCTGCAATCAGACTTTGAATGGACCTACCTCGCATTAAGCTGATCTTTCTCTACACCCTAGCTATGACTGTAACACTACATTCTGCACTCTCTCGGTTCCTTCTCTATGAATGGTATGCTTTGTCTGTATAGCACGCAAGAAACAATACTTTTCACTGTATACTAATACATGTGACAATAATAAATCAAATCAAAGCACTTAAGCTGACGCACTGAACAAGCATTCAGGAGTCAGGAAGGACCGTTCCCCACCAGCCGTATTTAGGGACCATGAATTACTTACAGTTTAGAAATCAACCAGCTGGATTGATCTCTCTCTGTTGTTGCTTTAATTCTACAAGTGTTTGAAGCGACCTATAGTTGTTTTAAGTTGCAAAAGTCTAGAAAAATGGTTACAGCAGCTGAGCACATTTTGATAACTTCAAGGGTTCTGCAATTGAGTTGCTGCCTGAGGTTGGTGCACCAGTAAGCATTTCCCTTGGAATACGGCATGACTTAGAGAATGAACAGAGGCACACAGAGAATGAAGAACTGTTGGAAGAGGGAGGAGGAGGTGTAGGGTTCTCCCCCGGGTGTTCAGAGAGCAATTCTCCCTGCCTGAACCTTAACGAGCAACATTGTGCGAAATGCACGTGCTTCAGAAAGGATTGAAAACTATTAACTGCAACAGCCACAACTATAACCTCAGAACAAGGAAAGGACAACATTGCCAGTGCCTATGAAGGCGTCAATGAACTGGTTCCTTCATCCGGTTCCTTCCAGGCTAGAGCTGCAGATATTTGGAATATCTTGCAGTTTACGATCCATTATTGAATATGAGAAGTCTCTGACATTCTCACCTGGATAAGAAGTATTCCATTTCATTCCCTGGCAAGCAGCAGTTGGAGGAAGTATGTGCCTTCACTAAGGTTACAGGCTTTCCATTGGTGCACAACATCATTGATTTCAAACGTGTAATTTTCCAGGCGTGCCTGTCAGCTCTGTCCCATGCCAAAACCAAAACAGATTCCACTTCCTCTCCGCAACCTTCAACACATTTCAAGATACAAATCAACAGGAGATGGGGGTTACTTCACTCTCCACAGGGGAGGTTCTGAATGTCTGATGAGTATCTTATCAAACTCCAGCACATTGCATCTTTAATATCTTTGTTTCGTGAGTGTTCCTGTTTGAAGTGGACCTTCACCCACCCCCCCAGTTGTGAAATTCCATGTAACTGGGTCTGCACTGTATCGAAACCCTCCTGAAAAAAGTTGTCAATTTACAGTGTCAGATCAGGTAACCCATGACGACCATTTTGTGACTGGTACTTTTTCTTGTATTTCCTCAAACAAAACAGGTCTCCTTTAAACAGTTGAAAACATCTGTGATCAGCTGATAAAGTTGTAGGTAGATCTCCCCCAGTCACAGTTTCCTGTTGTTGCGACAGTATCAAGTGTAAAATCGATTGCTGTGGCATCTTCATCATCAATGTTTCTTGCTGTTCCTCCATTGCCATCTGACACTCCATCTGACGAAGGAGCAGCGCTCCGAAAGCTAATGGCATTTGCTACCAAATAAACCTGTTGGACTTTAACCTGGTGTTGTTAAAACTCTTACTGTCTCCACTGCCTAGCCAGGTTGCACTTTCTTGCACATCCAAAAGGGGAAAAACACAAGGGAGGGTCATGTAGAGGGCAATTGGAGGTTGGAGGGGATAAAGTAATGGATGTATGTTTACATCATCTACAGCTTATAAATTATTACCAGACTGTATGGTGAGGGTCAAGTGGGATGTGAGAAGGAGAATTATGAATGAGGGTACCGTGATGTTTTCCACCCCATCTCGAGTCATGGCCTCATCTATAGGTCTTCCAATAACAGCCAATACTGTCTCTTTGTGGAACTTACAACATATAAATACACCTGACCTCCTCCAGGTAGCCTTTGGTTGTGCACTATCTTGTCCTGCAGGAGAGAGGATAGTTTGTCAGTAAGTGGCATTCAATCTATGACGAAACAGTACCTTTAAAAAATGTATTTTAGCCATGTTTCTGCCCAGGATGTTTCTAGCAGTCCCTTCCATTTTACCAGAGCAGTTGTGTCCACCGTCATCCTGTATTGTTACTGCAGCAGCATAATTGTTTCCAATGGCTAGAATCTTGAACTAATGCTGTTCTGCTGCTTTCTCCTGGGATTTTGCTGAGCAGGGCTTGATTGGTATGGTCACGTGACAGGGGAAGCTGGGCTTACACAGTATATTCAAGCTTAAGTGTTGCTTTTTGAGTTAAGAGAGAGAGAGGTCTCTTTCATTTCCCCTCTCTGAATTTGGGATTTGCCGAGAGATAAGTTTCTTTCTTGGAGGTTCTGCTGTATCAGAGTGGATCCTTCTCTGAGAGTTGCTGTTTTGAAAATTGCTGCTGTCCAGAAGTGTTAAAAAATGGAAAATTCAGCTTCACATGAGCATACTTGTTTTTGTGCTAACTAGTTCTGAAGAAGAGTGTATGTCTATGGAGAATTGCTTTAAATTGGAACAACAGAGATAGCTAGCTATTTGGGATTGTACTTTGCCAGGTCTGCATTATTTTAATTGGTAAAAGTTATGCTAATTCTTTTTGTTACCTTCTAACTGTGCAGCTTGCAGTCAGGTAGTCTTCATCCCCTGACCTACAACACCGGTCCGGATAAAGTTAGACTTAAAAACCTCCGCTAGCTGCTTCCCAATGGGCGAGCCTCTACTCGCTCAATAAGGCAGATTGTACTCCACAAAGCCATTGATGATCCCCCGTAACCTTTACAGTTGTCATAACAGTTGGCCTAGCCAACGATGCCCACACCCCATGAATGAATAAAAATATATGCTAATAGGGTTCGGTTAAGAGGAACAGGTTTGTGCCAAATATAAGGGGGGAGTGGTGGTAGAGTGATATTGTCAGTAGTAATCAAGAGACCCAGGATTATAGACCAGATTCAAATCCCACCATAGCAAATGATGAAATTTGTGATTCTGAAAAGAAAATCTGGAATTGAAAATCTAATGATGACCATTAAATTATTGTTGTAAAAACTGATGCCTTTTTCGGAAGGAAGTCTGCCATCCACACCTGGTCTGACCTATATGCAGTTGACTCTTAAATGCCCTTAGTTGGGATGGGGCAATAAATGCTGGGTCAGCCACCTGAATTTTCTCATTTCTGAGAAAGTCTAGAATCTCTAATTTTACAGCTCATAAAGAGGCCCTTTGGCCCATCTTTTCTTTGCTGGCATTCAAGCAGCTGCCTATTCTAATCCCATTTTCCAGCACTTGTTCCGTAGCCTTGTATACTATGGCATTTCAAGTACTCATCTAAATGCTTCTTAAGTGTTGTGATAGTTCCCGCCTCTACTGCCCTTTCAGGCAGTGAGTTCCAGATTCCCATCACCCTCTGGGTGAAAAAGCTTTTACTCAAATCCCCTCTTAATATCCTGTTCCGCACTTTAAATCTAATCCCCCTGGTTATTGAACCCTCTACTAAAGGGAAAAGTTCCTTCCGATCTATCCTATCTGTATCCCTCATAATATTGTACACCTCAATCAGGTCCCCCTCAGCCTCAGGGCTCTGATGAAGGGTCATCCAGACCTGAAACGTTAGCTCTATTCTCTCTCCACAGATGCCGTCAGACCTACTGAGATTTTCTCGCATTTTTTGTTTTTGTTTCAGGTTCCAGCATCCGCAGTAATTTGCTTTTACCCTCAGCCGTCTCTGCTCTAAGGAAAACAACTCTAGCCCATCCAGCCTCTCTTCACAGCTGAAACACTCCAGCCCAGGCAATATCCTGGTGAATCTCCTTGGCACCCTCTCCAGTATAATCACATCCTTCCTATAGTGTGACGACCAGAACTGCACACAGTACTCTAGCTGTGGCCTAACAATATGCAGCTCCATCATTACCTCCCTGCTCTGGTATCCTATGCCTTGTCTAATAAAGGCAAGTATCCCATATGCCTCCTTAAACATCCTATTTACCTGTCCAGCTGCCTTCAGGGATTTTTGGACATGCACCCCAAGATCGTTCTGGTCCTCTGGTGTTAATATAGTTTCCTGAACCACCAAATCTGGAGCTGGCTTCCATATCCTTACAACTCTCTGACTGTAATTTTGCTGCCCGCCCGCCATAGGAGTTGGAGCGGGTGAGGGGCAGACAATGGAAATGTTCGTTGACCTCGGGCGGGATTTTATGATTTTGGGGCGAGGCAAGGATGTAAAATCCCGCTCTCTATCTTCTCACTGTGGGGAACAACTCAAACTCAGGCACTGCACTGGCACTTTGCCCCAAAGGCTGTCCTTGATGTGATTCTGGACATGGGTGTTAACAGTAGGAATTAAGCAGTGGGGACAGGTATGGGACCAGTCAGCCCGATCACATCCTCACCCAATGTCCACACACATGCATTTTCAGTAGGGTCACTTCACACTGAACAGAAGGACTTAAAATCATAGGAACAGTGAGACCATGATGATGGCCTAGTGGTATTATCGCCAGGCTATTAATCCAGAGACTCGGATTTTGAATGGTGCAGGCTTGGAGGGCTGAAGGGCCTGTTCCTGTTCTTTGTTCTTTGACTCAGCTAATGTTCTGGGGGCAAAAATATCTGGAGTTAAGAGACTACTGATGACCATTGTCGATTATTGGAAAAACCCATCTGGGTTCACTAATGTCCTTTGGGGAAGGAAATCTGCCTTCCTACCTGGTCTGCTGTACATGTGACTCCAGAGCCACAGAAATCTGGTTGACTCTCAACTGCCCTCCAAGGGCAACTAGGGATGGGCAATAAATGTTGGCCAGCCAGCGACGCCCATGCCAACGAATAAATAAAACAAAATTGTATTGCCCCAAGACTCGCTCAGTTGAGATTATTTAGTCTTTAAATGTCAGGATTATAAAACACTAAATCTTATTCTCACTGTTACTGAATAAAGTTTCCCCTGTTTACAGGCGCACAGTAAACTCACTGCCCTGAATCACTGCCAATGTTAAGTCAGTAAAACTTCAAAAGATTTCATTTCAAATAAACCCTCAGGATTTATGCTTCAGCTGCATTTTTACACATTGTGTTATCTGACTGTGAATGCTTTCTTCCCAAATGTGTTAACTGAGGATAAAAACAGAAGATGGGTGATATTTCATGGATTGTATGGCTGATGCTGCAGGGATTTATCTGTTGGAGGAGGAAGCACGATGTGGACACACTGGCTTGATATGAGATGAAACATTCCTGGAACAATTCATCAGACCTCATAGTTTCCTGTTGGTAGTTGTTGTGCGACAGAGTGTAGAACTGGAAACTTGGTTGAAAGGCAGATTTGAAGGGGATTGGCAGGTGTGGCAACAACTCTGTTATAGAAAGGATCTTATTAAACTAGAAAGAGTGCAGAAAAGATGCTACCAGGATGCTACCAGGACTTGATGATTTGAGTTATAAGGAGCGGCTGGATAAGCTGGGACTTTTTCCCCTGGAGCAGAGAAGGCTCAGGGGTGATCTTATAGAGGTCTATAACATAATGAGGGGCATAGACCAGCTAGATAGTCAACATCTTTTCCCAAATGTAATGGAGTCTAAAACTAGAGGGCATAGGTTTAAGGTGAGAGGGGAGAGATACAAGAAGGTCCAGAGGGACAATTTTTTCAGACAGAGGGTGGTGAGTGTCTGGAATGAGTGCCAGAGGTAGTAGTAGAGGCGGGTACAATGTTGTCTTCTAAAAAACATTTGGACAATTACATGGGTAAGATGGATATCTTGGATAACATGGGATAGAAGGATATGGGCCAAACACTGGTAATTGGCAATAGCTTAGTGGTAAAAACTGGGTAGCATGGACAAGTGGGGCTGAAGGGCCTGTTTCCATGCTGTAAATCTCTATGACTCTTTGACTTTGGAACCCAGGTTTAAATTCCAGTCAGAGTAAATGGATCACAGACTCATCTCCTTGATCTGTATGGATAGATGTCCCATGTGAAACTGGACAAAGCAGCTCACTTGATCGACACCCCATTCCCCACCTTATAAATTCACTCCCTCTACCATCAGCACATTGGCAGCAGTGTGTGCCATCTGGCAACTCACCAAGGCGCGTTTAACATCATCTTCCAAACCCCTGCTATTCGGCACCTAGAAGAACAAGACCAAGAGATACATGGGAACACCACCATCTGCAAGTTCACCTCCAAGTCATGCTCCATCTTTACTTGGAACTATATCAACATTCCTTCATCGTTGTTGGGTCAGAATCCTTGAACTCTTTCCCTAACAGCATTGTAGGTGTACCTACATCACATGAACTGAAGCAGTTCAAGAAGGCAGTTCACCAATACTTTCTCATGAAAGTAATTAGAAATGGGCAACAAATGCTGGCCTTGCTAGCAATGCCAACATCCCATGAACGGCCATCTTAAATAAAATTAGTTTGAGTTGTTGCAATGCAAACCAGATGCATGGACATGAACCCATAAGTTAGAATTATCAATTCGGGTGGCAAGGTGGCACAGTGGTTAGCATTGCTGCCTCACAGTGCCAGGGACCCGGGTTCGATTCCCGGCTTGGGTCACTGTCTGTGCGGAGTCTGCACGTTCTCCCTGTGTCTGCGTGGGTTTCCTCTGGGTGCTCCAATTTCCTCTCACAGTCCGAAAGACGTGCTGGTTAGGTGCGTTGGCCATGCTAAATTCTCCCTCAGTGTACCCGAACAGGCGCCGGAGTGTGACGACTAGGGAATTTTCACAGTAACTTCATTGCAGTGTTAATGTAAGGCTACTTGTGACACTAATAAATAAACTTTAAACTCAATAACTCACCATTAAGTTGCCAGTAATAGAAAGAGCAAAATGCCGTGGACAATTAAAAATCCGAAATGTAGCAGAAAATGCAGGGGACGTTTGTTGGTTGGGATGGCCAGTGTGGATCGGATTGGTGCCAAAAGCATGGGGTTTGATTCCCTTTTCCGACTGGAGTAGATTCTGGACCAAGCTCCTTGCCCAACCCATGGTGGAGATTGTGGCACTGTGGGTCAGACCTGCTTTCGGGAAAAGAACCCAAGAAGAAGATCCAATAAATGGAGCATCATGCTCAGACATGCTGGGAAACGTAACCCTGACAATTTCTTCTCTTGGAAAATTTTGGATCTCAGAGATATTGTACCCTGTACCGTAATAACTCCAGGTCATGTTTGTGTACTCATTTTAAAATACATTAAATACAGAAAATGGTTTGTCTGAGGAAGCAAGTTCATCTACCAGGACATCGCTAGAATATCTGTGGAACAATTGGTTGTCATTGAAATTGCAGCATAAGACTCGCCGTAAATCAAACCGGAATCCAAGCATAATTTATATCTTGTATATGGCTTGTGATAACATGTCCAGTGACCTTTTTCTTTTGGCTAATTGCAAATGGATTGCTTGATGATGAACTTCAGTAGTGTCAATAGATTTTATGGTAGAAAAACAATGAGGCTATCATCACTCCTGAGTATTAAAGAATGAATTAGACAAAACCTTGCAGCATCCGCAGATATGCCCAGGCAAACGTAAAAACCAGGGAGATGTTGCCTAAGTTGTTCTTTTCCAGCAGCTTTGCTATACCAATACTTGACAGTCACATACACAGAAGGATGCAAATTTGCATTACTTATGTGATATATACCCACTAAATACATCAGAAAAATTTAGGGCATGTCCGTTCACATGTAGGTCTGTTTTTAATGCTGTGTTAAGTCTGCATTACTGACAAACAACCTCTCTGGCACTGAAAATTAACTTTTACAGTGTGGAGCCCCATTCCTTCAAATTTTAATTATTGCTGGAGACATTAAAAGAGAACTAATTTTATTTTACTTTCTATCTCTTTTTCTTTTTAAGTTTATTTATTAGTGTCACAGGTCGGCATACATGAAACTACAATGAAGCTACTGTGAAAATCCCCTAGTCGCCACACTCCAGCGCCTGTTCAGGTACACTGAGGGAGAATTTAGCATGGCCAATGCACCTAACCAACATGTCTTTCAGAGTGTGAGAGGAAACCGGAGCACCCAGGGGAAACCCATGCAGACACAGGGAAAATATGCAAACTCCACATGGACAGTGGCCCAAGTCGGGAATTGAACTCGGGTCCCTGGCGCTGTGAAGCAGCAGTGTGCTAGCATGCCACCCTGTTTCTGAATCCCAACTTTTTTTCCTTCCTATGATGCCAAAATCAGCACTATCTCAATCCTCAACCCAATTTTAAAATACCCACAATATATTTTTTCTGGTTCTGTACCTTCTTCAGAATAGTCAACATGTCCCCAATAATTTTTTATTCGTGTCGGAGTAAAAAGGACACTAATTCTTGCAATCAAGCTCTGCCAATCATAACATAAAGTTGTAAAGGAATGATTATTCAGAGAAGCATGAAGTTTAAATTGCCCTGGAAGTATTTAGGTGTTTTTCTCCCCTTCTCCCCAGAGACACCTCTTGTCTCAGATCAAGACAACAATTTGGAGATATGTGGCACTGCCAATACGTAGAAAGTACAACATGGAAAAAGGTCATTTAGTCCAATTCATTCATGACGATAATTACCTTCATCTCAGCAATATAGTTCCAATCACATTTACCCATCTGATACCCATATTCCTTCAGACCCCTTTTCTTCATGTTTGGCTATCCATCTCATATCTACATTTCTGTCACCTTCCTGTTGTTAATCAGGGTTCATTGCACATGGATTTCCCAAAATAGAAGAAAAATTGAGAGAACCTGCAGTAATATAGAGCCTTTCATGACTTCAGGACATCAACACATTACAGAGGATACACATTTAAAGGATAGTCACTGTTGTAATGGAGGGAACGCAGCCCCTAACTTGCACACAGCTAGATCCCAAATCAACAATGGGATAGATCAGGCCTCTGATTTGATCAGCTGAAAATACTGGCAAATTCAGGAAGACTTTAATTTAAGCTCTTTAAGTAAGGCCGGAAGGTGAGATGCACAGGGCAGGGGAGCTCGCAGCCACAAGCACTGATAGAAGTAGGGGCCAAGGTCAAGTGGGGTTGGGCTGCAGGGGTTGAGAGGGGCCACAGGGGCTGAGCGAGGCTGGCCTGAGAGCGGGAGGGACCGAGGCTGAGAGGGGCGGCGGGGCCCAAAAGAGTCTAGGACTGTACGGACGCAAGAGAGTCTGGGACTGCAGGGACCTGTGAGAGTCCAGGGCCGAGCAGTTGGGTATGAGTCTGTGTCTGCGTTGGGTATGAGTCTGTGTGTGTGCATTGGGTATGAGTCTGTGTGTGTGCATTGGGTATGAGTCTGTGTGTGTGTGTTGGGTATGAGTCTGTGTGAGTGCGTTGGGTATGAGTCTGTGTGTGTGTGTTGGGTATGAGTCTGTGTGTGTGCATTGGGTATGAGTCTGTGTGTGTGTGTGTTGGGTATGAGTCTGTGTGTGTGCGTTGGGTATGAGTCTGTGTGTGTGTGTGTTGGGTATGAGTCTGTGTGTGTGCATTGGGTATGAGTCTGTGTGTGTGTGCGTTGAGTATGAGTCTGTGTGTATGTGTGTGTGTGCGTGTGCGTTGGGTGGGGTCTGTGTGTGTGCGTTGGGTATGAGTGTGTGTGTGTGTGTTCGGTATGAGTCTGTGTGTGTGCGTTGGGTGGGGTCTGTGTGTGTGCATTGAGTATGAGTCTGTGTGTGTGCGTTGGGTATGAGTCTGTGTGTGTGCGTTGGGTATGAGTCTGTGTGTGTGTGTGTTGGGTATGAGTCTGTGTGTGTGCGTTGGGTATGAGTCTGTGTGTGTGCATTGAGTATGAGTCTGTGTGTGCGTTGGGTATGAGTCTGTGTGTGTGTGTTGGGTATGAGTCTGTGCGTGTGCATTGGGTATGAGTCTGTGTGTGTGTGTTGGGTATGAGTCTGTGTGTGTGCGTTGGGTATGAGTCTGTGTGTGTGTGTGTGTGTTGGGTAGGAGTCTGTGTGTGTGCATTGGGTATGAGTCTGTGTGTGTGTGCGTTGAGTATGAGTCTGTGTGTATGTGTGTGTGTGCGTGTGCGCTGGGTGGGGTCTGTGTGTGTGCGTTGGGTATGAGTCTGTGTGTGCGTTGGGTATGAGTGTGTGTGTGTTGGGTATGAGTCTGTGTGTGTGCGTTGGGTGGGGTCTGTGTGTGTGCATTGAGTATGAGTCTGTGTGTGTGCGTTGGGTATGAGTCTGTGTGTGTGCGTTGGGTATGAGTCTGTGTGTGTGTGTGTGCGTTGGGTGTTGGGTATGAGTCTGTGTGTGTTGGTTATGAGTCTGTGTGTGTGTGCATTGGGTATGAGTCTGTGCGTGTGCGTGTGTGTGTGTGTGCGCTGGGTATGAGTCTGTGTGTGCATTGGGTATGGGTCTGTGTGTGTGTGTTGTGTATGGGTCTGTGTGTGCGTTGGGTATGAGTCTGTGTGTGCGTAGCGTACGAGTCTGTATGTGTGTGTTGGGTATGAGTGTGTGTGTGTGTGTGCGCGTGTTTGGTATGAGCCTGTATGTGTGTGTTGGGTATGAGTGTGTGTGTGTGCGTTGGGTATGAGACTGTGTGTATGTGTGTGTGTGTGTGTGTGTGCGTTGGGTATGAGACTGTGTGTATGTGTGTGTGTGTGTGTGCGTTGGGTATGAGACTGTGTGTATGTGTGTGTGTGTGTGTGTGTGTGTGCGTTGGGTATGAGACTGTGTGTATGTGTGTGTGTGTGTGTGTGCGTTGGGTATGTGTCTGTGTGTGTGCGTTGGGTATGAGTCTTTATGTGTGCATTGGGTCTGAGTCTGTGTGTGTGTGTGCGTTGGGTATGAGCCTGTGTGTGTGCGTTGGGTATTAGTCTGTGTGTGTGCGTTGGGTATGAGCCTGTGTGTGTGCGTTGGGTATGAGCCTGTGTGTGTGCATTGGGTATGAGTCTGCGTGTACGCTTCTGTCTATATTAAGAATCCAGCTCTCCAGCAGCACTCCCTGTATTAAATAAATTTGTGAGCAAAAGATCAGAATCAATCTTCCCATCAACAAAAATAAGGTAAGACTTGGAAGTATTTGTTGAATAAGATAACTTGTTAATTCTAATAAATGTGTACACATAAGAAATTTAAAAAATCTTTTACATTTATTTTATTTGTTTGTACCTATTGTGCAATAACAATCTATTTTATGGTTGAATTTTTCAGGATATAGTAAAAATGTTTCTGAGGATTCCAGTCTGGGAGGTCAAAAGGGCTCCATGGCTGGAAAAGTTTGAGAAACCCTGGGATCGGTAAACACCGCATCTATTTTCACACTGCTGGTTGAGATAGATATGTTGGCTGAGAAAGAACTCACCTGATTCCTTAAGTCCACCTGAGAGGGCTGCGGGGCCTCAGTTTAATGTCTTATCTGACAGATGACACCTTTGACAAGTGCAGCACTCCCTCAATACCGAGCTGAAGTATCAGCCTGGACTATACGCTCCAGTTCCTGGAGTGGGGTTTGAACCCACGACAGTTTTGTCTCCAGGGCAGAATGCTGCCTCTGAGCCAAGTAATCCTAACCTGAAATCAAAGCACCGAGAGGGTTGAATGGAGTCCTGACGCAAGGGTAGCTTCACTGTAGCTCTCTCAAAAATTGCAAGTTATTCAAAGTCAAATTAAAAGGAACAATGTGGGGACAAAACATTGGGGCAAATTTTCCTGTTCCGCACCTCTCCCTCCATGGGAATTGTGGTGGGCGAGGGGCAGACCATGGGAAGGTCCATTGACCTTGGGCGAGATTTTCCAGTTTTGGGGTGAGCGTGGCCAGAAAATCCCGCCCATTATGTCTGTGACAAATAATGAAGGATAGACGATTAATATTTAATGGTTCATGAATGTTTAAATGCCTTATTGTTTGTAGGAATCAAATAGAACCCAAAGGATTAAAAACTGTCTGGCAATTTCCAAGAAATGTAACTTTTATTCATCTATCTTTTTAAAAAGTCTACTGAAAACAGAACATTATAATTGTACAGATCTGATGCATGGACAAAATTAACATCAATTTTATTACAAATAAAGATTGAATTTGTATGTTCTTCCTGCCCTCTTGACCACCTAAATCAAAAAATGGAATAAATACCCTACAGGACCATTACGAAGTACAAAAGAATTACCTCTCATTTATTTCAGTGGCAGATTGTAGCAACCACTTCACCATCCTGGCCTGTTCGCATTTCTCAGATCTCAGCGGCGTTTACTTTCGATGCTCATTCACCATCTCTGCGTCTGAGGCAGGATCTTTCAGACATACCTAGCTCGCTGACATCTCACACCTCCAATACATTCTGAAGTGTGCAACCAGCTCGTTGAAAAAAACCTTTATTAATTCACTGTGGATGTCCTCCGCTTTGTCTACCTCTCTTTTCACTCTCAAAACCAAACATCTTTTGAATCTTTCACAGAAACCCATCAACACCAGAACTAATTTATTCCACCACATCAATCAAACGCAGCATCAGATCCAGTGCACAAAAACTTTTGATGTGCCCGATAGCCACCATGGTGAATATATTTATATCCTGGTACTATAAAGTTCAAATCGGATCACAATACGCTTGTACTGTCAGAAGATTATTGTAATACGATATTTGAAAAGGCTATTTCATCAGTCGAATTTCTATATTTTAGTAAAGTTTCTTTATTTCCCTTCTAAGCTGATGATAAGATTGACTGATGGCTGTGAAGGCAAACTGGTGCAGTATATTTTACCTTCACTGGAGTCAGGGAGCATTCACCTCTTGTGGGAAAACAGTGCAACACAAAGAGACTTATGGGAGAGGGTAAAAAAGAAAACAGGAAAAAATAATAGGTACTTTATTTTGACACTGAAACTCCTTTCATTTGGTGAGCTGGCCCAGATAAGAGCTTGTATTCTTCCCATAACAAGATCACTCCTTGCACTCTATCTCTAAAATGAACAATGCAATGACCATACGCTTCTAGTAAGTTAAGGTCCCAAGTTCTCAAGTTCTCTTCCTAGGCTTCTCTGCCTCTCTCTCCTTCTCCCTTTTTGAATCCCAGCTTTTTCAACCCAGCTTTTTATAGCCTATGTTAACATCTCTTTAGACCTTCTCAGTGTGAAATTTTGGTTAATGGTTAAAGTTTATCTATTAGTGTCACAAGTAGGCCTACATTAACACTGCAATGAAGTTACTGTGAAAACCCCCTAGCCGCCACACTCCGGTGCCTGTTCGGGTACACTGAGGGAGAATTTAGCATGGTCAATGCACCTAACCAGCGCATCTTTCAGACTGTGGGAGGAAACCGGAGCACCCGGAGTAAACCCACGCAGCCACGGGGAGAACGTGCAGATTCTGCACAGACAGTGACCCAAGCTGGGAATCGAACCCGTGAGGCCGCAGTGCTAACCACTGCCGCCCCTTGTGTGTCAACAACTTGTTGTTGTAAACTGAGTAAGTGTTAATAATCGGCTCACAACAACATTGCAAAGCAGTCTGTGTTGCTTTATGAATTGATTTAAGGATTTTATTTATTGTTTTATATTGTTTTGAGGATCTGTGTGGTTTGTTAGCTTCCTGCTGGCATTATTAAATGCTGGTAGTCTTCTACTGTGGTTGCACGAGCCTATTTTTTCCTCCCTGTTCCCTACACGGTTAGGAGGTGAAAGCAGTACTGGTGTGATAATGTTGCAGAGACTGAGTGCTATCGCCTGATGCAGAGCCTGCAGCCTGCCACTTTGGCATATCCTGTTCTTACAAAGCTGTGATTTGCGAGCTAACATTGCCACCCGCTGATATGTGGTTATGCAGGTCTGCACTGAAAACTTTCTGGTCTGCTTTGACTGAAACTGACTCGTTACTTCTGACGGCACCAGAAACGGGTTCACGCTGAGAAAACCCGGATTAAAGGGAGGACAGAAAACTGACAAAGATTTACATATGTTTCCGAAACAGGAAGTCACAGATTCAAGTCTCAGGGTTGTGTGCCTGCCGCAAGGTAAAAAGACTCAGTAGTTTTAGCAAGTTGCTAAATCAGAGGATTATCCATCAGACCCATTCCTTCCAATGCAGTCACCAGGTTGGCTCAGTTGGTAGCACACTGGATCAAAGGGTTGTAGGTTCAAGCCCTACTCCAGGATCCCAGGACTGAATCCAGGCCAATGCTTCACTGCAGTATTGAGGAAGGACTGTATCTTGGCAGGTACCATCCCGCTCGGATTGCCAACTCTGATCAGACGTATTCTTGGAGGATCTCCCACCTCCAAGTGCCCCGCCCTGTCAAGCTGCCTTTCTTCATACTTCCAATGTGTTACAATGAATAAGCAAACGTCCGAGTTGAAACAAAACAACAAAACAAAACAAAAAAATGAGGTGGAGGGCTGTTGTAGGCTGCAAAAAGATATAGATAGGATGCAGAGCTGGGCTGAAAAATGGCAAATGGAGTTTAACCCTGACAAATGCGAGGTGATTCATTTTGGGAGGACAAATTTAAATGTGGATTACAGGGTCAAAGATTGGGTTCTGAAGAATGTGGAGGAACAGAGAGATCTTGGGGTTCATATCCATAGATCTCTGAAGGTTGCCACTCAAGTGGATAGAGCCGTGAAGAAGGCCTATAGTGTGTTGGCGTTCATTAACAAGGGGTTTGAGTTTAAGAGCCGTGGGGTTATGCTGCAACTGTACAGGACCTTGGTGAGACCACATTTGGAATATTGTGTGCAGTTCTGGTCACCTCACTATAAGAAGGATGTGGAGACACTGGAAAGAGTGCAGAGGAGATTTACCAGGATGCTGCCTGGTTTGGAGGGTAGTTCTTATGAGGAAAGGTTGAGGGAACTTGGGCTTTTCTCTTTGGAGCGGAGGAGGTTGAGAGGAGACTTGATAGAGGCTTATAAGATGATGAGGGGGATAGATAGAGTGAACGTTCAAAGACTATTTCCTCAGGTGAATGGACTGGTAACTAGGGGGCATAACTATAGGGTTCATGGTGGGAGATATAGGAAGGTCCGAGGTAGGTTTTTTACTCAGAGAGTGGTTGGGGTGTGGAATGGACTGCCTGCAGTGATAGTGGAGTCAGAAATTTTAGGAACATTTAAGAAGCTATTGGATAGGCACATGGAGTACTTCGGGATGATAGGGAGGAAATAGCTTGATCTGGGTTTCAGACAAAGCTCGGCACAACAACGTGGGCCGAAGGGCCTGTTCTGTGCTGTACTGTTCTATGTTCTATGTTCTATTAAAACACACCATGCTTTTCCATGCTCCGACGTATTTTCCCTTATATTCAGGAGATGGGTTCCTGGACACTCCAGGGCAATCCTGGCCACACATCATCCTTCAGGTGACATTGTAGTGAAGTTCCATCTGCCTGTTCCGGTGATTCACAAAGAAAAAATAGGTGGAAAGGCAAGCTGCAAGAGGGATGCAAACAGTTTACAAAGAGAGATTGAAAGGTTAAGTGAGTGGGCAAAGGGTTGGCAAATGGAGTGTAATGTGGGAAAATGTAAAGTTGTTCATGTTGGAAGGGAGAACAAAAGAACGGAGTATTATTTAAATAGAGAAAAATTGTAGAAAGCTGAACACAGAGGGACTTGGGGGCACTTGTGCACAAAACACAGAAAGCTAGCACACAAGAGCAGCAGGTAATCAGGAAGGCGAATGGAATGTTGGACCTTACAGCAAGAGGGCTGGAGTATGAGAGTAGAGAAGTTTTGCTGCAACTGTACAAGGTACTAGTGAGACCACATCTGATTATGTGAGCAGTTTTGATCCCCTTATTAAGGAAAAGTATTATTTCATTGAGGCAGTTCAGAGAAGGTTCACTAGGATGATCCCAGTGTGGAGGGATTATCTTAGGAGGAAACATTAAACAGATTGGGACTCTACTCTTATTGAAACTTACAGAATACTGCGAGGCCTGGGTAGAGTGGATGTGGAGAGGATGTCTCCACCAGTAGGAAAAACTAGAACCAGAGGGCACAACCTCAGGCTAAAGGGATGATCCTTTAAAACAGAGATGAGGAGGAATTTCTTCAGCCAGAGAGTGGTGAATCTGTGGAACTCTGCCACAGAAGGCTGTGGAGACCAGGTCATTGAGTGTCTTTAAGACAGAGATAGATAGGTTCTAGGTTAATAAGGGGATCAGGGGTTATGGAGAAAAGGCAAGAGAATGGGGATGAGAAAAATGTCAGCTATGATTGAATGGCAGAACAGACTTGATGGACCGAGTGGCCTAATTCTGCTCTTATATCTTATGGTCTTATGGTCTACTCATTGGAATTTTGAAGAATGAGGGGTGATCTCATTGAAACATACAGGATTCTGAAGGAGCCTGACCGGGTAAATGCTGAGAGAATGTTTCCCCTCATGAGAGAGTCTAGGACCATGGGACATAGGCTGGAATTTTACTGGCACGCCTGCCCCGGAATCGTGGCAGGCGAGGCTCATAGAACGGCATTCTCAGCTGCCCTCGGGCAGGATCTTACGAGCCTCGGGTGGGCGAGGTGGTCCAATTCTGGCAATCTCAGAATAAAGCCGCAGAATGAAGGGACACAAATTTAAGACTGGGATGAGGAGGAATTTCTTCTCTAAGAGAGTTGAGTCTTTGGAGCTCCTTGCCACAGAGAGCTGTGGGGGCAGAGTCTTTGTGTATATTTAAGGCTGAGGTCGATAAATTTATGTAAAATAAGGATATGAAAGGTTACGGGGAAAGGGCAGGAAAGTGGACATGAGGAACGTCGGATCAGCCATGATCCAATTGAATGGCGGAGCAGGCTAGAGGGGCTGAATGGCCTACTCCTGTTCTTACTTCATATAGTGTTATGGTCTTATTTTCATTTATATACTGCTTTTCATGACCACCAGACATCTCAAGGCACTTTACAGCCAATTAGGTACTTTTTGAAATGTAGTCCCTATTGTAATGTAAACATGGCAGCCAATGGATGCAGAGCAAACTTTCACAAACAGCAATGTGATAATGATCAGACAATCGGACTTGCTGCTGTTGACTGAGGAATAAATATTGGCCACTGGGGGTGAATCTGCTGTTCTTCATTGAAATACTGCGTGGGATCTTTTACATCCAGTGGCAGAGGGCTTCAGATTAACTTATCATTTGAAAGACAACACCTTGACACCTCAGACAGCGCAGCATGCAGGCAACATATCCCATGGCAATATTCAAAGTAGGGAGCTCTCAGCGTGCCTTCGTTAACAACATTCCCTCAACAATTCACCAGCTGCTTCATTTACCTGCGTAATGCAATTGTTAAAATTCAAAACAACCATTGAATCATAATTGGTTACGGCGCAAAAGGAGACCATTCAACCCATCATATTCAACTGACCCACGAGGAGCCTTTATCAAAAACAAGGTTTAATTAAGAATATTGTTGACATCTATAGTAAGACAATTAGCAAGAATTTTTAACAATTACAAACAAGAAACACAACAACCACGATAACGTATAACTCTTAAAGAATATCTCTGATGTGTTCCAACCAAAGCCAACATCCAATACACAAAACCCTCCAAATAAGCACAATACAGCATAGGTCAATGTCCACTTGTTACAGGAATTCAGCCTCCAGGGTTGAATGCTGAAAATCCCTTGTGAAGAAACTCAGGAGAGGTTGTAGTTGAATCTGTTTCCGAAAACACAGCTTCTTTAAGGCAGGATGGGAATAAGCCTCTCCTTCTGCTAATTATAGTTTCAGAACCAAACACAGAGAAGAACAGGGAGAGAAAGAGAGAGACTGCTTCTTAGCTTGCTGCTAAACTGTTTCAAAACACAGTCCCCAAAACGAAACTGAAATCCCAAAGGAAAAAACCATATCACCTGACTGCCATAACTTAGCTCCACCCCTCCAATGACACCGCTGAAGCTGTAAGCTGCATGATTTTAAAAAAAATCTTTCTTAAAGGTACACTCACATTACAAAAGTTACGCTAATTCTTTTTGTGTATTCGAACTGTGTTATTCAAATAAAGTTAGTTTTAATAAAAGTTTCCTAGTGGGTCAATTGAATCACACCTGGAGTGAAACACCTTATGCTCTCCATAATGCCAAAATCAAAACAAGTTGGGGTCTAGGCTAACTTCATAATCTGATCTGGTTTCCAATGGGAACATTGGCAGCTAGGTAACAAAACAGCAATAATTTGCAATTTATATAGTTTCTTTAATGAGACAAATTGTCTCACGGAATTTTAGAGTGATGTGAGAACACGGATGTCAAGCAAAAGGAATTAGGAACAGTTACAAAAGCTTTGCTCAAGACGTGTTTTTGGGAAGTGGGGGGGGGGGGTGGTGGTGGTGGTGGTGGTTCTAAAGGAAGAACTGGGAGATAGAGAAATGGAAGGTTTTAGGGAGGGAATTCTGAAAGTGGAACTGAGGTGGCTGAAAACCAGTTTTGGGACAGAGGGAAGGGGAGGTTGCAGTAAGATCCACATTCAGTGGAACAGAGAGTTTGGGGGTGTAGGATTACAAGGCTGCAGGAAGTTAGAGGTAGGGAGGGATAAGAGCATTGGGAGATTTAAACAAAAGTACAAGAACAGTAGCTTTGAGACACTGGAGAATGTAGGTCAAAGAGACCGAAGATGATGAGCAAGTAAGACATGTTGCAGGAAAGATTAGGAATAGTAGAGTTGAAGGTGGTGCAGTGACTATGATCAGATAGATAAGAGTTTTAATCTCACAAATTTGGACAATGAAGGGAAAACATTGAATGAGAAGCATGAGTGTGCCAATGGCTTCCAAGAGGTCGAGCAGGACAATGATGAGGAGAAAGAATGTACCACAGTGACAGAGAATCTCATTTGTGGCATTAGTTAGGACAGCTTTGATGCTGAGATATTTAAATTATTCTTTCGTGGGATATGGGCGTCACTGGCAAGGACAGCATTTGTTGCCCATTCTTAAGTACCCTTGAACTGAGTGACTTACTGGGCCATTTCAGAGACCAGTTAGGAGTCAACCATATTGCTGTGGATCTGGAGTCACATGGAGGCCAGACCGGGTAAGGATGACAGATTTCCTTCCTTAAAACAAATTAGTGAACCAAATAGGCTTTTACAACAATCAGTGATAGTTGCCATGGTCGCCATTGTTGCGACTAGCTTTACGATTCCAGATTTATCAATTGAATTCAAATTCCACCAGCGACCATGGTGTCAGAGAGATGCAAACAAGGAACTGTGGAGAAGTGAATTTGGAGGTCTGAGATGGCAACACCTCGAAGGGTCCCAGAGATGCCGATGGTAGTACACAAAGACAGAACAGTCTAGCGTGGGTTTTATGAAGAACAAACGCTAATGGTGACTTCGAAAGCGAGAATGAACAGTACCTAGGAAGATGTAATTGTTTATGATCTCAGTCAGCAGCGGAAACATAAAAGGAAGAGATTACTATCAGAAGAACTTCATAAAATGGGACTATTTCTTTCTGACAAGAGTAACAAACATTATTCATCAGCAAATGATATTTTTTGTCATCTTGATGAAGTTTGGTCCTCCCTTCTGACTGAAGTAGACTATAGAAGTTGCAGGTCCTGAAATAAAACTAAAGGAAACATGGAGCATCAGCAAGAAACAGCAAAGAATCACTTCATTCATTAGGAATTTTCTTTGAATTATGTGCAGGTCTATCGCTTGGTTCAGTGAAACTCTTTTGATTTCCCAAAATGGGGAGTTGAGCTAACGAATCAATGCTTGGTTTGCAACTGTATATAGACAAGAATGGTCCAGGTTTGACCCTTTACGCTGTGCTGTGTCAGCTGACTTCAGCTGTGGTGGTGACGATGGCACAACCATTGGCTTCAGTATCATTGGATTAGACAGGGCATCAGTACCAAAATTGACAAGGGTTACCAGTTCCGGCTACAGTACGGCTTGGTTCACACCTCCAGTCCAGAGGTTGCGGGTTCAACACACGCATAACCTGAGCATAAAAACCAGGTGAACACTCCAGTGCAGTATCGAGGGAGTCTGATGTGCTCTCATTCAGGTGAGATGTTAAATTGAGAGCCCAATCCCCTCTCTTGGATGGTTAATAAAATCACATGGCAATATTTTGGAAGAGGTGCAGGAGAGTTCTTCCCAATGTCCTGGCAAACATTTGATCACAACAAGCCGGAACACTAAACAAATTTAAGGAGGAGTTAGATAGGTTGTTAATTAGAGGCGGGATGAAGGGTTATGGGGAGCGGGCAGAAAGGTGGGGATGAGACCGAGAGGCGATCAGCCATTGAGGAGCCGAATTTCCTTTCCTGCTCCTAGTTCTTATGTTCAACCGACTCAACCGAGACACATTATCATATTTCTGTTTGCGACAAGTTGTTATGTACAAATTGACAGACATTTTGTACACCACAACAGTGAATACACTTCAGAAAGGATCCAATTTGATGTTCTGATGTCAAAAGCACTTGAGCTCGATCTTATCAAATTTGTTAATGCTGCTGCAGTGTTTTAAGTATTTTAAGTATTAAGTTTTAAGTATTGCCTGCACTACCCATGTGGAATTTTTATGAGTGCATAATGTTACGAGCAGGACTTTTGACTCATCTTCAACTTGCAAGTAAGAAACTCGGCAGGTAACCATGGTAACTTAAGTGTTAATTAGCTACCCAAAGAGAAATGAATTGCGAACTATCAATTGTCCTGAGCCTCAAGTAAAGCTGCATCTTTCATTCTTTTTCATGGAACAAGGGATTTGATAGGACGCACGGTGCTTTTATTGAAAAAAAATCAGTCTGCTTATCTGCGATCCTTCTTGGGCGGCACGGTGGCACAGTGGTTAGCACTGCTGCCTCACAGTGCCAGGGACCTGGGTTCGATTCCCAGTTTGGGTCACTGTCTGTGAGGAGTTTGCACATTCTCCCCATGTCTGGATGTGTTTCCTCCGGGTGCTCCGGTTTCCTCCCACAGTCCAAAGATGTGCGGGTTAGGTGGATTAGCCATGCTAAATTGCCCCTTAGGGTCAGGGGGATGAGCTAGGGTAACTGCATGGGGTTATGGGGATAGGGCCTGGGTGGGATTGTGGTCGGTGCAGACTCGATGGGCTGAATGGCCTCCTTCTGCACTGTAGGGATTCTATGATTCTTCATTGTGCCAGAGTGTTTTCCATTTCACTTTCTATAAAGACAGAAAGAAGTACAATGCGTGGTGAGTATGCAAAGATCTTACACTCCCCCCTCTGGTTTATGCTATAATTTAACTGGACATTGGGAAGTAAAGGCAAATATCAGATGGTGGAGGACACATGATGGTCACTTTGTGGGAGTGAACAGTGATTGATGTTGAATCTATGAGACCACCCAATGTTGAATCCACAAATTTGTAAAGAGTGGGGAAGAAATTTGAAACCTCACTCCAACAGCCAGAGAGTTAAAGTTCATAAAAATTGTCTTTTTTTCTCTGAAGGACTGAAGTTTGTTAAAAGGGAAGTTGGTACTTCTCCTATATAGCATGACAAACCCACCAGAAAGGATATTGCGACTCACTGTTCTTAACACCATCTAGAATACTTTGGGTTGAAAAATAATATGTGCAATTCATCAGCTGGCAGGATTTCACATTTAAATCAACCTCGAGAATTGTTGCAGAATCTAGAAGCCAGATTATAGATAAAAGCAAAATACTGCGGATGCTGGAATCTGAAACAAAGACTGAAAATGCTGGAAAATCTCAGCAGGTCTGACAGCATCTGTGGAGAGAGAAATATAGTTAATGGGTGAGATTTTCTGGCCTCTCAGCCACGTGTTTCCCAGCAATGGAAGGCAATGTGCTGTTCACTAGCGGTGAGCTTCTCTAGTTCCGCTGCTGTCAATGGGATTTCTCTCACCCTCTGCCACCATGGAGTCCATGGGCTGGGGTACATTGCTGGCAGGACCGGGGAACCCCGTGGGTGTGAATGGCCGGAGAATTCCAGCCAATGTTTCGAGTCCATATGACCCTTCTACACCCCTTTACTGACCAAGTTTTACTCATGCACCATATTATCGTTATATAACATTGTTCAGTTGTATTGCCTCCTGGGGTGGTATTTAATTCAGGAGGTGGGGCTGTCACCTGCCAGCCACAGATCTGACGGAAGCTCCACCTCTTTCAGGGAGCCCCGCCAGGTTAAGTACCAACTTGGGCAGAGGTGGACTGTCTCCGGGATCAAGGACCCCGGGGATGGAAATTGTGTCTGAGAGCTGAGAGCTGCCAGACAATCAAAGGCTGGCAGCTCTTCATTGCTCAGCAGCGCCATTGGGGAGGCAGTGGCTGCTGCCAGTACTACACCCATCTGAGGCCCAGGATTGCCAATGGATACAGGTGAGTGATGGGGGTGGGGGGAGTAGGACATTGCGGGAGATTGGTGGTCAGCAGCAAGGACAGGGGGCTGGCTCTCAACAGGCACCCCCCCCCCCCCCCACTTCCTGATTCTATGTCCCTTAATCAGGCACTGAGGGCCTTTGAGCAAGAGACTCCCACTTGAAGCTTGTAAGCATCCCTCAGGAAGTTTAATTTTTGGACTTCCCGCAAGGCAAACCTCCCCTATCTGTTGCTGGTGAGTACCGGCAGCTGCGGAATGAGACTCTGAAGTGGGAATTAATTGGTGGTCCACTGTAAATTTCCAAATGGCCTCCTTCTGCACTGAAGGGATTCTGTGATTCTATGAGCTACAGTATGGTATGGTTCCTGCTCCGACCAAGACTACAAAGAAACTACACTCCGACTAAGAAACTACAAAGGGTTGTGAACATAGCCCAGTCCATCACACAAACCAGCCTCCCATCCATTGACACTGTCTACACATCCTGTTGCCTCGGAAAAGCAGCTAGCATAATCAAGGACCCCACATATTCTGATCATACTTTCATCCACCTTTTTCTGTCGGGAAAAAGATACAAAAGCCTGAGGTCACGTACCAACTGACTCAAGCACAGCTTCTTCTCTGCTGCCATCAGACTTTTGAATGGACCTACCTTATATTCAGCTGATCTTTCTCTGCACCCTAGCTATGACTGTAACACTATATTCTGCACCTTCTCCTTTCCTTCTCCCCTATGTACTCTATGAATGGTATGTTTTGTCTGTATAGCACCAAGCAACAAAACTTTTCACGACATACCAATACATGTGACAGTAATAAATCAAATCAAAGAGCTTTCTCTGTCCTGTTCATCTAAACCTTTTAAGCATAGGTTTCTACTCCACTCTGTGTCACACGTGTATCTTGTTTCACCTTACAACTCAGTTATGTCTTGATTTTAAAATTCTGATCTTTGTTTTCAGATCCCTCAATGGACTCACCCATCCCTACCTCTGTGATCTCCTCCAGCCGTACAACCCTGTTCAAATTTAGTTTGATAGCGCTCCAGTGAAGTGCCTAGGGATCTTTGACGATATTAAAGACACCATATGAATACAGGGTTATTACTTTTATAGTTTTGTCACTACTGATGGAAGAATCTCCCTTTAGGCTGGAGGTACTGGCAAAGATCATAGAATCCCTACAGTGCAGAAGAGGCCATTCAGCCCATTGAGTCTGTACCAACTCTCTGAGTATCTTACCCAGGTCCCTGTAACTCCATCCATTTCCCATGGCTAATCCATCTCACCTACACATCTTGAGGCACTAAGGGGCAATTTACCATGGCCAATCCACCTAACCCACACATTTTTAGACAGTAGGAGGAAACCCTTGCAGACACGGGGAGAATGTACAGACTCCACACAGACAGCCACCCAAGGCCAGAATTGAACCTGTGTCCCTGGCACTGGGAGGCAGCAGTGCTAATCACTGTGCCACCGTGCTGCCCAAAGTAGTCGAGTAGTTGAGGTAAATAGCATAGATCATTTAAAGGGAAGCTAGATAAACACATAAAAGAGATAGAATCCTCACAGTGCAGAAGGAGGCCATTTGGCCCATCGAGTCTGCACCAATCTTCTGAACAGCATCCCACCCAGACCCAAACCCCTACCGCATCCCTGCAACCCAGTACATCCACCATAGCTAATCCACTTAAGCTATATGTGAGGAACAGTTTAGCATGACCAATCCACCTAACTTGCACATCTTTGAAAGAAATGGAAAGCTGATTGGATTTGATCCAGTCGAAGATGGCTGAGAGGAAGCTCAGGTTGAGTATAAACACCAACATTGATCAGATGGACTGAATGGCCTGTTTCTCTGCTGCACATTCAGTGTAATTAACAGCTAAGAAATTTCCAGATTTTAGTCATAAGGATCTTCGAGTTCCAGTTCATCAAAAAATTTCTATGATTAAGATTTAACCCTGTGACATTTTTATCCTGCTGTTTTTGTAACTATGATTGTACCTAAAGGAAAGTCCCAAAACATTATACAATACAAAAATATTGCATGGATAACTGGAAGTCTCTAGCCTCTGTTTAATTAAAGCCAATCATCTGTCCCAGGTAGAACTTCTCTGTGGGGTTAAATCAGATGAAGCAGAAACAGGCACAGTTCTCCAGTCGAATGGATCCTTATGCACAGATTCCTTGTAGAGGCTTTACAAATAAGCACAAGAGCAGTGCTTTAGACAACAGATGGCAGGCAGCTTGGGTATCATGTACTTTACTTCTTTTTGTTTCCACCCGTAGAAGTGGGAGGTGTTGGGCAACAATATTTTTCAAATCTTTACATACAGGGACAGTGCTAAGTGCCTGATATGCTCCAACTGTGCAACTGAATGATGCTGGTTCAAAAGGCTGTCACCTACTACTGTACTACCGAACAAGGTCAGACTTGGTCAGAGCTGGGTCAGATTCTTAGGTTACCGTACTCAATTTGAGGACAACTGTGCTGTCAAGTGTACGTCCACAAGCTGATGTGGTGAGACTGACCAAATTAATTTCAACTCAGACTGATAACAGCCCCCCACCCCCCACCCCCACCCCCATGACAGTAAGTTCCCACTCCCATTGCTCTGGGCTAGATTTGAAGATAGATCCTACAGGGCTGTGATTCACTGCGTTAGCTTAACTATCTCGACATGGCTGGTAGGTCCATTTCTCGACAGCCGTTCTGGACTGTTTGCGCTGCGTTACTCCTGGCACTCTCTCTCGACACAAGAAACTAAAATTAGGAATGTTGTATGAAAAACCTTTATTTGAAAGAACTTTTATCGACCGCCCCTCTCTGGACTCTTCCATGACCTTTCCGTGTCGTCAACACACTACATTTTCAAAAGCTTTCGCTTCTAATTACTCTGAGCTTAATCATAGAATCCGTACAGTGCAGAAGGCAGCCATTCGTCCTATCGGGTCTGGACCAACTCTCCGACACAACATCTTACCCAGGCCCACCCCACCTCCGCCCTATCCCCGTGACCCCATGCATTTACGCTGCTAATCCTCCTGACATACACTTGGGACGCTAAGGAACAATTTAGCATGGCCAATCCACCTAACCTGCACATCTTTGGAGTGCGGGAGGAAACCAGAGCACCTGGAAGAAACTCATGCAGACAAGCGGAGAGCATGCAGACTCCGCACAGACAGTAACCCAAGGCTGGAATCGAACCCGAGTCCCTAGCGCTGTGAAGCAGTAGTGCTAACCACTATGCCATCGTGCCGCCTTTCAAAGCGATCAAATTTAAAAACAGCTGTTGCTAGTTACTAAATAGTTCTCTCATATTGCAATAATAATTAGAATCATAGAAAGCATAGAAACCGTACAGTACAGAAAGAGGCCATTCGGCCCATCGAGTCTGCACCGACCACAATCCCACCCAGGCCCTACCCCCATATCCCACCCACTAATCCCTCTAACCTACGCATCTCAGGACACTAAGGGGCAATTTTTAGCATGGCCAATCAACCTAACCCGCACATCTTTGGACTGTGGGAGGAAACCAGAGCACCCGGAGGAAACCCACGCAGACACGAGGAGAATGTGCAAACTCCACGCAGACAGTGACCCAAGCCGAGAATCGAACCCAGGTCCCTGGAGCTGTGAAGCAGCAGTATTCTACAGATTATTCAGTGAAGTCCAACTAATTGAAATATGCAGTGAGTTTTACCTCAGCCAATAATAGGGTTCATATAAATAAAGTTAAGTTTATTTATTAGTCACAAGTCGGCTTACATTAACAATGCAATGAAGTTACTGTGAGAATCCCCTAGGGATGGCATGGTGGTTAGCACTGCTGCCTCACAGAGCCAGGCTCCCGGATTCGATTCCCAGTTTGGGTCACTGTCTGTGCAGAGTCTGCACGTTCTCCCCATGTCTGCTTGGGTTTCCTCCGGGTGCTCCGGTTTCATCCCACAGTCTGAAAGACATGCTGGTTAGGTGCATTGGCCATGCTAAATTCTCCCTCAGTGTAAATATATTTATATCAGTGAAATTTTCAGCCTCTGTTGTACGAGCAAGCTTGCTATTGATGTATTAGTTAATGACTAGGGTATTCTTTATTGCACCTGAATTGGAATGAGCACTGCTTAGGTTTGAGATGAAACTTTTATAGCTGTCAAGCTGAGTACCCTTTGATCAGCGAGCCTGTCTCAGTCAGGAAGCAGACTAATTGATGGTGAAAGCCAGCTAGTGACACAGGCGGCAAGCCTAGTGAGAACAGACTAATGAGAGTAGGAAGAAATCTATCATCGGCGCTGTCAGTAAAGAATTTTGTCAATTTTTATGCAATCAGGTTGTACTTTCAACGTATAGGTCCAAACTGTATGGCATTTTTTGGCCTTTTAACATTCAGATTGGAAGATATTTACGGGACACTGCGGCTTCCAATTAATCTGTGGAGTGCATTTACCTGTCCTTCTTTGTCAGTGTTTCATCCTAAGGTTGCCCCCTGCTAACCCTTCCTCTTTTTAAATTCCACTCTCTAAAGAATTGAAGCTTTATCCTTTCTCCATCATTCAATCAGTGGCCTTGAAGATTTCAACAGAGCCCAAAAATCCAAGAGACGCTGAACAGCCCCAACTAGGATATGGGCTCCACCTTGATATTTTTGACATGCCTTTCCTAGCTCATTTGAAAAAAGGTTGACCTTTATTAGCAAGATACTAGTTGCTTTAGGTATCAGTTAGCAGCAAGCAGCAATAACTTGTTGGTGACAATAGCATCGAGCATCTGCATTTATACCTGGGGCGGCACGGTGGCACAGTGATTAGCACTGCTGCCTCATAGGGCTAGGGACCTGGGTTTGATTCCCAGCTTGGGTCACTGTCTGTGAGGAGTCTGCACGTTCTCCCCATATCTGCGTGTGTTTCCTCCGGGTGCTCCGGTTTCCTCCCACAGTTCAAAGATTTGCAGGTTAGGTGGATTGGCCATGCTAAATTGCCCCTTCGTGTCAGAGGAACTAGCTAGGATAAATACATTGGGATAGGGCCTGGGTGAGATTGTGGTTGGTGCAGACCCAATGGGCCAAATGGCCTCCTTCTGCACTGTGTGATTCTACACCTGCTGCAGACAGGTTGACCATAACATAGGACAATTTGAGCATGTACTCTGAGGTTGATGTTGCAAGGTTCTCCATTGAGGGGGGTCGTGGTTCCAAAAACAAATATCATTTTTTAACCACCAATAAATAGAACTTGCTGCTTTCTAGTGACGTTTCATTGAGGAGCAAGCTTAAAAGTAAATGGGAGCCAAGCAGCGGGCTACAAAACTTGTACTTGAATTTCATAGAGTCATAGATTTGATTTGATTTGATTTATTATTGTCACGCATATTAGTATACAGTGAAAAGTATTGTTTCTTGCGCGCTATACAGACAAAGCATACCGTTCATAGAGAAGGAAAGGACAGAGTGCAGAATGTAGTGTTACAGTCATAGTTAGGGTGGAGAGAATGATCAACTTAATGCAAGGTAGGTCCATTCAAAAGTCTGACGGCAGCAGGGAAGAAGCTGTTCTTGAGTCAGTTCGTACATTTCCTCAGACTTTTATATCTTTTTCCCGATGGAAGAAGGTGGAAGAGAGAATGTCCGGGGTGCATGGGGTCCTTAATTATGCTGACTGCTTTTCTGAGGCAGCGGGAAGTATAGACAATGTCAATGAGTGGGAGGCTGGTTTGAGTGATGGATTGGGCTTCATTCATGACCCTTTGTAGTTTCTTGCAATCTTGGACAGAGCAGGAGCCATACCAAGCTGTGACACAACCAGAAAGAATGCTTTCTATGGTGCATCTGTAAAAGTTGGTGAGAGTCGTAGCGGACATGGCGAATTTCCTTAGTCTTCTGAGAAAGTAGAGGCATTGGTGGGCTTTCTTAACGATAGTGTCGGCATGGGGGGACCAGGACAGATTGTTGATGATCTGGACACCTAAAAACTTGAAGCTCTCGACCATTTCCACTTCGTCTCCATTGATGTAGATAGGGACATGTCCTCCACTATGCTTCCTGAAGTCGATTACTATTTCCTTCATTTTGTTGACATTGAGAGAGAGATTATTGCTGTCGCACCAGTTCACCAGATTCTCTATTTCCTTCCTGTACTAAGTCTCATCATTGTTTGAATTTGTTAAATTCTACCTGTAAAGTAGTCAAAAAGTAGTAGATGGGATTTAATATAATTAACATAAGCAAATTAACAGTAATGAAGAAAATAATGGCACGAGAAAGTGACAAATTCCTAGGACTAGATGGTTTCTATCGTAGGATTTTAAAGGCAGTAGGTGGCAACATTGCAGATGTCCTAACTATAATCTTTCAAGGCTTTCTTAATCCAAGAATTATTCCTTTAGATTGGAAAATTGCACGTGTCAGTCCACTATTTAAGAAAGATGAGAGAGGAAAACTCAGAATTATAGACCAATTGGCCGAACATCTGTTTTCAGCAAATTGCTAGAGTCTATAATTAAGGATAGAGTGTCTGAACCCTTGTAAATATTCAGCTGATTAGGGAGGATCAGCATGAGTCTGTAACGGAAAAGTCATGCTTGAAGAATCTGACTAATATTTTAGGAGGTGCTAAAGTAGAAGAAACGAGAATATGGATGTTATTTACAAAGACTTCCGGAAGGTATTCAATCAAGTCCCTCATCAGAAAATGTTAACTAAAGTTGAAGCTTGTGAAAATTTGGACAAATTATCGACCTGATTAGGAGATTGGCTGGCCTGCAGGAGACCGAGAGTAAGGATAATGGACAAGTATTCAAGCTGCCAGGATATGACGAGTGGTACCACTATACTTATTAGTGTCTTAGATGATAGGATAGAGAGCCATATATTCTAGTTTGCCAATGACCCAAAGATGGGCGGCATTGTACATGGAAGCATAAAATTACAAAGACATAATTGATAGGATAAGTGAATGAACAAAGCTATGGCAAAAGCTTTTCAGCACAAATAAGTGTGAGGCCATCTGCCTTGAACCAACAAGGGTCTGTCAGGATACTTGCAAATGGTGATAAGTAAGAGCAGTGGAGGTCCAAAGAGACTTGAGACTCCTGTTGATTTGAGACACATCTTGGGACGCTAAGGGGCAATTTAGCATGGCCCAGCCACCTAACCTGCACATCTTTGGACACTAAGGGGCAATTTAGCATGGCCCATCCACCTAACCTGCACATCTTTGGACACTAAGGGGCAATTTAACATGGCCAATCCACTTAACCTACACACCTTTGGACAGTGGGAGGAAACCAGGGCACCATGAGGAAACCCACGGGGAGAACATGCAAACTCCACACAGTCACCTGAGGCTGGAATTGAACCCAGATCCCTGGCACTGTGAGGCAGCAGTACTAACCACCGTGCAGCCCTAAATGATTACACAATGAATAGTGTATCACTGAATGAAGTCGCAGAGAGTTTGTTACAATCTAACCAATGGCAACATGCTGCAGTGTTCAGCTGACCGGGTAGAAATAAGAAGCAGTTGGAGATTGGGGGGAAACACTTTGTGGCTCAGAGCATGGCCCAGGTGGTTTTGTAATGATGGATCTTTATTAAACCTTTATTTTGGATTTACTTTGTGAAGTTGGTTTTTGTTTATTATTGCTTGCTACTGGAGGATTCTTACTGTGAGATAAACAGAGTTTTGATTGTAGTGTTTGCACCTTCCCTAATTATGCAAACTTTACCATGACACAGGAGATTAAACAGGTAAGTTATCGACTGTTAATTGAATATTGGTGCTGGCAAGCTCTTAAAATCCATCACTCAAGAAGAATTATTGAGCTTTTAAAAATGTGTGGATCAAGCAAAGGAGCAGCCAGAGATTTGTTAAAAGCAAGAGATTTGAAAGTTCAATCCAAAATTCCCAGAAAATAGAAACGCAGATAGTTGAAGCCATAAAAATGGTCAACAACAATTTGAATTTTATGAATTAGAGACATACAAAATAAGAGCAAAGAATTAATGATGAATTTATACAAAACATTGGTTGGGCCACAGTAAAACTATTGTAAGCAGTTTTCAGCACTCAATTGTCGCAAGGCATTACAACCAAAGAGTGTGCGCAATTTAGGTTCTCTGGGTGATGCTATATGATATGAATTATAGGAATGAAGATACTAGGATTATTTCTATTGGAACAGGGAAGACAAGAGGAAATTCAATTGATGATTTACAGAGTGAATATTTCCTCTGGTTGAGGAGTCAGTGACAAGATTTACATTGAGAATGAGGAGAGACATTGGGAGAAGTTTCATTATGTAGAAGGATGTTGAAGAATGCAAAGTCTTGTCAAAGGGTATGGTTCAGGTAGCATTCTGTCTTTTAAAGGGAAAACTGGATAAATATTTCAAACAAAGGAAGATAGAAAGTTCTGGGGAGAAAGTCAGGAATAATGGGATTAGTTTGAGAATGTTGTAGCAAAGAGCAAGCATGGTGACAATGGGCGAATGTCCTCTATATTGTAATCTTAATGATTCTAAATGTACAGTATTGAAGTTTCTGTATGCTAGTGGCCCATATGTTCAAATCATTATCATCTTGTACAAGAGCAAATGCAAAAACAATTTGAATGCTCGGAAGAAAAGATTGTAAAGTTAATGGAATTACAATATATGGCTGAATCTGAAGTAGATCTTGCATTTTTAGTGGGAAGTCTTGTGGTGCCATGGGCAGTGCCTCTATCTCTGAGCCAAAAGCTCATGGTATGAGTCCCACTCCAGCACTAGATGACCACGGAAGGTATGCCCAAACAGATTGGGTATCAACCTGCAAATCCTTCCAACATGCCTATGGCAGGTGGTAAGAGCGGGAGAAATCCCTGGTGAGCGAGGTTGATGTGGAGTGGGGCTCTCGAAGCTATTGGCTCTGGCATCAGGCTAACAACCTGTTCCAGGAAAAGCAAGCTCTGTGCTTTGTTTCCCTCGTGTGCCTCTAGACATGGGAAGCTTTCTAAGTCTTGCATTTTCAGTCACTCTACTCACAGAACCCATTCACAGCAGGGCAACAAGACTGCTACTTGGATTTATATCATTAAATTACAAGAACCATAGCACCCCTACAGTGCAGAAGAGGGCCATTCGGCCCATCAGGTCTGCAACTCTCCGCAAGAGCATCACACACAGGCCCATCACCTGCCCCATCCCCATAACCCCGCACATTTAGCATGGCCAGTCCACCTAACCTAAAACGTTGGTTAGGCCACATTTGGAATACTGTGTTCAATTCTGATCACCAAACTACCAGAAGGATGTGGAGGCTATGGAGGGAGTACAGAAAAGGTTTAGCAGAATGCTGCCTGGTATGGAGGGTATTAGCTATGAGGAGAGAACAAAGAATAAAGAAAATTACAGCGCAGGAGCAGGCCCTTCGGCCCTCCAAGTCTGCACCGACCATGCTACCCGACTGAATTAAAACCCCCTACCTTCCGGGGACCACATCCCTCTATTCCCATCCTATGCATGTATATGTCAAGACGCCCCTTAAAAGTTACTATCGTATCCCCTTCCACTACCTCCCCTGGCAACGAGTTCCAGACACCCACCACCCTCTGTGTAAAAAATCTGCCTCGTACATCTCCTTTAAACCCCTCGCACCTTAAACCTGTGCCCCCTAGTAATTGACTCTTCCACCCTGGGAAAAAGCTTCTGACTATCTACTCTGTCCATGCCTCTCATAATTTTGTAGACTTCTATCAGGTCTCCCCTCAACCTCTGTCGTTCCAGTGAGAACAAACCAAGTTTCTCCAACCTCTCCTCATAGCTGATGCCCTCCATACCAGACAACATCCTGGTAAATCTTTTCTGTACCTTCTCCAAAGCCTCCACATCCTTCTGGTCGTGTGACGACCAGAATTGAACACTATATTCCAAGTGCGGCCTAACTAAGGTTCTATAAAGCTGCAACATGACTTGCCAATTTTTAAACTCAATGCCCTGGCTGATGAAGGCAAGCATGCCTTATGCCTTCTTGACTGCCTTCTCCACCTGCATTGCCAGTTTCAGTGACCTGTGTACCTGTATACCCAGGTCCCTCTGCCTATCAGTACTCTTAAGGGTTCTGCCATCTCCTGGCTTAGAGGTTGAATAACTGGGATTATTCTCCCTGGAAAGACATCTTTGGAGTGTGGGAGGAAACCGGAACACCTGAAGGAAACCCATGCAGACACGGAGAGGATGTGCAAACTCCACACAGACTGTCACCTAAGGCCAGAATCAAACCCGGGTCCCTGGCGCTGTGAGGCAGCAGTGCTAACCACTAGAAGACAAATTTGTTCTCATTAGAAAAATAAATTAAGGCCTGGGGAAGACAGTTGAACTCTTCACTCCTCATTCCTCCTCTCCTGTCAATGGCATCTCATAATGGGGGAAAATTCACAGGCAGCAGAGGCTCTACAATATCTTACCCGCAGGATCGCACTTCATACAAGCCTGGAAAGTATGTATTAAAGGGTTATTCAACTGTGGGGGTTTTCATAGCTTAAGAACAAAGAAGAGTGCAGCACAAGAACAGGCCCTTCGGCCCAACAAGCCTGCACTGATCATGTTGTCCTATCACGACCAACCGCCTGTATCCCTCTATTTCCCGCCTGTTCATGTGTCTATCCAGGTTAGTCTTAAATATCACGAACATATCTGCCTCTACCACCTCATTTGGCAGCGCATTCCAGGCCCCCACCACCCTCAGTGTTAAAAAACTTCTCCCACACATTTCTACTGAACCTTTGTCCCCTTACCTTGAACTTGTGCCCCCTTGTAATTCTCATTTCTGCTCTGGGAAAAAGCTTCCAACTGTTCACCTTATCATAATTTTGTAAACTTCTAACAGGTCACCCCTCAGCCTTCATCTTTCCAGGGAGAACAATCCCAGTCTATTCAGTCTCTCCTCATAGCTAATACCCTCCATACCAGGCAACATCCTGCTAAACCTTTTCTGTAGTCCCTCCTAAGCCTCCACATCCTTCTGGTGGTGTGGTGACCAGAATTGAACACGGTATTCCAAATGTGGCCTAACCAACGTTTTATACAACTGTAACATAATTTGCCAACTTTTATACTCGATGCCCCGGCCAATGAAGGCAAGCATGCCATGTGCTTTCTTCACCACCTTTACCACCTGTGCTGCTACTTTTAAAGATCTGTGGACCTGTACTCCCAGGTCCTGTACTTAACCTTATCCTAACTTCTTCACATGAAATCTGCTGTAGAAATGTTCTTAAATTCTTGTTTTTCGCATATTGTGTTAACCACATTGACAAGACAGACTGATTCTATCCTGCTCCAGGAATATTGAGATCTACATTTTACACTTGCGCTGCTACAACATCCTACACCCTCGCCTCTCTACCCCCACCACGTCAGAGTTTGATTATTCAGCACAAACTATGAATGAACTTTGAGCCCTCACTGGTCTACAGCGCCTGCACTGTGTGAAATAATCTATCAACCAGCTAAGCAATTGGTGAGGAGGTTGTGACGATGGGGAGGGGGGATTGGGCGGAGAAGGTGGGGAAGGGTGCACAGGGGTGGGGTAGTGGTATCTCTATGTCCTGTTTCAAGTTCTTTAAAATAACTGGCAGAGTGGGTAAGGAAGTTATTCCTCCTCAGAGAACTGGAGGTCCTCATTGTAAATTAAGGACACTGAAGCAATCACTTTAAAAGTTAATTTGCAAATAGTTTAATGAATGCGGACTTGATTGAAACATTCAGAAGAGAAATGGGTAGATTCCTGGTTCAATGGGATAATGGAATGTATTCTCCGGGACAAGAGATAAAGGAGTTGAAAATACCTGATCAGATCCGTAATAGAACTTGAAACAACAAAGGAATTGTGAGTGTTAGTGGAATGCCCACAACTCATCTGGCTGATTACAGCTGTTAAAACATCCAAGAAGCTCGACACTGCGCAGAAAGGAACAGTTCATTGATCCCGACCACTGAACATGCAGTTTTATTCAAAAGGTACTTGAGGTTGAGGAAATTACAGGGTTAAAGACAAAAGGTGGATCAATGGGACTGAGCACAACTGTCTTTTTGAAGACCCAACGCAGGCACAATGGGCCAAATGGCATGTAGATTCCTACGATTTCATGCTTAACACTACACAAACAAAATACTGCGGATGCTGGAAGTCTGAAATAAAAACAGAACATGTTGGGAATAGTCAGCAGGTCAGACAACATTTGGGGAGGGAAATAGAGGCTGGCATGGTTCAAGCTGGCGGAATATTCTGGTCCTGCTGATGACACACCCACACTGCAGGTTTCTCAGCGGCGAGGAATGCACTCAGCAGGAAACCCCATTGACAATAACAGGACCATTCAGCCAATGGCTGGCTGCCTCCACTGCTGCGAAACATGACGCGATGTGTGGAAAATCCCACCCTGAGTTACTGCTTCAGCTCTGTGACTTTTATATTTTTGATAGTATTGCATTTTCAACCGCTAACCCTGGAATCCTACACTTTGTTCTGCATCTTCTCTTCCTTTCTGGAAACCTATTGAGGGCAGATCAGCATAAATTTGCTAATTTCTCTTTTCCAGTGCTCTGGAAAGTTCTGCAATTTCCAACATTATCTCAAGGCCGGTATTAATGCAGAGCAAACTGTCTGTAAAGGAAAAGATAATAGTCATTCATTTCCAAGTCTTCAAGTCTTAGCGTCAGAGAGTTTCATGACAGAAATAGACCCTTCGGCCCATTGTGTCTCTGCCGGCCATCAAACACCTATCCATTCTAATCCCATTTTCAAGCACTTGGTCCACAGCGTTGCATGCTATGGGATTTCAAGTGTTCATCGAAATGCTTCTTAAATGTTGTGTGGTTTCCTGCCTTTCAGGCGGTGAGTTCCAGATTCCCACCACCCTCTGGGTGAAAAAGCTTTTCTCTAATCTCCTCTAAATCTTCTGCCCCCTTAAATCTATGCCCCCTGGCTATTTATCCCTCTACTAAGGGGAAAGGTTTTTTTCCTATCTATCTTATCTGTCGATCCTGTAGTAGGAAGAAGTTGTTAGGGGGAAGCAGAAGAGATGATGGTCGGAATTCATAGAATCCCTACAGTGCAGAAGGAGGCCATTCGGCCCATCGAGTCTGCACCGAACACAATCCCACCCAGGCCCTATCCCCGTAACCCCATGCATTTACCCTAGCTAGTCCCCCTGACACTAAGGGGCAATTTAACATGGCCAATCCACTGAACCCGCACACCTTTGGACTGTGGGGGGAAACCGGAGCATCCAGAGGAAACCCACGCAGACACGGGGAGAACGTGCAAACTTCACACAGACAGTGACTCAAGCCGGGAATTGAACCCAGGTCCCTGGCGCTGTGAGACAGCAGCGCTAACCACTGTGCCACCTGTTCTTCAACCTAGCCCATGGCTGGGATTCTCCGGTCCCACTGCAGTGAATGGAGTTTTGGCTGAGCGTCCAATTCTGCGTTCTTGCTGGCAGCAGCGGCAGGGCATACGACATTGGAGCATTCGGCCGATACCTTTAAGGCTGGCTTCCTTTCCATTGTGACATTGTGTATGCACTGCAGGCAATGATTAAGTTACTGTTATTTCTACCAGATGGCTGTCTGGTACTAGGGAGTTTGATCAGGATGGACATAAGGAAGTGATGTAAGGTTGGGTTAGCTTGCCTAGTACTAGTGAAATCCATGGTTGCATGTGACCTGAATGTCACTGATCAATGCTACGCCCATGTTGGAAACGTTGCATTTATCTCTCCAGCCACTCATCCCTGGCCATCGAATGTACACAGATCTCCCTAATAACATACATTACAGCTGCTAAAGTCATCGAATTAAACAGAATTACACCCAATGGAGGCCATCTCTGTCCATGTTCAATATCCTTTGAATAGATTACATATGTTTTGCAATAACTGCCTATAAGTGACATTAAACAGAAACATGATAATTATCACCTCTCACCACATCCCTCGCAGTTAGTTTTTGTGTATCTGTTCGTCAGGGAAGTGCACAATATATCTTGCAGGTACAAATTCCTGTATTATTTCCTGGTTTAATAATTAATAGGCTCCTTCGCCTAGTTTAAAATCTCTTTGAAATGCATTTGTTGATTAAGGATTCAAGTACTCCAGTTACAATGACATCTAGTGGTCACATGTTCTTTTTAAACAGTGGCAATCAATACCAAAATTAATATGCCCTGCTGTCTGCTGAATATCCCCTGCCACCAATTGCCACTCCACACCCCACTTCATGTCTGCAGTCCCAATCGCCCAACCTTTTTTGAAATGAATTAGTGTCACAACACTGCAATGAAGTTACTGTGGAAAATCCCCTAGCCGCTACACTCCGGTGCCTATTAGGTACACTGAGGGAGAATTTTTAGCATGGCCATTGCACCTCACCAGCACGTCTTTCAGACTGGGAGAAAACCTGAGCACCTGGAGGAATCCCACGCAGCCACGGGGAGAATGCGCAGACTCCGCACAGACAGTGACCCAAGCCGGGAATCGAACCCGGGTCCCTGGCTCTGTGAGGCAGCAGTGCTAATCACTATGCCATCGTGCCGCCCATCTCATTGCATGGATATGCCCCATGTCTCTAAAGACCACACTCCTTATATTTCCATCCCTTTAATATCTATCTTCTGCTTAATTTGTATCCAGCATCAGTCATGTGTGCTTCATTTGCCATCACAAAACATCAATCACCCATCCAACTTGCAGGTTTGCAATGCAATGGGGAGGTTGATCCCAACTTCTCTCGTACTCTGAAACTGCTCCAGTCAGCAGAGGAATTGCAATCTGGAGACAAAGAGACCAAGGAAGGGAAAGAATTCAAGGTCCATGGAACTGGAGGAAGAAAACAATGTGTGGTTAATTCCCTCACATGTACGTTGCCACTATCTGTATGCTCCGGACATATGATATCCATTGTTGTAAAGTCCAAAGCAGAACAGCTCCCCATGAGTTCATGTTTGCAGTTACCTAATATCGCAACCCCACACACCCACCATCCCAAAGTCTTGACGTGACGTTTTGCCGGTTCTGGTCCTGTTTCCATGCTGTAAACCTCTACGACTCTATGATGACCGTAAAACATTTTAAATTTCAATCGTCAACCCTTTTGATCTGAAAGTAAAACATATTTCCTCTTTCTCACTGATGGGCGGGGTCCCTTAACAGCCGGCCTAATCCAAGAGGTTTCATTAGTATGTCAAGCCTTATCTGAGAGGATGCCAACCTTAACTTATCTGAATCTAGCACTGTGCAACCTGTCAGTGTATTACTCTGCTGGTGCTGTTATTTCTCCCAAATTTTATCGATCAATTTCCTTCAATCATCAGGACATATCCTCTATGCAGTCAGGACGTAATATATGTTGTAATGCACCGTGAGGTATATTTTACCAGCAGTTTATGGAAAATGAGTTACAGATTTAATGCCAGCCACATAGCTAAATGTCAGCAAAAACAAGTGTTAATATTTAGTTCATGGAAGATTTCCCAATAGCCCTGTAGTTATAAGAATAATCTGGCCTAGAATAGAGCCATCCAGACCAGCCAGATCACCAGTCTCTCTTCTTTGCTCAATGAGCCCAGCTCCAACAGTGCTGCAAAGTTCATCACCACAATTCTGACCTCTCAACAAAACAATTATTTTTCTATCCATAAAAGCAAATTACTGCGGATGCTGAAATCTGAAACCAAGAGAAAAAATGCTGGAAAATCT
Source organism: Mustelus asterias (assembly GCF_964213995.1). Classification (NCBI taxonomy): domain Eukaryota; kingdom Metazoa; phylum Chordata; class Chondrichthyes; order Carcharhiniformes; family Triakidae; genus Mustelus; species Mustelus asterias. Next base: position 15,661,052 of record NC_135825.1, on the reverse strand, counting down.
CAGCAGGTCTGGCGGCACCTGTAAGGAGAGAAAAGAGCTGACGTTTCAAGTCCAGATGACCCTTTGTCAAAGCTAAAAGGCAGAGAAAGAGGGAGATATTTATACTGCAGGGTGAGGGAATGGAAGATGAGTCATAGCCACAGAAACCAGGGGGAACAGGCTGCTAATGGTTGTCCACAGAGAGGATAAAGAGTGTGAATGGCCAAACGGCAGAGAAGCTAAAATGAGAGGATAAGCTGTGACAGATGAAGATGTTGGGGGAGGGGGGGGAAAGGATGGGACAGAGGTAAAATTTAGCAAAGGGGGAAAAAAGGTTAGGGAAGGGGGATAAAGTCGGGGAAAGAATGGGGGAGGGGAAGAAAAATGAAGAAAGACAATAAAGAAATAAAAGGTGGAAAACAGTAAAAAATTAAATAAAATAGAATGAAAAGAAAGGAATCGAGGTGGGGTAGAGCAAATCATCTGAAGTTGTTGAATTTGATGTTGAGACCGGAAGGCTGTAATGTGGGGAGCTGGAAGATGAGATGCTGTTCCTCCAGTTTGTGTTGAGCTTCACTGGAACATTGCAGCAGGCCAAGGACAGACATGTGGGCATGGGAGCAGGATCGTGTGTTAAAATGGCAAAGCAACCGGAAGGTCAGGGTCCTGATTGCGCACAGACCGGAACTATCTTTCTATCGAATGGGTTATTACAAACTGCAGCAGCATTCCTGGGAAGGGAAGAAAAGATAGAGCCTGCATTTATATTGGCGATGATACGGGGGAGAACTCCTCTGCTCACCTTTTGCTGCTTAGGTGCATTGGCCATGTTAAATTCTCCCTCAGTGTACCTGAACAGGCGCCGGAGTGTGGCAACGAGGGGATTTTCACAGCAATTACTGTATTATGTACTAACTGCACAGAGGCTATCTCCTGATGAATGAAGAAAAGTGGTCAATAAAATTTGGGAGGACGAACAGCAAGAGCAGAGTAATACACTGACAGGTTGCACAATGCTAGATTAATGTAAGCCTACTTATGACACTAATAAATAAACTTAAAAACAAAAACGTAAAAATTGAATACCTCCATGAGTTCCTTTAAGTCCACCAGGGAAGGCATGCTAGGCTTGGGTCAGTGTAATGACTTCAATCAGGCCTTTGAGGTTGGCCTATTGGAATATGAACTCCCTGATTAAGGAGTCAATTGATGGGTCAATTAGGGAGTCTTTTCCTTGTATTTAACTGGAGTGTCAGTTCCTCTGTGACTCCCAAAGATAGACTGCTGACTGATAGCATTCTGTGCACTGCAGTTGGAATTGTAAATAAAGGGATTTTGGTGAAGGGACTTCTGCCTCTGAGGACCTGGGTTCAAACCCTGGCTCGGGTCACTGTCTGTGTGGAGTTTGCACATTCTTCCTGTGTCTGCATGGGTTTCCTCCGGGTGCTCCGGTTTCCTCCCACAGTCCAAAGATGTGTGGGCTAGGTTGATTGACTATTCTAAATTTCCCCTTAGTGTTCTGGGATGCATAGGTTAGAGGGATTAGTGGGTAAATATGTGGGGATATGGGGATCGGGCCTGGGTGGGATTGTGGTTGGTGCAGACTCGATGGGCCGAATGGCCTCTTTGTGCACTGTAGGATTCTATGATTTATTACAGTTGGATTAGAATCGGTAACCAGTGACCAACATCCCACTCTCCACCCCTTACTGTGTGAAATGGAGGCGAGGGCAGGATCAGATTTGGAGATCATGACTCAAAAATCGATTATCCCGTTGAAACTCACTCATCATCAGAATGGCCATTGCAATTTTGCATTCATGTCGAGAGGGCGAGAATACAAGAGGAGGGATGTACTTCTGAGGCTGTATGAGGCTCTGGTCAGACCCCATTTAGAGTGTTGTGAGCTGTTTTGGGCCCCGTATCTAAGGAAGGATGTGCTGGCCTTGGAAAGGATCCAGAGGGGGTTCAGAAGAATGATCCCTGGAATGAAGAGCTTGTCGTATGTGGAACGGTTGAGGACTCTGGGTCTGTACTCGTTGTAGTTTAGAAGGATGAGGGGGGGATCTTATTGAAACTTACAGGATGCTGCGAGGTATGGATAGAATAGATGTGGAGAGGATGTTTCCACTAGTAGGAAACGCCTGAACCAGAGGGCACAACCTCAGGCTAAAGGGATGGTCCTTTAAAACAGAGATGAGGTGGGATTTCTTCAGCCAGAGAATGGTGAATCTGTGGAACCCTTTGCCGCAGAAGGCTGTGGAGGCCAGGTCATTGAGTGTCTTTAAGACAGAGATAGATAGGTTCTTGATTAATAAGGGGATCAGGGGTTATGGGGAAAAGGCAGGAGAATGGGGATGAGAGAAATATCAGCCATGATTGAATAGCGGAGCACACTCGATGGGCTGAGTGGCCTAATTCTGCTCCTATGTCTTATGGCCAAGTATTCGGCAAGATCTGCCTCCCAACGGGAGTCACCAACTTCAGAGGAGAATAAAGGCATTTGCTTCACCACAATATCATTACATTAAACATCCTCAGACGAACCGTTAAAAACGGAAGCCTTCAGAATCATTAAAAAAATAAACAAAGACCAACACTACCTGCTTAAACATTAACCCCCCCTCCCCTCCCCCACCAACAACATCTGATTCAGTCCTTGCAAAACTTCAATGAGCAATACGAAAACAGCTCAGCTCTGCAATCTCCAGCAGCAAAATGTCTTGAACAGTTGAGAGGTGAGCCACTTTGTCTGTTCAGTTGCAGCAGATGTTCACATTGAAACTTCACTGCAAGCGTCAGAAACTGAGCCTTCACCCACTCTTGTCGTCAGGATGAAAATGGCGCCTGTCGCAGACTCCATAGTCATTCAGTGACCCAACTGGGCCTCATCATGCTCAGCAGATTCACTAATCTGCGAAAGCTGGACCCAAAAGAGAAAGGAAGAGTGGCAGGTTGTTTTTAACTTCAGTTTAAAAAAGAGAATGGGTGGGGTCACTGTGTTTTGCAATCCGTTGAAGGAAGGGTGCCTGGCCTGGACTGGGGTGTGGTAGGAAGGGGTGGTGGACAGGGTGGTGCCAGAGCACTGAATGTATACCAAATTTGTTCATGTTTTCTATATTCAGGTATGGTGCTTTCACAGTCAGATCACAGACAACCACACCAAAATATTGGGGCCGTTGTGAGAAAGAGATGAAATTACTGGTCAGGATGGACCATCTCGTCTTATCTAATTCCGTCCCATGTAGCAGTGTTTTGGGCAAAGCAATATTTTCAATTGAGACCCAGCAGTCTACTCTCAGATCATTTTGACCAATGTTGACCAAGCATGATCAGGTGCCCAATAACTCTCAGTAGGGCAACTTTGGATTGACGGCAGGTGAGAGAGCACCAAGTCATCAGAATGGGAGGACTGTTCCCAGTGGGTGGGGGGGGGGGGGTTCCAGAACTAGGGGTCATAGTTCGAACTGAGGTTAGAACTGAGGTGAAGATAATTTTTTTTTTAATTCATTCGTGGGACATGGACGTCGCTGGCTGCCCAGCATTTAATGCCCATCTCTAGTTGCCCGAGGGCAGTTGAGAGTCAACCACATTGATGTGGCTCTGGAGTCACATGTAGGCCAGACCAGGTAAGGACGGCAGATTTCCTTCCCTAAAGGACATTAGAGAATCAGATGGGTTTTTCCGACAATCGACATTGGTAGATTCTTAATTCTAGATATTTTTTACTGAATTCAAATTCTACCATCTGCCGTGGTGGGATTTGAACCTGGGTCCCCAGAATATTAGCTGAGTTTCTGAATTAATAGTCTAGCGATAAGACCACTTGGCCATTGCCTACTCCACCCAGAGGGTGGTGAATGTGTGGAATTCACTACCACAGAAAATAGTTGAGGCCAAAACGTCTGACTTCAAGAAGAAATGAGATATAGCTCTTGGGGCTAAAGGGATCAAGGGATATGGGGGAAAGACTGGATCAGGACATTGAATTTGATGATCAAAATGAATGGTGGAGCAGGCTCAAAGGGTGAAATGGCCTACTCCTGCAACTAGTTTCTATGTTTCTATGACAGCGATCTCATGTCCAACTCTCTGACAGTTTTTAAAATATTCAATCATTAAAAATATTCTCATACACCCAGCTAAACTTTGGTCTGAAATGTGCTTCAAGAACATCTCTGGACTTTCTTAGTTCAGAATCATACTATGATGTGAAGAACATCAGCAGGGGAAGAGCCACTAACTGAATGGAAACAGAACAGATATAGTTTAAATAAAAAGTCAGAACTATACCTTTCGGATAACAAGTCAAGATTACTATTATCTTAATGAGTAATTTGTTGAGTATGTACAAGAACCAAGACCTGAAACTATTCAGAATAAAAGTGGTGAACTTTGGGTTAATAGCCAGATTCTCTCCCATCTGGATCATTTGGAGTTCAGGTCATAGAATGTCATAGAATCCCTTCAGTGCGGAAGGAGGCTATTTGGCCCAGCAAATTTGGCCCATGAATGGCCCATCGAGCCTGCACTGACCACAATCCCACCCAGGCCCTGACCCCATAACCCCATGTAATTACCCTGAGTTCCCCCTGACACTAAGGGGCAATTTAGCATGGCCAATCAACCTAACTCGCACATTTTGGACTGTGGGAGGAAACTGGAGAACCAGGAGGAAACTCACATAGACACAGGAGAACATACAAACTCTGCACAGTCACCTAAGGCCAGAATTGAACCCGGCTCCCTGGCGCTGTTAGACAGCAGTGCTAACCACTGTGCCACCTCGCCCCCCCACCCCATGTCACCTCACATGCTCCAATGCCACCACATATCCCTCACATTCCCTATGCCACCCCATGCCATTTCTATGCCCCGTTCCACTTCACATTCTCCATGCCATCTCAGTGTTCCCTCTACCCCCCCACCCCATGTATCCTCCATAGCCACTCACCCAGTATACTCTTTGGAAAGGTTGGGCCCTATGATATCATACTGGCAGGGCAAGATCTGACTGAGCCTGCCCAGCCAGCGACTTTCAAAGGGTGCCCCGATTTTAAAAATAAAACCAGAAACACTCCACGAAACACTACCACCCCCCTCGCCACGAATACCTTCCACCTCAGCACTGTCCTGGCACTTCTCCCAGGGGTACTTGGCATTCATGACCCACACATAGGCTTGACGAAATACCATGGCATCAAGAATGTGAAGGAAAATTGGGTTTCCTCCAAAAAAGATTAAAGGGGCCATTCGAGCAACTAAGTATACCTTTCCCCCCAGACAAAAATTGAGCCCCTTCAATCTACATGCCATCTGTTAGTCTTTGTGTCTATGACTCAATGGGCAAGATTCTCTGGCCACCCAGCTGCGTGTTTCCCGCCGGCGGGAGGTAGCGCGTTGTTTGCTAGCGGCACGATTCTCTGGGAATGGGAATTCCCATTGACACCATTCCATACTGGCGGGAAACCCACAGCAGGGGTGTGCTGCCGGCGGGACTGGAGAATCCCGCCAGCGTGAACGACTAGAGGATTCCGGCCAATGAGTTTGTCCTCTTATCAAAGTACTCCATTGTCTTGTATATGATTAATCCAAATCGCAATTGACTGAAATGAGCACTCGATATCAACCTTGTTTTCAACCACTTTCATAGGAAACTACAGCTAATTAGCTATGCACATTCACTCTGATGAATGAGCGATTAATAAGCACTCAACAGGTCATACTGACAATGTTGCAATTACCACAGTGATCAACTTATAGTTAGATCGAACCTTTAATATAGAAGAACTTCGCAAAGCAACTTCACTGTAGTTATTTTTCTTTAAATGGATGTGAGGTCGGAGAAGTAGATAATAGAAGTAGATATTCTAGCTGTATGCAGAGCTGCCAACAGCGTAGCGAAAGGTGAAGGGAGGCACAAGTGACCATAGTCAGGACTGGGCAAGCTGGGATGGTTGTTGTAGAATTGGATTTTGTTACAGAAAAGGTAACACCATAAATGAATTCAGGTGAGAAATTCAGATGAGGAAGTAAAATGGATTTGTTAGGAGAGAGAGTCAGGACGAGAGGTCAATGAGGCTTGACCTGGGTGGCACGATGACACAGTTGTTAGCACCAGGGACCCGGGTTCAATTCCTGGCTTCGGTCACCCAAGGGTCCCTGGTGCTAACCACAGTGCGGAGTCTGCACATTCTCCCCATGTCTGCCTGGCTTTCTTCCGGGTGCTCCAATTTCCTCCCACAGTCCGAAAGACGTGCTGATTAGGGTGCATTGGCCATGCTAAATTCTCCCTCAAAGTACCTGAACGGGTGCTGGAGTGTGGCGAATTTTCACAGTAACTTCATTGCAGTGTTAATGTAAGCCTACCTGTGACACCAATAAATAAGCTTTAAACTTGATGCGAGATTTTAACTATAGGGTTGTTGCCCCTGGAACGAAAGAGATTGATGGGAGATTGACAGGTTATGACAGTTTGAGATAAGATAGACAAAGCATAGTTGCCGCCACCAACTAATGAGACAAGGGCCAGGGAACATAGATTTAAGGTTTTGGGCAAGAGGTGCAGGGGGAAATATGAGAAAGAACCTTTTTCTGTGTTGAATGGTAATGACCTGGAACTTACTGGTTAGTAAGGATGGTGGAAGTGGAGGTAATTAATGATTTTAAAAAGGAAAGATGATAGGTGGGATTTTCACATCCCACCCGCCACGAGAATCGTAGGGGCTGGGACACGGACCATGCAAATGTCTGTTGACCTCAGGTAGGATTTTCCGGCCTTGGGATGAGCCCAGTTGGAAAATCGGGATGGAGGTAAGGAGATATTTCTTTACCCAAAGAGTGGTGAGCCTGTGGAATACATTACCACAGGAAGAAGTTGATGCCAAAACATTGATGTATTCAAGAGGCGGCTAGATATAGCACTTGGGGCGAATGGGATCAAAGGTTATGGGGAGAAAGCAGGATTAGGCTATTGAGTTGGACGATCAGCCATGATCGTTATGAATGGAGGAGCAGGCTCGAAGGGCCAATTGGCCTTCTCCTGCTCCTATGTTTCTATCTTTCTATGATGGCTTTTTGAGGGAACCAAGCTTACAAAGCTGTAGGGATATGGGACCAGGTTAAAGTCCAACAGGTTTATTTGATAGCAAATGCCATTAGCTTTCGGAGCGCTGCTCCTTCGTCAGATAGAGTGGAAATCTGCAATGCCGGCATCTCCAAATCAGGGATATGGGACTGCAGGGAGATACATTTGAAAGACTACAGCGATAGAGCAGGAGCATGGGATTGCCCCACAGAGAGCCAGAATGGATTTGATGGGCCATATAGCTCCTTTCTGTGCAACAATTCCTCTGTGAGATTTTGGCCTCAAGGAATTTAAAGAGAAAAGGAGGTTGGAGATGGTATATAGCTGTTGCAATGAAATTTAAGCTACTTAGTGATGTTAAAGTGGCCGGAATTCTTCAGCCGTTCATGCCAGCGGGATCCTCTGGTCCCACTGGCAGCGCAGCTCCTGCCGCAGGTTTCTGGATGCCATGGTGTGGCTTCAAAGGGAAACCTTTGACAGAGGATCCTGCCACCAGCAAATGGGGCATCACTGCCGAGAGATAAATGCTGAGGGGAGTCCAGTGAATCTCACCCAATATCTTTTTGTATAACAAGAACCCCCATAACAAGAGCAATAAGTTGGTTGCATTTAGTTAGAGTCATAGAGGTTTGCAGCATGGAAACAGGCCCTTCGGCCCAACTTGTCCATGCCGCCCCTTTTTATTAACCACTGAGCTAGTCCCAATTGCTCACGTTTGGCCCATAACCCTCTATACCCATGTTATCCATGTAACTGTCCAAACGCTTTTTAAAAGACAAAATTCTACCCACCTCAACTACTACCTCTGGCAGCTTGTTCCAAACACTCACCACCCTCTGGGTGAAAAAATTGCCCCTTTGGGGCCCTTTTCTATCTCTCTCTTCTCACCTTAAACCTATGCCCTCTAGTTTTAGACTCCCCTACCTTTGGGAAAAGATATTGACTATCTAGCTGATCTCTGCCCCTCATTATTTTATAGACCTCTATAAGATCACCCCTCAGCCTCCTACACTCCAGAGAAAAAAGTCCCAGTCTATCCAGCTTCTCCTTATAACTCAAATTATCAAGTACCGGTAGCATCCTAGTAAATCTTTTCTGCACTATTTCTAGTTTAATAATATCCTTTCTATAATAGGGTGACCAAAACTGTACACAGTATTCCAAGTGTGGCCTTACCAATGTCTTGTACAACTTCAACAAGATGTCCCAACTCCCATGTTCAGTGTTTTGACCAATGAAACCAAGTATGCCGAATGCCTTCTTCACCACTCTGTCCACCTGTGACTCCACTTTCAAGGAGCTATGAAGCTGTACCCCTAGATCTCTTTGTTCTATAACTCTCCCCAATGCCCTACCAGTTTTTCACACCTGAGATTAGACTGAAAGTCCTCACCAAATAAAAGGAACACGACTCATTCTCAGCCAGTCTAATCAGTAACTAAAGCCAGTTTTAACAGTGCGGCACTCATAACACAGTTTGTCCCTAAATTCTGTTGCAGGGATAATTTTTCATGTCCTTTTAAGACAACAGCAACAATTTGTATTTGGGTAGCACATTTAATATAGTAAAAAGAAATGTCCCAAGGCACTTCACGGGAGTGTTATCAGACAAAACTTGACACAGACCCGCAAGTAGATATTAGGACAGGTGACTAAAAGCTTGGTCAAAGCAGCAGTCAAGGAGGAGAGAGCTAGAAAGTTGAAGTGGTTTAGGGAGGAAATTTCAGAGTTTAGGGCCTGGATGGGTGAGGGTACATGACCAAAAGTAGTGCATTGCAAATCAAGGATGCACTAAAACCCAGAATTGATGTAGCACAGAGACCTTGAATGGGTTGTAGGGTGGAAGGAGATTGCAGAGATATGGAGAGGCAAGGACATGGAGGGCCTGAACATAAGAATGAAAACATCAAAATTGATTTTGATTTGATTTATTATTATCATACAGTGAAAAGTATTGTTTCTTGCATGCTACATAGACAAAGCATACCGTTCATAGAGAAGGAAATGGGAGAGTGCAGAATGTAGTGTTACAGTCATAGCTCGGGTGTAGAGAAAGATCAACTTAATACGAGGTAAGTCCATCAAAAGTCTGACGGCAGCAGGGAAGAAGCTGTTCTTGAGTCGGTTGGTACGTGATCTCAGACTTTTGTTTCTTTTTCCCGATGGAAGAAGGTGGAAGAGAGTGTCCGGGGTGCGTGGGGTCCTTAATTATGCTGGCTGCTTTGCCGAGGCAGTGGGAAGTGTAGACAGAGTCAATGGATGGGAGGCTGGTTTGCGTGATGGATTGGGCTACATTCACGACCTTTTGTAGTTTCTTGCGGTCTTGGGCAGATGATACAAACTGCTGAGTTTTGTCTGAACTTTTGGACATACACTTTTCCTTTGACAGAATTCAGATGACTCCAGGCACATTCCCGCTGCCACCTGAGCTCCTGAATATAAACAGCGAACCTCTGCATGGAACATGGGAAACTCGTGCAAATGTGGGTTCTTTGAATTTTCAGTCAAGTGACGGCTGCCTTTAGCAATAGAGCCAGTCTGAGGAGCTGAGTCCACACATTGGGGAGAAGGTGGGGGCGAACTGGAAGGTGGGGGAGCGTAAAATAGGGCAAGAGGAGAGGAGATGTAGAGCCCGTCACCTCCCCAACTTCCCCCAATTAAGACCAAGGCTAGAAGGATCAAGGACAACCTTCACACCCGTAGGCCAATTGAGGACCTTTCAGGGACAAACTAAGAGCCACTCAAGAGCCTCAGTCTGCCACTGTAGTAGAATACCTGTTATCATGCCATGTGGACAAGCCACCAGGTAAACTAAGGTAGGTGTGCCAACAGCCTGGGGGGGATGGGTTGAGGGGTGTCCCTCCTGCTTGGGCACCCTGTGCCCAAAAGAGAGACCTGTTATAGATGAGGGCTATCTCTGTGGGAAGACATCCTCCCCCCACCCTTCAAAATGATTCCCCCTCACTGAAGCCCAGTGAGCCTGCCTTAGTTAGATTCAAGGCTCCATAGCTCCTTCCCCTGGAGCCTCCTACAGGTCCAGGAACCTCAAAGCTGAGCAGGAAGGTGCCGGTTTGGCATTGAAACATGTCAGGATGCCAAGAACGGCCATGGCGGGGTTGCCATCAGCACTCCAGCCATTGGACCCACCTTCCTGACCATTCAATCCAACCCACTGAACCTCCGATACATAAAAAGTGTGGGGGGAGGGCACAGCGAACCTACAAAGATTGGCACGAAACTTCAGGTGTAAAAGGAGACGAGTGATGTAGAGCTTCTTCTCCACAAACAAGAAGAAAAGGCTCCTGTAAATATAAGAGTGTTTTGAGAGATCACAAGGAGCCAGCAGGTGGGAAATGGAATCTACAATAATAGAGTAATTGGTCCCTTCAGAAGCTGTGGTTAAAATTCATTGTCAGGGTAGTGTAGGAACACCTGTGCTGTTCTTGCGTTTATTGTAGTCGATGCATTCACTGTGCGACAAATGGAAAGTATAAGTCCGTTAGAGAGGTCTGTGAACCCTCACCTTCATCATAACGGCACAAACCACGAGTGTTTCCACCTTCTCTTGGGCCCCTCATGACAGTTCGGTTGAACTTTACACCGCTGACCCCATCAGAAGCAAGCTGATCAATGTGCGATTTCTCAGAGTAAAAGGTGGTCTAACAGTTCAACCATGATGATATGGGGCTCACATAACTTATCCCAAGCCTCACAGCGCCATGGACCCGGGTTCGATTCCTGGCTTGGGTCACTCTCTGTGTGGATGTTTGCACGTTCTCCCCGTGTCTGCATGGGTTTCCTCCGGGTGCTCCAGTTTCCTCCCACAGTCCAAAAGACGTGCTGGTTAGGTGCATTGGCTAAATTCTCCCGCAGTGTACCCGAACAGGTGCCGGAATGTAGCGACTCAGGAATTTTCACAGTAACTTCATTCCAGTAAGCCTACCTGTGACACTAACAAATAAACTTAAACTTAAAACAGAGATGGCACAGTGGTTTAACAGTGGTCCCTCACAGCTCCAGGAACCAGGATTCAACTGCGGCCTTGGGTGACTGTGTGAAGTTTGCATGTTCTCCCCGTGTCAGCGTGTGTTTCCTCCGGGTGTTCCAGTTTCCTCCCACAGTCCGAAAGATGTGCCGGCTAGGTGGGTTGACCATGCTAATTTGCCTCTTAGTGTCCCAAGATGTAGATTAAGGGGGATTAGCCATGGTAAATGTGTGGGGTTACAGCAATCGGGCAGGGCAGAGGGCTTGGGTAGGATACTTTGTCAGAGAGTTGGTGCAGACTTGATGGGCTGAATGGCCTCTTCTGCACTGTAGGGATTCTATGATTCTATGAAAACAATATGTAATATCGTAAACGTATTTTGTTGCTACCCCACTGACTGGCTAATACTACGTTGGCAGGTATTTTGCTGAATATTTAATTATGTGGGAACTTTGATATCAATTAAATAGCAAATGATAACAGTATATATATTTACCGGCAGATAGATAACATTACAGCGTGATTGCAATAAGAAAGGACTTGATAGTATAGTCAGCAAATAAACAGTATAATGGGATACCAATAAATAATTGATGAGAAGATCCAATGATGCCAAAATGAATTTGGTGATCTGCGGTGGGATAACATTTTGAGATTGACAATTGGCCTCATCATCACTGTGCTGAGGTTCCCCACTTAAGTTTAAAGTTTATTTATAAGTGTAACAAGTGGGTTTACATTAACGCTGAAATGAAGTTACTTGGGAAAATCCCCAAGTCACCACGCTTCGGCACCTGTTCGGGTACACTGAGGGAGAATTTAGCATGGCCACTGCACCTAACCAGTACGTCTTTCAGACTGTGGGAGGAAACTGGAGCACCCGGTGGAAACCCACACAGACACGTGGGAGAATGTGCAGGCTCCACACAGTGACCCAAGCCGGGAATCGAACCCGGGTCCCTGGCACTGTGAAGCAGCAGTGCTAACCACTCTGCCACGTGCCGCCCATTATAGTCATAGAAGTTTGTCACACAGGACTGGGCTGAGATGATCTGCTAGCTTTTGTGTCCTCGATTTACAGGAGGTGAATAGTCACCTCAGTGAGATGTTGGGGAGTTGTTGCCTGAAACCCAAAAAGGGACAACAGCTTAGGAAGACTTGGGGGGGGGGGGGATGGCGGGGGGGGGGGGGGGGGGGAGATGGCGGGGGGGCGGGCGGGCGGGGGGGGGAATGGCGATGGGGGGGGGGGAATGGCGCGGGGGGTGGGGGGGGGTTGTAGATTATATCTGGCAAGCAAACAAGTCTAATTCTTCCTTTGACTGAACCTTGCAAACCTGCAACTTCCTCAGCTGGGAAGGACGAGGACAGTGGGCGCATGGGAACACCACCATCTGCAAGCTACCCCCCCAAATCACACAGCATCCTTACTTGGAACATGATTCATGCTGGCTCACAATCTAGGAACTCCCTCACTAACAACACTGTGGGTGTATCTACACCACAAGGATGGCGATGATTCTAGTAAGCAGCTCACCTTCTCAAGGCAATTGGGGATGGGAAACATATGCTGTTCTTGCCAGCGATGCCCATTAAATAACTTATTTTAAAGACGGTCAGTCCTTTCCTGATATTAATACCCGTGAATCTCTTTCTTGTCCTTCGATTGTATTTTTATAATATGTTGACCAGAACATTACACAATACACTAAGTGTTGCCAAACAAAGTTCCAGTGCAGCAAAACTTCCCAACTTTTCAATTCTATCCCTCTAGAAATAAAGCCTGGTGCTTGGTTTCCTTTTTTATGGCTAACCTGTGGTGCACCCTTCAGTGATTGATTGGGTAGCACAGTGGTTAGCACTGCTGCCTCACAGCGCCAGAGACCCGCGTTCAATTATGGCCTTCGATAACTATCTGTGTGGAGTTCTCCCCGTGTCCGTGTGGGTTTCCTCTGCGTGCTCTGATTTCCCCCCACATTCCAAAGATGTGAAGATTAGGTGGGTTAGCCATGATAAATGTGCGAGGTTACAGGGATAGGGCGGGCGAGGTGGTGGATCTGGGTGAGATCCTCTTTCAGAGAGTTGGTGCAGGCTCGATGGGCCGAATGGCCCCCTTCTGCACTGTAGGGATTCTATGACTTGTTCTCCAAGATTTTTTTGTTCTCTACCCCACCTAGACTTACATCTTCTAAGTAATAAGTGACATCCCTTTTCTTCTAACAAAATGTACTACCGCACATTTATCCATGTTGAATTTCACTTGTCGATTATTTTCCCAACTGCATGTTTATCACAGAAATAATTTCAAATAGCAAAATTAATTGACCAGTAGAAGTGGTTGAAGGGGATAAAGGAATGGAGCTCCAAGATTGTTTATAGGACTCCTTTCCAACCCAGTATGTAAGAAGTCTGACAAGGGAGGAATCACAACTGGATAGAATAATGGGGACAAACCAGAACAGATAAAAGGAGTAAAATTAGGGGAACATCTAGGATAAAAATAGAAAACATTGGATAAGCTCAGCAGGCCTGGCAGCATTAGTGGAGAGAAACAGAGTTAATGGGGGACGTTCCAAGCCATTCACGTTGACAGAATATTCCGGTCCTGCCGATGTGCACCCCCAACATCATGGTGAGGGGTGCATTCAACGGGAAACTGCGTTGACAATGGCAGGACCAGAAGGTCCCACCACTGGCCAATGGCGGGCCACCTCCATAGCGGGTTGTAAGGAAACTCCCACCTGACATTTCGAGTCCGTATTATCCTTCTACAGAGCCTTCGTCAGTGTTGGATGTGGCAGAGAGTGGTTACTGAATGTTGTGCCGCATATTTACTGGATGTTCTTGTGTGTAATTGCTGTGGAGGTCCTCTGGCCCAGCCCCGACCTCTGTCTCTGTACTGAAAGGTCCGGGTTCAAGTCCCACTTTCGGGCTTGTTGGCCACGGAAGGAGCATTCATGATATGGTTCGACACATTGATAATCAGCCTGCTAATCCTTCCACCACTTCCCCACTATTCCCCAAAGGGGACTAAAGTGGGGCACGGTGGCACAGTGGTTACACTGCTGCCTCACAGTGCCAGGGACCTGGGTTCAATTCCCGGTTGGTGTCGCTGTCTGTGCAGAATTTGCACGTTCTTCTGCGTGGGTTTCCTCCGGGTGCTCCGGTTTCCTCCCACAGTCCAAAGACGTGCTGCTTAGGTTTGGTCATGCTAAATCCTCCTGCAGTGTACCCAAACAGGTGCCAGAGTGTGGCGGCTGGGGAATTTTCACAGTAACTTCATTGCAGTGTTAATGTAAGCGTACTTGTGACACTAATAAAATAAACTTAATAAATGTAAAGGTACAAAACAAATAAGTATGATTGCTGGATTCTGTGTAATACATCCACCAAATATTACAAAATCTGATTTGCAAATGCTGTAAAGTTAATTATCAGTGTGAATACTAGATGTTGTACCTACAGAAAATAATGTTCGAAAACATCCTGATAAGATTCTATTAATAACATGGTGAAAATGTTGTCCTTCGCACAGAGACAGTGCCCACACTTCCTGATACTTGTAGTTAAAGCACATTCATTGGAAGAGTATGTTAAAATTACCCATGTTTTTCGTATTTTTTGAATGAAAAGTCCCTTTTAAATAATCAGTCATTTCTCAAATTCACAAAATACAAAAATATTCTCAACTGGTAAATAAAAACACCCACCTTTAAACTTTCCATTGTGACAAACAGCTGCTACAGAAAGTACCTCAATGCCTAAAGTACAGGATTAAAAGCGTAGAGTTTCAGAGAAAGAACCCTTCGCAGCTGTAAATCTTTCACTGAAAAACACAAGTAGGTTAATTTGAGGAGAATCAGTTTGAAAAACAGTTCGGCTAAGACCTTCGATAACAACAACGTGACTTTACCGTGTGGCTTTCATGAACAGAGTATGTTATGGAACAAGGTGGGGGTGAGAAAAGAAACCAGACAGATATTGAACCTGGGAACATGTTATGGAGTGTGGCCAATAACTTGGTTATGAAAGCTGAGGTTTTGCAAAAAAGTTGCTGTGGAAAACCCTGGCAGGGAGTTCCCACGTCAGCTGAAGGTTGTACCATTAATGGTTGGATAATGAGATGGAAGGATACACAGAATGTGAGAAGCAGAGGATGACAACCATAAAACTAAAAGATATTGCAGAGAAAGTGAAGCGCAGTTGTGGAGAGATTTGTCGATGAGGACTATGATTTTAAATTCAGTGTATCGGGGGACAGGAAGTCAGTAAGATTTGGGAGGATGGGCAATGCGAATATACAAGTTAGGAGTAGGAGTAGGCCATTTAGCCCCTCAAGCCTGCACCGTCATTCATAAGATCATGGTTGATTTGACTGTGGCCTCAACTCTACATTCTGCCCACATCCAATAACCTTTGAATGCAATGTGAACAGCTAGGATTCAGACACACAGGCCTCCTTTTATAGTTAAAATAAGATTGGGTCACTTCTGTTCTGCTGGTTTTAAATTGCAAGCAGGAAGTCAGACACTGCAGAATAGGCTCTGTTGAAATAGGGCTGATTTGCCATTTTAACCAGAGGTGCAAGAGAGGCAACAACAGAGGCCGGAATTCTCTGGCCGTTTACACTGGTGGGATTCTCTGGTCCAGCTAGCAGTGCCTTCCCACTCCTGCCACAGGTTTCCCAGCAGCGTGGGGTGGCTTCAATGAGAATTCCCATAGACAGCAGCAGGATAAGAGGAGACCATTGCCAACGACCGGACTCCTCCTCCCGCCACTGAGTAAAACACTGAGAGGAGGCCAGAGAATCTCATCCAGAGACTTTGCCAATATTCTAATCTTGTCCTGAATAACAATCAACAAAGTAAAAATTTATATACATATATTTTGTGTATTTTTTCTTTTGTTTCCTTGTGTATCAGGTAAAGCAGTAAAGCTCTTCCGGGACCCACAAGGAAACCGCGGATGGGATTCTCCGGCCGTGTGCGCACCAAGATTGGAAATTCCCGCCTCACCTCAAAGGACCTTTGAATGGTCCACCGCTACAATTCCCCTGGCAGGGAAGATGGGAGAGTTTCAGCCTAAGTGTCTCCCGTGGTTCAGACCATCACAATCCTCTGACCAGATTCACCCCCCCCCCCCCCCCCGGAGACCTTACCCTGAGCTGGGGATGGATCCCCGCACCCACCACCCCCAGATCCCTGACAATGGTGTCTTGCTGCCCAATTTGGACAGCTGGGCAGCTGCTTCCCACTGACCACCCAGCTGTTTTGACCAAGAGGTCAGCAAGTGGCTTGCTATTGAGTCTCGGCTATTAAAAGCAGCTGAAGCAACCCGCTTGGACTGGTGATTGGCACGTCAATTGTTCGCATTCCCAACCAGGAGTTAAAAATCAAGTCCACAATGATGGCTTAACATCCAAACGCCCTGATTCCATGTCGCATTAGGGTTCATCCCTCCATCAGGCACTTATTGCCTTTGAAGGAGTGACCTCCATGGAAGCCGGTGGACAGCCCCACATGGCAAGACTCCACCTGAGCATGGGAGAATACCACAGGTATGGGGATGCGATCCTAATGTAAGCACTAAGTTTCCACGTGATGGTCTCAATTGGCTGCAGGGAGGGAAGGCCATGGGACTCCCCAACCCACACATAGAATCATAGAATCTCTACATAGCAGAAGGAGGCCATTCGGCCCATCGGGCCTGCACTGCCAACAATCCCACCCAGGCCCTATCCTCATAACCCCAAGTATTTACCCTGCTAATCCCCCTGACACTAAGGGGCAATTTAGCATGGCCAAATCAACCTGATCCACATATCTTTGGACTGTGGGAGGAAACCGGAGCACCCGGAGGAAACCCGCGCAGACACGTGGAGAACGTGCCAACCCCACACAGATAGTGACCCAAGCTGGGAATCAAACTCAGGTCCCTGCTCTGTGAGGTAGCAGTGCTAACCACTGTGCTGGGGCAGAGGCAGAAAAGTGGCAGGGTCCCCACCCACCGCCCTCCTGCCCAATTAATGTCTCCCACCAACACCAAACTTGCCTCAGGGGAGGGTAGTAAATTCTGCCCAATGACTTTGCTTTCTCCAGTGTTCAATTTGAAGAAATCTGTTGAGGAGCAGGAGGATGACTGTTTTGAACAAGCCTCACAGTGCTTCAGCAGAGAAACCATTACAACATCAGAAGCCGTAAGGCCAGGGAGCAGTCAACGAGTGGCCAAGAATTGAATGGAACAGAACCAAGGGAAGGTGAAATAGGTCATCAGGGAAGAGATCCACTCGGAGAGAGCGGGGGTTTAATAGGAGAGAAACTTCATTGTTGTGGAACTGGGGGTACACTGATTTAACGCCATCTGACTGACGCATTTGATAATAAGTTAGTCACTCAATGCCCCTGGGAGAGGATCGGGTGGTTGAGAGGGTGCAGCTGCCGTTTCCTCAACTGCTTACACTCAAAATATTCTAGAATATACCCGAGTCAGTGTTTGAAATGTTAAAAGCATTCAACAGGGTAGGTGCAGGGAAACTCAGAGGAATAGGGCAAAGGAGTTTCAAGAGTTCGAGAGGTTCGAGTTTTTAGGTGTCCCGATCAACAACAACCTGTCCTGGTCCCGCCATGCCAATGCTATGGTTAAAAAAGCCCACCAACACCTCTACTTTCTCAAAGACTAAGGAAATTTGGCATGTCTGCGACAAGTCTCACCAACTTTTACAGATGCACCATAGAAAGCATTCTTTCTGGTTTTATCACAGCTTGGTATGGCTCCTGCTCTGCCCATGTCCGCAAGAAACTACAAAGGATCATGAATGTAGCCCAATCCATCACGCAAACCAGCCTCCCATCCATTGACTCTGTCTACACTTTTCCCACTGCCTCGGAAAAGCAGCCAGCATAATTAAGGACCCCACGCACCCTGGACATGCTCTCTTCCACCTTCTTCTGTCGGGAAAAAGAAACAAAAGTCTGAGGAAACGTACCAACCAACTCAAGAACAGCTTCTTCCCTGCTGCCATCAGACTTTTGAATGGACCTACCTCACACGAAGCTGATCTTTCTCTACACCCTAGCTATGACTATAACACTGCATTTTGCACTCTCTCCTTTACTTCACTATGAACGGTATGCTTTGTCTGTATAGCGCGCAAGAAACAATACTTTTCACTGTATGCTAATACATGTGACAATAATAAATCAAATCAAATCAAATCAGGAAGCATTTTTTTCATTCAAAGGGAAATGGATATCTGGAATTCTGTTCCCCAAAAGGCTGTGGAAACAAGAACACAATTGGAGCTGTTAGGACTAAGACCGATCGTTTTTTTTGGGTAAGAGTATTAAAAGATATAGGGAAAAGGCAAGTGAATGATGTTGAAATGCAAGTCAACTGCACGTCAAAGGGGCCAAATGGCCTATCCCATTTCCTCTATTCCAAGAATGAGCTTGAATTGGAAGTGAATACACGTGGATTGCCTGTGCTGGGAACATTGACTTTTGCCTAGTATACCTAGTTTCTAGAAAGACAAGTTTAATTGGGTGCATTGGCCAATATTGAACACACAATACTTATTTTTCCAGAAAGCATTTAATACGCTGCACAGGTACAGGCACAGGTACAAGTAATTAGGAAATCTAATAGAATGTGATTGTTTATTGCGAGAGGAATTGAATACAAAAGTAGGGAGAATACGCTTCTGTTATGCAGAACATTGGTGACATTGAAGTTACATGTACAGTATTGGTCTCCTCATTTAAGGAACAATATAAATGCATTGGAAGCAGTTCAGAGAAGGTTTAATAGATTGAGATTGGGTTGGTTGCCTTATAAGGAAAGGTTAGACAGGATAGGCTTGTATCCATTGGAGTTTAGAAGACTAAAGAGACAGCCTGACTGAAACATATAAGATCCTGAGGAGTCTTGACAGGGTAGATGTGAAAAGGATGTTTCCCCTTGAATCAGTTTTGATTTGATTTGATTTGCTTTATTATTGTCACATATATTAGTATAAAGTGAAAAGTTTCTTGCGCGCTATACAGACAAAACATACCGTTCATAGAGAAGGAAAGGAGACAGTGCAGAATGTAGTTTTACAATTAAAGCTAGGGTGTAGAGAAAGATCAACTTAGTGCAAGTTAGGTCCATTCAAAAGTCTGATGACAGCAGGGAAGAAGCTGTTCTTGAATGAGTTGGTGCATGACCTCAGACTTTTGTATGTGGGAGAATCTAGAATTAGGAGTCACTATTCAAAAGCAAAGGGTCACCAATTTGATTCAAGATGAGGAGAACTGTTTTCTCCAAGAGGATGGTGAGCCTTTGGAATTCATGTCCTCAAACGGCAGTGGAAGCAGAGTCTTTGAATATTCTTAAGGCAGATGTAAATAGATTCTTGATAAACAAAGACGTGAAAGGTTATGGAGGAAGGCCAGAATGTGGAGCTAAGGTTACAATCAGATCACAGCACGGGGGCAGTACGGTGGCACAATGGTTAGCACTGCTGCCTCACAGCGCCAGGGTCACAGATTTGACTCCCGGCTTGAGTCACTGTCTGTGTGGAGTCTGCACGCTCTCCCTGTATCTGCATGGGTTTCCTCCGGGTGCTCCGGTTTCCTCCCACATTCTGAAAGATGTACTGGTTAGGTGCATTGACCCGAACAGGCGCTGGACTGTGGCGACTGGGGGAATTTCACAGTAACATCATTGCAGTGTTAACGTAAGCCTTACTTGTGACTAATAAATAAACTTTAAAAAGATCAGCAATGAACTTATTGAATGGCAGAGTAGGTTCAAGGGCAGAGAGGCCTACTCCTAGTTTATATGTTCCCATGTATTTCATGTACTCGTTTTTACTGTAACCAAACTCATATGACTTCAAACAGTTTATTTTCCAGAGTTAATATTCTTAATTAGCAGCAATCATTTGTTGATTTTGTTTTAGTTTTCTGACTTGATCATCTATGGAAAGAATGAAATGAGAAAGGATGAATCTGGATCACAAACAATCTACCTTATCTAAAGACTCTAACTCTACCACTGTATATCCTGAGAAATATTAATCCACCTCTTACCCTGATTTCCCTCTATACCTTCCTTCAAAATGTAAATACGTGCCAGAAACTAGTTTTCTGGGATAAAAACAGAAAATGCTGGAAATATTCAGCAGGTCCAACAGCAGCTATGGAGAGAGAAACAGAGTTAATGTTTCAGATCTGTGATCTTTCAGTGGAACTGAGTAAATATAGAAATGTGATTGGTCCTGAGTGTATGAAAGAGGGAGGATGGGATGAAGAACAAAAGGGAAGATCTGTGATCGGACATTGTTCAGGAAAGATTAACGTTTAAGATTTATTTAATTAGTGTCACAGTAGGCTTACATTAACACCGCAATGAAATTACTGTGAAAATCTCCTAGTGGCCACACTCCAGCGCCTGTTCGGGTACACTGAGGGAGTATTTAGCATGACCAATGCACTTAACCAGCATGTCTTTCAGACTGGGGGAGGAAACTGGAGCACCCGGAAGAAACCCACGCAGACAGGGGGCAGAACATGCAAACTCCGCACAGACAGTGATCC
This sequence comes from Mustelus asterias, assembly GCF_964213995.1. Classification (NCBI taxonomy): domain Eukaryota; kingdom Metazoa; phylum Chordata; class Chondrichthyes; order Carcharhiniformes; family Triakidae; genus Mustelus; species Mustelus asterias. The sequence continues at coordinate 15,640,426 of NC_135825.1, read as the reverse complement.
AAGCCGGTAATCGAACCCGGGTTCCTGGCACTGTGAGGCAGCAGTGCTAACCACTGTACCACCGTGCCACCCAAATGACTAAAAATATCATGGTGCAAGAACAAAGGGAGTGGTAATGAGAGAAGTAAAGAAGCAAAAGATGTGTCCAGAGGAGGTGTGAATGGCAGGGCTCTGAATTGCTATGCCTAAAACCTTAGTTATTCTGACCCCAGTACCAAACTTAAGCAGTCATCTTTCGATTGTGGAATTGGTTAGTGAATGTTGATGAGTAAATGATTGTAAGACATCCCAATCGAAACCTGAACCTGTTCTCAAGCAACATCCACATTTGTCTACTTTTCAGCTCTGGGTCAATAGATAAGAATCAGGTTCCGACAATCCGGTTAAGTTTCTTCCCCTTACTTGCTCTTGCCTTTAAGTGAAGAGAAAACATTCACGTATGAATTTTTACAGTAATTCTATTGAGCACTTTTACATCTACAACGATACTTTGGTTCTTATGACAACTTTTCATGTCATTTTTCTGTGCTGTATATCATATTCAAGACTAGAAACATTCATAGAATAAGAATATCACTGTGGTGTGTTTGTAATGTTATCTTTGTTTCTGGGCAAACAGGGGAACAACAACCACAGGATAAAGGGTTGATCATTTGAGATGAGGAGAAATGTCTTCCCTCAGTGTGTTGTGAGTTTTTGGAATTTTCTACGCCAGAGGCCTGTGGATGCCCCATCATCGAATATATCTAAGGCTGAGACGGGCAGGCTTTCGGTGCATCAAGAGTTAGGAGAAGCAGGCAGGAAAGTGGAGTTGAGGCAGGAGATCAGCCGAGATCATATTGACTGGCAAAACAGGTTTAATGGGCTACTCCTGCTCTTATATCTTATGATCTCAAGTTGTCTTTATGGTGGCGGGTGCGTCTGGTATTGCCTTCAATCATGAAATTTCCCCTGCCCTGCTCCACAAAACATTAACTGCTCCTCAGTGAGCTGATGGTTAAATAACTGAAAGTAGTAAGTCAGGGATAATTGAGATAAACATTGAAAGTTACAGAAGTTATGCATGCAATTAAAGAGCTAGGGCCAAGGTTGAGTGATCGGAATCAAGATTTATGCTTGTTTGATGCCAATAGATATGGCAGCAACTCCCACACGGAATGAGAATAAACCCTGTCTCTCAGTGGGTGTGTTGAGGTTCATTCGATTTGTACCCTGTTAGCTATTAGTGTTTGTTTTCCTGTTAACCACATTCCCTTTTGCTTGAAAATAAAGTCCACACCCAACCCTAGTTGAAGCTTATTTTTAACACCAATGTTATAAAGCTACGGTTTCACTTTTGGTTGGATTTATCATATGTCTTTTAAGTGTTTGAATTCCCCTTATCACAGTTGGTAAGATCCTGCCTTCAAACAACACTTTCGATAAATATGTTAGCTTGAGTCCTTTCTGTTCTAAAAGAGATAGCTGAAGAAATTGTGGAGGCATTGGTGGTGATCTTTCAGGTGTCACTGGAGGCAGGGAGGGTCCCAGAGAACTGGAAAGTAGCTAATTTAACACGGCTGTTTAAAAAGAGAGGGAGGCAGCAGATGGAAATTATAGGCCGGTTAGTCTGACTTCAGTCATTGGCAAGATTTTAGAGTCTATTATTAAGGATGAGATCACAAAGTGCTTGGAAGTGCATGTTAAAATAGGACTGAGTCAGCACGGCTTTGTCAAGGGGAGGTCATGTCTGACAAATCTGTTAAAGTTCTTTGAGGAGGTAAAAAGGAAGTTAGATAAAGGAGAACCAGTGGATGTGATTTATTTAGATTTCCAGAAGGCCTTTGACAAGGTGCCGCATAGGAGACTGTTAAATAAGTTGTGCCCATGGTGTTAAGGGTAAGATCCTAGCATGGATAGAGGATTGGCTGACTGGCAGAGAGCGGGGATAAAAAAGTCTTTTTCAGGATGGCAGCCGGTGACTAGTGGTGTGCCTCAGGGGTCAGTGCTGCGACCACAACGTTTCACAATATACATTAACGACTTGGAGGCAGGAACTGAAGGCACTGTTGCTAAGTTTGCAGATGATACAAAGATATGTAGAGGGACACGTAGTATTGAGGAAGCAGGGAGGCTGCAGAAGGACTTGGACAGGTGAGGAGAGTGGGCAAAGAAGTGGCAGATGGAATACAATGTGGAAAAGTGTGAGGTTATGCACTTTGGAAGGAGGAATGGAGGCATAGACTATTTTCTAAATGGGAAAATGCTTAGGAAATCAGAAACACAAAGGGACTTGGGAATCATTGTTCAAGATTTTCTTAAGGTTAATGTGCAGGTTCAGTCAGCAGTTAGGAAGGCAAATGCGATGTTAGCATTCATGTCGAGAGGGCTAGAATACAAGAGCAGGGATGCACTTCTGAGGCTGTATAAGGCTCTGGTCAGACCCCATTTGGAGTATTGTGAGCAGTTTTGGGCCCCAGATCTAAGGAAAGATGTGTTGGCCTTGGAAAAGGTCCAGAGAAGGTTCACAAGAATGATCCCTGAATGAAGAGCTTGTCGTATGAGGAATGGTTGAGGACTCTGGGTCTGTACTCATTGCAGTTTAGAAGGATGAGGGGGATCTTATTGAAATTTACAGGATACTTTGAGGCCTGGATACAGTGGACGTGGAGAGGATGTTTCCACTAGTAGGAAAAACTAGAACCAGAGGCACAACCTCAGGCTGAAGGGATGATCCTTTAAAACAGAGGTGAGGAGGAATTTCTTCAGCCAGAGAGTGGTGAATCTGTGGACTTCTTTGCCGCAGAAGGCTGAGGAGGCCAGGTCATTGAGTGTCTTTAAGACAGAGATAGATAGGTTCTTGATTAATAAGGGGAATCAGGGGTTATGGGGAAAAGGCAGGAGAATGAGGATGAGAAAAATATCAGCCATGATTGAATGGTGGAGCAGACTCAATGGGCTGAGTGGCCTAATTCTGCTCCTATGTCTTATGGTCTTATGGTCTGTGCCTAAAGGGATAGTTCCAAAGAATCAAATACCCTCTGGTACTTTGCCCTAGCAGCCATTCTTCAGATGTATACATAGACAATCACTGGCAGCAGGTGGATCTACCTTTGAGTCAAGCCTAATCCCATCTTCATCCAATATTCACAAGCAGATTCCCAATCTACAACTCATTTTTTCAAATAAATGCGATGAATTATTCAACTTTTAGGATATTTACATTCATCAAATAACTTATGTATGTTCTTATTTTTTTATTTACTCCAGATTCATCACAATCAGTCTATACTCCTGCCCTAATTGCTAACGAAGCCGCAACGCTTGAAGTGGTCGTAACTTTCATTAACCCTCCCCAACATCTCACCATCTATTTCTAACTGTACCTCTCTCTTTGTGTCCTTCCAATTTATTTCTTTCTCTGACCATATCACAGGCTCTCTCTCATTGTTCCATTTCTACATTTTGTTCTACTATTTCTACATTGCTCTCTTATTTGCATACATGTCTATCCATTTATTTTCAAAATGTTCTCTCTATATATTTCTTCCATTGTCTACTTTTTCTCCATCTGTGCTGGAGTGACCAGGGACTGGCATGAATCTGACAAAGTCTACCCTTGGTGACACAGTGGTTAGCACTGCTGCCTCACAGCTCCAGGGATCTGGGTTCGATTCCCGGCTTGGGTGACTGTCTGCTTGGAGTTTGCACATTCTCTCTGTGTCCGTGTGGGTTTCCTCCGGGTGCTCCGCTTTCCTCCCACACTCCAAAGATATGCAGGCTAGGTTGATTGGCCATGCTAAATTGCCCCTTAGTGTCCCGGGATGCATAAATTAGAGGGATTAGTGGGGTAAATATGTGGGGTTACAGGGATAGGGCCTGGGTGGGATTGTCGTCGGTGCAGACTCGATGGGCTGAATGGCCTCCTTCTGCACTGTAGGGATTCTATTCTGTAGGCTTCCGATCCAGTGAATATCTAGTTGACTTCCGCACTCTCAGGATAATTGGCATTAGATTCCCTGCTGCTTTCGTTGAGCCATGGCAGACCTTAGTGAACCGGGCATAGCCCTCTGAGCTGGAAAGGCCAGCCTTTGCAGTCAGGATATTGCAATCTCCAGCATTTTGTAAAACTAACTACATTTTGGAAAGGTATTCCTAAAGTTTGAATGAGGGCCAGCGCATCAGATCAGATGTGCTGGCCTTCTGATCAGAGTGGTAGGAGGGTGATAGAGGTATATGAGGAAATGCCCAGATGAAGGATAAGAGGTCTGTGAAGGAGTAAACATAAAATCAGTATCATTAAGGAAGGGGCAGAGTGGATATGTTTTTGCGTTGTTAAAAGATGAGAGGAATAAATTTGTAGACAAGTTTTATAGTCTTTAGTTTATTGTGTTACTTTTCAAAATCAATAGAATCATAGAGCCATAGAATCTTGACAATGTAGAATAAGGCCATTCAGCCCATCAAGTCTGCACTGACTCTCCAAAAGTGTATCTTACCCTGGCTCACCCCTCTGCCCTATCCCCGTATCCTCGCATATTTACCATGGTCAATCCACCTAACCTGCACATCTTTAGATATTAAGGGGCAACGCTGCATGGCCAATACACCTAACCTGCACATCTTTGGACTGTGGGAGGAAACTGGAGCACCCGGAGGAAACCCTACGCAGACACGGGGAGAACATGCAAACTCCACACAGACAGTCACCCAAGGTTGGAATTGAACTCGGGTCCCTGCCACTGTGAGGCAGCAGTGCTGACCACTGCCTACTATATTGTGAATGGATTTTTGAATAAAGATATAGGCCAGAGTTCTCCAACCTTGCCCGCTGCTGGGCTTCTCCAGTCCCGCTATAGTGAATGGAGCTTTGGCTGAGTGCCAAATTTTCCATTCTCGCTGGCAGCGGCAGTGGGGCCTATGTCACCAGAGTATCCCTGCCATATTATTTTTATTAGGACAGTGCTTATCTACATGTTTTACTTTTTATTGGCGTTAGTTAATAGGGAATGTAAGCCAATCAGCATGCTTTGTCACCTCCAGCCCCAGACACGTTCCTTTGCCCGACAGACTCAGTGGACGTACACCCTGTGTAAGACTAAAACCTTTCTACCCACTTTTATGTTCCATCGACTCTTGCTTTAAGACCATGGGCGCTCAAATTTCTCTGGGTCTCTTTGCTTACTTTACACCTTTGCCCGAGCTAGGAGCTGGCTGGTGAGTGGTTTAAGTTGACCTTGCTTGAAGTTAACTCCCACTCTGTGAGGAAGTGACTAACCTAGCTTCCCACTAATGGCACAGCAAAGATTAGGAACTCAATGTGTGGGAACTGAGGTTGTGTGCTCACATCCACCCACTCTGTGGCACAGTGCTTTGATGCACTGAAACACATTGCAATTATTTCACCAGCCATTCAGGCAGTTCCCATCCACGTGTCTGACAATGGCTCACTTTCATTAAGCCCCCACACCATACGTTAGCACAGCCAAGACCAGCTATAGGGAATCCCACACAGTGCATTGGATCTCCAAAATGCTTTGCCACTGTGTGTGGTATAATGTGACCGTTACCTCCATTGGATGGAACAAGTGATCTACACATAGCCCTGACTTTAGTGCTGGAGTTTTGAGAGTTAAAAGAAAAACAAATGTACTTTTCTCCCAACAGGAAGATAATGGATACAGAGAGTAATTGTTGATAGGTTTGGCTGAGTATAAAATCCCAATCTAAATTACCTCAAGTTATAAATCATTTATAGATGAAGGGAATTCAAAGGGTGCCAAGGATCTGCATACAAGTACAGTATAGAGGATATTGTAAATGGGTGCTTTCCATTTCAGGTCTTTATGTTGAATTCCTGTGGAGAAGGTTGCTAAGTATAGGCAGCACGGTGGCACAGTGGTTAGCACTGCTGCCTCACAGCGCCAGGGACCCGGGTTCGATTCCCAGCTTGGGTCACTGTCTGTGTGGAGTTTGCACATTCTTCCCATGTCTGCGTGGGTTTCTTCCGGGTGCTCCGGTTTCCTCCCACAGTCCAAAGATGTGCAGGTTAGGTGGATTGGCCATCCCAAATTGCCTCTTAGTGTCAGGGGGACTAGCTAGGGTAAATGCATGGGGTTATAGGGATAGGGCCTGGGTGGATTGTGGAGACTCAATGGGCTAAATAGTCTACTTCTGCGTTGTAGGATTCTATGATTCTATGAAGTACAATTTATTAATAAGCTCGCACTGTCCGTGTAGACACAAGGAATGAGCTGCACTCTACAATGAGACACATTTGGTTACTTTAAAGTTAGATTTCAGCCAAAGCGAAATTGACCTGGTCTTGTGACATCCCATAATTTTTTTTAAATGTGTGTCTGATTTTCTTTTTTGCTGTTCTTCAGTTTGCTAGTTGGAGTTTGAGACCAGACCAGAGCGACAGGTCCTCTCAATCTCTCTGTAAATGTGCCTGGCCTTCACTCAGAATTAACAATAGCTGGGAATTTATCAAGTGTGAAGTGAGAGAAATCCGACGGCCACATGATCTTCCTCAAAGGAATAGATGACGGAACATAAAAGTGGATAGAAGGGTGGCACAGTGGTTAGCACTGCTACCTCACAGTGCCAGGGACCCTGGTTTGATTCTGGCCTTGGGTCATTGTCTGTGTGGAGTTTGCACGTTCTCCGCGTGTCTGCGTGGGTTTCCTCCAGGTGCTCCGGTTTCTCCCACACTCCAAAGATGTGCAGTTTAGGTGGATTGGTCATTAGTGTCCAAAGACGTGTAGCTTACGGGGTTTAGCAGGGTAAGTAGGTGGAATTACAGGGATAGGGCAGGCGGTGGTCATGGGGGCACATGATGCTCAGTCAGAAAGTCGGTGCAGACTCGATGGGCTGATGGCTTCTTTCTGCACTGTAGGGATTCTATGAAAAGTTTTAGAATTAGAAGTTTTGAATGCCGTGAGTGTTCACTGAGTCTGCAGGACAAAGAAAAGTGCCATAGTTGTCCCTAAAACATGCAGTTGTCCTGTCCAATATCCTATTGTTCTAAAGGGAGGCAAACAAATAGTGTTGTAAACAGAAGTGGTTTTTTTTAAGCGAGCATTATTACTGTGATGAAGAAACACAGTTTGTAATCATAGAATCCCTTCAGTGCAGAAGGAGGCCATTCGGCCCATCGAGGCTGCACCAACCACAATCCCACCCAGGTCCTATCCCCTTAACCCCACATATTTACCCTACTTGTCCTCCTGACACTAAGGGGCAATTTAGTATGGCCAATCACCCATCTTTGGAGTAATATCCAGCACAGCACTCTCTAAAACAGAAATAGGAGAATCACTTATTTATCGAGTTTAACTTTTATTTATTAGTGTCACAAGTAGGCTTACATTTACACCGCAATGAAGTTACTGTGAAAATCCCCCACACTCCGGCGCCTGGTTGGGTACACTGAGGGAGAATTTAGCATGGTCAATGCACCTAACCAGCACGTCTGTGGGAGAAAACCGGAGCACCCAGAGAAAACCCACACAGACACGGGGAGAATGTGCAGTCTCCACACAGTGAACCAAGCCGGGAATCGAACCCGGGTCCCTGGCACTGTGAGGCAGCAGTGCTAACCAGCGTGTCACCATGACACCCTAATAGTGCAGTCTTGCACCTGTGCATAGTGGGTGGCCATGCATAAAGTAGATATATATAAAATTTTAAAGAACAACACTTTCAGGATAACTTTCCAAAACGCTATGCACATTAATTTCAATGCAATGCTAGCACGCAGAGCAGCAATACAAGCCACACAATTTATCTGTGAACTCTTCACACAAAGATACACCTCAACAGAGCTACTATTGGAAGAGTATTCAGAAGATCATAGAAGGGTATTGTATAGTAGCAAGGCAATTGGCCATCAACTCTGCACCACTTTTTTCTCTAAGAGCTACCTAGTCTAATCTCACTATCCTCCTCAATCCCATACCCTTGCAGTATCTCACTTTTTCGAGCAACTATCTAATTCCCTTCTAACGTTGCATGTAGTTTGTGGGAGAGATTCGTACACTCAAACCCCTTTGTAAAGAGATTTTCTAACCTCCCTTCTCATTCATCTTGCACTAATCTTAATTTTATATCCTCGCATTCCAGTAGAAATAGCCTGTAACTCTTCTCTACCTTGAGGGCCTCAATCAGGCCAGCACTCAATCTCCTCTTCGCTGGTGAAGGAAGCCCTAACTTCTGAGGTGTCTCTTCATAGCTGAAAGCCCACATCTTTGGTGACACCCAGAACAATCCACATCTTACAATCTGTCCAAAATGATCATCATATCACAGTTGGTATTTATTTGTGTACATTGCAAGCAGCAATCTGTATCAATTTGTGAACCTAAAATCAGGTTAACAAAATTAGATTGCAAAGGACTCGTGTGAAAATGATTATTCTAATTCCAAGCTTGTGGAAAGGAAATCTTGCCGCGTTGTTCCTTCTGCTTTGATTTGCATTCATTTGAAGGAAGTGGAAGCATGGCACTTCTCACTTTTTCTATTTTCTGTTTTCTACTGTCACCAGAACATAAATAGGTAAAAAAAAGCCTGGTCAAAATAATCAGCAATCACATTCCGTGACTTGTTTCAGCAAACTATCAATTATTTAAAAACACATTCAATCCATTTTTTTTTTATTCATTTGTGTTCCATGGGCGTCACTGGCTGGTCTTTTTATTGTCCATTCTTAGTTGCCTGAGGGGGATTGGCACTGGAATCACGTGTGCCAGGCCAGATAAGGATGGTAGACTTCCTTCACTAAAGAATATTAGTGAACCAGATGGGTTTTTCCGACAATGGTTTTGATGGTCATCAGTAGATCTTAATTTCAGATATTTTTTATTGAATTCCAATTCCACCATCTGCTGTGGCAGGATTTGAACCCGGGTCCCCAACACATTAGCTGAGTTTCTGGATTAGTTGTCCAGCGATAATACCACTATAGCCTCCCGCCATAGAATTGCTTAAATGTTCTTTTCTATCCATAGAATTATAGAATCCCTACAGTGAAGGAGGTGGCCATTCGGCCCATCAGGTCTGCACCGACCCTCTGAAAAAGCATCCCACCCAGGCCCTATCCCCGTAACCCCACTCCCTGTGTGGCGGTAATGTACCCCATTAAGCCCCCTAACCCACACATCCTGGGACACTAAGGGGCAATTTAAGCATGGCGAATCCACCTAACCTGCACATTTTTGGATTGCGGGAGGAAACCGGAGCACCCAGAGGAAACCTGCACAGACACAGGGAGAATGTGCAAACTCCACACAGCCTCCAAGGCCGGGATTGAACCCGGGTCCCTGGCGCTGTGTGGCAGCAGTGTTCCATAACCGCACGTATTTAACCCACTAATTCCCCTAACCCACACATCTTGGAACACTAAGGGGCAATTTAGCATGGCCAATCCACCTAAACTGCACATCTTTGGTCTGTGGGAGGAAATCAGAGCACCCGGAGGAAACCCACACAGACACGGGGAGAACATGCAAACTCCATACAGACAGTCTCCTAAGACCAGAATTGAACCTGGGTCCGTGGCGCTGTGAGGCAGCAGTATTAACCACTGTGGTACCGTGCCGCCTATTGTCATATCCATTCTATTTATGTACAACTGTTCTGTTGAATTTGATAGTGATAGAGATCAATTGGTTGGTGTAGCATAGATAACTGGATTTTTGATTGGAATGGAGATTTAGGACTGAGTTGAGGAGGAACTTCTTCACCCAAAGGGTTGTGAATCTGTGGAATTCCCTGCCCAGTGAAGCAGTTGAGGCTACCTCTTTGAATGTTTTTAAAGCAAGGATGGAATACATTTTTGAACAGTAAAGGAATTAAGGGTGCGGGCGGGTAAGTGGAGCTGAGTCCACGAAAAGATCAGCCATAATCTTATTGAATGGCGGAGCAGGCTCGAGGGGCCAGATGCCCTACTCCTACTCCTAGTTCTTATGTTATTATGTTCTAAATTCTGTCACTGATTCCGCCATTCCGAACTTCAATATGGTAGGTGATTATGTTGTGCAGCCGTTTATGGATAATTGGTCGGGCCAATAACAAGGAATAGGTACAGTTGGCGTCACAATTTCCTTTTGTTCTTAGTTTGTACGTTCATGGGATGTGGTCAGTGCTGAAGAAGCGAGCATTTATTGGCCTTACGTTCTGGCTCTTGAGAAGGTGGCGCCAAACCGCCTTCTCGAATTGCTGACGCCTGTGGACTTTGACCCGGTGGTGATGAAGGAGCAGCGATATTATTTCCAAGGCAGGATGATGTGTGGCTTGGAGGGAAACTTGGAAGTTGTGGCATTCCCACCATGGAGCCTGTGCAGGATTATCAACAACACAAAGGTTCCTCATCCTGTCAGAGACCGCAGAAGCGAGACGCAGGCAGATTTCACACCTGACTAACTGTCGCTACTATCTCCCCTTCTGTCCACTGACTAATTCATTTTTTTTCCCCCAGCAGACCTAATTATTATTCATAGAAGCTAACCATTTTTGTGACTCACTGGAATTCTAGCCAGAGTAAGCTCATCGCATTTTGAAACCTTTCCGATTCATGTAACACAGAGATGCCAGCCATTTATATTTAGTCAGAGATTCCAAGATTTGTTTTTAAAAAATTAAACTCCAGAGCTTTCACCAAGTTTGAAGTGTGAAGCAGATTATAAGACACTTTGAGAGTGTGCAATTTTGAAATTGGAATGCTGCGTTGCAATTCTCAACCATTAGGTAGCAATGAAGGGGTCCACGTTTCACAGTGCAAAGCGGGTCAGAAAATGATGTGAGGTTGAAATTCTGCACGAGCCCCACTGGTTACGGTGGGAAACCAGTGAGCACATTGCAGAATTTCAGCCCTCCGATTTCTAAAGTGTGCTGGATTGCACTGCTTGAAAGGCACTTGGCATCGACACAAGTTAGGAGTTTGCCAGCGGCAGCCTGATTCCTCCCACTCCCTGTGTGGTGGTAATGACACCTGCTCCTTCCCATTCACCATGCTTTGTCAATAGTCAAGTTCATGGGGATAAAAGTGAGAAGGGAGAAAAGGAGAATTACACAGTGACTAGGCTTCAACACTAGTGCATTGGCTGCGCAGCACTTTGGGGTGTGAGGAGAACATGAAAGATGCAAATTCTTCTTTCTTTTGCTGCAGCTGTTGAAATGTTGAGGTGGGGACAGAACATAAGAAATAAAACCAGAAAATGCTGGATAAACTCAGCAGGTCTGGCAGCATCTGTAGATCTAAATTAGACCCGAAACGTTAACCCCTGTTTCTCTTTTCCAGGGTCATTTAGACCCAAAGTGTTGACCGGAATTCTCCGACTGTTCTCGCCCTGCCGCCGCTGCAAGAGAGGATAGAGAAATAGGGCAGCACGGTGGCACAGTGATTGGCACTGCTGCCTCACAGTGCCAAGTCTTTGGAAGCAGAAGCCCCTTCTCCAAAACCCCTTTATTTACAAATCCAACAGCAGTACACAGAGTGCTATCAGTCAGTAATCTATCTTCGGGAGTCCCTGAGGAACTGACTCACCCGGTTAAATACAAGGTAAAGATTCCCTGATTGGCCCATCAATTGACTCCTTAATAAGGGAGCCCATATTCCAATAGGCCAACCTCAATGGCCTGATTGAAGCCATTACACTGGGTTCGATTCCTGGATTGGGTCACTGTCTGTGCGGAGTCTGCACGTTCTCCCCGTGTCTGCATGGGTTTCCTCCAGAAACCTCCCACAGTCCAAACGATGTGCTGGTTAGGTGGATTAGCCATGCTAATTTCTCATTCAGTGTACCCAAATAGGCGCCGGAGGGTGGCGACTAGGGTATTTTCACAATAACTTCATTGCAGTGTTAATGTAAGCCTACTTGTGACACTAATAAATAAACTTTAAACATTAAGAATTTGGTGCTCAGCCAAATCTCCATTCACTGCAACGGGACCAGAGAATCCTGATGGCGTGAACGGCTGGAAAATTCAGCCCGTTGACTGTTACTCTTCACAGATGCTGCCAGACCTGATGGGTTTATCCAGCATTTTCTGTTTTTGTTTCAGGTTTCCAGCACTGTCAGTAATTTGCTTTCATAAGAACATCAGAAATTGGAGCTGGAGTATGCCATTTGGCTCCTGAACCTTGCTCCACTATTCAAGAAGATAAAGGCTGATTTGATTAGGGCCTTCACTGCACTTTCCTGCCTTCCCTCCATAACCCTTGACCCTCCTGTTGATCAAAAGATCTATCCAGTTCAGCCTTGAATAAATTCAATGACCCAGCCTCCACTGTTCTCTGAGAATTCATAAGGCTAAACACCCTCTTTAAGAAAAAGATTCTCCCGAATTCAGTCTTAAATAGGAAATATCTTATTTTTAAATCGTGCACCTTAGATTCTTATAAATATCTAGGTTATTGTTCAAGTGTTTTAGAAACAGCAGTGTGCCTCAGGGATCAGTGCTGGGCCCACTGTTATTTGTCATTTATATTAATGATTTGGATGAGAATATAGGGGGCATGGTTAGTAAGTTTGCAGATGACACCAAGATTGGTGGCATGGTGGACAGTGAGGAAGGTTATCTCCAATTGCAGCGGGATCTTGATCAATTGGGCCAGTGGGCTGACGAATGGCAGATGGAGTTTAACTTAGACAAATGCGAGGTAATGCATTTTGGTAGATTGAACCAGGGCAGGACTTACTCAGTTAATGGTAGGGCGTTGGGGAGAGTTACAGACAAAGAGATCTAGGGGTACATGTTCATAGCTCCTTGAAAGTGGAGTCACAGGTGGACAGAGTGGTGAAGAAGGCATTTGGCATGCTTGATTTCATCGGTCAGAACATTGAATACAGGAGTTGGGACGTCTTGTTGAAGTTGTACAAGACATTGGTAAGGCCACACTTGGAATACTGTGTGCAATTCTGGTCACCCTATTATAGAAAGGATGTTAATAAATTAGAAAGAGTGCAGAAAAGATTTACTAGGATGCTACCGGGACTTGATGGATTGAGTTATAAGGAGAGGCTGAATAGACTGGGACTCTTTTCTCTGGAGCATAGGAGGCTGAGGAGTGACCTTATAGAGGTCTATAAAATAAGGAGGGGCACAGATCAGCTAGATAGTCAATATCTTTTCCCAAAGGTAGGGGAGTCTAAAACTAGAGGGCATAGGTTTAAGGTGAGAGGGGAGAGATACAAAAGTGTTCAGAGAGGCAATTTTTTCACACAGAGGGTGGTGAGTGTCTGGAACAAGCTGCCAGAGGTAGTACTAGAGGCGGGTACAATTTTATCTTTTAAAAAGCATTTAAATAGTTACATGGGTACGATGGGTATAGAGGGATATGGGCCAAATGCGGGCAATTGGGATTAGCTTAGGAGTTTAAAAAAAAATAAGGGCAGCATGGACAAGTTGGGCCGAAGGGCCTGTTTCCATGCTGTAAACCTCTATGACTCTATGACTCCATAAAATAACACCTGGTTTCACGAAATAAAGTTTTAACTGAAGAAAGTGCAGTAAATGCAATCAAAACTGACTTGGAGAATATTAAACTTAAAGGATGGGAATTTCTGGCCGCACTCATCCCATGACCGGAAAATCCTGCCCGAGGTCAATGGACCTTTGCTATTGTAGCACCTCGAACGCTACGATTCCTGTGGCAGGCGGGACAGTAAAATTCCGCCCAAAAGGTCAATGACATGTTGATTTCAGAGGTTAACAGCTGCTAGAAAGGTGCACTCATAAGATAGCCTACTTTTGGTTCTTTTATTGAAGGAATATAAGATATATTATATTGGAGGCAGTAAAGAGGAGGTTTATGAGGATGATCCCAGGTATGGAAGGACAGCCACATGAGAAAAGATTAAATAGGTTGGATCTGTACTCCTTGGAGTTCAGAAGAATGAGAGGCGATTTGATTGAAAGATAAGATTCTTAGGGGGTTAGACAGGGTAAATGTTGGGAGATAAATGCAAAATCCTCTGACGAAGAGTCATCTAGACTCGAAACGTTGGCTCTATTCTCTTCACAGATGCTGTCAGACCTGCTGAGATTTTCCTGCATTTTTCAGTAAATGTTGGGATGTTTCCACTCATGGGACCATGGGACACTCATTTAAGATGGATTTGAGGAAGAATTTTTTCTCTTAACGAGTGGTGAATCTTTGGAATCCTTTGTCCCAGGAAGCTGTGGAGGTTGAGTCCTTGAGCAAGGGTTCCTAAGAAAACAAGATTGGAGTTAGTATGAGTTACCAGCAACCACTGGCATGGAGTCCAAGCTGAATTTGATTGGTTTTGCCTATTTCATTTATTTAGTTTATATATTAGTGTCACAAGTAGGCTTCCATTAACACTTCAATGATGTTACTGTGAAAATCCCCTAGTCGCCACACTTCGGCGCCTGTTCGGGTACACTGAGGGGGAATTTAGCATGGCCAATCCACCTAACCAGCACATCTTTCGGACTGTGGGGGGAAACCAGAGCACCCGGAGGAAACCCACGCAGACACGGGGAGAACGTGCAAACTCCACACAGACAGTGACCCAAGCCGGGAATCGAACGGGGTTCCTGCCGCTGTAAGGCAGCAATGCTAACCACTGTGCCACCATTCTGCCTGATGTTTATGTTTATTGTTAAGGAGATTAGAGGTGGATCATCCCGCTGCACCAGTCACCCGATGGAAGCCACTTGCCTGCCCTTATAGTGGGTCAACTGCGCACCCAATGCAAAGCTGATATCGATATATCTGCTTGAATCCAGAAGGAAAGTTTGCAAAACATTTTTGAGGGTTGAGAATAAACAGCCCTGTACTATCATAAAGGACGTGTTAGTCTGCAACAATTCTAGCACTTGTAATCTCCAGACTGGCACTAAAGATCTGCACAATCCTAACCTAACTGCCATCAAGAAAGTTTCGTACCTTATAATTAAAGTAAAGAATGTCTAAAGCCTGTTTGTACAAAGATGTCTTGCTGGTGTTTCAGAATAGATGCAAGTTACTGATAGGACACACATGCCTTTGGGCATTCATCCATAGAAAAATCCTGGTATTTTGACATATTGCAATGCTATCTCATGATACAGAAACTTTCTTGTGAGATTTATGTTAACCCAAGAAACCACATTATTTTTACATTTTGTACAGTACATTGACTGATAGATGTGATAGAAAATCCCTAGAAAATGTTCTTGAAATGAAAAATATTGTTTTCAGGATGCAGGTGACACTGGCAAGACTACATCCAATCCACATCCCGAGTGGTTCCGGAAGATGGTTGTGAGCCTTCTTGAACTCTTGCGCCCTTTACGGCAATGGTATTCCCAGGATAGTGTTAGGTAGGGAATTCCAGGATACTGACGGAAGGATGCGGGACAAAGGATGATATATGTTCAAGTCAGAATTGTAAGAGAGTGGCACAGTGGTGGGGCGGCACAGTGGCACAGTGGTTAGCACTGCTGACTCATAGCGCCAGGGACCCAGGTTCAATTCCAGCCTCGGGTGACAGCCTGTGTGGAGTTGCACATTCTCCCCGTGTCTGCGTGGATTTTCCCCCGGGTGCTCCGGTTTCCTTCCACACTCCAAAGATGTGCGGGTTAGGTTGATTGGCCATGCAAGATTGCCCCTTAGTGTCAGGGGAACTAGCAGGTTAAATACATGGGGTTACGGGGATAGGGCCTGGGTGGGATTGTTGTTGGTGCAGACTCGATGGGCTGAATGACCTCCTCCTGCACTTTGGGGATTCTATGTGTTGAACGTGGAGGTGTCCTCACAACATTGCAGCTCATGTACAACTCCGTGGTGGAGGTAACCGGGGGGAGATGAGCTTAGCGAGTGGCTGTAGTATCGCCCATAGATCAGACATAATGCAAGCAGAGTCTATCAGGGGTAGAACGGCTGGATCCTGAGCCCTGGGGCACCGATGAAAAAATTGTTTCACATAACAAGGAGGGCTTTGAAACCTTGCGTAAATTGACACCAGATGTAAACAAAGTTTGCGCACAGTGTCCCTTGCCATTTGTATAAAGAGCTTACATTTCCTCTTTTGTACCTTGGTGGCCAATGGGGGTTGTTGGTATAGACTGACCTCCCTGCAGGCTACTCGAGCAGTGCTGCAGTGGAGTGGCACATCTTTGTTTCTCCTTCCAGAAACTATGAACAAGACATGTTTTTGCAATTCGAGCGTGCCTAATAGATAGCACTTTGTTCCCATACAGGGAACAGGATCACAATGTGACCTTTCACATTGAGTTTAATGTTATCTATTTTGCTAGTTCCAGTATAACATCGATCCCAGCGCTATTAATGATTCAGTGGAGTGAAATTGTTTTGAAAACAGCTATCCCAAAGAGCTCTTGACAAATAGAGATAGGGTACAATTAATGAAAATATTTTATGAAAAACAGCAGCAATAAATTCTGCCCTCAGTGGGTGCCATTTAATACCCGCCCCAAGGCAAGTTGGGAGATGGGGAGAGCATCTAATTGGGCTCGAGGTTACACATGGTGACCCCACTGCATTCCCACCTCTGCCCAGTTTAAATCCTCCGCAGTTTAACTCATGGCTAACTTTCCTACCCACACCAGCTGAAGCCCTTCAGTGGGCAACTGATGGGTTCCATCCCGCTACCGCTTGTGTTCAACAAATGGCAGACAAGGAGGCACGGTGGCACACTAGTTAGTGGTTAGCACTGCTGTCTCGCAGCGCAAGGATCCCAGGTTCAATTCCCGGCTTGTGTCACTGTCCGTGTGGAATTTGCACATTCACCCCATGTCTGCATGGGTTTCCTCCGGGGGCTCCGGTTTCCTCCCACAGTACAAAGATGTGTGGGTTAGGTTGATTGGCCATGCTAAATTGCCCCTTAGTGTCAGGGGATTAGCAGCGTAAATATGTGGGTGTAGGGGGATAGGGCCTGGGTGGGATTGTGGTCGGTGCAGACTCAATGGGCCAAATGGCCTCCTTCTGCACTGTAACGATTCTATGAAGGCAGTTGCCATCTATGGAGCCTGGGAAACAAACCCTATCAGGTTTGCTTGCAGACACCCGAGGGGGGAATGGGAGGCCCTGCTTGTTGCCTGATTGAGGGACATGGCATTGGGAAATTGGGAAGGGTCAGTCCTCCAACAGCACCTCCACCCCAACCCCAAAATCCCCATAATGCCCTCAGTCGCCTGTGGCCTGCGACCCTCGCTTATCCTAGGCCTCTGATGACTGCACTCCCGGCAGCAGGCACCACTCCTGGTGGCACTGGCTGCAATGAAAAGATGGCTTCAGTTTGCTCTTCATCTACAAGTTTGGCTGAGAGTTGGTGAAGCTTATACTCAAAGTAAACAGACCAATTTAAGTAACAGGCAGAAATAGCCTTAATCCCAAAACAATGTATTTGAGGGATATAAACTAATTTTCATGATGCCAGGCTGGTGGGAAACATGCTTTTCCCGTGTATGCTTTACGCCCAACTTTGATTCACTCTTCATCGTAACTCCCAACCAGTTTATGTGTCTCTTTTAAATCTCTTTTGACGATACTGTGCCTTTAAGGAATGTATTGTTACCGTGTTCTCTGCAGTTTTTTCAAGCAGGTCTGGCATTTTTGGTTTTGGCACAGTGCTGTCAGCGCCAGTGTCTTTTACGGTTGTTGTAGCAGGATTATTGAGGCAATGTTTATTTTTAATTTTGGGCTAATGCAGTGACCTGGAGTTGTATGACCCTTTTTGAATTGTTGGAGGAAGAATGATTGACAGGTCAGGTGGTATCTTGGGCCATTTTTTTTTTCACAGGGCAAATCCAAAGATTAGTTTCAGTTTGTTAGAAGCTGTTTGGACTGCAGGCTGGATGCAATGTTTTTGTCTCCCTGGTATTCGAAACTCTGCTGTCTGCTGGCTAGCTGGAAGCGAGAGGCAAGTGGTGTCTCCATCTCTTGTAGAGTGCTGAAAGTTTTAGGGCCAGAAAGCCTCTGTGTTTCACTTCCATGTCCAAAGGACCAGTTCACAGCAGGTGTTGCAAAGCTGCAAGATCCAGCATCACCTCAGCATATTTGCTTTCTGTGCTTAGCCTAGAATGAGGTGTATGTTTGTAGGAATGTTTGGTTGGAATAGTATATTTAGCTGTTAAGGCTTATACAGCATCATGGTTTTTTTGTGATTGGTAAAAGTTATTGCTGACTTTTCTTATTATATGTTAACCGTATTCTTAAATAAACTTTGTTTGATAAAAGCTCCCTAGTGGATCACTTGAATCATGCCTGGAGTGAAACAACTTAAGCTCACCCATGCCTAATTCAAAATGCAAAACTTATGGTCCAGGCTGACTTTTTTCTGATCTGGGTTTTAACACTCTGAACATCCAAGGGTGTCACATTGACAGTTTTCCAATCCTCCGGTACTTCTTCAGAATCCAAGGATCTTTGGAAAATTAACCAATGCATCCACTATCTCTGTAGCTACTTCTTTTAGGATCCTAGGATGCAAGCCATTAGGGCCAGGGGACTTATCTGCCTTTAGCCCCGTTGGTTTGTCTAATACTACTTCTCCATTGATGGTGATGGTACTTAATTCCTCCTCTGCATTAGTTACCTGAGTTTTTGGCTTCCACCCCCATAAGGGAGGATGCCCTGCCTCCAAGAACTGCCAACCAATCAGAATACCAGCAGATCACTGGTCCTGGCAATGCCACTGGTCAGTCCCCGAACAGGGGCAACATTGTCAGACAGAGTTTGAGGTAAGTGGGGCTGCCTCGCCAGGGCCAGTCAGGCAGGGGGGCATTTGTGGGGCACAGGACGTCTGAACAGGAGAGAACTCCCTCCCACCAAACCCTCAGTGGGGTTGGCTCAGGGAAGATAGGGCTGTTAAAATACAAGCAGAGGTAAGGGGAAGTGATGGGCACAGCCCCAAGTCATCCCGACTGATTTTGCGTCTTCCTCTCTCCTTCCCCATTGCCTGCCCCTCCTCCCCCACACCCCCACCTATCAGCCTGCTTCAGGGTTGGGGGTGGAGTTGGGGTGTGTGGGGAGGCTGGACATTAAACTCTGGCTGAGTGTTCCAAGCAACACACCATTGCACTCACGTGTGTGAAAGTCCGTTCCCATTGCAATCACTGCTCATACTGCAAACACATACAGACCATCAGTACCAACCTGAGCCAATTCTTAAATGTGTTCAGAGTGAGAGTTACTTTTGATACCAATTAGACCCGAATTACATAACCATTGCATCATTCAGCCTTCTGTGCCTTCAGAGGAAGTTGTCGACCTTGACATTTGTATAATGAAATGAAAAGGATTTTAAGACATGGAAATGAAACTAGGTTTAACTCAAAACAAGATGGACCGATGGTTTAAACAGAACACTAAAGCTTCTCTTGATATATGCCTAATCTACTTGTGAGGTAACTAGATATATTGCAAGCATTATCAGCCATGAGCAATTGAAGCCATGTCATGGAAAGAATAAAAGTTATGACAGCAACATCCAGATATGACAGCCATTCTTGGCTGATTTCACCTGAAGATCATGGACAGGATTTTCCGTCCGCGATCACCCCCAAGACTGGAAATTCCCACCCGAGGTCAACAGACCTTTCCTAATTTTCTGTCCTGCCCGCTATGATTCCCGTTGCTGGCAGGAAGTGAAAATTCTGCCCCATATTCCTAGAGTCACAGCCATCCCCATGCCAAGCTAAGGCACTTCCATTCTCATTTACCCTCTCCCCTAGACACTATATAGAGCCAATGAACCCTACAATGATAGTAGAATGTGTAAACAAGTGTTAAAACAATGTCAGCCATTTATTTCTTATGTTCCACCATGTAAAGAAAATCTCCTTTCCCTGCAACCCCATTAAAATGTCAATCATCCAGATCCTTTAATGTATCAATGAGAGAAACCACAAGCCTTTGAAACCATTTAGCTTGTGTAAATAAACACTGCATTGACAATTATATTATGCATGCTTAGCTGTGACCCCAGGCATCAATTACTCTTGTCGAAACAGCTGCATCCCAAGGAAAACATAGCCCTGGCTCTCTGATTTCTGCTGTCAGTTGCACATAACCTTAAATTTGGAATATTGGGGCGATACTGCCTCCAAGTTAAAGAAAAAAATATAGAAAAACTTGCATTTATATAGCACATTTCATGACCCCAGGACACTACAAAGCACTTTACAACCAATGATGTATTTCTGAAGTGGAGTTTCTGTTGTAATGTAGTTGAATTCAAGATTGTGTAATTTTAAGAAGACATTGGATATAGCTCTTGAGGCTAAAGGGATCAAGGGTTGTAGGGAGGAAGGCGGGATCAGGATATTGAACTTGATGTTCAGCCATGATTAAAATGAATGGTGGAGCAGGCTCGAAGGGCCATATGGCCTACTCCTGCTTCCATTTCTATGTTTCTATGAATGTGACAGCCAATGTTACACACCAAGCTGTCACAAAGAGCAATGAGATATGTGACTGGAGCATCTACATTTATGGTTAAGGAATAATTTTCCTTAATAAAATATCACAATTCCAATTGGACCTCTTACAGCAACTCAAATGGGTCTCTGACAAGAAATATTTTGACACCTCATTCAAAGAACAGCACCTCTGATAGTGCAGAACCAATGTGCTACCCAAGACCATGTGCTCAAGTAGGACTTGGAACCATGACCTCATGAGTCAGAAGCAAGAGTGCTACTAGTGAGCCAAGAAATAGCTCATGAAATAGCTCTTCTTTTGGAAGAAAAGTTCTTCAGGGGAGAAGTAAATTCTCCTTCCATTTATTGCAAATGTTCCAACATCAAGGAAAGAGCAACAATAAAAGGAAAGCAATTGCAGCTGCCCGGAAAGAAGCAAAAAGGACCATGAGGAATTAGAGATAACAGGTTTAAAGTTTATTTGTTATTATTTATTATTGTCGCAAGTAAGGCTTACATCAACACTGCAATGAAGTTTAAGAAAATCTCCAAGTCACCACACTCCGGGACCTGTTTGAGTACATTGAGGGAAAATTTAGCATGGCCAACGCACCTAACCAGCACGTCTTTCAGACTGTAGGAGGAAACACACAGACACGGGGAGAACGTGCAGACTTCACATAGGCAGTGACCCAAGCCGGGAATCAAACCCAGGTCCCTGGCACTGTAAGGTAGCAGTGCTAACCACTGTGCCACCGAGCCGCCCAGGGGTTATTAATAAGTGGATCTGGTCGACAATTAGATTTTGAAAGGGTCATTCTATCTATAGGACAATTATTCCACCCGCCCCCTCCCCCCACCGCCCCCACCCCACCCCCCACTGCAGTAAAGAATATTCATTATTAATTTTGTCCATGGAAGTGATCATAGAGTCATAGAGGTTTACAGCATGGAAACAGGCCCTTCGGCCCAACTTGTCCATGCCGCCCTTATTTTTTTAAAAACCCCTAAGCTAATCCCAATTGTCTGCATTTGGCCCATATCCCTCTATACCCATCGTACCCATGTAACTATTTAAATGCTTTTTAAAAGATAAAATTGTACCCGCCTCTACCTCTGGCAGCTTGTTCCAGACACTCACCACCCTCTGTATGAAAAAATTGCCCCTCTGGACACTTTTGTATCTCCCCCCTTTCATCTTAAACCCATGCCCTCTAGTTTTAGACTCCCCTACTTGTGGGAAAAGATATTGACTATCTAGCTGATCTGTGCCCCTCATTATTTTATAGACCTCTATAAGATCACCCTCAGCCTCCTACGCTCCAGAGAAATAAGTCCCAGTCTATCCAGCCTCTCCTTATAACCCAAACCATCGAGTCCCGGTAGCATCCTAGTAAATCTTCTCTGCACTCTTTCTAGTTTAATAATATCCTTTCTATAATAGGGTGACCAGAACTGCACATAGTATTCCAAATGTGGCCTTACCAATGTCTTGTACAACTTCAACAAGACGTCCCAACTCCTGTATTCAATGCTCTGACTGATGAAACCAAGCATGCCGAATGCCTTCTTCACCACTCTATCCACCTGTGACTCCACTTTCAAGGAGCTATGACTATGTACCCCTAGATCTCTTTGTTCTGTAACTCTCCCCAACGCCCTACCATTAACTGAGTAAGTCCTGCCCTGGTTCAATCTACCAAAATGCATCACCTCACATTTGTCTAAATTAAACTCCATCTGCCATTCGTCAGCCCACTGGCCCAATTGATCAAGATCCCGTTGCAATTGGAGATAACTTTCTTTACTGTCCACCATGCCACCAATCTTGGTGTCATCTGCAAACTTACTAACCATGCCTCCTATATTCTCATCCAAATCATTAATATAAATGACAAATGGTCGAACAACCAGACAGAGCTTTCGCTCCTAATCACCATTGAATACATCCTGCTGAAATGTAAGCGTTGTCTTTGTGTGCGTGTGTGCGCGTGTGTGTGTGTGTGTGCATGCGCACTGGGTGCCTAGACTGGCATCAGCAAAATGGCTATTGAGGTGTGATACTGACATGTTTTGCCCATATAACTGTGCCCCAGTAAAGTCGATAGAGATCTGATTTCTTCCTCTCCCTTGCCTAAATGTCCTGGGACCGAATGTGGCACCGAAACATATCGGGGCCCAATTTCAACTCTGTGTAATTAGATGAATTTTGAATCTCACCCAATAATTGCCACAGCAGATCATTCAGCTCATTGAGCTTGTTCACAATTAAGTTCGATCATGGCCGATCTGTAGCCTGAACTCCATTGGTTCCACATACCTTGAATCTGCATTGAGTGTAAAGATTCTCCTGTGCGGGTCACACAAAAGATAAATAAAATGGAAAGATTGAACGTTGTAATGGACAGGAGCAAATTAATGCACTTTTCCATTTTACCCCCTTCCTCAGATTCTCCCTTATTTTATTCTCTCATGGGTTGTGGATGTCTTCGGCTAACATTTATTGCCCATTCCAAATTGCCCTTGAACTGAGTGGCCTTCTAGACCATTTCAGAGGGCATTTAAGAGTCAACCACATTGCTGTGGTCTGGAGTCACATGTCGGCCACACCAAGTAAGGATTCAGGGAATCACAGCAGGAGCTGAATATTTCTGCAAAAAAAAAGAGTATTTCAATTGTGCCGAAACCTCTTTTACAAGTTTCATTCCTACTTCTTGTGCTTCTGCTTGTAATAAACTTTTCCGGTTTCTTATCTTCAAAGTAATGTCTCCTATACAATAGGGTTAAAATTTAATTAACTTGAGAACATTCAACTTTAGCAATAGTCAGGTTTCGTAGAGGAACTGTTTAAGTAACAGTTTAAAAGGAAAATAGAACAGAATAATTGCAGTTATCCGACAATTCTGCCAAGATTATTTTTTGGTTACTGTCCAACTCTGTCCGGACATAAGAGTGAAGACAAGACATTTCCCATCAAACTGGTATGAAAGTGGAAGTGTGAGTTGGCACTTATTTTCCTTAAAAATCTGCTGACTTAAGAGTGTCCTAGTTACAGTCCAGCAAGTAGATCAACTAAGACTGTTATCAGTTGGTAAATGATGGAAACTGTGGAAGGACCTCAAAGAGTACGAGAAGATCATGTGACAAAAATGGTAGCGGAGAATTTCAAAGAAGGATTGGGGAAAGTAGACAATGCCAAAGTTTGTAAAACTTTAGAGGGAAGAAAAGGACAACACCAATTGGAAAAAAAAGAGTCGTTTAGAGTTTCGCAGCCTTTGAAGTTTTAAATCTATGAGTTACTTGCTTCAGTAAGTTGCTGTCATCAATGCTGTTTGCTGGTTTTCCAGTATCTTCTGTTCTGGTACAGTTGAATACTGAACTCGAATGAGACACAAAGGAGACAGAAAACTGTAAACATTTGAAATGTTTGGCAAGTGCTTTTGTACCAGGATACTGGTGGAATCCATTGTTGGTTCTTGCAATAGGAATACTTTTTAAAGCAAGTCAGAAGATGACAGATTGAATTGTCACTCTTATTAAATACTGAGGAAAGGTATTTATTTAGGGTCTCCATGAAACCAGTCACTTGATCAAATTTGGCCAAATATGACTGGGGCAACTGGCATGATTTAGGCCTTTAGTCAACTGCTATAAATTTGTATTTGTTCCAAATTTACAACTGTTTAAAATCCAGATACATGGTGAATATGATGTAAGTTGCACGAGTCCTCATAAAACCATTTGATATACAGTTCCAAAATCTCACAGATAAAGTATCCTTTATGGCTTTGTGTCTGGCAGCTTCTCTTCATACGCCCACCGCATTATGTTTGTATGGATTTGCATTATTCACAGAAGGCCACTTGAGTTTTGAAGTTACTTTGAACCAGAATCCATCCAAACTGGACAATTTTAAAAGATGGGTCAAGTTGGACCACCTTTGACTGTTGGTCCACAAATACAGATGTTGTGCCTTGAAATTCCCTTTTCCTGCACCACAATATTGTTGAGTTCATAAAAAAATCCCCATTTAAAATTGAAGGGGGTCAAGAAATATAGCACTGAATCAAAGTCACCCCATAAAGAAGGGCATTGACATATTTCCAAGGATTTGGTTTATTTGGCACAGAAGGAATTTTAGGTTATGATTTAAGATGCAAACAATCCTCTGGAGGGTGACTCAGAACAAATCACAAGCTACCTGGAGTGTGGATTAGATCCATTAACTGGGATCAGATGAAGTAGTTATTAGAAGTATGTTTCCTCCATACCATATCAGTTTGAGACAATGGGAGCCAATCGTACATTACAGAGAGAAAATGGATATAATACTGGAATAGTTTTATTTGTTTGAGCTCAATATTAATCTTAATTGAATAGGTGACAGAGGTGCCGTTAAGGGCAATCCCTTCATTCAAGGTGATTGTTTTACGGAGTAGATAAAGAGATTGTTTCGTGCCCTGTTTGAGAGCAGATTTCCACTCCATCTGACGAAGGAGCAGCGCTCCGAAAGCTAATGGCATTTGCTACCAAATAAACCTGTTGGACTTTAACCTGGTGTTGTTAAAACTCTCACATTGTTTTAACTGGCAGCGTAATGGGCCAATTATCCACACACAATGCTGAAGGAGGGACTGTGATTAAGCTTCTGTTTATCTGTCTATTCCTGGTTGGAAGTAAGTGTAAATCTGAAGCAAGTCTTCACTTTCGGGAGGATGTGAAGTATTTAGAGAGGGTGCAGAAAAGATTCATGGGAATGGTCCAGGACTGTTGGATCCTCGGAGGATGGATGAGTTGGAGAAGCTGGGGGTTTTTTCCTTGAGGAAGAGAAGATTGAGAGGGGACTTGATAGAGATGTTCAAAATCATAAAGGATCTGATCGGAGTAGATAAAGAGAAACCGCTCCCAGTTAATAAAAGTGTTGAGAATGAACAGACACAGATTGAAATTGATTGGCAAAAGAGCCAAAGATGCCATGAGGGAAAACACTTTGGCGCAGCAAGTGTTTAGGATCTGGAATGCACTGCCTGAGAGTGTGATGGATGCAGATTCCATCATGGCTTCCAAAAGGGATAACATCTAGTGGGAAAATATGTTGCAGGGAAACATAGAAAAGGTGAGACTAGCTAAACTGCCCTTGGAAAGCTGGCAATGGATGCAACAGCCACAAGAAATGGCCAAAAGCTTGAACGTTTTCAAAAAGAAACTAATTGACAACTTGAGAGAAAAGGGAAGATACACTGAAAAGTCGAGGTGGGGCACATTGAATGGGAGTAAATGCATGCAGGATATGAACAGCACAGAATAGTTGGGCCAAAGAGCCTGTTTCTATGCTGTACATTCTATGCAGTTTGACATTATAATGGCTTACAAAAATGCATGGAATCCCAACAAGACTTCTTTTCACTTTTTTAGTCTATTCTAAATTTTAGACCCTCTTGTTATCATGAAAGTTTATTCATTAGTGTCACAAATAAACTTACATTAACACTGCAATGAAGTTACTGTGAAAATCCCCCACACTCCTGTTTGGGTAAACTGAGGGAGAATTTAGCATGGCCAATGCACCTAAGTGTCTTTTGGGCTGTGGGAGGAAACCGGAGCAGGCAGAGGAAACCCACGCAGACACAGGGAGAACGTGCAGACTCTGCACAGACAGTGACCCAAGCCGAGAATTGAACCCGGGTCCCTGGTGCTGCGAGGCAGCAGTGCCAACCACTGTGTCACCATGCCTCCCACTGCACTACTGCACATGCTTCCTGTACAACACTTCTGCAGTCTAGTCCTCAATGGGTTAATTGTTTTCTGGCCACTTACTCTTATCATTTAAGCCACTATAGTGAAAGGTTTACCTCATCGAATTCACATCAATGGCAACCCAACAATTCAATTCAGCACTCATCACTGGATAATAAATGGAAAAAAACTGCCAAATCCGTCATCTGTTTGGGTTCGAAACATTGTGAAATGATGTCAGGTACAGTCGAAGTCTGTTGATGCACATCACACTTAGCAGCTTTGAGGATCTGAGCCGTGTCCATCTCTGGAACAAGTGAATCCACGCACAGCAGGCAACCTTCAAAGGGAGATTTGTCATAAGAGGTGAAAGGTCAAGTTGTCATTCGGAGTGAATTAATGGTGAAAAATATTTGAAAGGTCAATAAAGCAGTTTTGTATTGATAGTTCTGTGACACTGTTTCCTGAGATAATGCAGGTTTCCAGCTTGGAGATTTTTTTGTGCCTTCATAAAGGATATTTTTTTGCTTCCATCAAAGACCAAATTTCATGTGGTTCCCATGAACAGGATAATAGAATTTGATTGTAACTTTCTAAAGTAGAAATAAAAAAAAGTTTAGTTTATTTATTATTAGTCACAAGTAAGGCTTACATTAACACTGCAGTGAAGTTACTGTGAAATTCCTCTAGTCACCACAGTCTGGCGTTCCGGTCAACGCACCTAACCAGCAGGTCTTTCAGAATGTGGGAGGAAACCAGAGCACCTGGAGCAAGCCCACACAGGTACAGGGAGAACATGCAAACTCCACACAGAGAGTGACCCAAGCTGGGAATCGAACCCGGGCCCCTGCCGTTGTAAAGCAGCAGTGCTAACCACTGTGCTACCGTGCCACCCCCTTTCATTTCAATGGTTCTTTTCATAACCTCAGGACATCCGAGAGCACTTTCTAACTTATTAAATACTTCTGCAGTGTGGTATGATATGATGTAGAAAACATGGCAGCCAGTAAGCGCACGAGAAGATCCCATTAGCAGCAATGTGATAATGACTGGATGTTAATTTTTAAAATATAATTGACGTTGGTTGAAGGATAAATGTTGGCCAGGACGGGGCACACTCCCCTGCTCCTCTTCAGAATGGTTAGCTCCATGGCATCTTTTACATTCACCTGAGAAAGCAGATCTAACACCCTATTTGCATGACAGCACCTCTGACAGCACAGCACTCCCCTCGTTCTGCACTGGAGTGTCAGCCTCGATTTTGTGCTCAGGTCTCTGGCTTGGTGGATGAACCCACAAGCTGCAAAGTCAGAGGTGAGAGTATGACCAGTGGGGCACAAGAAGAGATCAAATGCATTAAAGGATAGCTCAAGATTCAAAGTTAACAGTGGAGTAAAACCTGGTGTTCAATAAAACATAAAAAAACAATGAAGAAGTTCAACCCAGCCGTGATTTGAATCATTTAATGTGGCATTTACCATGTTTGAGGAACTTGGGAAAAGGAAATACAAACATATCCTTGTACTGTCGGCTATATCAACTCATATGATCTTAAATTGCCCCCATCCCATTTTTTAATATTCTATATATGCATTGCCTCAGCGCAAAACACCCCCCACTCTCCCACCACCACTCATACCACACCATGGGTGGGATTTTCATAGAATCATAGAAACCCTACAGTACAGAAAGAGGCCATTCGGCCCATCGCGTCTGCACCGACCACAATCCCACCCAGGCCCTACCCCCTTATCCCTACATATTTTACCCACTAATCCCTGCCGCCCCTTTTATAGCCTCGTCCGACCCGAGACCAGAAAATCCCGCCCGAGGTCAACGCACCTTCCCATTGTCCGCCTCTCGCCCGCCCTGATTCCCGTGGCAGGCGGGGCGGTAGAATTCCGGCGTGTCTGTCTTTTGTTCTTCCCGTTGCTACTTTTTGTTGCTGTTTCTACCTTCTGCCTCCTTTTAGTTCTGACAAAGAGTCTATGGACTCTCAGCATTAACTCTCTTTCTCTCCTGATAGATGCAGCTGAGTTTTTCCAGCATCCTGCGGTCTTGTTTCAGATTCCAGCATCCGTTGTATTTTGCATATTGTTATCTACAAGCGGGTTGTGTTCCACTAAAATTGAATTATTCAGTCAATTTCTTCGTAACTGTTTCCTTAACCATTATGGTGACAAAATACAAGATTCTGTGTTTCTTATTCACGAATTCATCTCACGCAGTTGGCAGGTAATGTAAAAACCTCTTAGCATGAGACGCTATGAACGGAACAACCTAGAGATAGCATTCTTATTTAGGACAGATACATGGATGAGATAGGAACCAATAAAATTGACTGGCAGAGATAGGTTATCACCTACAGTCAAATCATGTCCTCTGAAATTACTCATAATGCAAGAGTGTTATAAAGCTTGCAAAGTTGCACATTTAACAAGTGGCTATTACAGACCGATGATGGAAGCTGCAGAATTGGAACAGGGAAACTATATATCTGAACATTGCTTGGAATTTACGTCTATTGCATAGAAGCAAGAAAGTCAGCCAGCAAACACTGGAAAGCAAATATTATCGGAAAATGCCAGCAGATGAGACAGTTTCTAAAAAGAATAGTTGAGTTAATTCTTTGGTTAGGAGGCTCCATTAGAACTGGTGAAGAATTGCACTTAAGATGTTAGCATATCTTCGGCTTTCAGATGCTGACTGATCTGCTGAACATGCCCAACATTTTCTGGATAGCAAAATGAAATGCTGTTGCCTGGTATCAGACGCATCATTTCCACCAATGCGAGCAGGGTGGCACAGTAGCACAGTGGTTAGCAGTGTTACCTCACAGTGCTAGGGACCTGGGTTCGATTCCAGCCTTGGGGCACTGTCCGTGTGGAGTTTGCACGTCCTCCCCGTGTCTGCGTGGGTCTCCTCCAGGTGCTCCGGTTTCCTCCCACATTCCAAAGAGGTGCGGGTTAGGTTGATTGGCCGTGATAAATTGCCCCTGAGTGTCAGGGGGATTAGGATGGTAAATATGTGGGGTTACAGGGATAGGACCTGGGTGGGATTGTTGTCAGCACAGGCTCGATGGGCCAAATGGTCTCTTTCTGCACTGTTGATTCTGTGAGTATTTCAATCATTCCTAAGTGACTGTAGGTTTTCAGAACATCCATTTTGAAGTAGATGTTCTGAAATTATAACAAAGATTGGCTGTGCAGTTGACAATTTTGAAGAAAGCTGTGGACTGCGGGAGGATTTCAATGGACTAGTCAGGGAGGTGGAACAGTGGTAAATGGAGTTCGGTCCAGAGAAATGTGAGGTAATGTACTTGCAGAAGGTTAACAAGCTAGGGAATTTTTCTTTCATTTTTTTCATTGGATGTGGACATCGCTGACAGTGCCAGCACTTGTTGTCCATTCCTTACTTTCCTTGAACTGTTTCAGATGGCAATTAAGAGTCAACCGCATTGCTGTAGATTTGGGGTCACATGTAGGCCAAACCAGGTAAGGATGGCAGATTTTCTTCTCTAAAGAACATTAATGAACCAGATGGGTTCTTTCAACAATCAATGATAGTTTCATGGTCACCATTGCTCAGACTGAGAAATGTAGGAATAGAGAGGGACTTTAGAGTGCGTATCCACAGATCCCTGAAGGTGGTTAAGAAGGCAAATGCTATACTTGCCCTTATTAGCTGAGGTATAGAATATAAGAAGAAGGGACTGCATAAAACACTAATGAGGCCACAGATGATGGTCACTTCACTGCAGAAAAGATGAGATTGCTCCAGAGAGGCGATTGACAAAGATGGCTGGAGAATTGATGAAGAATATTGGGTAAGCTGTGTTGTTTTCTTTGGAATAGAGCAGGCTAAGTGGAGACCTAACTGAAATGTAGAAAATTATGATGGGTCTAGATAGAGGAGAGATGCCCTATTCCCATGGTTGAGGAGTCCGTAACCTGGGTGCATAGATTTGGGGTGAGAGGTGAAAGGTTTTGAGGGGATTTATGGGGAAAACTTTTCATCCAGGAAATGGTGGGGATATGAAACTTACTGCCTGAAAGGGAGGCAGAAACCCTCAAAACATGTTAAAAATACTTGGATATGCACTTGAGGTGCTGTAACCAACAAGCCTACAAACCAAGAGCTGGAAAGTGGGATTTGGTTGGATGGCTACTTGTCGGCTGGCACAGACCCAATGGGCCAAATGGCCTCTTTCCTTTCTATGATTGCATGACTCTTGGATATAATAATTCTGCCCTTGCCACAAAATCACGTCACGTCCTTCAGTGCTAATCTAGGGAAGGTCAGGCAAAGAACTTGCTAACAGAGCAGTCGTTCCCTGATATCCAGGTAGCAAGAGGAACGTCTATCCTTTTGTTGATTAATGCGTGGGGAGTGGATGTTTGACGATGTACCACAGAGCGACCAGTGCTTGTGGAATCATATCCCAACGTGAATCAGCACTTTCTCGGCCAAGATTAGCAAAAGTAGGCTGTAGAACGCAAAGTACGCGAAGAGTCATAAAGAAAGTAATAGATTGGAGTTTCGGTTTCTTCAGTAAACATACCCCAGTGCTAATGTGGTTCGCACCCCGACAAAGGGCTTGGGAAAAAACAGCCACTTGTTGCATTCTAAAGCATTTTTCAATGCTTGCATTTTTTGTAGCAATGTAATAAGTTAGAAATGATATATTCACCGACGCCATTTTTTTCTTTCAATGGCACCCAGGATTAATAAGTGCTGTTTTACATTGACGACTGACATTGAATAACCTAGACCTTTCCAAGACCGATGCCCATGGTCTACCAAGGAACTTTGTAACTTCAGGTACCTAAAAGATGTTTGACCTAAAAGATGTCCTCCGACAAACAGATGGCAGCCTGTGGCTCAGTGGCACTGCTCCTGCCTGGGTATGGAGGCTGAAACCCATTTCAATGTCCTGAGTACCAACTCTAGGCTGGCACTTCAGTGCAGCGCCAAGAGAGGGCTACAAAGAACAAAGAACAGTACAACGCAGAACAGGCCCTTCGGCTGTCCAAACCTGCGCCGATCATGATGTCTGCCTAAACTAAAACCATATGCACTTACGAAGTGTGGTGAACCATAGATGGTTACCACTATGGGTACTGAACCATAGATGGTTAGCACTATGGATACTTGTACATATGTTACTGTTGTCACTGTTGGGGTTAGGGTTGGGGTGTTCTCCCTGTTGGTATTGTTCTGTGGTACACTCCGGTTGGCTCCGCCTACCTGTAGGAGTATAAAGGTCACTGCACTGCCGGGTGACCCTTTAGTCTGGGATTGTATTGTTATATAGTATGCTCCATTCTTGTTACTAATAAAACCCTTTATTTCCCGGGTACGATCCAGCCTCCCGAGTGATTTAATTGCGCATCACGAAGTCCGTATCCTTCCATTCCCAAGCTATTCATGTATTCGTCTAAGTGCCTCTTAAATGCCGCTATCATACCCGCTCCCACCACCTCCCCGGGCAGCACGTTCCAGACATTCATCACCCCCTGTGTAAAAAACCTGCCTCGCACATCGCTACGTTATCAGAGGAGACAAAACCTTTAGATAGATACAAAAGATCCCATGGTACTGATTTGAAGAAGAATAGGTTAATTTACCATTCCCAATTGAGGCCTACACATTGTGTACATTTTTAGGAATATATATATTTCCATCTTGATCTAAAACTGTGATGAGATTTTGTACTTTATAGTCGCGCATTAGTAACTTTACACACACTGCAAAAACAAATCATTTACAGATAATTCATTTTAAAATAAAATTCTTTTGTTTCCTAAAAGGCATGAAGTTATCAGGTTGCCTCTGTCCCTCCCTTCTCCCACTGCTGTTCCTGGCTGTCTGTAAACTCCATTTAATAGATACAGTTGCAGCGATTGTATGTGTAAACTCAGTGACATCGCAGGTAGGGTTTCACAGCACTGTTGTTACATGCTGCAGTACCACAATGGCCTATCACCTGAATTGTGTCAGTCCGCTGGTAACAGGCTGAGAGGTGGGGAGCCCAAAGTCTTCCTGTCGCCAATGGGATCTTTTCAATGGCAGCAGTGCGGCCAGTCACCTGCCAAGATGGGTAGTGCAGCATCCTCAGCCAATTAACCGATAAATGGCCACTTCTCAGCCGCACCAAGATCTTGCCGATGTCGGGACCTTCCCCACCACGTGGGCGAAATAAACCACGGTGACCTCCGAGTGGGTTCCTAGTGTGGGGCGGGAGGGGGTGGGTGTGTCTTCCTGAAGGCCCACTCCATCATCCAAAAAGGCCTCCTCATCACTCCCCCACCCCGCCCATCAATAATGGTTCACCTCTCCCATTACAATAAAAATAAACATTGCCTTCGAGGGCACTTCAACATGGAGGTACCCTCTTCCACACTCTTCAGTCTCAGCAGCATCTAACTTGATCAGTGGCACTCTCAAGGCTGTTGCCCATCTGATGGTGGCATGGCAACACAATGGTTAACACTGCTGCCTCACAGCGACAGTGACCCAGGTTCAAATCTGGCCTTGGGTGACTGTGTGGAGTTTGAAAATTCTCCCCGTGTCTGTGTGGGTTTCCTCCGGGTGCTCCAGTTTTCTCCCAGAGTTCAAAGATGTGCAGGTTAGGTGTATTGGCCATGCTATAATTGCCCCTTAGTCTCCCAAGATGTGTAGGTTAGGGGGATTAGCAGGGTAAATACATGGGATAGGTTCTGGGGTGGGATGCCCCGTTGGAGACTCGGTGCAGACTCAGTGAGCTGAATGGCTTCTTTCTGCACTGCAGGGACGCTATAATTCTATGATGATTGGAGCAGCAGCTCTGAGAGGCAGACAACCATCCTCAACCCGACAGCAACCCAGGGCCACTGTCGATAAAAATCCCGTAAGAGTTTTAACAACACCAGGTTAAAGTCCAACAGGTTTATTTGGTAGCAAATGCCATTAGCTTTCGGAGCACTGCTCCTTCGTCAGATGGAGTGGATATCTGCCCAAATCCCACCCAGGGTTTCCGCCATCCATCCATGTGGACTTAGGACCCACTGTCAGTCCCAGTGGAGGGTCCACTTTCCTTTTCGTAAAATTCAGCCCAAAATGCAACAAGTCACACGAGTGATGAGTGCAGTCAGTTCCCCGAGCCACTAGGGGGACACATTGCAAATAACCTCAAGGAAGGAAAGATTGGCACATTCTACCTTGGCAAATAATCGCCAAGGCTGGAGCCCTCACTTCCCTACAGTCACCTATAGATTTGTACATCTCTTACTTGTCCTCTCAGAGATAGAATATGTATAAATTTTTTAAGTCACCAAAACGAGAAGGAAAGCAATGCTCCAATTTTACTTTGCTGCTCCAACAATATTGTGTACGGATCCAAAGAGTAACAGACAATATTATACAAGCTCATCTGTTACTCTGCCTATTTGAGTGGCTTTTTCTATATTATTCAACGTATTTTTTTAAGCAACCGTCCCAAGGAAGCTGAAAATGTATTCCACTCGGCACCTTATCACTCAACTCATTCCTATGAAAGAATTCACTAACAGTTTCATATGTGTTTCTATGGATGGGCACCTAACGAAAGACGTTTCCTTGTAATGAAGAGTGAGTGCATTATCTCATTCACCAGGAATCTGATCTTATGTCTTTTCCTCACAACTCGATCCTGACGCTGTCAGAAGAATCGAATCATCTTTGTATTCGGCGTTCTCCCCTATTTTCCAAACATTTCGCGATTCGAAACGTTACAAGAGTAATACTGGCACCGCAAACGTTTATAACAACAACTAGACTCTATTTATTAAAGCTGAGGACTACTGTGAACTACCAGGCCGTGCAAGCTCTCTTGTGCACACGCGTACAAGCGCAAAGCCGTGCGAGGAATGGTACTATTTTCTCTGACTAATAACGGTACCAAAGCTTGCCAGAAGGCAACATTCGCCTCAGAATGTGAGAAAGAAAGAATTGGCATCCGTGTAGCACCTTTTCATGACTTCAAGACGTCGCAAAAACACTGTACAGTCAGTTAGGTACTTTTTGAAGCGTCATTATTATATTGCTCACCACCATCTTCTCATGGGCAACTAGGGTTGGGCAATAAATGCTGGCCTAGCCAGTGAGATAACTCCCCGATGCCAGTGTCTCTTCACAAAATTTAGATTTATTTACATAGTAAGCAACACTTGGACAGGTACTTCCTCATACAGAGTATAAACCCGGGATGCCATAGCCCTGACACTCCAAGTTATGTACAAATGCAGCACTCCCTCATTGGACAACCCATTACTGCCTTAATCTGGGAGCTCATATTCTGAGAGGCCCTCATCGTGGGCCTGTTAAAGTTAATGCAGTCAGCAACATCCACATCCCATTGATTAATAAAATTAAAATATACCCATGTATACCCACAAACATAATCTCTTTTTAACATGTTGGTTGAGACAGATATTGATCAGGACACTGGGGAAATTAATCTGCTTTTCTTTAATAATAGGATCTTTTATGTTCACCTGAGGGAGCCTTGGTGTAACAAAGACTGCACCTCAGACAGTGCAACACCCCCTCAACGCTGCATTGGTGTGTCAGGTTGGGTTTTTGTGCTCAGGTCTCTGGAAAGAGGTTTGAACTCTCAAGCTTCTGAGCCAGATGTGAGAATGCAACGGAATGACCCACAGCTGACAGCTCAAAACCAACGTTCCAAAGCAATCCAATCAGAGTACGGTTGATGCTGAGAGGATGTTTCCCCTAGTGGGAGAGTCTAGGACCAGTGGGAATAATTTCCGAGCAAGGGGGCCGCTCATTTATTTGATTTGATTTGATTTATTATTGTTACATGTATTGGTATACAGTGAAAAGTATTGTTTCTTGTGTGCTATACAGACAAAGCATACCGTTCATAGAGAAGGAAAAGAGAGGGTGCAGAATGTAGCGATACAGTCCTAGCTAGAGTGTAGAGAAAGATCAGTTCAGTGTGAGGTGGGTCCATTTAAAAGTCTGACAGCAGCAGGGAAGAAGCTGTTCTTGAGTCGGTTGGTACATGACCTTAGACTTTTGTATTTTTTTCCCGTTGGAAGAAGGTGGAAGAGAGAATGTCCGGGGTGTGTGGAGTCCTGAATTATGCTGGCTGCTTTGCCGAGGCAGTGGGAAGTGTAGACAGTGTCAATAGATGGGAGGTTAGTTTGTGTGATGGATTGGGCTACATCACAATCCTTTGTAGTTTCTTGCGGTCTTGGACAGAGTAGGAGCCATACCAAGCTGTGCTATAACCAGAAGGAATGCTTTCTATGGTGCATCTGTAAAAGTTGGTTGAGACAGAGATGAAGAGAAATTTCTTCTCTCAGAGGGTAGTGAAATCTGTGGAATTCTTTAATTCTTTACCATGGAGGACGATAGATATTCGATCGTTAAGCATGTTCAAGGCTGAGATAGACAGATTTTTAATTAGTAAGGGAATCAAGGGTTATGGGGATAAGGCTGGAAAGTGGAGCTGAGGATTATCAAATCAGATCAGCTGTGATCTCATTGAATGGTGGAGCAGACTCAATGGGCCAAATGGCTTACTTCTGCTCCTTTGTGTAATGGTCTTATGGTATTTGCACTCCTTGACATGATTTATGACATCCTTGACCGAGTATTGCTAATCGAACCTCCTCTATATTGGAGGGTAGGTTTGCACAGAGAACAAATGACAGCTGACCACAGAACTGGGCAATCCAGTCTCACTTCACTTAGCATTCTTAAACTGTTGTCATTTATAACAAACAAAGTTTACCATTGGTCAGCTGAGGGACAAACTCTGAAACACTGTACTATCCAATCTTCTCATTCTCCAGTAAAGTGGTCTTTAAAAGCAGTATCACTGAGGGGCCTCTGTCATTTTGTTCTAGTCTCAAGTGGAAGAAGACACTCCACGCACTTATTCTCAAAAATAGCTGAAGGACAAAAAAAATCGGTCCTTATATTGTCAACAATGAACATTCCTTCGCCAAAAACCAGGGGACAGTTAATAACCTTCGAGGTTTTCTCTCGCCTGGGTGAGGATGTGAAAAGATGAATAGGAAACTGGAGAAAGAGGAAAAAGTAGCCAACGCAAAAGCACTTTGACCCAAAAGCTCATCCGGAGCTAAGTTATTTTAATAATAACTAAAGACCTCTTCTTTTTGTTTATATTCATTCAATGGACATGGGCGTCGCTGACTGGCCAGCATTTATTGCCCAACCCTAATTGCCCTTAAGAAGACAATTCTTGAAACGCTGATACATCTGAGTGGCTTGCCAGGCCATTTGAGAGGGCAGTTGAAAGTAAACCACATTGCTGTGGCTCTAGAGTCACATGCTCCAGTTTCCTCCAAAAGACGTGCTGGTTAGGTAGATTGGCCATGCTAAATTCTCCTTCAGTGTACCCGAACAGGCGCCGGAGTGTAGCGACGTGGGGATTTTCACAGTAACTGCATTGCAGTGTTGTTAATGTAAGCCTACTTGTGACACTAATAAATAAACTAAACTTTAATTGCTTTCTTTGTAGGGCCATCTGGCAGAATTAAAATTTAACTGTCATGGGTGAGGGAGGTTTGTAGGTTGGCAGGTGCTTGTAAATGTCTGGATTCAGATCAAAAGAAGTAACATAAAATGACTGTCTTTTTTTCTCTTTTAATCACATCGAACACTTCAAACTGTGACACCTGGACCATGGAAGATTCCAACGTTTATGTGTGGAGCTAGACAAAGAAAGAGAATCTAGAACTGAGGGGCAGAGTTTAAAAATAAGGGGTCTCCTATTTAAGATTGAGATGAGGAGAAATTTCTTCAGAATTCTTCAGATTCCTTCAGAATCTTTGGCATTCCCTTCCACAGAGTGCAGTGGAGGCTGGGACAGTGTATATATTAAAGGCTGGATTTGACAGATTTGTCATGTTCAAGGGAATCGGGGGTCACGGGGAGGAGGCAGGTAAGTGGGGCAGAGTTTCAGAGCCGTTCTTGGGCTGTTCAGAAGTCCATTGACTTCAGTGGGACCAGAAAATCCCACCGGAGTATAATTCCACCCGGAGAATTACGAAATAGATTGCTAAATTAATAAATAAATGCTTGTAGCTTGAAGGAAAGGCTGCGTGAAACTAAATTAAGAGAAACTGCCCCAAGCAAGCCTACTGTCCATTGGAGATGCCATCACTGGCGACTTAGAATGGAATATAGGCAGCCCTCGAGTTATATCGAACGTGTCTACTGCATTTGTGCATTGACATTAGTTTCGACCTCCTGATGCCATATCAGTTGTGATCTCAAGATGCCACCTTATTGGTGGCATCTTTTCAGTTACTAGTGGTCTACCGCAAGGATCTGTTTTGGGCCACTGCTGTTTGTCATTTTTATAAATGACCTGGATGAGGGCGTAGAAGGATGGGTTAGTAAATTTGTGGATGACACTAAAGTCGGTGGAGTTGTGGACAGTGCGGAAGGATGTTGCCGGTTACAGAGGGACATAGATAAGCTGCAGAGCTGGGCTGAGAGGTGGCAAATGGAGTTCAATGCGGAAAAGTGTGAGGTGATTCACTTTGGAAGGAGTAACAGGATTACAGAGTAGTGGGCTAATGGTAAGATACTTGGTAGTGTGGATGAACAGAGAGATCTCGGTGTCCATGTGCATAGATCCCTGAAAGTTGGTACCCAGGTTGATAGGGTTGTTAAGTAGGCGTACGGTGTGTTAGCTTTTATTGGTAGAGGGATTGAGTTTCGGAGCCAGGAGGTCATGTTGCAGCTGTACAAAACTCTGGTGCGACCGCACTTGGAGTATTGCGTACAGTTCTGGTCACCGCATTATAGGAAGGATGTGGATGCATTGGAAAGGGTGCAGAGGAGATTTACTAGGATGTTGCCTGGTATGGTGGGAAGGTATTATGAGGAAAGGCTGAGGGACTTGAGGTTGTTTTCGTTAGAGAGAAGAAGGTTAAGAGGTGACTTAATAGAGGCATACAAGATGATCAGAGGATGAGATAGGGTGGATAGTGAGAGCCTTTTTCCTCGGATGGTGATAGCTAGCACGAGGGGACATAGCTTTAAACTGAGGGGTGAAAGATATAGGACAGATGTCAGAGGTAGGTTCTTCACTCAGAGAGTAGTAAGGGCGTGGAATGCCCTGCCTGCAGCAGTAGTGGACTCGCCAACATTAAGGGCATTTAAATGGTCATTGGATAAACATATGGATGATATTGGAATAGTGTAGGTTAGATGGCTATAGATTGGTTTCACTGGTCGGCGCAACATCGAGGGCCGAAGGGCCTGTACTGCGCTGTAATGTTCTATGGTGTCCATGCTGTACATGTGCATCAATGTTCAGTTGCTGTTTGACACATGTTTGCAGTCGGTACTTGGTGCCTTTGTTTTTCCAAACTCATTCTTAAAATTTAGAGTTTCTTTGGCCCAGGATAATGGCAGAAATGCATAAATCTGGTGCAAGACATGTTTCTTCTTAGAAATGTAGAACAATTACTATGGAACCAGAAATGGAAATAATTAAGAGGTCTGGAAAAAGTGAGACAAACATTGAAATTGGTAAAGCTTTGGATATCCCCCGAACAACCGTCGTGACTATCCTAAAAGACAAGCTAGGAATTCAGGAACAAGTTAAGAGTTCAGAACAATCAACTGTGATAATGAGGCAGTGTGTTGGACTTATTGCTCAGGTTGAGAAATTGTTTATAGTTTGGCTGGAGGACCAAAATCAACGCTGTTTGGTCTCCCAGAGGGTGGTAGTGGAAGGGTCTTTTTCCGGCTGGATGCCTGTGACTAGTGGTGTTCCGCAGGGCTCTGTATTGGGACCTCTGCTGTTTGTGATTTATATAAATGATCTGGAAGAAGGTGTAACTGGGGTGATCAGTAAGTTTGAGGATGACACGAAAATGGCTGGACTTGCAGATAGTGAGGAACATTGTCAGAGGCTACAGAAGGATATAGATAGGCTGGAAATTTGGGCAAAGAAATGGCAGATGGAGTTCAATCCAGATAAATGTGAAGTGATGCATTTTGGTAGAACTATTGTAGGGGGGAGCTATACGATAAATGGCAGAACCATAAAGAGTGTAGATACGCAGAGGGACCTGGGTGTGCAAGTGCCCAGATCCTTGAAGGTGACGTCACAGGTGGAGAAGGTAGTGAATAAGGCATATGGCATGCTTGCTTTTATAGGACGGGGCATAGAGTATAAAAGTTGGGGTCTGATGTTGCAGTTGTATAGAACATTGGTTCGGCCACATTTGGAATACTGCGCCCAGTTCTGGTCGCCACACTACCAGAAGGACGTGGAGGCTTTAGAGAGAGTGCAGAGGAGGTTTACCAGGATGTTGCCTGGTATGGAAGGGCTTAGTTATGAGGAGAGATTGGGTAAACTGGGGTTGTTCTCACCGGAAAGACGGAGGATGAGGGGTGACCTAATAGAGGTGTATAAAATTATGAAAGGCATAGATAGGGTGAACAGTGGGAAGCTTTTTCCCAGATCGGTGGTGACGTTCACGAGGGGTCATAGGTTCAAGGTGAAGGGGGGGGAGGTTTAACACGGATATCAGAAGGACGTATTTTACACAGAGGGTGGTGGGGGCCTGGAATGCGCTGCCGGGCAAGGTGGTGGAGGCGGACACACTGGGAACGTTTAAGACTTATCTAGATAGCCACATGAACGGAGTGGGAATGGAGGGATACAAAAGAATGGTCTAGTTTGGACCAGAGAGCGGCGCGGGCTTGGAGGACCGAAGGGCCTGTTCCTGTGCTGTATTGTTCTTCGTTCTTTCTTTGTTCTTTGCTGTATTCCTGTGGGTTCTCTCCGGCGAGAAATTTTCATTTTTGAACTTGAACAGTCGTGTTGGCCTCGCTAGTAGAACCGGAGGCCATTGAGTCCTGCCCTCCCCAGGGAGGCTCAAGTCAAAGGGCCTTGGGTAGTGCCAGCCTGGCAATGCCAGCCTGGCACCATGGCACTACCAGCCTGGTAGTGCCAGCTTGGCACCTTGGCACTACCAGCCTGGTATCTCAGTAATTCCCACTGGACACGTTAGCACTGTCCAGGGAGTGTGGAGGGCAGGGCCTATGGAGGGCAGGGCCTAGAGGGATGGGGTCTGGAGGGGTAGGACTTAAAGGGACAGTCCGATTGGGGAGGGAGGCGGGCCTGCTGCCACTCTGCAGGTGATCGGTATGGGGGAGGAGGGGGGCCTGCTGCCACTCTGCAAGTGATTGGTGGGGGATAGGGAGGGGGGGCCTGCTGTGCATCACAATAATTGGGGGGAGTGTGATCGGTCTGGGCGGCAGTGGTGGTGGCAATAGGGGCTGCATTTCCAGGTGATGTGGGGCTTGCTTTTGGCCACATGCCCCCGCAATTGTGTGTGGGGGGGAAGTTTGTTAATGCTGCCAGAAGCAGCAGCAGGGGCCTGACAGCTCCCTCTCAGTCTGTCAAACCTCTGTTGCTGCTATTGTGCATGTGCAGAATCAGAAGTCTGCACAGGTGCAGTAGCTCCCTCTGTGGTTCCTATTGTGCATGTACAGACGCAGAGGTCTGTGCATGCACAATAGCTCTCTCTGCAGGCTGGCTGGCAAATTAAGCCCAGCCTACTGTCTGTAGGTCTAGACCATTTTTCCATGCATTTTGTGCACAAGATTGGGCATGAAATCTCACCCAAAAAACTGATCTGCCACTGTCCCATTTTCACACTAGCTGGACACTTAGAATCATTCTCCTAAAATTCTGGCCACTGAGTCTTTTCATGCAAGTCGGGGGTGGTTCATGCATTTTAAAGCCAGGGTCAACTTGTATAATGTCAGGGTCTTGGATGAAATTGCCAGTGTTGATGAGGAGGTAGCTCATCCTTTTCCTGAGAGATTGGTTGAAATTATAACGGTGGGTGGGTATTGCGCTCAGCAAGTTTCAATGTTGATGAAACTGGGCTCCTTGGGAAAAAAATACCATCAAGAACTTACATTACCAAGGAGGAGAGATCCACGCCAGTTACAAAGTTGCTAAAGATAGATTCACCCTTCCTCTCAATGCCAATGCTGCAGGTGACTTTAAACTTAAACCTTTACCTGTGTGCCATTCAGAAAACCCCAAAGCTTTCAAGGGATATTCCAAGACCTTTCTCCCAGTGATATGGAAATGCAATCATAAAGCATTGGTCAATAGGGACATCCTTGATGATTGGTTTAACCAACATTTTGTGCTAGATGTCAGGGATTATTCCAGAAAGGATGGTGCATCTCTAGAAGTTGGTGAGAGTTGTAGTGGACATGTCAAATTTATTCTGAGAAAGTAGAGGCGTTGGTGGGCTTTCTTAACTATAGCATCTGCCTGGAGGGACCAGGACAGTGATCTGGACACCTAAAAACCTGAAGCTCTCGATCATTTCTACTTCGTCCCCATTGATGTGGACAGGGGCATGTTCTCCACTACGCTTCCTGAAACAATGACTATCTCCTTCATTTTGTTGACATTGAGGGAAAGATTATTGTTATTGCACCAGCTCACCAGGTTCTATATCTTTTTCCTTCATCCTGTTTCATCATTGTTTGAGATCCGACCCACTACAGTGGTGTCATCAGCAAACTTGAAAATCGAGTGGGAGGGGAATTTAGCCACACAGTCATAGGTGTATAAGGGATATAGTAAAGGGCTGAGGACACAGCTTGCGAAGCACCAGTGTTGAGGATGATCGTGGAGGAGGTGTTGTGCCTATCCTTACTGACTGCAGTCTGTGGGTTAGGAAATCTAGGATCCAGTTGCAGAGGGAGGAGCTGAGACCCAGGTCATGAAGTTTGGAAATGAGTCTCATCGCAATAATGGTGTTAACGGCTGAGCTGTAATCTATGAATAAAAGTCTGACATGGGTGTCTTTGTTATCTAGGTATTCCAGGTTTGAATGTAGGGCCAGGGTGATGATGTCTGCCATGGACCTGTTGCAGTGATAGACCAACTGCAGTGGATCCAGGCAGTCTGGTGGGCAAGAATTGATTTGTGCCATGACTAACCTTTTGAAGCACTTCAATAATAATGGATGTCAGAGCCACCAGACGATAGTTATTAAGGCATGCTGCCTGGCTTTTGTTTGGTACTGGGATTATGGTTATCGTCTTGAAGCAGGCAGGGACCTCAGGTTGGTGTAAAGAGAGGTTGAAGATGTCTGCTGACCACGCAGGACCTGAGTGCTCATCCGGGTACCCCATCTGGACCAGTCGCTTTCCATGAGTTGACTTTTGAGAAGGCTACTCTGACTGACGTCCTTGTCACTTCCTCAAAGAATTCAATCAAATTTGTAAAGCATGGCCTTCCTTAAACAAAGCCATGCGGACCATCCCTGACTGGTCCATGTCTTTCTAGGTGACGGTTTGATTATCTGATCTCAGAATTGATTCTAACAATTTGCCCGAAGTAAGACCAACTGGCGTATAATTGTTTGGCAATTCCTTTGTACCCTTTTTAAACAACAGAACCACACTTGCATTCCTCCAGTCCTCCGGTATCTCACCTGTGTCTCGCGAAGATTGGAAAATAATCCTCAGGGCATCTGTTATTTCCCCCCTGACCTCCTTCAATGTCTAAGGAAACAATCCATCCAGCCCTGGCAACTTTTCCACTTTCCAACATTCCAACTCCTCTGACACTTCCCCTCTCATTATGATTATTTTATCCAATGTTTCACGCTGCTCCTCTTGGATTACTATATCCGCATCATCCCTTTCCTTTGTGAATACGGACACAAAAAATCCATTTAAAACTCTTCCCACATCGACTTACAACGCGGTTTTCAGGAACCGTGTAGTAAATCCGGGGACTGCCTGTAGATTTTAAGTTACTTTAACAAATACTTGTGACTATCTTTAATCATGATCGACGTAACTCATCAAGAATCTCGCAGAGATGCAAAAGCCACCTCAAGTCACTGTGTCGTGTGAAGCTAATCCTCATTGAGAAAACAAGGGGAAGGATAAACACCTATAGAAGTGGATCTACCCCCCCCCCCCCTCCCCACCCCCGCTCCACCTCACTCCCACCCTCTCCTCCGCACCCCAGCAGGGCTGAAAAGAACAAAAGAAAAGACAAGATAAATGAGGAAGTACTGATCACCTTACACAATACATTCATGTGCATATACAATTGCAATTTTAGGCAACTCTTTAAAAATTGCACAATGTTTCTGCATATGGTTGATGCTGTGCCAAATATACGATTGGAGAAATGCTGGGCAATGACAATCTTCAACAAGAGGAATCTAACCATCTCCCCTTGCCATCATTGACATTTCCATCACTGAATCCCTCACTATCAACAATCTAGGGGTTACCATTAGCCAGGAATTCATCTGCACCAGCCATATAAATACCATGCCTTCAGG
This sequence comes from Mustelus asterias, assembly GCF_964213995.1. Lineage (NCBI taxonomy): Eukaryota > Metazoa > Chordata > Chondrichthyes > Carcharhiniformes > Triakidae > Mustelus > Mustelus asterias. The sequence continues at coordinate 15,596,951 of NC_135825.1, read as the reverse complement.
TTAGAGGCTGGGATTTCTGCGGAGAGGAACTCATTTCCTCACTCCTCAAAGCCATTCCACCGTCTACAAGGCTCAAGTCAGGAGTGTGATGGAATCCACTCCATTTTCCTGAATGAGTGCAGCTCATGAAGTTTGGCACCATTCAAAACAAAGCATCCACTTGATTGGCACTCTATCCACTACCATTAACATTCACTCCCTCCACCACCAATGCACAGTTGTAGCAGTGTGTACCATCCACAAGACAGGCTACAACAACTCACCAAGTCGCCTTCAACAGCACCTTCCAACCTGCAGCCTCTACCATCTAGAAGGACAAGGGCAGCAGATACATGGGAACACCACCACCTGCAAGTTCCCCTCCAAGCCACTCACCATCCTGACTTGGAAATATATCACCGTTCCTTCACTGGGACAAAATCCTGGAACTCCCTCCCTAACAGCATTGTGGGTGTGCCTACAAGTGGACTGCAACGGTCCAAGAAGACAGCTCACCACCACTTTCTCAAGAGCAATTAGGGATGGTCAATAAACGCGAGCCTAGCCAGCAAGACCCACATCCCATAAACGATTAATAAAAAGCAAATACTTTCATTTCTGATGCCCAGAAATGCCATGCTATCACAATGACAAATGAGAGGGCAAGTTAAAGAGAGTAAAACTTGCATTTATGTTGCACCTGTCACCACCTCAGGATAACTGAAAACACTTTACAGCCGAGTAAATACTCATAACATGTTGTCATCATTGCAATGTTGGAAACACACCAGCTAATTTGCACAGAGCAAGGTCTGATAGTGATCAGATAATTTGTTTTTGTAATGTTGATTGAGGGATAAATATTTGCTAGGGGCCTTTAACTGTGACGCCATCAAATCTTTTATATTCACCTGTGAAAATAGGCAAGTGCTTCACTTTAATATCTCATCTGCAAGTCAACGCCACTGACAGACTGTCAGGCTAGAGTTTTGTCCTAAAGTCCATGGAATGAGAATCAAACATCCAACCTTTAGACTCCAAGGTAAAAGTGCTACCACTGAACTACTGTGAACTTTAGTTATGGAGTTGGAGGGAAGCTTGGAAAGGAAAAGGGAGGTTAGAGGTGAGCAGCAAGAGTCAGGATTACTTTTCACTGTAAAACAAGATTTTTCTTTGCTATGTCCATGGATTGTAAATTAAATCAAAAAGTTGCATGTTTTGTGTTTTTATTCCAACACTGCTTTTTGTGTTTTTAATTGAGTTAATTATGAATGAGGTGTTGTAAACAGTTTATCCGCTTGTATATTTTACCAGGGCACAAAGGCCACTAATCAATCAGATGAACTGATAGTTTTATCTTATTGGGATAAACATATTTACAAGGCATTACTGATAGGCAAGAGTGCAAGAAACTACAAAGGGTTGTGAACATAGCCCAGTCCATCACGAAAACCAGCCTCCCACCCATTGACTCCATCTATACTTCCTTCTGCTTCAGAAAAGCAGCCAGCATAATTGAGGACCCCACACACCCCAGACATACTCTTTTCCACCTTCCTCCATTGGGAAAAAGATACAAAAGTCTGAGATCACGTACCAGCCGACTCAAGAACAGTTTCTTCCCTGCTGCCATCAGACTTTTGAATGGTCCTACCATATATTAAGCTAATCTTTCTCTACACCCTTACAGTGACTATATTCTGCACTCTCTCCTTTCCTTCTCCTCTATGTACTCTATATGAACAGCACGCTTTGACTGTATAGCATGCAAGAAACAATACTTTTCATTGTATCTCAATACATGTGACAATAGTAAATCTAATCAAATCAAATGATAGAAAGGTATCAGACTGACACTGTTGCAGGATTTGTATTGGGAGCAACAGAGGTCACAAGTAGAAGCCTGCAGTAAGACACTGTTACCTTGATAGGTGGTTTCCACTGTTTTCCGAGTTATATGATAATGCAATTGAACAAAAATATACAAGACCTGTGCCCCCCCATAAATAGTAAATAGTAAATGAAATGTAAATCAGACTAGGGCTGCTATCCTTAATTGGTCATTGTTTGTACTCTCATATTTATAATCGAATAGAATAGAATGGGCGGCATGGTAGCACATTGGTTAGCACTGCTGCCTCACAGCTCCTCGGAGCTGGGTTCGATTCCTGGCTTGGGTCACTGTCTGTGCGGAGTTTGCACATTCTCCCCGTGTCTGCGTGGGTTTCCTCCGGGTGCTCCGGTTTCCTCCCACAGTCCAAAGATGTGTGGGATAGGTTGATTGGCCATGCTAAATTGCCCCTTAGTGTCCCAGGAGGCATAGGTTAGAGGGATTAGAGAGGTAAATATGTGGGTTTACAGGAATAGGGCCTGAGTGGGATTGTTGTTGGTGCAGACTCAATGGGCTGAATGGCCTCCTTCCGCATTGTAGGGTTTCTGTGATTCTGTTATAATGTAACTATATCACTATCTGTATGAACTGGGATAATGAAAATGTTGGTAGTGTTACTGGACTAGGAATCCAAAAATGTTCTGGAAACACAGGTTCAAATCCTACAGGGTAGCTGATGGAATTTAAATTCACTTGATAAAATCTGGAATTAGAAGCTATCATGTTGACTATGAAATTATTCTTGATTCTTGTAAGAAGGTCTTTAGGGAAGGAAACCTACCATCCTTACCTTTTTGTTAATGCATTAATGGGACACAGGCGTCATTGGCTGGCCAGCATTAATTGCCTTTGTTCAGAGGGCAGTTGAGAGTTAACCACATTGCTGTGGCTCTGGAGTCACGTCGGCCAGACCAGGTAAGGACAGCAGATTTCCTTCCCTAAAGGACATTAGTGAACCTTTCTTTTAGATCAACCCTGAAATTCAACTACTTTCTAAACGTGTGGCTAATCATGCTAATCTGCTATATATTTTGTAAAAAAGATAGGGCTTAGACTACCATCTGCCTACTGAACGATAGCACACTTGCCTCTAAATCACGGGTTCAAAGCCCACTCCAAAAACTTGACAAGTTCCAGGCTGACACTGATGTGAAGTACCTGAGGGAGCACTGCACTGTTGGAGGTGCCTTCTTCTGAATCAACAGTCACACTGATTTCTCCCTCTCGTGTGACACTTTTTGAGGCAGTGCAGCAATCTCCCCATTGTCCTGGTCAACATTTGTCCCTCGATCACAATAACTAAAACTGACTATCCAGTCATTATCACATTGCTGATTGCAGGAACTTGCTATGTGCATATTGGCTTCAGGGTTCCCTACATTTCAATAGTGACAACACTTAGCAATGTCTCAGAAAAGCACCTTGGGGCATCCTCAGATCAGGAAAGATGCAATATAAACGCAAGTTCTTTCATTCACTGGGATGTTTTGCTTGTTCTCTCTTGATTTTCACATTTACTCATTATTTATTTTCCAGCAAATGCTAAATAACTCATGGATAAAAACATTCATCCGCCCTTGTGCAAATGTGACTGAGATTGATCATGAGTTAAATACTTGAAATTGAACAAGAACTTTCTGAGATTATGTATATATGTGCATGTGTGTTTCTTATTTCTCTTAATTAATCTCCATGATTGGGTAGATGTTGATAAGATTTTAAAGGGACCTGAAATATCACTAAGGAAAGCAGTGTGCAATGAGGGAAAACCAAGGTATCTTCTACTTTTTCTTCTTAGGCGGTCCCTCAGGATTGAGGGTGACTTGTTTCCACTCTGGATCACTGGGTTCTGAGATGGCAAATAAGTCCAACACGTGACCTACAGGGTTTACCACAGGCGGGGCAGGGGCTGCTCGAAGGCTGGGGCTGATGAGGTTTCTGGAGGCTCATGCGCCCACGCCAACAACTCGAATTTGTCTCTGCAGTCTCCCAACACAGTCCCTTGATATGTTCAGCGCTTCCCCGAATAAACCTTCTCCATTTTCGTTAGTCATGAGTGAGGGACCGTCCTCCCGGCGGACTTATGCCACAACAGGTTCAGAATAGGACAGTTGTTTTGTGAGCCTGGTATCAGGATTATAAATGACATGGCCCATCTAACAGTTTAAAGTTTATTTATTAGTGTCACAAGTAGGCTTCCATTAACACTGCAATGAAGTTACTGTCAAAATCCCTCAGTCGCCACACTCCGGCGCCTGTTCGGGTACACTGAGGGAGAATTTAGCACGGCCAATGCATCTAACCAGCACGTCTTTCAGACTGTGGGAGGAAACTGGAGCACCCGGGAGAATCCCACGCAGAGACGGGGAGAACGTGCAGACGCCGCACAGTCTCCCAAGCTGGGAATTGAACCCGGGTCCCTGGCGCTGTGAGGCAACAGTGCTAACCACTGTGCCACCGTGCCGCCCTAACAGAGCTGATTTTGAGTGATTCACCAGGTCATTGTTGACTACTTCTCTGAAGTATATGAGAAAATTGGCCTTGCATTAAACACCTAGATATAATACACAATAAAGAACATTAGTTTGGAGCTGAAAGATTGAACTGTGCCAACAGTTAGCTGTAGTGGAACAGCTGCAAGGGCCAGATGTTTAAGGAATCTTTGGTACCAAGGGTGGCAAAAAGGTTTAAATAAAAGTAACTTAACAAAGTTTAATAATCTGAAAGTATCTCAATGTTGAGCATGACCTGAAATAATTGGATTATTTAGGAGCATGTATTGAAGTACTGGCATTTAAGAATTTTATGAGTGTTGAAATTAATAAGTGCATGGACACAGAGTTAAAATAACACAGCATTCATAGTTCTCTTAAATGTCATTTTCACAGTTTATGAAGACTTTTGCAAGCTCCAGTGTCCCTGTGAGACAAAAGAAATGGTTTCATGCCACGACCCCCTGCAGTTTTTATATTTTTACCAGCAAAAGGAAGGATTGCTGTAAAGATTCACATTTATAATTTGCACCATCAGGCAGGGATTGCAAAATCGGCTATTCTAGATTTGAAAGGAAGCTGTGTGGAAATTTCTGCTGGATTGAAGCCCAGATATTACGGAGTTTCCTATACATTAGTATATGTCAGTATGGCTGGCAGTACAGGTGGCAGCATTCACTGAGACCCGTACATGATACCAGTGCGTCAAAGAAACATTGGGTGAAAAACCATCAAGAAGGCAACCTTAATCCATGAAAAACACAAAATCCTCCACTCCCATTTTGTGGGGAAGCGATGGCTTGTGGTATTGTCGCTAGACTATTAATCCAGAAACTTAGCTAATGTCCTGGGGACTTGGGTTCGAATCCTGCCACTTGATGGTGGAATTTGAATTGAATAAAAAATATCTGGAATTAAGAATCTACTGATGACCATGAAACCATTGTCAATTGTCAGGAAAACCCATCTGGTTCACTAATGTCCTTGAGGGAAGGAAATCTGTCATCCTTACCTGGTCTAGCCTACATGTGACTCCTGAGCCACAGCAATGTGGTTGACTCTCAACTGTCCTCTGAACAAGGGCAACTAGGGATGGGCAATAAATGCTGACCAGCCAGCGATGTCCAAGTCCACAAATGAATTTTTTAAAAATGCTTTCTATCTCTTTGTGCCTTTGGAGCAGAACTAAATTGGTTAGGGACAAGGTGGACTCTGAAATTGTCCTCCCATTTTAGCCGACCAATGAGTTGTAGCTGGAACTTACCATGCTGGTGAGTAGTGTTGGCATGACATCAGACCGCTTTGAGCACATTATGGAAATGTAGTGGAGCCATTTGAAGATTTGTATTCTTGGCTGTCAGATTTGATGTGGTGCTTTGTAAAATTTTTTCATTGTCTCATTTTGCCTTTTAATTCCTCTGCTTGTCTCTATTTGTATGTTCTCCACTTTCACTCAAGTTCCTTCCTCTTTTGTTTGAGGTTATGTGCCTACATTTATCATGCAACAACACTTTCATTCTCAGGGTGGGGACATAAACTTTTTCAATTCCTTCTGAATTCACTTTTCTGCATTTCCTTTGAAATTCGCTTCATTTTTTTTTCTAAATTTGAAGTTTACTTCCGCAACAGCCCATCCAGAAATAAAACCTTGCAAACTGACACTGATGGACAGAGTCGTTGTATGAACATCGCTGAAATAGACACAAATCGGAGCCAAGGAACAGTCAGTTACCATTCTCCATTATGTCCCTGTGCTCATCAAGGTGAGAGGCAACGGGTCCTGGGGAATGCAAACTGTTTCCATCTTTCACCAAGTGGCGGCAACGCAAGTGCTCAGGTCAGCTACCATTTGTGAAGTGCAGCCAAAGCAGTTTCAACCCCTACACGCTCCAGTAACACGCTTCCAGCCAATCTCAAAAGGAGTACCCCATATTGAGAGAGTGTGACATTTCCATTTTCCACACTCTTTATTCCTGCAGCCTCTCTGAGAGAGAGATTTCCAAATGAGCATTTATGACAATCAGTGCCAATTTTTGGATTTTTGTTTGTTTTGTGGACTCATGTCCACGGGGATGTGGATTAAGATTATCACAGCAAGTGTCTAATGCCTTGTTTTATTTGCAGATTATTATTTTTAAAAAGGATATATATTTTATTTTCCCTTAGATCTTTTATCTTGTCTTTTATCTCAACAAATAGGTTTCAACTGTCAATATGCACATCTATTTTAAATGTGTACTTGTATTCTTCCATCACCGCTAGTATCTGTTATATGGGACATTTTGCTACGATATAGGTGCTATATAACACATTGTTGTTCTAATATATGTATGTAAAAGCACCTGTATATACTTATAATGCTGATCAAGCATACCATAGACGTAATCAGTCCAATCTCTTACATTGGGAAAAATATTAACCCAATATTTATCTAACCCACCAGGCAAGAATGGGCTGGGTTCAGGCCACCATTTTATACTCCACCCAATTCTGTGCCTTATTCATAAGGGCAGATAATGTTAAGATAAAGCCTGGAACATTCAAATCTAATTTCTGGGGGGCTGAAAATGAGGCTGAGTCCCAGTTTTTCAAGTATTCCGCATTTTCTCACTTTTGCTTTTTTTATTGGTCTGTTGACTCATTCGCAATGGGAATTCAGGTGGGTAACTTACTCCAAGTCCTTCAGCAATGTAGGGCGGCACGGTGGCACAATGGTTAGTACTGCTGCCTCACAGCACCAGGGACCCAGATTCAATTCCGGCTTTTGGGTGATTGTCTGTGTGGAGTTTACACATTCTCCCCGTGTATGCGTGGGTTTCCTTCAGATGCTCCGGTTTCCTCCCACTGTCCAATGATGTGCAGGTTAGATTGATTAGCCATGCTAAATTGACCATTAGTGTCAGGAGGGTTAGCAGGGTAAATACATAGGGGTTACACGGATAGGGTCTGGGTGGGACTGTTTTCGATGCAGACTGCTTGGGCCAAAAGGCCTCCTTCTGCACTGTAGGGATTCTAGGATTCTATGAATGCTGTTCTGTAACAAGTAATTGGAAATAATGCAACATCTCCCTGGGTTAACTCTCCCTCTGAAATTCCCTTACTCCTGGAGAGAATACTGTGGGATTGAACTGTGAGCAGCATATCCCCACATTGGTACTGTTGAGATTCATGGATTGTGAGAATGAATTCACAATCCATGTCATTCTCACATCCTCCAGCACTTAGTTTTCTAATCCTCAACTTCTAAAAACAATCATTTCAAAATCAAAGCCTCGGTTGAATTTTTTGGACATAACTAAACTTTGTTCCCTGTTGACTGTCTACAAGTTACACTATCACAGTTGTGCCATAGTTACACCACTTGACTCTACCAACTACAGTTATACAGGGTTTTGGTGAGGCCACATCTGGAGTACTCTGTACAGTTTTGGTCTCTACATTTAAGAAAGGATATACTTGCATTGGGGGTGGTACAGCAAAGGTTCGCAATTGGTATCTGGGTTGAAGGGGGTTGTCCAACGATGACAGGTTCAGTAAATTGGTCGTATATTCGCTGGAGTTTAGAAGATGCAAGGCTATCTTACTGAAACCTACAAAATTCTGAAGGGGCTAAGTAAGAGCTTGTGAGTCCAGAGTTCAGGGGCACAGTCTCAGGATAAGGGCCAATCATCTAGGACTGAGATAAGAAGGCATTACTTCACTCAAAGGATTGTGAATCTATGGAATTTTCGACCCCCAGGGTTGTGGATGCTCCATCGTTAAATACCTTTAAGGCTCAGTAAGAAGTCTCACAACACCAGGTTAAAGTCCAACAGGTTTATTTGGAATCACGAGCTTTTGGAGCGCTGCTTCTTCATCAGGTGAGTGATGGGTTGAGGGGGGACTCACCTGATGAAGGGGCAGCGCTCCAAAAGCTCGTGATTCCAAATAAACCTGTTGGACTTTAATCTGGTGTTGTGAGACTTCTTACTGAACCCACCCCAGTCCAACACCGGCATCTCCACCTCATGACCTTTAAGGTTGGGATAGACGAATGTTTGGTCCCTCTGGGAATTAAGGGATATGGGAAGTGGGCGGGAAAATAGAGTTGAAACCCAAAAGCAGCCATGATCAGATTGAAGGTGGAGCAGATTCGACGGATCTAATCCTGCTCTTAATACTTGCGTTCCTGTGTTCTCTGAACCACTTGTTATCATATCCTTCCACAAATTGCTTCAAGCTATTTTCAGATAAAGGGTTAAAGCAAGGGAGCTTTACTGAAGTAAAGTTGCATCTTTTTTCTGGACATTTGTGTGCTTTCAATCCAGATGAAAGAGGAAAGCCTGTCCTGACACAAGACAAAAAAAAATGCCCAATGCACAGGCACAAAATACTCTGAAATATTGATAATCTTGTCCCAAAAGCGCACTGCCAGAAATATTCCTGGTGGTACAGTGTGCTGGTGACAGTATCTAAACACCAGCACACTGCAACTCACAAAGCTGATATGGTGCTTTGAATCAATGAAGCATTTCTTTAGTTCTACAGTGACACTGGGGCTAACAAGTGACTTACTGCCACTTTTGTTCGTGACGAGTCATGATTACACATGCATGAAAGAATGCCTGCATTCATCCTTCACCGATGGTGTATGTTATATGATTATATAGGCTATCAAACTATGTTCCATCGCATTCTCATGTGTGTAATGCACACGAAAACTAGATAATTCCATAAATCTCCAGAGGTGAAAACTGGAAGACGATTAATAGCCACATTCAAATGCAACCTCACAGTAAACAAAACTTAATACCTGGATAATCCATTTTCAGAAACCCTTTTTAAAGCACCTTGCAAACAATTATTTCACAAAGTGTTTTTTGTAAGTGCTTGGTATTTTGACTTTTCAAAGGCCACATGGAAATATTATCAGAAATCAATGGGCTAGAATGTAATACATGGACCTGATTTTTAAAGAAACAGTGTTACTCTGATGCAAGATCACCGAGTTGATATATTAACCCTAGACATCTCTTTCCACAGATGCTAACTAAGCTGCTTAGTGTTCTCATTATTTTCTGCTTTTGTTTTATTCTATAACTTATTGTCCAGCAAGTGCCTTAATTTCCCCCCTTTCCATTGGTCTGCTTTTCTTCTTTCAGTCTATATTAAATAAGAGATTTAAAAATGTTTGTTGGCCATCAGCTATACTGCCATTTAGCGTCTCCAGTCGGAGTTAGTGTAGATGGAGGGGACAACAAAGAAACTGGCACTGACCAATGCCTGAAAGAATTGTTACTCTCTGATCACTGCTAATGCCACTTGTAAAGATGGTGTAAAGGTTTAGACTGTGCCCCTCTCCTAAAAGTGGGTGAGTGAGCCAATGCAAGCAGGGCTCCTGCGTTTGAAAATTGGTAATATTTGAGAAAAACATCTGCAAAATATCAATGCAAGCATTGAGAAGTTTAAAGTTTATTTATTAGTGTCACAAGTAGGCTTACATTAACACTGCAATGAAGTTACTGTGAAAATCCCCTCGTCGCCACACTCCAGCACCTGTTCGGGTACACTGAGGGAGAATTTAGCATGGCCAATGCACCTAACCAGCGGATCTTGTGGGATTGTGGGAGGAAACCGGAGCACCCGGAGGAAACCCACACAGACACGGGGAGAACATGCAAACTCCACACAGACAGTGACCCAAGCCGGGAATCGAACCCGGATCTGTGGCACTGAGTGGCAGCAGTGCTAACCGTTGTGCCACCGTGCCGCCCCAGGAAGAGAGAACTTCTCCACAAGTCTTCTTATCTTGGAGCCAATACCATCCAATGATTGGAGGCACAACGATAAAAAAGGTGGAATGGATCCAGTTTTCCTACTTTTTCCTGCTATTTTCAACCAGGTCAGGAAGGGCTTGAATTTGCCTCAATTCTGAGGGATAGATTGTGACATCAGGAAACCAAGGGGGTTGTGCTGTGCTATACATTTATCAGAAGTTTAGATTTACATGAGTGGTTGTTAACTCCCTTAAAACAAAAAAAACAGTTCAGGTGTCTTACTTCCACCTCACTCGTAATGGTGACTTGGTACCAATGATGCTAAAATGTCCAGCTCCCTACGTGGAAACCTGAGCTCGAATTCCCAGTTTCAACTCGCATTTGTACTCCAACTCTCCTCACCCATAGGGTGGGTTTTGCAAGTCTGTGGTGGGTTACCTGTGGAAGAGTGAACCCCCCCCCCCCCACCTTCCACCACCTCCACGGTAACGCAAATGAAAGGTTGGCAATGAGTAGTGCTTCAGGTGCCCCAGCGGATGTCTTCGAAACTTGATGACTCATCCACCCAAGTGAGGAGGATTATGTAGGTCATGGGAGGAGAACTTGTGAAAGAGAAAGGAGGAGGAAATGGCAGAAGAGAAGAAAGGGTTGAAAAATTGTTATAGATCAATTATAGTTTGAATGCATTTATCAAAAGTAAAATAAAGTAAGACGTTTTCGGATAAAATGGTTTCCCTGAAGAATTCAGTGTTGAAAGAGTGCAGGAAGCACTAATGAACTCTGTTCTGGCTGCACTGAAGAAGAGATTGTGTAACTTTGATTCTATCAGTTTTGAAATACAGTTTGTGTTGACTGACAAAAAAGGAATACTGCCGCTTTAAGCAGAATTGACTGAATAGACACTTTCCTCTTGAGTGCATTGATGCTGTAACCTGCAGGCTGGTTCAGAACAGCGGCAGGAAGAGTACTTGCCAGCTGCCGCATCTAGCTTCCTCTCTTATTTCAACTTGCCAACTGTTATAGATGTCTTCCTGGCCTTCATTTCAGCAAAGGATTGACACGTCAAGCAAAGCTGTGTACCAGCTGAAAGGAACTGGTTACCTCATAGCTTGTACAGAAGCGGAGAGAAACTTACAAAACTGGTTTCGTAAAACTGGCACTTTACAAAGCGCACATTATTGAAAAAAAAAAGTCTAAATCATTTTGCTTAGGGAAGGAATAACTCCACGAATTACCGAGCATTGGTTTGGCCGAAACCAAAAATAACCTACCGATAAGAATTGTGCAATGTTTAAGTCCTTACCTTTAATCTGGACATCCACAATTTAGCAATGGATCTTCTGGTAACAAGGCTGCGGATATTGGCCATCATATATGTCGCAAACGCTTGCATATGCCACTTAACTGATAAAGATTTGGGGCTTCTCAACTATTAACCATAAAATTTCCAGATAGTGATATGTAACTTAAAATAATGGTTTGGACCACTTGAAATGGACTCCTTCTGCACTGTCGGGATTCTATGACTCTAAACAGTTTAGTGAAGATAAATTGTCAGAAGGTGACTTACCTACTAAAACTACCATTTGCTTCTTTTAACAAAACTCCCAAACCATTGTGTTTTAAAAGCTATTTTACTTTGTTTTCTCCCCATGCTCTTTGCATGGGTGGCAAGCTGATAGTCATTGCCACTGTTGTATTGCAGTCAGCCAGAGGAGATGCTGAAGTACATCTACCTGTCTGTTCACCCACGTTTTTTTTAAATTTCTTTCATGGGATGTGGCGTCACTGGGAAAGCCAGCATTTGTTCCCCATCCCTAATTGTCCTTGTACTGAGTGGCGTGCTAAGCCAGTTCAGCCAGCAGTTGGCAGATGGCAGAATTCCTTCTCTCAAGGGCATAAGTGAACCAATCAATAATAGTTTCATGGTTACCATTACTGAGGACAGCTTTCAATTCCAGATTTATTAAATTCCACCAGTTGCCAAAGTGGGATTTGAACCCATGTCTGCAGAACATTAGAGTGAGACTCTGGCTTACTAGTCCAGTGACATTGCCACTGCACCAGTGTCTCCCCATATATGTAGGACCATAGACGCTTACCGCACAGAAAGAGACGATTCAGGCCATTGTCACCATGATAGCTCTTTCCAATAGCATTCTCAAACTCTTTCCAATGTCCAACACTTTCTTCATAATCCATAATCTTCCTACACTTTAAACTTGTCATTTTTCCTTTAAAAGCTGCAATGGTCTCTGCCTCAACAATTCCCTAAGGCAAAGCACTGCCTGCTCCCAACAACTCTATAAAAATCAATTTCTCCTAATTCTTTAGTGATTTTTTGTGGCAATTTTAAATTGGTGATACTTCTCATCACTGACTCCCCAGCCACAAATTAAATTTTTCACCCTTCTGTCAAATCGTTTCAGCTTAGCAGTGTGGCTGACAATTCATGTGAATGATAACTCAGTACCTGGAGTAAACCCAAGCATGAATCAAGTTCTCCTAGGCTACAGCACATCAAACTAAGACCTTCCATCATTAGCCTGCTGAATCTATTCATAGCTTACGAGAGGCCATGCGCAAAAATTGATTGCTTTCACAACAATACAAAGGCTATCCTTTTGCCCAGTCTCCTCCCTTCCCAAAAAGCATTTTGTAGAAAATAGAAAAATGGTTATCGTCCTTCACTTAGTTAAAAATTCAGTCCATTGTGAAGTTTATTAGTATTGCTTCTTAGAAAGATAAATTGCACCTTCTCAGAGAAAGTTGCTACTCGAGAAAATATTGAGGAAAAGTATTGAAAATCATGCACAATTACATACCAGCCGAGAAATTTCTATTGATAAGATATAGTGTCACTCCCTGAATTGCTCACAATGCAGAAATTTTGCACTATATTTTAATCATGTTATTGTCTCAAAAAAATAATGGAGAGAAGAATATCAAGAGAATGCTTTAATCTTTTGTCCACTAGTTTTGTCAGAAGTGATTTTTACACTTCTGAGAACTGTCACATAAACAAAGAATCATAGACTCATAGAGTGGTTACAACACAGAAGAAGGCCATTCAGCCCATCATGTCTATGCTGCAAGAGCAATTCACTAAGTGCCACTCCCCTTCCTTTTCCCTACAAATCGGTGCTCTTCGATTCAATTCTCTTCTGAAAGCCATGAGTGAATCTGTCTTTGCAATACTCTGAGACGGCAGATTCCAAATAGGTATTACGAAGAAATGATTAAGGCAGGGTAAAGACATAACAATTTATTGATTCCATATAGTCCATATATGGTGGAGTATATATACTCCATATATATTTGGCGGCAGCACGGTGGTTAGCACTGCTGCCTCACGGCACCAGGGACCCAGGTTCGATTCCCGGCTTGGGTCACTGTGTGGAGTTTGCACATTCTCCCCGTGTCTGCGTGGGTTTCCTCTGCCTGCTCCGGTTTCCTCCCACAGTCCAAAGATGTGCAGGTTAGGTGTGTTGGCCGTGCTAAACTCTCCCTCAGTGCACCCAAACAGGTGCCGGAGTTTGGCGTCTAGGGGATTTTCACAGTAACTTCATTGCAGTGTGAATATAAGCCGACTTGTGATTAACAAATAAACTTTACTTTTTGCTCATTCGAAGATTTAGCTAATAGAATTAAATTAATGAAAACTAGGGAATTTTTTTTAATTGCTTGTATCCTCTCATTGGATTTTTCTTGTCACAGAGTTTCCTCCAACAACAACTGCAGAATAGTAATATTATCAGTTCTTCTTAACAAATATCTTTCCAGGGAGAAATGGCCCCTGTGTTGATTTAAAAGATTCCACGGCATTATTTCATGGAACAACAAGGAAGGTCTCCCTGTTGACCTGGCCAATATTTATTCCTCCATCAATATCACGAAAATAAATTATCTGGTCCTTATCACATTACCGTTTACCAGAGCTTGCTGTGCTCAAACTGGCTGCCTAAACTAAGACTAAACTAAACAGTGATGAGACTGTTTCATTGTAAAGCACTTTGGAATTGTGGAAGACAGCATATAAATACAAATCATTTTTTATTGCATTTTATTAGTGATGTGTCATCAGAAAGAGTGACTTCTAGCGGCTTAATTATTCCCAATTACATTACGTTAATGTGAAGGTAGCATGGAGAGGGAGTCGCTCTCAATCCCCCTTTACTGTAAGGACCTTCTTTTAAATAATGGGCAGGATTTTCCAGCCGCGCACACCACAAGACTGGAAATTCATGCCTGAGGTCAACGGACCTTTAAGTGGTCCGCTGAATTTTCTGCCCCACCTGCAACGATTCCCGTGGCGGACGGGACGGGGCAATCCGGCTGAACATCTTTGAATGGTCATGTGTACAAGCTATTTTACTGTTTTTTCTTCTTCACTTTTCCCTTAGTCGAGTTGCCACTGAGATCATCAAAAATTAATGTCAATTGCTTCCGTTTACATTGTTATAAATATTCTATCCGCTTGTTGGTCTCAGCAAGGATACCAACTGTTAGGCTGCAATGGAGCTTGGACTGGAAATAGGAATAGTCAGTCAGATTTCTAGGCTCCTGATCAGTGCCAACCTATCAGAAGGTTCATGTGCATATGTTAAGTGCAGACAAGATTGGACTCATCTGCAATGCCTTCTATGTTAGTATGAGCTGGTCATTGCCTAGGCGAATACCAAAGGTGCCTTCAGTGAGGTACCATAGGATTGCTGGCGGCGGCACAGTGGTTAGTACTGTTGGCTCACAGCGCCAAGGATTCGAGTTCGATTCCCGGCTTGGGTCACTGACTGTGTGGAGTTTGCACATTCTCCTCATGTCTGCGTGGGTTTCCTCCGGGTGCTCTGGTTTCCTCCCACAATCTAAAAGATGTGCTGGTCAGGTGCATTGACCCAAACAGGCGCCGAAGTGTGGCGACTATGGAAATTTCACAGTAACTTTATTGCAGTGTTAATGTAAGCCTTACTTGTGACAAATAAATAAACTTTAAACTTTTTATTATAAAAATAAAAAGCAGAAAAGGTGAATAAATGCATTGTAAATTATCTGCCTGAAGTTTGACAGGACTTGTTGAATAGCACAGGGAGAATCCAAGGTACTGGAGTAGGTACTTTCTTGTCTGGTAACACAATTATCACATGGTCAAAACCTGGACTGTTCTTGACACGGGCTACTTTAAACCAAAAGGTCATTAGCGACTTATTTCTGCTCAACACACAAAAGCTCAAACATGGAATTTAAATTCTTATCAAATCAGAAACTCGTAAAACAAAACTGTGGGAAGAATTGCACACAGAGCGTAAACTGTAGCTATGCGTCATCACTTGTCAAGTAAATGTCTTCTCTCCCTTCTATGCCTCATAATCTTACAAAGGACAAAGAACAAAGAAAAGTACAGCACAGGAACAGGCCCTTCGGCCCTCCAAGCCTATGCCGATCATGATGCCCTAGCTAAAAAAAAACTTTCTGCCCTTACTTGGTCCGTATCCCTCTATTTCCTCCCTATTCATGTACCCATCCAGATGCCTTTTAAATGTTGCTAATGTGCCTGCTTCCACTACAAGCTCTGGCAGCGTGTTCCAGGCACCCAACACTCTCTGTGTAAAAAACTTCCCCCGCACACCTCCCTCAAACTTTCCGCCTCTCACCTTGAACTTGCGCCCTCTTGTAATTGACACCTCCACCCTCGGAAAAAGCCTCTGACTATCCACTCTGTCTATGCCTCTCGTAATTTTGTAGACCTCTATCAGGTCTCCCCTCAGCCTCCGTCTTTCCAGTGAAAACAATCCTAATTTATTCAACCTCTCCTCATAGCCAACGCCCTCGAGACCAGGCAACATCCTGGTGAACCTTCTTTGCACTCTCTCCAAAGCTCCCCTGTCCTTCTGGTAGTGTAGTGACCAGAACTGCACGCAATACTCCAAATGCCTAACCAAGGTTTATACAGCTGCAACATGATTTCCCAACTCTTGTACTCAATGCCCTGGCTGATGAAGGCAAGCATGCCATATGCCTTCTTAATCATCTTGGCCACCTCTGTTGCCAATTTTAGGGAACTGTGGACCTCTATGCAAATTTTCCCCCTGTATGTTAACATTCCGAAGTGTTCTGCCATTTACAGTATAATTCAGACCTAAAATTTGATCTTCCAAAATGCATCACCTCGCAATTGTCCGGATTAAGCTCCATCTGCCATTTCTGTATCCAAGTCTCCAATCTATCTATATCCTGTTGTATCCTCTGACAATCCTCAGCACTATCAGCAACTCTGCCAATCTTAGTGTCATCCGCAAATTTACTAATCAGGCCACCCACATTTTCCTCCAGATCATTTATATCTACTACAGAGGTCCCAGCACTGATCCCTGCAGAACTAGCTATAGATCTCCATCCTGAAAAACTCTTCAACCACTACTCTCTGTCTTCTATAACCAAGCCAGTTCTATATCCATCTAGCCAGCCCACCCCGAATCCCATGGGATTTTAGTTTTTGTACCAGTCTGCCATGTGGGATCTTGTAAAATGCTTTACTAAAGTCCATATAAACCATATCCACAGCCCTTCCCTCATCAATTTCCTTTGTCACCTCTTCAAAAAGCTCAGTCAAGTTGGTGAGACATGACTTTCCCCGTACAAAACCATGCTGCCTGTCATTAACTAGTCCATTTTCCTCCAAATGTGTATATATCCTGTCCCTCAGTATCTTCTCCAAATGCTTCCGCACCACTGATGTCAGGCTCACCGGCCTATAAATTGCTGATTATTCCTGCTTCCTTTCTTAAACAAGGGAACAACATTGGCTATTCTTCAATCCTCTGGAACCTCGCCTCTGATCACAGAGAATGTGAAGATATCTGTTAAGGTACCAACTATTTCTCCCCTTGCCTCCCACAGTAACCTGGGATAGATCCCATCCGGCCCCAGAGATTTGTCTAACTTAATACAGATTAGGATACTCAACACTTCCTCTTTTGATATATTGACGTTCTCAAGAGCATTCACACACCTATCCCTGACTTCAACATCCATCATTCGAAACATTCTAACTGCCCCTTCTATAATTAATTACTCCTTTATGTTGAAAGCAAGTTTCCATTTTTGGAATCATGGGAACTAACAAATTTTGGAAATAATTTCAAGATAAATTTATTTTCCTTATGTCTATGCTTCAAAAATCTTGCCTTCCTACAATAGCATTCATATAATTGTCAAGTTAGTTGTGAGTATATTATTGAGAGGAGTACAGTGTCAATAATTTCAAACCCACAACTTGGACATTTGTTTTTACAACATCTGGAGTCAGCTTATCATTTGGTATATGTGCCACGTATAAAGTTAGAAAGTGGTTACGCCAGTTTGAATGCATTGTGAGAGCCTGCGAGGAAAAGCTTGGAAAATGTTGCACCTGGAGAGACTTAGCGAGTCCAGCTGAAGATGTCTCAAATCTGGAAATCTGCCTTCCTTCATAAGGACATGTTTTCATTGTGTCAGCCAATAATTGAGGATAATCTAGGCCTAGACAGAAGCCTTTCCAGTGACATGGGTGGCAGTAACTTGCTGGCTGTCCTGACCATTTGGAGCAAAGGAAAGAGGAGCAGCACGACTTAAGGAAGATGATATCATCCCTTGAATCATTTCACATCAGCCCATTGGTGGGGCAGAGAAACATTCTAGCTGCCCCTTCTTCCCCACAACTACAAAAATAATTTCCAAAGTGACGTCTTCAAGGCTCTAGATCCTTCCCAATTTCTCACATTCCTGTTAGTCCTTTGATTTGATTTGATTTGCTTTATTATTGTCACATGTATTAACATACAATGAAAAGTATTGTTTCTTGCGTGTTATACAGACAAAACATACCCTTCACAGAGAAGGAAACGAGAGAGTGCAGAATGTGCTGTTGCAGTTACAGACAGGGTGTAGAGAAAGATCAACTTAATGCAAGGTAAGTCCATTCAACAGTCTGACAGCAGCAGGGAAGAAGCTGTTCTTGAGTCGGTTGGTACGTGACCTCAGACTTTTGTATCTTTTTCCCGAAGGAAAAAGGTGGCACGGTAGCACAGTGGTGAGCACTGCTGCTTCACAGCTCCAGGGATCTGGGTTCGATTCCCGGCTTGGGTCACTGTCTGTGTGGAGTTTGCACATTCTCCTCATGTCTGCGTGGGTTTCCTCCGGGTGCTCCGGTTTCCTCCCACAGTCCAAAGATGTGCGGGTTAGGTTGATTGGCCATGCTAAAATTGCCCCTTAGTGTCCTGGGATGCGTAGATTAGAGGGATTAGTGGGTAAAATATGTAGGGATATGGGGGTAGGGCCTGGGTAGGATTGTGGTCGGTGCAGACTCGATGGGCCGAATGGCCTCTTTCTGTACTGTAGGGTTTCTATAAAAAAAAGAGAGAATGTCCAGGGTGCGTGGGGTCCTTAATTATGCTGGCTGCTTTCCTGAGGCAGCGGGAAGTGTAGACAGAGTCAATGGATTGCTGGTTTGCGTGATGGATTGGGATACATTTACAACCTTTTGTAGTTCCTTGCGGTCTTGGGCAGAGCAGGAGCCATACCAAGCTGCGATACAACCAGGAAGAATGCTTTCTATGGTGCATCTGTAAAAGTTGGAGAGAGTCATAGCTGACATGCCAAATTTCTTTCGTCTTCTGAGAAAGCAGAGTCGTTGGTGGGCTTTCTTAACTATGGTGTTGGCATGGGGGGACCAGGACAGGTTGTTGGTGATCTGGACACCTAAGAACTTGAAGCTCTCTACCCTTTCTACTTCGTTCCCGTTGATGTAGACAGGGGCATGTTCTCCTTTACGCTTCCTGAAGTCAATGACAATCTCCTTCGTTTTGTTGACATTGAGGGAGAGATTATTGTTGCCGCACCAGTTCACCAGATTCTCTACCTCATTCCTGTACTCTGGCTCATCATTGTTTGAGATCCGACCCACTACGATGGTGTCGTCAGCAAACTTGAAGGGTTTCCCAGCCCTTTAACTCTGGAACTCTAACCCACTCTTGTAGGAAATTCAAGCTTTCAGGATTCCAGCGTCTGCAGTAATTTGCTTTTATTTAATTCAAGCTTTGTTTGCTCTGGTAAAAACTTTATGGAAAAATGTTCACCAAAGCGAAGCTAGAATTAAAATCTTGATAGTTCTAAGCTTGACTGGTAACATGATGGTACTGCTCCAAGTGATGGATAAAATGGCTTTTGCTCTGCAGTCTTTTTATACAAGAGCTCACATGACAATGGCAAGGCACTGTGCACAAAAGTACTTCTCCCAAACAGGTATCAATCCATTGCCAATTACACCCTTGTTCCTATTTGCAAATCTCCAATTTACTGGAAGAAAATGCTCCATTAAAATTAGAAGCATTGTCTTCCTTTCTCAATCACCTGAGGCTGTGTAGAATTGTCCTCATTACATTACTATCCTCCTATAAAGATACAAAAGTCTGAAAACACGTACCAACCGACTCAAGAACTGTTTCTTCCCTCCTGCCATCAGACTTTTGAATGGACCTACCTTATATTAAGCTGATCTTTCTCGACACCCTGTCTGTAACTGCAACGCCACATGCTGCACCCTCTCCTTTCCTTCTCCCCCGTGCATTCTCGGACCGGTATGTTTTGTCTGTATAGCACACAAGAAACAATACTTTTCACTGTATCCCAATACATGTGACAATAATAAAGCAAATCAAATCAAATCTGGCTTGTTATTTACAAGCATTGGGATTGTGTGACCACAAGTATTTGGATTGTTGTCTTTCAGCCAAACACAAAGAAATGTTACAATTAAATAATTGCAGCCTTCTGCCTTGAGGTGCTTTCTTTGTGATTGCTCGGCTAATCAACATGTCAAACATGGCAGGGAACTTCAGCTTGTTTTATGTTTCATTATTTTAAAACTTCAAAAATGGCCGCGTGAATTTGGCAAGCCATTCACCGACAAATGAGGTCAACAGAAATGTTCCAAAGTGTCGCATTACAACTTCCCCAACTTACCAAACTGGCCACCTTATTCTATGCCATTAACCTGCCAAGTACACTCGGGATATTTCTTCAAGGAAACAGGAGCACCTAATGGTTGCCAAAAGATGTGAATTCTCCCAAAATACCAAGTGCAAGTTTTGTTTGTTCGTTTTGTGCAGCACGTCTGATTTCTCCCAAATCAGAAATTAGTTTCAGAACAGTAACAAGCCGAAACAGCAGCTGAACTCATATAAAAGCAAAATACTGTGGGATTTTGGAATCTGAAACATAAACAGAAAATGCTGGAAAACCTCAAGCAGGTCTGACAGCATCTGTGGAGAGAGAATAGAGCCAAGCTTTCGACTCTGAGGGACCATCCAGACATCCTTCACCAGAGGGGTCATCCAGGCTCGAAACATTAGCTCTATTCTCTCTCCATAGACCTCATAGAAACATAGAAATCATAGAAACCCTACAGTGCAGAAGGAGGCCATTCGGCCCATCGAGTCTGCACCGACCACAATCCCACCCAGGCCCTATCCACATATCCCCACATATTTACCCACTAATCCCTCTAACCTACGCATCTCAGGACTCTAAGGGGCAATTTTTAACCTGGCCAATCAACCTAACCCGCACATCTTTGGACTGTGGGAGGAAACCGGAGCACCCGGAGGAAACCCACGCAGACACGAGGAGAATGTGCAAACTCCACACAGACAGTGACCCGAGCCGGGAATCGAACCCGGGACCCTGGAGCTGTGAAGCAGCAGTGCTAACCACTGTGCTACCATGCCGCCCCTGCTGAGATTTTCCAGCATTTTCTGTTTTTGCTGCAACTAAACTCAACTGGTTGGCATAAAAAAAAGATCTGATCGCCTCCAGGGTTCAAAGTACAAAGTCACAAAAATATTTTTCAGGATGTACTAACAATTGTTTCCAGGAAGTCAGTGTTTCTGTGAATTAAAAAAAATAAAATAAGCTGTAAATATCCTCCTAAAGATTCTGCCCAGCCATGACTTTACATTGGATGGAATGTCTTTTTTTAAGTTTATTTATTAGTGTCACAAGTAGGCTTACATTAACACTGCAATGAAGTTACTGTGAAAATCCCCTAGTCGACACACTCTGACGCCTGTTCGGGTACACTGAGGGAGAATTTCCGAACAGTCTCACAAAGCCTTGCTCATCTTGAAGACTGTAGGTCATGTAATACTCAGTATATTGGGCTTGGTTCAATATGCATGTCAGACCCCAGTAGCAGCAAGTAGCTTATGAGCATTCCACAGGGAACGTGAATGAGCAATCGCCGTGGGTGTTTATCTTGGTTGAAGATCAACAAACACAATTTAAATAGCTCCATCCCCATGAGCAATTACCAGTGATTAACACCCACATGTCCAATTCATCATTGCTTTCTAATGACATTTGAGAGAATGGAACACTCAACCACTGCAATACCTTTGTGGTTTTCTATCATTGTCAATTCTATTTGATCTTAACGCTGACTCTGCTATAAACCTGTACTTTTTTATCCTAGGAATTAGCATTTTGCATATTTTTTTTGAATTTATCAATTCAAATTAAAGCCCCGAAATGAAGAGATTATCAATAAATTTAACCCTAATAGTAAATAAAACCAAGGTATACTACCAATCCTTTGCATCTAAAACTGAATGATCGTGATTAATGACCATTCCTGAACATTTCATCAACTTTGCTTCCAATCTCTACCCATCCATTCCATCTTCTACAATAGAGCTTCAAAACTGTTTTTTTTTCCTATTTAGCGAAGGGATCACTTTCATCATGGCCCTTGACTGTGTCTGTTACATTTTTTGTACTGCTGCCCTCGCCCCTTCTCCTCCCTCCCAAAACTATAATGGCGTACCCACCTTCCATCTAAGCTGCCTCCACATTCAATGCATCGTCCTCCGCCATTTTGGTTACCTCTAAAATGATGCATCTTTCCCCTCACCTTTCAGAATTCCTTCTGTGACACATTGCTCCACTTTCCCACTGTATCCTACTTCCTGATGCAACATCCTCCATTTCCCCTGACACCTTCCCATTCAAAGTGCTGGAAATGCAACACCTCTCCTTTCAAGTGGGCGGCATGGTGACACTGTGGTTAGCACTGCTGCCTCACAGCGCCAGGGACCCAGGTTCAATTCAGTCTGCGTGGAGTTTGCACGTTTTTCCCATGTCTGCGTGGGTTTCCTCCGGTTTCCTCCTACACTCCAAAGATGTTCGGGTTAGGTTGATAGGCCATGCTCGATTGCCCTTTGGTGTCAGGGGGATTAGCAGGGTAAATAGATCGAGTTACAGGGATATAGCCTGGGTGGGATTGTTGTTGGTGCAGGCTCGATGGGCCGAATTGGTTCCTTCTGTACTGTAGGGATTCTATGATTCACCTCATTCCATCTCACTACCTGGATCATCCAAACACTCCTTTGAGTTGAAACAGCAACTCACTTGTACTTCTCCCGGCATGGTGCACTGTATTCACTGCACATGGTGCCATCTGCTTTATATCAGGGAGACCAGATAGAGATGAGGTGGCGATTTTGCTGAACACATTCATTCAATCAATAAGCAGGACCATCAGCTTCTGGTCATTTGCCACTTTAATTCCTCATCTCACTTCCACTCTGTCTTGGCCTTCCACATTGTTACAATGAAACTCAGTGCAGGCCGGAGGAGCAGCACCTTATCTTCGTACTCAGCACTCTACAGTTTCCGGGCTTTAGCATTTCACTCCTGTTCTCTATTGGACGTCAGTTGCTGGTAATGAAACATGGCTGCACAAGAGCTAACAGGAGTGAAGGAGGTGTGGATTGGTGCTTGGAGTTGGGGTCTCCTATCGGTACAAGGTTGGTCAGGTGACCCACAGCCCTCGGAAGCAAATTCTTGGGTCATTTAGCCTCTCTGCCAAATTTCCTAAATTCCCCTCATGCACTGTAATTCTGCTGTAAACCTTTCTTTATTCTTTTACTGGATGTGGACATCAATGGCTAGACCAGCATTTATCTGTCCATTAACCATTAAAGTAACCATTTTTCTGTCCTCTGGGCCAATCTTTTTCAATACTTGTCCCACTGTCGCCTCCCTTTGACTTGTACCATCATCAAGCTTGCCTCATTATACAACCCGCCCAATCGACTTATTAATCTTTTGTTCTATTCCTGTGCCTTTCCGCTGAATGTACTTGCCTAAAAGCAGTTAACCTATCACATTTGGGCGGCACGGTGGCACAAGGGCGGCACGGTGGCCTGCTGCCTCACAGCTCCAGGGACCCGGGTTCCCGGCTGGGGCCACTGTCTGTGCGGAGTTTGCACGTTCTCCCCGTGTCTGCGTGGGTTTCCTCCGGGTGCTCCGGTTTCCTCCCACAGTCCAAAGATGTGCGGGTTAGGTGCATTGGCCATGCTAAATTGCCCCTTAGCACCCCAGGATGCATAAGTTAGAGGGATTAGTGGGGTAAATAAGTGGGGTTACGGGGTTAGAACCTAGGTGGGATTGTTGCCGGTGCAGACTCAATGGGCCAAGTGGCTTCCTTCAGCACTGTAGGGTTTCTATGATTTCTACATTTTTCCAGTTCTGATAAAAGATTATCAACTCAAAATGTTAACTCTGTTTCTCTACCCCCACGAATGCTGTCTGCCCCATTGATTAGTTCAAGTAATTTATCTTCTTACTTCAAATTTCCAGTTTTTGTTTTTGTTCCATTATCGCGTGATTTTTAAAAATACCACACTGTCTATTTCTTCTGTGGCTAAGTCCACGTGACCCTGTGTATATAAGCTTCCTTCCTGAAAGCCAGTAATTACCCTGAGTGCAAACATTTGTGACATTTGGCGAGGTACACGGTTCTCTGTGTGTTTTGTACTTGATTTGTATACGCGTTTGCGTAATAATAAGATTCTGGTTTCTCCTACTAGCAGAAAGTAATCTTTTAAAAGGTGTTTATAACTATTGATTCACCTCTGATTTTTCCCTGTTTCCATAAAGTAGCCTTCAGCTTTTATCTCAGAGGCTCAGTTTGCCACTGAATCTCAGTGGCTCAGCACTACCTTGCATAGAATTGAACCACATTTAGCAAGAAAACTGTGCTACATAAGCTAAACCCAGCCAAGTGTTGTGGAAGTTGCCCAGGTCTGTTATGCAGACTGGAGCTGACATTCCTCCCCTTTCCCCATGTCTTTCTCAGTCTATGTTGGACAAAGTTCTGATAGGACTTGAATCCACCTGTAAAGTTGGATTCAGGAATTAAAATGTTCCACATTTATGGGAATACTGGGCGGCATAGTGGCACAATGGTTAGCACTGCTGCCTCTCAGTACCAGGGACCCGGGTTCAATTCCCATCTTGGGTCACTATCCTTGTGGAGTCTGCACGTTCTCCCGGGTCTGCATAGGTTTCTTCCGGGTGCTCCAGTTTCCGCCCACAATCCGAAAGACATGCATTGCTATGCTAAATTCTCCCTCTGTTTAACCAAACAGGCTAAAAGCAAATTACTGTGAAATCTGAAACCAAAAGAGAGAAATGAGCTGACGTTTCGAGTTCAGATGACCCTTTGTTGAAGCTCTGACAAAGGGTCATCTGGACTCGAAACATCAGCTCTTTTCTCTCCTTACAGATGCTGCCAGACCTGCTGAAATTTTCCAGCGTTTTCTCTTTTTGGTACCCAAACAGGCGCCAGAGTGTTGCGACTCGGGGATTTTCACAGTAACTTCATTGCAGTGTTAATGTAAACCTACTTGTGACACTAATAATTAAACTTAAACTTAAACTTGGGCTTGCTATCAAAGGGGGCAGCGGGGGAACCAAACTAAACAATGCAGTCAGAGGTCACTGGACGCAAACACTGAGGCTTGCTTCCTGTGGGCACTGCTTGATTCCGGCCGAGCAAGGAAATGAGGCAAGGGGAGTGCTAGCCTCTGTCCCATCTCATTACCCAGTGACATACCTCCTCCTGTCCCGTGCAAAAACTCTCCACACGTCCCCTCAAAGGAACTCCCATAGGTACGTGAAGGGCAAAGGGGGAAGACTCGCCCTAAGAATCTCTTGTCACCTTTGCTTTGTGCATGGGAATTGAACCTACTCTGAACGCAAAGCAATGTAAAGTTACCCCTTGCATGATTCTACATGTTTTTCTCTTCACTGGCCAGTGACATGGCCATGACATTGGAAACTCTTCCATTCATTTTCTTGAGCACAGCTTAAGATCAGTGTAAGGCTCACAGTGGTCCAAATGGCTGGGAGACTGTCACCACATCTTGGGTTTCCGCAAACCTACTTCACTGTTCAAAACCCAGGGACCCGGGTTTGAACACCGTAAGAAGTTTAACAATACAAGGTTAAAGTCCAACAGGTTTATTTGGTAGCAAAAGCCACAAGCTTTGGGAGCCTTAAGCTCCTTCTTTGTCTGTGTCGATATGCGCGATCTTCTTGCAGATCCTCCACTTGGAGCCGGCAGTTTGCGGTGTCGATGGTAGTCATGATGTGGAGATGCCAGCGTTGGACTGGGGTAAACACAGTAAAAAGTTTAACAACACCAGGTTAAAGTCCAACAAGTGATGCATTTTGGAAGAAATAATGTCGGGAGGAGTTATACAATAAATGGCAGAGTCATCAGGAGTATAGAAACACAGAGGGACCTAGGTGTGCAAGTCCACAAATCCTTGAAGGTGGCAACACAGGTGGAGAAGGTGGTGAAGAAGGCATATGGTATGCTTGCCTTTATAGGACGGGGTATAGAGTATAAAAGCTGGAGTCTGATGATGCAGCTGTATAGAACGCTGGTTAGGCCACATTTGGAGTACTGCATCCAGTTCTGGTCGCCGCACTACCAGAAGGACGTGGAGGCATTGGAGAGAGTGCAGAGAAGGTTTACCAGGATGTTGCCTGGTATGGAGGGTCTTAGCTATGAGGAGAGATTGGGTAGACTGGGGTTGTTCTCCTTGGAAAAACGGAGAATGAGGGGAGATCTAATAGAGGTATACAAGATTATGAAGGGTATAGATAGGGTGAACAGTGGGAAGCTTTTTCCCAGGTCGGAGGTGACGATCACGAGGGGTCACGGGCTCAAGCTGAGAGGGGCGAAGTATAACTCAGACATCAGAGGGACGTTTTTTACACAGAGGGTGGTGGGGGCCTGGAATGCGCTGCCAAGTAGGGTGGTGGAGGCAGGCACGCTGACATCGTTTAAGACTTACCTGGATAGTCACATGAGCAGCCTGGGAATGGAGGGATACAAACGATTGGTCTAGTTGGACCAAGGAGCGGCACAGGCTTGGAGGGTCGAAGGGCCTGTTTCCTGTGCTGTACTGTTCTTTGTTCTTTGTTCTTTGTTTATTTGGTAGCAAAAGCCACAAGCTTTGGGAGCCTTAAGCTCCTTCTTTGTAGAAACTTGATGTCTGTGTCGATATGCGCGATCTTCTTGGAGATCCTCTCCACTTGGAGCCGGCAGTTTGGGAAAACTTCTTACTGTGTTTACCCCAGTCCAACGCCGGCATCTCCACATCATGACTATCAAATGAACACCACCAGGAAAAATCCTACCCCAGAATTTTACAAATTAGACCTTAATCAGACCCCTGAAAAGTGCATTGTGCCATTTTTCTACATTTTCTGTGAGTGGCACAGTGGCACAAGTAGGCGGCACGGTGGCACAGTGGTTAACACTGCTGCCTCACAGCGCCAGGGACCCGGGTTTGATTCCTGGCTTGGGTCATTGTCTGTGTGGAGTTTGCACGCTTTCCCCGTGTCTGCGTGGGTTTCCTCCGGGTGCTCCGGTTTCCCCCCACAGTCTGAAAGACGTGCGGGTTAAGTACGTTGACCCGAACAGGCACTGGACTGTGGCGACTAGGGGAATTTCACGGTAACTTCATTGCAGTGTTAATGTAAGCCTTACTTGTGACTAATAAATAAACTTTAAAGTTGCTATGTCTGCAGATTGCTGAATATATTCCGATGAATTCTAAGGCAAGTTTGCCTTATTTGCTTATTCATCAAAGCTTCATTGGCACGAGAAAAATATGGAAGAGAGTACGTTACAGGGTATTCCCATTCTCCACCCAATTTTCTGATCTTATCACAAGACTTCTGTTTCATAAAACTTTTAAGGTTTCTGCAAACCTAGCAGACTTAACAGTAAAAGGTTTTTTGAAGTTAGCTCTGTTGACAAATCTCTTTCATTTGAGCAGTAAACCAAGATTTTGATAAATTCGCTTTTATTTCTCATTATCACCCCGCAGTAGAATGTAGAGATTTCCTGCTGTGATGCACAATTATGACCTCTGCTTCCTCCCACACACACAAGCATATCCCCCGCACACACACACAAGCACATCACACCCACCCACACACACACACACATACACACACACACGTACAGGCAACTTCAATCCCTACCCACACAAATAAACACTCGCCCACACTTACAAACATACACACACAACTAAACACACCCCCACACTAACACACTTATGATACACCCACACATTCACAAATAAGCACACCTCTACACTAACAAACACATGATACACCCGCAGACATTTGAGAGCAAAGAGAAGAACAGTATTTATCACCTGGTTACTTGATTACAAACAAGAACATAAGAACTAGGAGCAGGAGTAGGCCATCTGGCCCCTCAAGCTTGCTCCGCCATTCAATAAGATCATGGCTGATCTTTTTATGGACTCAGCTCCACTTACCCGCCCGCTCACCATAACCCTTAATTCCTTTACTGTTTCAAAATGTATCTATCCTTGCCTTAAAAACATTCAATGAGGTAGCCTCAAATGCTTCACTGGGCAAGGAATAACCCTTTGGGTGAAGAAGTCCCTCCTCAACTCAGTCTTAAATCTACTCCCCTTATTTTGAGGCCATATCCCCTAGTTCTAGTTTCACCTGCCTGTGGCCGACAAGAATCTTTGCCATATTGCAATCCATGTGATCACAAGCTCTAATTGGTTTTGCTAGGAAATTGCCATAAGACCATAAGGCTAGAAGTAGGCCATTCAGCCCCATTGAGTCTGCTCCACCATTCAATGAGATCATGTTTGATCTGGTGTGATAATTCAACTCCAATTTCCTGCCTTATCCCCGTAACCCTCGATTCCTCTAATAATGAAAAATCTGTCTATCTCAGCCATTAACATACTTAACGACCCAGTCTCTACAGCCCTCTACAGTAAAGAATTTCACAGATTCACTACTTGTGGCATAATGGTATTATTGCTGGACTTGTGATCCAGAGAACCAGGGTAATGCTCTGGGGACCCAGTTTGAATTCCACCAGATGGTGAAATATGAATTCAGTAAAAATCTGGAATTAAAAGTCTAATGATGACTATCTGGTAAAAACCCATCTGGTCCACTAATGTCTTTTTGGGCCCAGGTAGCTGAGTCGGCAGACTTTTAATCTGAGGATCCAGGGTTCAAGTCCCTGTCCAGGCTCTGCCTATGGCTGAAGGTGTTCACTCCCCAGGGCCAAGTAATGAATGCAAAATGTTTCATTAAAAGTGGGGGAAGTGTAGAAACATATTTTAGTGGTTAGCACTCTTGCCTCACAGCTCCAGGGACCTGGGTTCAATTCCAGCCTTGGCTGACTGTCTGTGCAGAGTCTGCACATTCTCTGGGTGCTCCAGTTTCCTCCCACACTCCAAAGATGTGCGGGTTATGGGCATTGGCCATGCTAAATTGCCCCTTAGTGTCAGGGCGATTGCAGGATAAATACGTGGGGTTATGGGGAAAGGGCCTGGGTGGCATTGTTGTCAGTGTAGGCTCAGTGAGCTGAAAGGCTTCCTTCCTTCCTTCCTTCTATGATTCTATGATTCTCTGAGAGAAGAAATTCATCCTCACCTCTGGCTGAAATAGGTGACCCCTTACTCTGAGATTATGCCCTCTGGTCCTAGACTTTCCCGCAAGGAGAAACAGTCTCTCAGCATCTACTCTGTCAAGCCTCCTGAGAATCCTATATGTCTCAATCTCCAATACAATTAAATAAAATATATAGGTTGCTGCAACGGATTAAAATTTCTGTTTGAAAATATGTGTGAAAGCTTTGAGTGACAACAGCATTGGATGTGGCTGAGATTCATTTTGCAGTCAAAGACCTTACAGACATTCACAGTCTAGGCTTGCAATTGGCATTTGGATTAGGCGCTGCAATGCCGGAACCATATCCCAGCATTTTTAGGAAAGGAGGGAATAACATTGAAGAAAGGGATTTTAGGATCTAAATGTCCTTGAAGTGTTAATGCTTGTGTTTGTACAAAATAATTGTTAAATTTAGCAGTTTACAGAAAAGTCCCATGCATTAACTTTGGCGTACATTCTAAAAGTTCCTTCTGAAATGAAGATAGTGCAAAGCGCCCTAATGGATAGACCTCTGATGTTCAGAGTGACTTGGGTGTACTCATGCAAGAATCACAGAAAGTTCCTGTGCAGGCATAGAAGCAGTTAGGGAGGCAAATGGCAAGTTGGTCTTTATTGTAAGAGAATTGGAGTAAAGGAATAGGCAGGTCTTGCTCCAGTTGTGCAGGGCTTAGGGGAAACCACACCTGGAGAATTGTGCATAATATTGATTACGCTGACTGCTTTTCCCAGGCAGCAGGAAGTATAGATGGAGTCAATGGATGGGAGGCTGGTTTGCGTGATAGACTGCGCTCCATTCACAACCCTTTGTAGTTTCTTGTGGTCTTGGTGAGATCAGGAGCCATGCCAAGCTGTGATACAGCCAGAAAAGATGCTTTCTATGATGCATCTGTAAAAAGTTTGCTTTCTAAATCTTCAACAAAAAGAATCCATATTCTCAAATTCCATGGTGGGATTTGAATTCATAATCTCATGTATTATTAAATCAGTTCTCAAAGGGCTTGACAGGGTATCTACCGGTTTGCCCTGGCTGGGGATCTAGATGTGGAGATGCCGACGATGGACTGGGGTAAACACAGTAAGAAGTCTAACAACACCAGGTTAAAGTCCAACAGGTTTATTTGGTAGCAAAAGCCACCAGCTTTTGGAACGCTGTTCCTTCGTCAGGTGGGTGGGAGTTCTGATCACAAACAGGGCACAAACTCAATTTACATGAATAATGATTGGAATGTGAGTCTTTACAGCTAATCAAGTCTTAAAGGTACAGACAATGTGAGTGGAGAGAGCATTAGGCACCGGTTAAAAAGATGTGTATTGTTTCCAGACAGGAAAGTTAGTGAGATTTTGCAAGTCCAGGCAAGTCATGGGGGTTACTGATAGTGTAGCATGAACCCAAGATCGCGGTTGAGGCCGTCCTCATGTGTGTGGAGCTTGGCTATCAGTCTCTGCTCAGTGATTCTGCGTTGTGTGTCGTGAAGGCCGCCTTGGAGAACGCTTACCTGAAGATCAGAGGCTGAATGCCCGTGACCACTGAAGTGTTCCCCAACAGGAAGAGAACACCCCTGCCTGGTGATTGTTGAGCGGTGTTCATTCATCCATTGTCGTAGCGTCTGCATGGTTTCCCCAATGTACCATGCCTCAGGACATCCTTTCCTGCAGCGTATCAGGTAGACAACATTGGCCGAGTTGCAAGAGTATGTACCGTGTACCTGGTGGATGGTGTTCTCACGTGAGATGATGGCATCCGTGTCGATGATCCCGCACGTCTTGCAGAGGTTGCTGTGGCAGGGTTGTGTGGTGTTGTGGTCACTGTTCTCCTGAAGGCTGGGTAGTTTGCTGCAGACAATGGTCTGTTTGAGGTTGTGCGGTTGTTTGAAGGCAAGAAGTGGGGGTATGGGAATGGCCTTGGTGAGATGTTCGTCTTCATCAAAGACAAGTTGAAGGCTCCGGAGGAGATGTCGTAGCTTCTCCGCTCCGGGGAAGTACTGGACGACGAAGGGTACTCTGTCCACTGTGTCCCGTGTTTGTCTTCTGAGGAGGTCGGTGTGGTTTTCGGCTGTGGCGTGTCGGAATTGTCGATCGATGAGTCGAGCGCCATATCCTGTTCTTATGAGGGCATCTTTCAGCATCTGGAGGTGTCTGTTGCGATCCTCCTCATCCGAGCAGATCCTGTGTATACGGAGGGCTTGTCCGTAGGGGATGGCTTCTTTAACGTGTTTAGGGCAGAAGCTGGAGAAGTGGAGCATCGTGAGGTTATCCGTGGATTTGTGGTACAGTGAGGTGCTGAAGTGACCATCCTTAATGGAGATGCGTGTGTCCAAGAATGCAACCGATTCCGGAGAGTGGTCCATGGTGAGTCTGATGGTGGGATGGAACTTGTTGATGTCATCATATAGTTGTTTCAGTGATTGTTCACCATGAGTCCAAAGGAAGAAAATGTCATCGATGTATCTAGTGTATAGCATCGGTTGAAGTCTTGTTCGAACGGATCATCAACACGGATGTCATCATCTCACGTGGGAATACCATCCACCAGGTACACGGTACATGCACTTGCAACTCAGCCAACGTTGTCTACCTGATACGCTGCAGGAAAGGATGTCCCAAGGCATGGTACTTTGGGGAAACCATGCAGACGCTACGACAACAGATGAATGAACACCGCTCGACAATCACCAGGCAAGACTGTTCTCATCATGTTGGGGAGCACTTCAGCGGTCACGGGCATTCAGCCTCTGATCTTCAGGTAAGCGTTCTCCAAGGTGGCCTTCATGACACACGACAACGCAGAATCGCTGAGCAGAAACTGATAGCCAAGCTCCGCACACATGAGGACGGCCTCAACCACGATCTTGGGTTCATGCCACACTATCTGTAACCCCCACGACTTTCCTGGGCTTGCAAAATCTCACTAACTTTCCTGTCTGGAAACAATACACATCTTTTTAACCGGTGCCTAATGCTCTCTCCACTCACATTGTCTGTACCTTTAAGACTTAATTAACTGTAAAGACTCACATTCCAATCATTATTCATGTAAATTGAGTTTGTGTCTTTGTGGCCTGTTTGTGATCAGAACTCCCACCCACCTGACGAAGGAACAGCGTTCCGAAAGCTGGTGGCTTTTGTTACCAAATAAACCTGTTGGACTTTAACCTGGTGTTGTTAGACTTCTAACTGGGGATCTAGAACCAGGGGACACAGTCTCAGAACAAGAGGTAGGCCATTTAGGACTGAGGTAAGGAGAAATTGTTTCACTCAGAGAGTGGTGAATCTTTGGAATTTTCTAACCCAGAGAGCTGTAAAGACTTAGTCATTTAGTTGATAGATTTCTAGATATTAAAGACATCAAGGGATAAGAAGATAGTGTAAGGAAAATGGCATTGAGGTCGAAGGTCAGCCATGATCTATTTGAATCATAGAGCTCAAGGGGCTGAATGGCCTATCTATTTCCTATGTTCCTATGTAATGCTGGCCTCCAATCGCTTGACCACTACAGTACCATGCCTCACGTTGCACCATGGTAGTATCGCTATAACTACTGCGCTCGCTAAAGTAAGGCCAAAACTGTAGAGTCAGGTTTCACACTGAATGGTATTTATTTTGATAAGCTGCAAACCAGTAGAGGGTGGTTCCTTATTTAAACGGTGCATTTGCTCAACCAGTTGAAGGAGCAACTGAGTCAATTGGTACTGCCAGCGGCCAAGTCATAAACATCACGATCCCGCACTCAACAATCTGCCAAATAGAAACCTATAATTCTTAATAACCTTTTGTTTCTAATTCCACGCTTGCTCCCCTCTGCGAGTGCCAGTATTTTGAATCTGGTAGGTTTGGCAGACTGTAGCTATTTGATCCTTGTTCAACCACAGTTTGACCACCACCACCCACCACCGCCGCCCCCCCCCACCCCTCCCCCTTCTCCCTAAGGAGCATATGCCACAAGAACAGATGTGACAGGTATACTATCATGTCTGTCGCTTCAACTAATCTGTGGGGGTGAAAAGACCAGCTGGGTTGAGACGCACGAGAGAAAGTATTATAAAAATAGATCAAAACTTCAAAAAAATAGTAGATGTGGGTAAGGGTTCAATATTCCATTTTTATTTATCTTTTAAACCATTCATTTGTGTATTTGTAAAAAAACGAGAAGTTTGCAAATTATGTTTAAAAGCGACTTCACCATCAATTCTGCTTAAAAGAAACCTTCAAAATGTAACATTAAATTGAGTAAACTTTGCTTCAGTGCTGTCTTTATATTTCTTGTTTAAAACGGTGATTTTATTTAAGTATTGAGGGTTAGTGATTGACAGATTGGCTGAGAGGAGTGGTTAAGCCTGATGGTGTGAAGGAACTGATTTAATGGTACCCATGTGTAATAACACCACAGAGGTGAAAGTCCTGTCACCAAGTTACTTTATTTACACCATACATCTGTACACAGCCAGCTCTCCAGTTACTCCCTGCTGAATGAAGGCTAGGATCTGACACACCTGCTTTAAATAGGGAGCATGAGGCTCCCTGATTTATCCATCAATTAAGACTCATCAGGTATCTCTTTTGTATACAAACAAATAAACAAACTCAAATTAACTTAGGGACAAATTAAAAGGGGCAGCTCCCCAAAAGGAAGGGGAACAGCCCGAACAAAAAACAAAGTACAAAGGAAACTTAAAACATTAAATCAAAAGGTGATTATCGGGACCGATAATACACCCCAGCCCCTGCGGTGCCCAGCGGGCGCGGAAGGCGTCAACTGCGCCCGTGGACATCGCATGCTCCCTCTCCAGGGACACCTGACCGTGAATATAGCCGCAGTAGAGGGGCAGACAGTCGGGATGGATGACCCCGTCGATCGCCCGCTGCCTGGACCTATTAATGGCTCGCCTCGCCGGGTCCAGGAGCAGGTTTACAAGGAGGTCGCCATCCCGACCCGCCCCTCTCCGCACCAGGTGCCCGTAGATTAGGAACGTGGGACTGAACTGCAAACAAAACATCAATAAAAGGTTTTTCAGGAAAACAAAAAGGGTGTGCAATCTAAAACACAAAACGTAGACATGGTCCACGGACTCCACAAGACCACAGAAGGGGCAAGCTTGGGAGCCTGTGAACCTAAAAAACCTACGGTTGTACGGCACTGCTGCATGCAACACCTTCCTCCCCAGGTCCCCAAGATAATTGGGGGAGATCCCTCCATAGAGGGACCTCCACTGGGGACCTCCGCCGCCCGGTGGCAAGACTCATCGGGTAGTTCATACTCTAGCAAGCCAACCTCATTAGCCTGGCTGAAGTCATCACACCGTGAATCGAGATTCTTTCAGAACCAACTCTATACGTCAATTCATCTCCACTCACCTTGCATTCTTGAAGCACCTCCCATTTAATGCTCCAATGATGACAGCAGTATACAGTCATCAAACAAAAATATTCAAAAAAGTCAACAGAAATAAATGCAAGGGCTGTAAAATTAATTATGAGTGTTTAATATTCTAAAAGGAACACAGACAGTGATAATCCTTAAGAGGAACCTGGAGCAACACAGCCACAGAGTTTGACAGCCACAGGACTCGATGGGCCGTATGGCCTAATTCTGCTCCTATTATCTTATGAACTTATGAAGAGTTAACATCAATAACAGTAAGTTTTATTTTTAATTACGAAACCTCCACAAAGGTTCGAGGCTCATAGTTCAGTACATCACTAAGACTTAAAAGGAGGTGAAGACAGGATCACGCGACCAGTAGTGATTTGATGGCATCAAGTCTGTAAACTTTATAAGGAAGGGAATATTAAGGTAAAGAGCTTAAGAACTTTGAGTTGGAAAATGGGCAATTGTGCCGAATCTTGCTTTATTACATCACTAGAGCTTAACACGATGG
Source organism: Mustelus asterias (assembly GCF_964213995.1). Classification (NCBI taxonomy): domain Eukaryota; kingdom Metazoa; phylum Chordata; class Chondrichthyes; order Carcharhiniformes; family Triakidae; genus Mustelus; species Mustelus asterias. The sequence goes on along the minus strand of NC_135825.1, from coordinate 15,562,111 downwards.
ACAAGTTATCTGGCAAAAATTAGATGGGATTCAGTTTGTAATCAGATTCTGATGGGGTTGATGATATTTGAAAAAAAAACTGTAAAAGGTTGCTAAAGAATACTGTGTTAAAAGTTTTAAGGTCTATTTATTAGTGTCACAAGTAGGCTTGCATTAACAGTGCAATGAAATTACTGTGAAAAATCTCCTAGTTGCCACACTCCGGCGCCTGTTCGGGCTCACTGAGGGAGAATTTAGCACGGCCAATGCACATAACCAGCACGTCTTTCGGACTGTGGGAGGAAACCGGAGCACCCAGAGGAAACCCACGCAGACATGGGGAGAACGTGCAAACTCCAGACAGTGACCCAAGCCAGGAATTGAACCTGGGTCCCTGGCGCTGTGAGGCAACAGTTCGTTAACGAATTTGACTGAAGATTTCAGTGTAGGACAATAACAATGCATTATTTAACCAATTAGAAATACATTTAGCTTCTCTTCAGAGTGCAAATACCAAAACTGTTTAGATCCAACCTCTAACATCTCCTGGATGTTAACCCATTTGGAATTCCAAAAGACTGAGCGAGATTTTAAAATGTGAACTTGCTTTTGGTCGAAGTTTGCACTTCGAACAACAATGCATGGGGGGGAGGTTTCCCGTCCCGCCCATCATGGGAATCGTAGCAGGCAGGGGGCAGATCATGCAAAGGTCTTTTGACCTAAGGTGGGATTTTCCAGAAAATCCTGCCCCATGGTTTTTGATGCATTTATACATCAGTGCACAGCTAGTATCAAGATTGAAAATCAAACGATGGTAATAGTGCTTAAAACGATCATTACAATGTAATCCACGTACTATTTGGCTGTGATGGATATAAATTTACTATTTTCTATATTATGAACATATTTACAAATATCCTGTATTTTTGTTCACTGTTTAAGGAACCTCACTACACTGGAAGGGATGATGTAATTCTAAAGGGACAGTCAAAGAACTGATGTTTATTTCATAGAATCATAGAATCCCTACAGTGCAGAAGGAGGCGATTCAGCCCATCGAGTCTGTACCGACCACAGTCCCACGCAGGCCCTATCCCATGCATCTATCCCATTTTCCCTGCAGCCCCACATATTTACCCTGCTAGTCCCCCTGACACTAAGGGGCAATTTAGCTCCACCAATCCACCTAACCCGCACATCTTTGGACTGTGGGAGGAAACCCATGCAGACACAAGGAGAAGGTGCAGACTCCGCACAGACAGTCACCCAAGCCAGGAATCGAACCTGGGTCCCTGGCGCTGTGAGGCAGTAGTGCTAACCATTGTGCCATCGTGCTGCCCCATTAATTAAAGAAATAATTTCTTTAATTTAATATTGCACGGTTAATACTATGAACACATTAAGATTTTTATTTATACATATGCAAATATTAAAGTTTCAATTACATATTACAATAGGCAAAGCAATAGCTGTTCATTTGAACTGAGGTGGTCTCACAAATTCACAGTTATTTCATTCCAGGTGTTTCCAATGATTTCCGTTAGTTTGCGTATTTGCTTGGTTTCTCCTCTCTGTAAGCTGACTGCACACCAAAACAATATGTCATGCTCCACTACACCCGACTGTTGGAGATCATCTTGCTTTATGCATCGCTACTTTCCTGTCAGCCAAACATGCTTTCAATGGATAAACATCTTTACTTGGGAAGGGAGAAGGGAGAGAGAACTAAATCATTGTCTAAGTGGATAAATTTGTATAGAACACATTTACTTCAATAGTCAAAAATGTAACCATTAGAGCCATAAGATGTCATAGAATCACAGAGTCTCTACAGTGCAGAAGGAGGTCATTCAGCCCATCGAGTCTGCACGGACCACAATCCCACCCAACCCCTTTTCCCCGTAGCCCCACGTATTTACCCTGCTAGTCCCCCTGACATTAAATGGCAATTTAGCATGGCCAATCCACCTAACCCATGCATCTTTGGAAGGAAACTGGAGCATCCAGTGGAAACCCACACAGACACGGGACGAACATGCAAACCCCACACAAACAGGGACCCAAGCCGGGAATCGAACCCTGGTCCCTGGCGCTGTGAGGCAGCAGTGCTAACCACTGTGCCACCGTACTGCCCCTCTTGCAGTTATTAAAGATTCACAGGGGTTCTTTCTGTTCACCTTTCAATTAAGTTCAGATCATTAAATATTGTTTACCTGGAATACCATATACAGCTTTGGCCTCCAGATTTAAGGAAGAATATAGCTGCATTACAGACAGTGAAGGCTCAATAGATTGGTTCTTGGGATGGGAGGACTGTCCTGTAATGAGAAGCTGAGAAAATTCTCTGGAGTTTGGAAGAACGAGAGGTGATCCCATTGAAACATGTCGGATTCTGAAGGGACTTGGCAGGGTAGACATGGAGAGGTTGGTCAGCTGGCTGGGGGATCTAAAACATGGGGCACAACCTTAGCATGAGGGATTGATCATTTTGAACTGAGATGAGGAGAAATCTCTTCACTTAAATGGTCTTGAATCTTTGGAATTCTCCATCAATGAATATGTTTAAGGCTGGGATAGATACAGATTCTTTTCTCTTAGGGAGTTGAGGCGCAAGCGGGCAAGTGTTGAAACCCCGGATCAGCCATGATTGGATTGAATGGCGGAGAAAATTCAACGGACCGTGTGGTCTACTCTTGCTCCTGCTTCTTGGCACCCAGTTAGCACCCAGGTTGATAGGGTTGTTAAGAAGGCGTATGGTGTGTTAGCTTTTATTGGTAGAGGGATTGAGTTTCGGAGCCAGGAGGTCATGCTGCAACTGTACAAAACTCTGGTGCGGCCGCACTTGGAGTATTGCGTACAGCTTTGGTCGCCGCATTATAGAAAAGATGTGGAACTGTTGGAAAGGGTGCAGAGGAGATTTACCAGGATGTTGCCTGGTATGGTGGGAAGATCGTATGGGGAAAGGCTGAGGGACTTGAGGTTGTTTTCATTAGAGAGAAGAAGGTTAAGAGGTGACTTAATAGAGGCATACAAGATGATCAGAGGATTAGATAGGGTGGATAGTGAGAGCCTTTTTCCTCGGATGGTGATGGCTAACACGAGGGGACATAGCTTTAAATTGAGGGGTGAGAGATATAGGACAGATGTTAGAGGTAGGTTCTTTACTCAGAGAGTAGTAAGGGCGTGGAATGCCCTGCCTGCAGCAGTAGTGGACTTGTCAACATTAAGAGCATTCAAATGGTTATTGGATAAACATATGGATGATATTGGAATAGTGTAGATTAGAGGGGCTTTAGATTGGTTTCACTGGTTGGCGCAACATCGAGGACTGAAGGGCCTGTACTGTGCTGTAATGTTCTATGTTCTATGTTCTTGTGTGTCACCCAAACAGAAGGGTATGAGAGCAACAATAGGTCATTCAGTGTCTCAAGCCTATTCCCCTTTCAGTTAGGTCTAAGATAATAGCACCTCAATTCCATTTACCTGTTTTTGGGGAGACAATGGCCGAGTGGTATTACCGCTAGACTATTAATCCAGAAACTCAGCTAATGCTCTGGGAACCCGGGTTCAAATCCCACCACAGCGGATGGTGGAATTTGAATTCAATAAAAAATATCTGAAATTGAGAATCTACTGATGACCATGAAACCATTGTCAATTGTCGGAAAAACCCATCTGGGTCTCTAATGTCCTTTGTGGAAGGAAATTTGCCATCCTTATCTGATCTGGCTACATGTGACTCCAGAACCACAGCAATGTGGTTGACTCTCAATTGCCCTCTGTAATGGCCTTGCAAGCCACTCAGTTTCAAGGGCAACTAGGGATGGGCAATAAATGCTGGGCAGCCAGTGACACCCATGTCCCACGACTGAATATCAAAAAAAAGATCCATATCCTTTGAGAAACTGTCAAAAATATCAATTGCCCCTGCACCCACAATCATTCAGGGAGAGAATTTTAGATTTCAAAATTTCTTCATGATTTCAATCCTGATTCTCATTCTAACTTTAAGAATTTTCCCCCTTTCTCTAAGTTCCCCTAACTGGGGAAATAATTTTCCTGTGTCTGCTCTACCAGATCCCTTCAGCATTTTTAATATCTTAATCAGATTCCTGGCTCAATCTTGGAAACTAAAGGCAGCCAAATTTATGCAGCCCGACCTCATCATTTAACCTTTTCATCTCCAGCATCATTCTGGTACATGCTGTTCTGTGACCTTTCCAAATCCAAAACGTCTTTCCTGAGGTGTGGAAAATCCCGGCCCACGATTTTAACACATTTACGCTGTGACCTTTCCAGTCCAGAATGCTTCGAACCAAGTCCCTGCCTCCTTTTGGTAAATCAAATGAACTAAATCAAACAAACTCAGGGACAAAGCATGAAGGGCAGCCCCCAAAAAGAAGGGAACCGTCCAAAACAAAAAAAACAAAGCAGAAAGGAAACTTAAAATGTCTCACCATAAATCAGTGCCTTGACTAAAGAAAGTCAGTAAACAAATTAGATTCTTCCTTCTTAAAGGCCTGGTTGAGCACAGTTCACACCGTGTGATTTGGCTATTAAGGAAAGTTTCAAGTCTGACACTCTGGTTTGAAGCCTGAACCTCTAAGTGCTTCCAATCAAAAAAAATTACCTTGTAACATCTGAAAATGATTATCTAGTTGATAAAAGACTTTTCCCATTTGCGAGTTCATAATATATGTTACAAAGAAATACAAGTTAATCTTACATATTCCATTAAAATCTATTTAATTTGTAGGTAGCTGGGTGGCACAGTGGTTAGCACTGCTGCCTCACAGCACCAAGAACCCAGGTTCAATTCCCGGCTTGGGTCACTATCTGTGCGGAATTTTCACGTTCTCCCCATGTCTGCGTGGGTTTCCTCCCACAGTCTGAAAGGCATGCTGGTTAGGTGCATTGGCCATGCTAAATTCTCCCTTAGTGTACCCAAACAGGCGCCAGAGTGTGGCGACTAGGGGATTTTCACAGCAACTCCATTGCAGTGTTAATAAACTAATAAATACAGTTTTTAAAACTTTTGTTGGTGGTGTATACTGCATACATTTCTAAAGAGAACTATTTCACTAGAAACACTAGCTGTAGAATAGATAATCCAAGTTCTTAGTTGCAACATTGGAATCCTGTGGTGACTGAATGTGAGCCAATCAATTTATCCTTAATCAGCTCTGTAACTGTCCCTTATTCCACTGTAGATTTTCCTCTACTCTTTTATACTATAATCATTTTAAATACGTAAAGGACAAATAAACTTTGGTTGGCAATGTTGAAAGTAGAATTTCAATTTTACTATCATGTGAAGATAAACCATATGTGATTTCAAATCTTGAGGAGCGTTTAAATTAAATTCCAGCACTGGCATTGCATATAGCACTCGACTGTACCTGTGTTAAGCCAGTTGAAGATGCATGTTCCTGGACATTGGACATTCAAACTAACCCCTGGCTCATTGGATGCCTAATGCAATAGGCACAATAGCCTCCCTGTTATACTCACCACTATAGTTGATCTGAGAGGAGCTGGATTTGTCATTTAACTTAGAACTTAGAAACCCTACAGTGCAGAAGGAGGCCATTCGGCCCATCGAGTCTGCACCGACCACAATCCCACCCAGGCCCTACCCTCACATATTTACCCGCTAATCCCGCTAACCTACACATCTCAGGACTCTAAGGGGCAATTTTTAACCCGGCCAATCAACCTAACCCGCACATCTTTGGACTGTGGGAGGAAACCGGAGCACCCGGAGGAAACCCACGCAGACACGAGGAGAATGTGCAAACTCCACACAGACAGTGACCCAAGCCGGGAATCGAACCCGGGACCCTGGAGCTGTGAAGCAGCAGTGCTAACCACTGTGCTACCGTGCCGCCAGCTCTGTAACTGTAACTGTAACATAACAAATGTAACATTTGTAATGATTTCCAACAAAAGTTGTTCAAAAATAGTTGTTTTGAAGAAAATGCTTCTTTGAACTCCACAGGAGGTGAATGAAAGTACAAAATTCATCTTAGAGCTAGAGTCATAGAGGTTTATAGCATGGAAACAGGCCCTTCAGCCCAACTTGCCTATGCTGCCCTTTTTTTTCAACCCCTAAGCTAATCCCAATGGCCCGCATTTGGCCTATATCCCTCTATACCCATGTAACTGTCTAAATGCTTTTTAAAAGACAAAATTGTACCCGCCTCTACTACTACCTTGTTCCAGATACTCACCACCCTCTGTGTGAAAAGATTGCCCCTCTGGACCCTTTTGTAACTCTCCTCTCTCATCTTAAACCTATGCCCTCTACTTTTAGACTCCCCTACCTTTGGGAAAAGATGCTGACTATCTAGCTAAACAATGCCCCTCATTATTTTATAGACCTCTACAAGAACACCCCCTAAGCCTCCTATGCTCCAGGGAAAAAAGTCCCAGTCTATCCAGCCTCTCCTTTTAACTCAAACCATCAAGTCCCAGTAGCATCCTAGTAAATCTTCTCTGCATTCTTGCTAGTTTAATAATATCCTTTTTATAATAGGGTGACCAGAACTGTAATTATTAAAGTTGCCATCCTCCTTACATTTTATGAGTGCATAGGCCGAGACCATACTATATGAATCAAATATCACAGTACATGCACTTGCCTTAAGAGTTGGACGTAGTTGAGAATACACAGTTCGATCAGAGGAGGAAACCACAAGCTGAGGGGGTTGGGGGCAATCTTACCAAAAGAATTCTAAATGCCGAATGAGCATGAAAACAAAATCAAGCCCATTTTTTGGGCGAGCTCCCCAACGCAATCATCTCGCACTTAGAAAATGAAGAGAACAGATGTGATTTTGCCATCAGAGGAAGTGGGCAGAGGCTATTCACACTGGGAAGCCAGCTACTGAGCCCGAGGAGCGCCATTGCACAGGCGCCCCAATCTCCAAGTGCACTGTGTACAATGGGAGATCTCCTGTCGCTCACTCCCATCGCCGCCCTGGCCAATCGCTGCCCCCCAATACCCCCCCCCCTCCCCATTGCCCCTTCCATCACCACAATTGCCGCCCCCCACATCACCGCCCCAGCTGATCATCACCCCCACCCTGCCAATCACTGCCCTGGCCGATCACCTCCCTCTCCCCCGGCCAATCCCCAACACCCCCCTATACAGAGTACCACCTTCCCTCCCCACCCCGACGGAGCGCCCCGCTCTGCCTCCCGTCATGGCCCTGCTACCACCTTCATGGGTCCACCCCCATCATGGACCTGCCTCCTTGAAGTCCCGGGCGCAAACCCAATTTTTCGCCTCCCGCCAGCTTACCAGCTGGTCGACCGACAGGGCAAACTGGTAAGATTGCCCCTGAGTCTTTCAATCAATTTGTTTTCCTCCATTACCACAAACCATCTTACTTAAAGTTCTGCTGTACTTTCATGAGGAGAGACGGATGGAAGAATATGTAAACAAATTATTTGATTTTCATACATGTAAATGTCCATATGCAATATTCAATGACCCAGCCTCCACTGCTGTCCAGGGAACAGAATTTCACAATCTAACAACCCTTTGAGAGAAAACAAATCTCCTCACTTCTGTCTTTAAACAGAGACCCCCTTGTTTTTAAACTGTGTCCTCGAGTTCTAGTCTCTCCCATAACGGGAAACGTCCTCTTGGTAGTCACCCTGTCAAGTCCCCTCAGGATTTTATACATTTCAATAAGATCATGTCTCATTCTTCTAAATGATACAGGCCCAACCTGTCCAACCACTCCTAACAAGATAGCCCCTTCATCCCAGGAATCAGTTGAGTGAACCTTCTCCAAACTGTTTCTAATGCAGTTATATTCTTTCTTAAGTAAGGAGAACAAAACTGTACACAGCACTCCAGATGTGCTTTCACCAATGTCCTGTACAACTGTAGCAAAACTTTCCTACATTTATGCTTGAAATAACTCATCAGAGGCCAATGTCCCTTCACTAGATTCCCTTTATTTACAAACTTATCTCCACTCCTAAGAGTGCTTCAGGTACAAAGTCAGAATCTGGAGTGTCAGTAGCCCTGATACTCCTTCACATACATGGGTGAACACTCGCTGATTGGGCAGCAATCAAAAGTTGAAGTAAAGTTTATTTATTAGTCACAGGCAAGGCTTACATTAACACTCCAATGAAGTTACTATGAAATTCCCCTAATCATTACCTCAATCAGGGAGCTCATACTCCAAGAGGCCAACCTCATGGGCCTTTTTGAGGTCAGTGCAACGTTCAGTTGGCCAATATGTCCTGAAGAAATTCCCAAAAGTCAAATGCAGCAGTAGAAAGTAATTTCCTGTAAATTTGACTTAGGAATTATTTTAATGTAACAATTTTTAATTGTATTCTGACAACACGCCTCACACTGGCAGGGCAAGATTTACTGTCCATTCCAAAATGCCCTGAAGGCATAAAAACCAAACACGTGGAGCAAGACTGGAGTTACATGTGAGCTAGACTGGGTAAGGGGGCAGCTTTCCTTCCCTACAGACCATTAGTGAAACAGTTGTAATTTATCAGAAAGACAGTAGCTTTTATTCTCATTTTCATTCAGTTTAATAAACAGATCATGAACGTACAGCCCTTGGATTGGTAGGATAGCACCGTACTCACTCAACTACTCTCCACAATAAATGGTTGCTTGCAAAGGCATTTAAACCTACTGCCAATAAAATGAGGTGCCTCATGCTGCGATCCTATTATATCAAAATAATTGAATATTTAATGAGCTTTGAAGATAACCTGAATTGAACTAAGAAGCAATTGCTGCAGCTTTGAGGCCTGTTTAGGAACCTCGGGCAGATGTTTATCAGTACTTTTCAGTTAGGAAGGCGCTGGGTTATAAAGAGTTAAATCTGGGTTCTGGTTGAATGGGCGCAGATTCTCTTGAAGCATGAACCAGCAAATGCACAGAAAGGCCAATGCATCCAAGGGCAAGGTTGGATAGTTTCTGACAAAACAAAATAACGACAGCGAATGTGTTCTTTTTAAAAAAAAATTATAGAATCTCCTGAATATTGTGCTATGGGATTTTTTTTACACACGGGAAGACTAACGTCATACATGGCTTGGATTCAAAGATGGTGCAAATGCTGAATGGTTGCAAGCAAGATGGCTGACCATCCATCCAATTTCCTTCCATCGCTGAAAGATTAAAGGGTTTGTGAATGGGTTGGCTTTTTGACTCATTTTATGAGGAAGAAAAAGCACAAGAGAGTGTGTGTGAGAGAGAGAGCAAGTAAATGAGAGAACAAATGACAGAAATAGAGAGAGAGAGAGACAGATAGAGAGAGAGAGAGAACTTTAAATGGCAATCAGGCAGGCAGGACCAAAATTCGTGGAGCTAAGGAGAGATTGACAAAGATGTCATGGACATAAGACAAAGGGGCTGAATCTCTCCTTAGCTCTGCCCTATCACTGGACTTTCCATTCTCCCCCCCCACCCCCCCTTTCTCCAAGTATATAATTCATCACATTTATGTTCCTTTTCAGTTCTATAGAGGGGTCATGTAGACTTGAAATGTTAACTGTGGCCAAAGGTTTCCAGTCATTCGTGCCAACAGGATCTACCAGTCCTGAGGACGCGGACAACAGGAAAACCCCTTCACAGCAGCAGAACAGGAGGATCCCACTACTGGCCAATGGCAGACCACCTCCGCCACTGCAAAACATGCCGCAGAGGGGGACGGAAAATCCCCCTTATGTGTTTCTCTCTCCTCAGATGCTGCCAGACCTGCTGAGCTTATCCCGCATTTTCTGTTGTTAGTTTCAGATTTTCAGCATCTGCAATATCTTGCTTTTATTAAAATCATGCCTCATTTTCTCTACCCCAGTTTGAATTTTGTTTTAGATGACTACAGAAAGCATTAACCCTTATACCTCTAAAATTTCCATTGCTGCTATTAACCAGCAAATAACTATTCTCTTTGCTCATTCGTGGGATGTGGCCGTTGCTGGCTAGGGAAGCTTTTATTGCCTGTCCCTGATTATCCTTGTGAAGGTGATGGTGAGCTGTCTTCTTGAACCGCCGCAGTGCATGTGGCGTAGGTATACCCACAGGGTAGGATTATGACCCATCAACAGTGAAGGAACAGCAATATATTTCCAAGTCAGGATGGTGAGTGGCTTGGAGGGGAATCTCCAGGTAATGGTGTTCCCTTGTGTCTGCTGCCCTTGCCCTCCTAGGTGGCAGTGGTTGTGGGTTTGGAAGGTGCTGCCCAAGGAGCCTTGTTGAGTCCATTTGTGCAGTTATTGATGGTAAACACTACTGTCAGGGATGGAGGGAGTGAATGTTTGTGGAAGGGGTACCCATCAGACGGGCTGCTTTTTTCCTGGATGGTTGAGCTTCTTGAGTGTTGTTGGGGCTGCACTCATCCAGGCAAGTGGAGAGTATTCCATTACACTCCTGACTTGTGCCTTGAGTCAGAGGGTGAGTTACACACCACAGGATTCCTAGCCTTTGATCTGCTCTGGTAGCCACAGTGTTTATATGGTTAGTCCAGTACAGTTTGTGGTCAATGGTAACCCCCAGGTTATTGATTATTCAGACTGATAGACGCAAACTCCTTCCAGTATTGTATGGTAAAAATGTTTCTTTTATATATCTTGTTTACCAAAATTTAATTGGGCTCAAATATTGTGAGCTTAAAATGGGGCTCTACTTCTGAATGAATCTCTTTGATCTTTGACTTGGATCCTGGCTTTAAGCAAATACACAAAACATTGAAGGAAATGCACTTTTCAGAAGGGTGGGGTTTTCCAGCACTTATACCCTTCAAGGGGACTCATCAAAGCGTTATTTGCATCAACAATCTGTCTTTTTTTCATGTCTTTAATGTAATAAAACACCCCAAATATCTTCACATGAACATTACAAAACAAAATATGATACCAAGCCACATAAGAAAATATTGGGTCAGATGACTAAGAGCTTGGACGAAGGTGTAGGAGCATTGTAAAAGATGAAAAAAAGATAGAAAAGATTTAGGGAGGGAATTCCAGAGTTCAGAGTCCAGACAGTTGAAGGCACGGCCACCAATGATGGAACAATTAAAATCAGAGTGCTCAAGGGGCCAGAATGAGAGGAGTGCTGATATTTCAGAAGGTTGTAGGGTTGAAGGAAATTACAGAGATAGGGAGGGACCTGACCATGAAAGAATTGGAATGAAATAAAGGACAAGAACTTTAAGGTTGAGGCATTACTCAACTGGAAGGCAGTGTAGGTCAGTGAGGACAGGGGCCTTGGGTGAATGGGAATTGGTGTGAGTTAGGACACGGGCAGCTGAGTTTTGAATGAACTCAAGTTTACAGAGGGTAAAATGTGGGAGAACAGCTGGGAGTGTATCAGAATAAATGCTCGAGATAAGAAAGGCATGAATGAGAGTTTCTGGGATGGAGCGAGCCATGTTACAAAGGTGGAAATAGGTGATCAGATCCAACTGTTGCAGGTCACTTGGGTAAAATGATTAACCTTTCTTATGTGTTACTGCCATTTAAGAGCTGTAGAAGCCAGGCACAAACACTGCAGAGCAAAAAAAATGGGTCTAATTTCCCTTCAACTTTAGCTTCAGGAATCACCCTCTGCTGTAATGGCTACTTTTTTATTATTCATTCACTGGATGTGGGCATCGCTGGGTAGGCCAGCATTTATTGCCCATCCCTGAGGGCAGTTAAGAGTCAACCATATTGCTGTGGGCCTTGAGTCACATGTAGCCCAGACTGGGGTAAGACGGCAGATTTCCTTCCCTAAAGGACGTTAGTGAACCAGATGGGTTTTTATGACAATCGACAATGGTTTTGTGGTCATCATTAGACTTTTAATTCCAGATTTTTATTGAATTCAGATTTCACCATTCAAATCCCACAAGGTGGGATTTGAACCTGGGTCCCCAGAGCATTACACTGGGTCTCTGGGTTACTAGTCCAGCGACAATACCACGATGCCACTACCCACTTCTCCTGCTTTAGTGACACTGCCAATTTCGTGCCAATTGGCATAGAAATAAGAATATTTTTGCTTTGAACCTACAACTGCAAAGGACTCAGTTAAAAGTGACTAACAATCTTCCTCAATCATTAAGATTGCCATTAAAATTCTGACCGCCTGCTGCTACGTTTATAAAAATAAACCTTCTTCAGTCATTAGTTTTTGATATATAAAGTTGGCTTCCATTATTTCTTTGATGTGAAGAAATGAAATCTATAAACAAGCCCATTTGATCTTTGTGGTCTTATTCACATTTACGAACACTTGTATCTATTAATTTAATAGCTGTTAATAGAGCAATGGTTTTGTCAAACTTCTGTCTACTGTTCTACTGAGTTTAAGATGAGGGGTGGGATTTTCCAGCCCACCTGAGGTCAACGGACCTTTGCATGGTCCACTACAATTCTCGTGGCGGGTGTTACGGAAAAATTCCGCCTGAGATTTTTGTGTTTACCCAGTGAGATGTTGGGATTTGGAATGCACAACCTGAAAGGGTGCAGATTCAACGAACTTTCAAAATGTAATTAGGATAAAAGCTTGAAGGGGAAAAGTTTGAGAGCCTTGGGGAAAGGACAAGGGAACAAGATTAATTGAATAGCTCCTGCAAAATAGTTTAGTTTATTTTATTATCTTATTAGTGTCACAAGTAGGCTTACATTAACACTGCAATGGAGATACTGTGAAAATCCCCTAGTTGCTACACTCTGGCACCTGTTCAGGTACAACGAGGGAGAACTTAGCATGGTCAATCCACAGTCTTTCGGACTGTGGGAGGAAACCGGAGCACTCGGAGGAAATCCACGCAGACACAGGGAGAATCTGCAGACTCCGCACAGACAGTGACCCAAGCTGGGAATCGAACCGGGGTCCCTGGCGCTGTGAGGCAGCAATGCTAACTACTGTGCCGGTCTGGTGGAATAGCATGGCGCAAAACCAGATGGACAATTTAAGAATAGAAATGTTTGGCAGTTCTTTCAATTTGTTTCCATATTTTTCTCTAGTCAAAGAATTTTGTGCATCTTTCAAAAATCCAATGAAAAGTAGCGCAAGAAGGGCAACCCTTTCATCTATCACAAAACTGTAGCTGGCAGGGTACCTTAATGCCACAAGGTCACAATAAATAAGTTATTCTTGCTTATCTCTTGAAGCAAGAGAGGTTCTTCAAAGGCATTTTAAACCTGTTAAAATCTATATCTGTGCCTCATACCGCACAGAGAAATGTGGGGAGCAAGACTATATTGAGAGGTAAGAAAGTGTGAAGGATAAAATTGTCTTGTTTAGACCTTCCCTCGCCTCTCATTTGGGGAAATGTTTGTTCCGTAGACGAGAGAAAGAAGTTAAAAGAGGGAAGGACAATACTTTCACCCGGGGGAAAATCAGAATTCAAAAATTAACCTGATATAGATTGCTGTGGCCTGAAATCTTAGATCATTGCTTGTAACCAGAGTTAATAAAGTTTATTTATTAGCCACAAGTAGGATTACATTAACACTGCAATGAAGCTACTGTGAAAATCCCCAAGTTGTCACACTCTGGCACCTGTTTGGGTATACTCACCGAGAATTTTGCATGGCCAAAGCACTCAGCAGTATATGTTTTGGACTGTGGGAGGAAACCGGAGCACCCGGAGGAAATGCATGCAGACACAGGGGGAACATGCAAACTCCGCACTGACGGTGACCCAAGCCGGGAATCGAACCCATGTCCCTGGCGCTGTGTGGCAGCAGTGCTAACCACTGTGCCACCGTGCCACCCTATTGCTTCACAGTTTTTAGCTACACAGAGTTTTTAATGTTCTATTAGATATCTGGATAGTATTTAGATTATAGTTTCCAGTTCGCTGAATTATCTCGGTTATGTTGTGAGGTTTCTTTTATCATAATATTTCATTATGCATTTTATATCACAGTAAGCTTTTGTTATTCGCAATTTTAATATTTGCAATTGTGGGAAACACCAGTCAGTTCACTTCAAATGTGGGAGAAAATCTAATCTTAAGCAAGGAATTTAGAATCATTATTGGGATTGGTGACAATAAACAAAAGCTGCCATTGTTTCATGTAAGGGATGTCATGCCCAAAAACATAATTGCAGTTTTAATATTATTGATGGCCTCGGTCGAGGTCATGAATGGAAATTATGAATGGCAGATGTTGCAGGACTGGTCCATGCAAGACCCCTGTGGTGGGCAGAAAAATAATTCACAGCCATCTGTAATCTGATACCATGGCTGCAATTAAGTGCACAATTCTGACTCCCAAGAAACAATCGCAAGCTTCGATCACACATCGTTTGAAAGAGTTTCATCAGCAGATATCTGAGAAAGCACAATAGGAAAGCAATCAAAGTAAAAGAAACATATGAGAATGATAAAGTCCGCCACTGCAGCAGTAACTATTTTCCCAATGTGATGAGCTATGTTAAAGATTTGAAACTCTGATGAAGGGTCACCCAGACTGGAAACGTTGGCTCTATTCTCTCTCCACAGTTGCTGTCAGACCTGCTGAGACTTTCCAGCATTTTCTGTTTTTGTTTCAGATTCCAGCATCCGCAGTAATTTGCTTTGATCATTTGAAGCCATATTCTATGGCAATTTGATTAAGAAATTATTACATTATTGGAAGGCATTTACATGGCCACGCACAAAAATGGCCTTGATCATTACGTGCGTAGCCAGATTTCTTGAATGGGGAAAAGAGTTCCACCACACTTTGTGTGAAAAAGTGCTTCCTGATTACATTCCCTCATTCTTTTTTAAAGTTTATTTATTAGTCACAAATAAGGCTTACATTAACACTGCCATGATGTTACTGTGAAATTCCCCTAATCGCCACAGTCCAGTGCCCGTCCGGGTCAATACACTTAACCAGCACGTCTTTCAGAATGTGGGGGGAAACCCGGAGGAAACCCACACAGGCACGGGGAGAATATGCAAACTCCACGCAGACAGTCACCCAAGCTGGGAATCGAACCCGGGTCCCTGGCGCTGTGAGGCAGCAGTGCTCACCACTGTGCCACCGATTCTGCATCAAGCCCTACTGAATTCCTTAATCATATTAATCAGTTCAATTTGATCATTCTGCAACCATCCAAACTCAAGAGAATGTGAACTGAATCTGTGCAACTCCTAATAATTTCACTCTTTAAGTTCCAGTAGCATTCGCATGAATCTACGCTGTACCTCCTCCCAAGGTCAATTGATCATTCCTGAGACACGGTGTCCAAAAGTAAATATAATTTGGATATTCTGTACAACTGAAGCATCACTACTTCACATTCTAATCATATTGAGATAAATTTTAAAACCTTGCTTTTGGGGCTCTCCTTTTCGAAGAGACTAACAAATTCAATCACATTATGATTACTATTTGCAAGATGTTAGCTTACCACCTGATTATTAACTGAGGGTCCTTGGTGTCGTTTAACATTAATCTGGACTTTTTCAAGGGAGAACAAGAGAAAATTGGATGAATAGCTGAATTACTACCTCCCTCAAATATCAAGATATAATTAAGGGGAGAATTTCTTCTGGTTAATTGCATGGCATCCACATAGTGCAAAGATTTTCAACATGCATTACCTCCAGCAAAACATTTTTAAAATCATTTATTATTTCACTACAACTACCAATCATATTAAATCTTTCGGCCACATTTACAATGTGACAAAGTGATCAAAGAAAGCTCGCTCTTCAATGGTGTTCAGGTGCATCAAAATCCACTGGGCATCTCATGTTATTTCCTCTTAGACTGGTTAATGAGCAGATTCAGACCCAAGATTATTTGCAGCTGCCTAAAAGTGGAAACCCAGCAAATGCAGCATAGAAGGAAAACTATAATTGCTAAAAGAAGACATTAACCCTTTAAATACTTTGCAACATTCCAAAACGCAGAAGATCAGGACCAAATAACGTCAGAAAGACTTTACTTAGACAACTATGTTTCTGATGCAGAGTATAGTAAAGCTGTATCACAGGAAGTGTAAATGTTTAATAATACCTCGGCTTTTTATTACGAATATGTTCTGTCTTTTGTTTAAATGCAGAATTAATGCAGAAATTCAAT
Organism: Mustelus asterias; assembly: GCF_964213995.1. NCBI lineage: Eukaryota > Metazoa > Chordata > Chondrichthyes > Carcharhiniformes > Triakidae > Mustelus > Mustelus asterias. The sequence goes on along the minus strand of NC_135825.1, from coordinate 15,546,070 downwards.
TTCAGTGTTTTTGCATTCATTGTCAGTAAAAATCAGGTTTTTTTTGGTAACCTGAATGGAAAAGAATTAGTCAGACCTGTTTGGGCAAACACCTTATCTAATTGACTCCTAAAGCTGCTGACTTTGCAGTCCAGCTAACAAAAAAATAATTTTGCTAAATTAGGCTATGACATTGCATTTAACAGTTTGACTAACTATGAGGTTAACTCTTCGTGTACTTAATTTTCCACAAAACTTTCAATTTTTTTGTGAGAAAAACATCTGCAAAAACAATTTCTGCAGATGAGGTGGTCCACTCTCTCCTTGCACGTCCCTGTGAGGGGGGGCCACGACACCTACTTTACCAATGACACCTACATTCAGAATGAATCTTCAAAGCTTTTGTGACTTCCTGTGAATAATGGGAAATCAGAAATAGCCCTGAGGCTAATCAATTGAGACTTGGCCAATATCCACATGCTTTTACCATGAGTTAATACTTGGATTACCTACCCCTTGATTAATGTGCAAGTTCCTTGAGTATTAGATCAAACAAGTTCTTGTTTTACAACAGATAGATTCTTGTATGTTTGGTGTATTCTTGAGCTCTGTTTTTATCTATTTATCAATTCTCTGTTCCCCCTCACTTCAATGAATCTCTTCCCATACTACTATGCTCCATTTCCACAGTCAAGAGGGTAAGCAAATCTACGCACTTTTGGAAATCCATAGGGGACCACTCAACTGTTGCGTAACTCGAGATAAAGTTCAACAATCGTCCAATTACAACTCACTCCATGTGAGCATGTGTTGAGCCTGGATGCTGCATCTTGCCCGTCAGGGCAGCACAGTGGTTAGCACTGCTGCCTCACAGAGCCAGCGACCTGGGTTCGAATCCCAGTGACAGCTTGGGTCACTGATGGGCTGAATGGCCTCCTTCTGCACAGTAGGGATTCTATGATTTTAAATACTATAGAAAGGATATTATTAAGCTAAAATGGGTGCATAAAAGATTTACTAGGATGCTACTGGGACTTGATGGTTTGAGTTATAAGGAGAGGCTGTATAGACTGGGACTTTTTTCTCTGGAGCATGGGAGGATTGGGGATGATCTTTTGAGGTCTGCATGTTCTCCCTGTGTCTGCATGGGTTTCCTCCGGGTGCTCCAGTTTCTTCTCTCAGTCTGAAAGTTGTGCTGGTTAGGTGCATTGGCCATGCTAAACTCTCCCTGAGTGTATCCGAACAGGTGCGGGAGTGTGACGACTAGGGGATTTTCACAATAACGTCATTGCAGCGTTAATGTAAGCCTACTAGTGACACTAATAAATAAACTAAACAAGAGTGGTAACTCTCTAGGGGATCACAAGAATAAGGCCCACCTCCTAACCATTCCGCAGAGTGGTTGCTGTCATATAACCACATTGAGTCCAAAGATGAGCGGGTTAGGTTGACTGGCCATGCTAAATTGGCCCTAGCGTCAGGGAGATTAGTAGGGTAAGTATGTAGGGTTATGGGAATGGGACCTGGGTGGGATTGTGGTCAGTGCAGGCTCGATGGGCTGAATGGCCTCCTTCTGCACTGTAGGGATTCTATGATTCTATGATTTTAACTACTATAGAAAGGATATTATTAAGCTAGAAAGAGTGCAGAAAAGATTTACGAGGATGCTACCGGGACTTGATGGTTTGAGTTATAAGGAGAGGCTGGATAGACTGGGACTTCTTTCTCTGGAGCGTAGGAGGCTGAGGGGTGATCTTATAGAAGTTTATAAATTAATGAGAGGCACAGATCAGCTTGATAGTCAACATCTTTGCCCAATGGTAGGGGAGTCTAAAACTAGAGGGCATAGGTTTAAGGCGAGAGGGGAGAGATACAAAAGGGTCGAGAGGGCCAATTTTTTCACACAGAGGGTGGTGAGTGTCTGGAATGAGCTGTCAGAGGTAGTAGTAGAGGCGGGTACAATTTTGTCTTTTAAAAAGCATTTAGACAGTTACATGAGTAAGATGGTTAAAGAGGGATATGGGCCAACTGCGGGCAATTGGGACTAGCTTAGGGGTTAAAAAAAGGGCGGCATGGACAAGTTGGGCCGATGATTCTATGACTCTATAATTCTGCATAAATGAATGGACTTAGAGTCATAAAGGTTTACAGCATGGAACGTGTCCATGCCGCACTTTTTTTTAAACCCCTAAACTAGTCTCAATTTCCTGCATTTGGTCCATATCCCTCTATACCCATCTTACCCATGTAATTGTCTAAACGCTTTTTAAAAGACAAAATTTGTACCCGCCTCTACTACTACCTCTGGCAGCTTCTTCCAGACACTCACCACCCTCTGTGTGAAAACATTGCCCCTCTGGACCCTTTTGTATCTCTCCCCTCTCACATAAACCAATGCTGTCTAGTTTTAGACTCCCCTTTCTTTGGGAAAAGTTGACTATCGAGCTGATCTATGCCCCTCATTATTTTATAGAACTCTATAAGATCACCCCTCAGCCTTCTACGCTCCAGGGAAAAAAGTCCCAGTCTATCCAGCCTCTCCTTATAACTCAAACCATCAAGTCCCGGTAGCATCCTCGTAAATCTCTTCTGCACTCTTTCTAGTTTAATAGTATCCTTTCTATAATAATAACTCAACATTTGCTGAAATCTTGCTACCATTCACATTGGCAGGATCTTATGGTCCCACCTGTTAAAAACAGTGGGACCGTAAGACCCTGCCACCAGCAAGCATGCAACACCGCCTGCCGTCGCAATACACACCATGGAGAAAAACCCCACCCATTGTTATTGAAATCACGAAACTTCATTTCTCTTACACAAATAGGAAGTCCTCAATTTAGCCTCACTAAACAGTCAACATATGTTCAAAAAGAAAACAAGATGAACAGATAATAGTAGTTAGTAATCAGGTGGTGAGCTAACATCTTGCAATCTGGTATCCACGGATATCAGAAGTCTGAAATAAAAACAGCAAATATTGAAAAACGCCCAGCATGTCAGGCGGCATCTGCGGAGAGAGAAAAACAAAGAAAATGTCTCAGGTTTTGAGGGTCTTTATATGTATATTTAAATCTCACAGCTCTTTTAAATATAATATGCAAAGGACTGTGAGACTCAATGCATTTTCTTACTCATTCAAACCCCTGAGTGTGACACACCAGAAAATGACCCATGACTGTTGCAGGCATGAGGGCATGATGCTTCTATTTTGCTTTCATGCTTTCAAAACATTTTACACACGAGGCAATCTTATGAGAGTGCAGTGTTTTTTTTAATTCATTCGTGGGAGATGGGCGTCACTGGCTGGCCAACCTTTACTGTAAGAAGTCTAACAACACCAGGTTAATTTGGTAGCAAAAGCCACTAGCTTTCGGAACAGGCTGTTCCTTCATCAGGTGGGTGGGAGTTCTGATCACAAACAGGGCACAAAGACACAAACTCAATTTACATGAATAATAATTGGAATGTGAGTCTTTACAGCTAATCAAGTCTTAAAGGTACAGACAATGTGAATGGAGGGAGCATTAAGCACAGGTTAAAGAGATGTGTATTGTCTCCAGACAGGACAGCGAGTGAGTCTGGAGACAATACATGTGCCCCCGTTCCAGTGGGCAGGAAAGTTGGTGAGGGCGTAGAATCCAACACAAGTCCCCAAATAGCTTTTACACCTGTGGGATTTCCCGTTGACATTGCCCCTGCAACCCCTGCCAATGACGATGCGTTTCCTGCCATGAAAGATTGGGAACCCCGTTACCATGCTATTAAAAATCATGAATGGGCTTCCCCGTTGTATTATCCCCCCACATAAAGAATTTCACCCCACCCTCCCTCTCACCAATGTGATGTCACATTGGCAGGGTTGTAAAACAGGTCTGGACCAATGGAGACCTGGCAACAGCCTCCAGGGGGTAGAGGGTCATGCCCGGGCAGTACCCTGGCAGTGCCCCCTGGGGGCAGTGCTGTGGGAAGTGTCCGGGCAGTGCCAGGATGTTGTGCAACCCTATCTTTCAGATAACAGACAAATTCCTTTTCATGCTTCAGTTGAACCAGCCTCCACCACACTCATAGGCAATGGATTCCAGATCCTAACCACTCACTGTGCGAAAAAGATTTTCATCTCCTCAGTTTTTGCTCCTTTTATTAGTAGCTTTAAATCTGCGCCCTCTCATTCTTGATCCTTTCAAGAGTTGGAACAGTTTTTCCCTATCTACTCTGTCCAGACCCCTCATGATTTTAGAACATAGAACATAGAACATAGAACAGTACAGCACAGAACAGGCCCTTCGGCCCAGGATGTTGTGCCGAGCTTTATCTGAAACCAAGATCAAGCTATCCCACTCCCTATCATCCTGGTGTGCTCCATGTGCCTATCCAATAACCGCTTAAATGTTCCTAAAGTGTCTGACTCCACTATCACTGCAGGCAGTCCATTCCACACCCCAACCACTCTCTGCGTAAAGAACCTACCTCTGATATCCTTCCTATATCTCCCACCATGAACCCTATAGTTATGCCCCTTGTAATAGCTCCATCCACCTGAGGAAATAGTCTTTGAACGTTCACTCTATCTATCCCCTTCATCATTTTATAAACCTCTATTAAGTCTCCCCTCAGCCTCCTCCGCTCCAGAGAGAACAGCCCTAGCTCCCTCAACCTTTCCTCATAAGACCTACCCTCCAAACCAGGCAGCATCCTGGTAAATTTCCTCTGTACTCTTTCCACCGCTTCCACATCCTTCTTATAGTGAGGTGACCAGAACTGCACACAATATTCCAAATGTGGTCTCACCAAGGTCCTGGACAGTTGCAGCATAACCCCACGGCTCTTAAACTCCAACCCCCTGTTAATAAAAGCTAACACACTATAGGCCTTCTTCACAGCTCTATCCACTTGAGTGGCAACCTTTAGAGATCTGTGGATATGGACCCCAAGATCTCTCTGTTCCTCCACAGTCTTCAGAACCCTACCTTTGACTCTGTAATCCACATTTAAATTAGTCCTACCAAAATGAATCACCTCACATTTATCAGGGTTAAACTCCATTTGCCATGTTTCAGCCCACCTTTGAACACCTCTATCAAATCTCCTCTCAACCTTATCTTCCCCAAGCAAAATAGTCCTAACTTCTTCATTATTTATTGGCATATGTTTTATTTAGCATTATAATAAAAGATACTCTTAAAAAGTATCAATTTTAAAATTAACCTCTTGTCCAGGTACAGTAAAGTATTTGCAAGGAAGACTGTTATTCCCTATGACCATAGTGTTCTATCAATCATAGTTGTTGTCATGACTTCAATGCAAATTCCACCAGGATAAAGGAATGGGAATCATTGGACACGACAAACAAGTACCTGGTCTCACACCCATCCCAACAGCTGCCAGGTTTCAACCTTCCAAGGGAAGAATAGTCCAGTCTCAGCAAGTTCAGGACTGGCCACAGCCCCTGCCTGGCCAACCTCCACAGATGGGGCATGAGTGCTAGCCCTCTATGGGTGGCATGGTGGCACAGTGGTTAGCACTGCTGCCTCACAGTGCCAGGGACCCAGGTTCGATTCCTGGCTTGGGTCACTATCTGTGCGGAGTCTGCACGTTCTCCCCATGTCTGCATGGGTTTCCTCTGGGTACTCCGGTTTCCTCCCACAGTCCGAAAGACGTGCTGGTTAGGTGCATTGGCCATGCTAAATTCTCCCTCAGTGTACCCGAACAGGCGCCGGAGTGTGGCGACTAGGGGATTTTGACAGTAACTTCATTGCAGTGTTAATGTAAGCCTACTTGTGACACTAATAATAAATAAATAATATGTGGTTGTGGGAGAGAGTAAACTGCGCACCACATCATCGAAGAGTGTCCGTGGCACAGAGACAGCAGCTCCTCTCCCTAGAGAATGGGACAGGATTAAATGTTAAAGGATGTGACCAGTGAATCCATATGCTCTCCAAAGTACTCAAGATAGTGACAAACCTATTGTAGATATTCACTTTTTATTTTGATTTGACGAATGGTTTCGAACGGCTGCTTCGTCCCTCTGTTATTTTGTGATAGGATTCTCCCGCCCCCCCACTCTGAGCGGCTGAGGGTCCCGGGTCCATTAGCCAGTGGAGGGACAGGGCAGATTGCGCAGGCTTTGGGCAGGGACCAGTCACTCAGCAGTTAACAAGAATGGACTAATCCAGTTGTTGTAGATGGGCACTTGAAAGGCCATAGCACATAAGGCTATGGAACAAGTGCTGGAGAATGGGATTAGAATAGATGGGTGTTTGATGGACGGTATTGGGCTGAAAGGCCTCTTTCTCTGTTGTAAAATGTTATGACTCTATAGGTGGAATTGTCACACTTCTTTCGCCTGAAACAGCCGGCAAGGCTGGCTCCACAACTATCGGGGCACCATCTTTAAAGGGCGCCCTGATCAGCACTAAAAGTAAATTCCCCCCCATTCCCCCATGGACATGAAAGATCTCCCCCCTCCCCGAAGCATCAGGACAACCACCCCTCCTCCTCCTCAAAACCACAATCTTGAGGGCACTCTCCCCTCTTGCATCACTGCACCCTCAAGGGCACTGCCCCCAACCCCCCTCCCCCCCCCCCCCCCAAACACTATAGTCTCAAGGCACTGCCCCCCCTCACAGGCATCAGCCTTCCCCAGCACACACACAAGAAGAACCCCCCCCCCCATAGGCTTCCCCAAGGGCATACCCTGGCTCAGGTTGGCACTGCCAGGTTGATAGTGCCAACCTGTGCCAAGGGCACTGTCAAGGCGCTGCTTGGGCATGTTCTTTTCCCACTGGGGGCTATGCACATCTTGATGCCCCCGATGGGATCCCCTCGGTTCTTTCCCGCCTTTAGAAACCTGTTGTGAACCTTGCCGTCAGCTTGGTTTCAATATTCTGTGAGGAGGATAATGTAGTATTTAAACATAGTATTTAAATGAGTTTCCTGCTCAGTTACATCAGCGAAGGGGGGCGTGGAAAATCTGGGAATGAGATCATGCCAGCAAGGATCTTGTTTCCCAATTCTTGCGAAATTTTGCACCCACGTCTCAATTCTCATTGACAGCAAACACAGGTGCAAAATCACCCCTAATGACTCCATGGCTATAATTGTTGTAAAAAAAACCCCACCTGGTTCACTCATGTTCTTGAGGGAAGGAAATTTGCCATCCTTACCTCGTCTCAATTACTAGTGACTCCCGATCCGCAGTAATATGGTTGACTCTTTAAAGCCCTCTGTAATGGTGTAGCAAGCCACTCACAACAGTTAGGGATGGGCAATAATGCTGACCCAGCCAGCGATGCCCACATCCTCTGTACGAATTTTTAAAAAAACTTTCAAGACCTGAGGCAGGAATCAGGTGAGTCTGTTGACACTTTCTTAACAAGATTGAAAATGCAGTCAGGAATTCAAATTCAAGGACATAAATGAAAGGCTGCTGGATCAGACCATTTGGACGCTCTGAAGTACAAAAAGAATTGATTGGAAAAGACAAACTCGCAATATCGCAGGCTGTAGACAGACCAGAGCACATGGAATGACAGATAGTTAGATGAAAGTCCTGACTACCCAATTCGTGTCCATTCAGGAGAAAGGCAGCAGGATTAATGCAGTGAAACAGCAACAAGAGAATCCACACCATACAGAGAGAAAGATGTGTATGAGCTGTGAATGCCCACGAGTTCACAGACAGAAGGAAATGTCCCACATATGGATCAAACTATAAGGCTTGTGGAAAGCGCAATCACTGGGTAAAAACACGCAAAGCAAAGAAAGAAGATGGTAACTGAGTTATCAGAGTCAGAGCAACAGGATGAATAAGAGGGAAAATAAACTAAAACAGTCCATATCCTGGAAGATAACGATGTTTTTGGGAACGCAGCAGACATAGGAACCATGTAACTGCATGAACTGGTTGGATGTGACAATTCCTAGCAGAAAGAAATTCACAGAACCTTTCAGATCAGGAAGAGGGTGAGGAATAAGCCCACAATCATAAATCTGAAGCTTCATACCAAAGCATGGGTGTTGGGCAGGATTTTCCAGCCATGTTCACCCTGAAACCTTGCCTTGTAAACCTCTATGACTCTAGGGGTATAGAGGGATATGGGCCAAAGGCGGGCAATTGGGGCTAGCCTAGGGGTTAAGAAAAGGGGTGGCGTGGACAAGTTGGGCTGGAGGGCCTGTTTCCATGTTGTAATCGTCAATGACTCTGTGACTCTGTGAAACCAGAACATCCCGCCTGAGGTCAATGGACCTTTCCACGGTGAGCCTTCTGCCCACTACAATGCCTGTGGCAGGCAGAATGGGAAAATTCACCCCCATTATGTCTTCTGCGTCCCATAAGTTGGAAAGACTCACACTCTGGGTGCAAAATGCTGGAGAGTGTATTTCTAGCTGCTATCCATGTGTCTGTTAGACTGATAGACTGATACATTGCTACTCAGCTCATGACTCCAGTGCAGCAGGGGATGTGGCAATCCGGGATATATATTCTCATAACAATTGGTTCCCATTTCTTTACAAACAATATAACAATATAGCATCCCTCTCTCGTCAAAAATAATGCCTCTACATCAATATAATTGCTCCAATCATTAACTTTTTTTTCTGAACTAAAGAAAATTAATAATTGACTTTTATTTGACCATCTCTGGATCACTTGCTGAGAGAGCAACTGTAACTCTTCACCTTTGCCGGTCTCACTGCTGCCTCACAGCATCAGGGACCCGGGTTTGATTCCTGGCTTGGGTCACTGTCTGTGCAGAGTCTGCACGTTCTCCCCGTGTCTGCGTGGGTTTCCTATGGGTGATCCGGTTTCCTCACACAGTCCGAAAGACGTGCTGGTTAGCTGCATTGGCCGTGGTAAATTCTCCCTCAGTGTATCCGAACAGGTGACATAGTGTGGCGATGATGGGATTTTCACAGTAACTTCATTGCAGGGTGAATGTGAGCCTACTTGTGACACTAAATAAATAAACCAAACCATTGTGGGAGCTGATTTCTTCACAACAATTAAGAATGGTAGCTCATTGTTGTATACTACCACTCAGAGTTCCCTTTTATCCGAAAGGTAAAAGATTTGAGAGCTACAACAATCATCTCAGCAGTATGAGCTGTTTGCTGAGCAAGGGATCCCTGTAAGAATAATACGTGACAATGGAACCCATTCACCTCCAAGGAATTTAAGGAATTTGCTGAATGGTTTGGGTTCAACATCATCACCTCATCACTACATTACCCAAGGGGACACGGGTTTTTAGAAAGACACATCCAGATGGTCAAGAGAACCCTCATGATAGTCCAAGAGACAAAGGAAGACCCAGAGCCTGCCTTTTTGACACTCCGACCTACACCTCTCATGAGGTGACATTAAATCGTCTTTTAAAAAATTCTTTCACACGTTGTGGGCATCGCTGGCTAGATAAGCATTTATTGCCCATCCCTAATTGCCCTTGAGAAGGTGGTTGTGAGCCACCTTCTTGAACCGCTGCAGTCCATGTGGTGTGGGTACTCCCACGGTGCTGTTAGGGAGGGAGCTCCAGTATTTTGACCCAGTGGCAGTGAAGGAACGGTGATATATTTTCAAGTCAGGATGGTGAGTGGCTTGGAGGGGAAATTGCAGGTGGTGCTGTTCCCATGTATCTGCTGCTCTTGTCCTTCCAGATGGAAGTGGTCGTGGGTTTGGAAGGTGCTGCCTAAGGATCTTTGGTGAATTGCTGCAGTGCATCTTGCAGATAGTACACACTGCTGCTACTGAGCATCAGTGGTGGAGGGAGTGGATGTTTGTAGATGTGGTGCCAATCAAGCGGGCTGCTTTGTCCTGGGTGGTGTCAAGCTTCTTGAGTGTTGTTCGAGCTGTACCCATCTAGGCAAGTGAGTATTCCATCACACTCGTGACTTGTGCCTTGTAGATGGTGGACAGGCTTTGGGGAGTCAGGAGGTGAGTTACTGGCTGCAGTATTTGACTGATATTGACTATATTTCTTGCTGATCTCTCCTGTTGCAGTCTGGAGTGAATCTGAAACATAGGAATTGAGTGTCCATGGTGATGTTGGGAATTTTGGTAGATCAAACCAGGGCAGGACTTACTCAGTTAATGGTAGGGTGTTGGGGAGAGTTATAGAACTAAGAGATTTGGGGGTACAGGTTCATAGCTCCTTGAAAGTGGAGTCACGGGTGGACAGAGTGGTGAAGAGGGCATTCGGCATGCTTGGTTTCATTGGTCAGAACATTGAATACAGGAGTTGGGACGTCTTGTTGAAGTTATACAAGACATTGGTAAGGCCACACTTGGAATACTGTGTACAGTTCTGGTCACCCTATTATAGGAAGAATATTATTAAACTAGAAAGAGTGCAGAAAAGATTTACTAGGATGCTACCGGGACTTGGTGGTTTGAGTTATAAGGAGAGACTGGATAGACTGGGACTTTTTTCTCTGGAGTGTAGGAGACTTAGGGGATGATCTTATAGAGGTCTATAAAATAATGAGGGTCATAGATCAGCTAGATAGTCAATATCTTTTCCCAAAGGTAGAGGAGTCTAAAACTAGAGGGCATAAGTTTAAGGTGAGAGGGGAGAGATACAAAAGGATCCAGAGGGGCAATTTGTTCACCCAGACACACACTGGTGAGTGTCTGGAACAAGCTGCCAGAGGTAGTAGTAGAGGCGGGTACAATTTTGTCTTTTAAAAAGCGTTTAGACAGTTACATGGATAAGATGGGTATAGAGGGATATGGGCCAAATGCGGGCAATTGAGACCATCTTAGGGGTTAAGAAAGGGCGGCATGGAAGTTGGGCCAAAGGGGCTGTTTCCATGCTGTAAACCTCTATGACTCTAATTGAGTTCCACAGGCAGTACCGTGCTCTCGGCCACAGTTATTGCTGCAGTAAGTAGCAAAACTCAGTCTCTGCTGACGTTGGGGCACTGGACACGTTGCTCTTCACTGAGATCTGGTTGAGTAAGACCCACCTGCCTTAAGACCTCTTGAGTCCTGCCCTCCTTCGCCCTCTTGTGCCAACAACTGTAGTTCTCTTCTGGCTTGTTTGCTACTGCTCCTCCCCCTCCTCACCCACCTTCTGCAGCCCCAAAGGCAGACCCAGCAACACACCCATTCTACCACATTAAATGAGAGCCTTGCACAAAGTCACTCAACGACAAAACATAGCTCAATCACGGGAGCCTTAAAAAAAGGTGCCTCCACCCCACTCGAACCTGAAGGCAAAACTTGCCAGACATTTACCCGAGTGCGGCTGTTGCAATTCCAGTCTGCTTGTGGGCTTTTGGTCCCTAGGATCACTAAAGGGGCCTGAAATCCACCAATCCCATATTTACCCCATTTTAATTCCATCGCATTTTCAATTGCCTCAGTGCTTCATTCAGGCTACTGACAGGAATAACTTACAGGACCAACATGGCAACCTTCAATCACCCAGTGAAGTTCAGGTTTGCGAAGCCACATCCCAAAATTCGGCCGTGCTATCCAAAATGTCAAGCGGGACGCAGCCTGATTTCTCCCCAATATCAGATTAATAAACTTTAACATCAGAAGAAGCTAGTAAGAAGTTTAAGACAGCATTGCCAAGCCAGACATTGCATCTTGTATGAAGCTAATTTGCATAATTGATCTAGAAATGGCACTGGAGTCTATTTGAGATATTCTTTACTTAGGGGGTTTCCAAGAGTTGGGTTACCAGTATGCAATTCACTGCTTTATATACTATAGATAAAGCAAAAAAGGAATTAATATCTACATCAGCCATCTGAGCTAGTTTTATGAGAGTTAAAGTCACCACTTTCTGGATTATGAATCATATGAAGTATAGACATTTTTAAAGAGTTGTTATCTTGCATTTTTAGAGACACAATCTCCTTCCCTCGGACCTTTCCTCTGAACGTCTTAAAAAAGGAATCAATAAAGATGTTTTCCATACTTAAGCCATTTTTCCAAATTACAGTGAGCGAGAGAGAGAAGGCTAGAGTAGGCATGTTAAAAAATAGAAGGGTTGGTTCATTTTGAACGTTGGAAGATTGCCAACCATAAGATCAGCTGGAAAAATGAATGGAGCACAACCCTGATTTCTGGTTTTTCTTCTTTCATTCAGCAGATGATTGATTTGGTCTATTTGACAAGGAGGGACGCAACTCATTTATTTATACTTTGGAATTTCTTAAATATAAAATAGGGAAGATATTACTCTAAAGTAATTGTCTATGTATTTGATTCATCCAACTAAAGGATTTTTTTTCTCTTTACAAATGGTGCCCCTGTTTGTTACAAGCTGTCTGGTAATAGTTTATAATTGTTTGAATCAAACTTGGTGTAGCAGTGGGGCAGCACAGTGGCACAATGGTTAGCACTGCTGCCTCACAGCGTCTTGGACCCAGGTTCGATTCCCGGCTTGGGTCACTGTCTGTGTGGAGTTTGCATGTTCTCCCCGAGTCTGCGTGTGTTTCCTCTGGGTGCTCTGGTTTCCTCCCACAGTCTGAAAGACGTGCTGGTTAGGTGCACTGGCCATGCTAAATTCTCCCTCAGTGTACACAGTCGAAAAGGCGCTGGAGTGTGGCGACTGGGGGATTTTCACAGTAACTTCATTGCCGTGTGAGTGTAAGCCTATTTGTGACTAATAAATAAACTTTTACTTTAGAATTTAATCAACACTTTTATCACGTCATTTGCACAGAGTGAGTTTATGACATGGTCCTTCAGGTTCTCTTCCCTTTCCAACCCAAAAGGAGCATTTTTGATTAAAATTTCCTCATGAGACTGCTTTAAAATAATTCAGTCCAAATCCCCTCCCATACTGCCACTTACACTGCAAGCTTGAGTAATTAGAAAGAAAGAAATTCGCAATATGCATAATTTGTAAAAATGTTTTCTCACCAGGAATCAGAAGACCCAAAACTATCAGGTGAATTTGAGGAAGGATTTTTTAAAAGTATCTGAGATTAAATCCTGCAATAATAGTCATACTTTTTACACATTTCAGCTGTGTCACATATAAAATACTCAAGGTATCATCATGGGCATGAAAGGCTCTGTTTGCACCATATATATTCTATATTTTAATGCCATAACCACAATGGAATTCATTAATAACCATAGCTCATATATGCCACAGAAATTTTCAGAAATTTGGAATAATTTGGCACACAAGAAAAGGTATAATCACTTGTCTGGAAAAAAAATGGTTTAAACACAGCAAATTACACATTCAGTATTTCACAAATGTGGCAACTCCCCAATTATTATTGTTTTCCTTCATTTTTTTATCAACTTATCTGATCAACTTTAGCATAGCTTGTGCAAACATTATTGTCCCAGAGTGCCAGAATAACCTGTTTACATTTTTTGCAATTCCCCGTCGTAACTGCTGGAATAAAGTTTGCAGGGGAATGCCAGACTTGATATGATTTTGTTCCTTTCCTTATATTGGGAACAAAGTTAAAGTTAACGTTTATTTATTCGTCACAAATAAGGTTTACATTGACACTGCAATGAAGTTACTGTGAAATTCCCCTAGTCGCCACACTCCGGCACCTGTTCAGGTCAACGCACCTAACCAGCACGTCTTTCAGACTGTGGGAGGAAACCGGAGCACCCGGAGGAAACCCACGCAGAGACGGGGAGAACGTGCAAACTCCACACGGACAGTGAACCGAGCCGGGAATCGAACACGGGTCTCTGGCGCTGTGAGGCAGCAGTGCTAACCACTGTGTCATCGTGTTTCTAATTCTCTGAGTTACTGGGGGCTCACAGTATGGTAGACCATGCAATTCTATGGCACTACATAGCCGAAACAATGGAGCTCACCATTTTTATACACTTGGACCACAACAACGTTCGCATTTTCTGCTGCTTTTCTTTGTTATTTTTTCTTACTTATTTTCCCTCCTCCCCATCTGTCCCGAAGATGTTAATTCCTTGCTGGGGTACATTTTCATGATCACCCTTGACTAAACAGCTATTATTATGAGGCTTGACAATCAATGTCACAGATTACACTTACGAGGCAAATTCTACCCTGTACTTACGTTTTATTGATGCCCACACACAGCAGGGATTGGTCTTTACAATCTGGGTTGAGAATCCTGCTTGATTTTCTCTCACGTAACCCAGCACGCTACTAACATAGCACTGGCATCAAACTTGGGACGTTTCTAGTTTTAAGACTCACTATTCACCTAATAAACACGCTAAGCCATTAGGTGATCCTATTTTCTTGCACATATACAGTGCAGTACATATAGATCTTTGCTGAACCAAGATGAAACTTATAAACATGGAATTGAGGCAGAATGGGTCATTGGTGTGCAATAATACAGTGCAATGCACAGTGGAACAAACAGAACGGCTGTATATTGACATCCGAGTACCTCGGATAGGGTAAAGTTACTCTTTGGAGCGTTAAAACTCATGCTAGCTTAAAGGTGCAGTAGTTTACTGTGTTAGTAACCACAGAAAGTGAATGCATTTTTGGTCATGTTCCCAAGAAACATCCTTGCACACAGGCCTAAAGTTAACATTTTTGGCTGGTTCGGCATCAGTTAAAACCAAGCATGCAAATCTGTAACTGCTACACTTCCAGCCCATTGATCGGAGTGCAGCTTGGGCGCAGAATATGAAGTTGGGAGTTTGGTGAGTGAGAGAGTTTGATGAAGAGAGAAATAGTTGGTGAGTTTTCTTCCTTTGTCTCCAAGCTAGAAGAGTGCAACTCAACTCGTAAGTTGGTCATCAGTATCCACTGCAGGGGACAGCGTGTAAATAGCTGCATAATAGAAAGATGTAAAAGTTTTAAATAACCATTAACTAGCAACTAGACAACAGGAGAAGGACTCAATTGGTGAGTGAGTGTCTGTAGTTCGACATTCTGCTAGCAACCAGTTTATAAGTAAGGCTAAGTTATGAAAGGGCAGCACGGCCAAGTGGAATGTGCCTTCTGTGTTATGTAGGCAGTTGTGGACACTTCAAGTGGATGAGACAAACACATCTGCAGAAAGCATCACCAGCTGCAAGGAAAGCTGAGTTGAGATTCTGCTATCTTTTTAACTGTAAAAGGGCTGTTATGGCAGTTAGGGCAGTGGTATGCTCCTCCTGCCAGATGTGGGAAATCACAGAGCAATCTAGTCTCCCTGACAACTTTGTCTGCAAGATGTGTGTTCAGCTGCACTCCTCACAGACTGCATTGTTCGGTTGACGTGGCAACTGAATACACTGCAGAGCATACAGGGGGCAAAGAGTGATGTCTTGAGGAATGTACATATGTCAGAGAAGGAGGTGCTGGAAGTCTTAAAGTGCATCAAGGTAGATAAATCCCTGGGACCTGATGAAGTGTATCGTAGGACATTGTGGGCAGCTAAGGAGGAAATTGCAGGACCCCTAGCAGAGATATTTGAATCAGGCACCTCACCTGACTGCCACAGGTGAGGTGCCTGAAAACTGGAGGGTGGCAAATGTTGTGCCTTTGTTTAAGAAGGGCTGCAGGGAAAAGTCTGGGGACTACAGGACAGTGAGCCTAATGTCTGTAGTGGATAAGTTATTAGAAGGTATTCTGAGAGGCAGGATCTACAGAGGCAAGGACTAATTAGGCTTTGTGAGTGGAAAATAATGTCTTACGAATTTGGGTTTTTTTGAAGGAGTAACCAAGAAGGTAGGTGAGGGCAGTGCAGTCAACATTATCTACATAGACTTTAGCAAGGCCTTTGACAAGGTACTTCATGGTAGGTTGTTGCATAAGGTTAACTCTCACGGAATCCAGAGTGAGATAACCAATTGGATACAAAATTGGCTTGATGACAGAAGACAGAGGGTTGTTTTTCAAACTGGAGGCCTGTGACCAGGTGGTGTGCCTCAGGATCAGTGTTGGGCCCACTGTTATTTGTCATTTATATCAATGATTTGGATGAGAAATTAGGAGGCATGGTTAGTAAGTTCTCAGATGACAACAAGGTGACAGTGGACAGTGAAGAATGTTTTTTAGGATTGCAACAGGATCTTGATCAATTGGGTGATGCATTTTGGTTGATCAAACCAGTGCAGGACTTATTCAGTTAATGGTAGGATGTTGGGAAGAGTTATAGAACAAGTAGATCTAGGGGTACAGGTTCATAGCTCCTTGAAAGTGGAGTCACAGGTGGACAGGATGGTGAAGAAGGCATTCGGCATGCTTGGTTTCATTGGTCAGAACATTGAATACAGGAGTTGGGACGTTTTGCTGTTGCAACTTGAGAACTGTGTGTAGTTCTGGTCACCTCATTACAGAAAGGATGTAATTGCACTAGCGAGAGTACAAGGATTTACAAGGATGTATTTGGTGACAGCATGATCTTAACTTCACTGAGGATCACTGTGCAATGAAGCTATACCTCACGAAGGAAACTTAGTGAGATGCACCAACTTCTTGGAAGCCAATCAGCAACAAAAGAGTAACATTGGCACCAGCTTCCAAAGTGTGGAAAACATGCAAGTAACGCTCAACCATTCTTTGCCTCAGGCTTCTTACAGAGAATGGCAGGAGACTTGGCATGGATCAGTTTGTAATTCACCACTTCATCACCAATAACAAGATGCCTTGTTTTGACATGCTGGTGAACGGTTAAAATAAATGCCAGCAGGCAACAACAGCAGAAGAAGTTGGCCAGATCTTCTGAAATATATTGTATTCTCATGGTATCAGACACCAGTAACTTTACTCATTGGTCACACAAGTAGCATTCTTCAACTGTCCAGGAGGCAGCTCATTGAACATCCAAATGGATTAATTTTTCCTTCATTCATTTACGGGATGTGGGCATTGCTGGCTTGGCCAGCATTTATTGTCCATTCTTATCTGAAGGTGGAGGTGAGCTGCCTTCTTGAACTGCTGCTGTCCTAAGGGACAGGTAAACCCACAGTGCTGTTAGGGAAGATGTCCCAGCGACAGTGAAGGAACAATGATATATTTTCAAGTTAGGGTGGTGAGTGACTTGGAGGGGAACTTCCAGGTAGTGATCATTTTTCAGCCTTTTGGTTAAGATCAAGCATTGGATCAAGCCCAAGATGGGGTCCAATGGCTTATCTTGTCAGCTTGGGTCTTGTATGTCCCTCTTGTGGGGATCATGAATTGGATCTAATTAGAATTTGAATTTGTTTTTTGGGACAAGCAAGGAATGGATTTGGGCTTACCTGGTCCATTCTGAGCATTGGCTTTGTAACTTTAAGAATGGAGTAAAACATGTTTTTAAAAGGGGGAACCTCCATATGGTGGTGTTGCCAGGAATCTTCTGCCCTTGACCTTCTAGATGGCAATGGTCATGGGTTTGGAAGGTGCTCCCTGAAGGGTTTTGGAGAGTTCCTGCATGGCAGATGGTACACACTGCTGTCACTGTTCATTGGTGGTGGAGGGATTGAATGTTTGTGGGAGGGACTTCTTTGTCCTGGATGGAGTCAAGCTTTTTGAGTGCTGTTGGAGCTGCTCCCATCCAGCTCCTGCACCTACCCAAGTGGGGAGCATTCCATCACACTCCTGACTGTGCCTTGTAGATGGTGGACAGGCTTTGGAGAGTCAGGGGATGAGTTCCTCGCTACAGGACTCCTGGCCTCTGACCTGCCCTTGTATCCAGTATTTAAATGAATAGTCCAGGTCAGTTTCTGGTCGACGGTAACCCCGGGATGTTGATAGTGGGGAATTCAGCGATGGTAATGCCATTGAATGTCATGGGGTGATGGTTAGATTCTCTCTTGTTGAAGATGATCATTGCCTGGCACTTGTGTGGTGCAAGTGTTACTTTTCCACTTGTCAGCCCAAGTTGGATATTGTCCAAGTCCTGCTGCATTTGGACATAGACTTCTTCAGTATCTGAGGAGGTATGAACACCAATAAATAATTATGCAAGTGATGCAGTCTCCAGGAAGTATTTATGTTTCAAGTGAATCATTGTCTCAGGGGGCAATTCACGTTAAAATTGGAGTTAATCACACGGTTTATTTCAGTGGGAGTTCAGAGGAGAATCTCCCACACCCTGTGCACTGCAGAGTGCACTAGTGGGGGGAGCGGGGTCTATTCCTGCCTAGGAGGCCAGCAGCCTAGCACTGAGCAGGCCATTGCGCATGCATAGATCTGTTCAAGCTGAGATCGGCACATGCACAGTGGCCCCTGTCTGCCAGCCTCCCAATTGCTAGCCAGCTCGATCATCGGCTAGCTCCACAACCCCTGCAGCGCCAATTCTCCGCGTCTCCATGGCCTGATCACTGGCCCCCCAAGCATGCACGGGCTCAGACTCGACCCCCCAACCCCATTCCCACAGCCCCAATCTCCCGCAACCCCCCCATTCCCCTCCCCCCCCTCAACCGGCAGGCTGTCCCCCATCCTCCACCCTGATGGCCAGCCCCAATCGGTGACCTCCCTACCTCCCGCAATGATCCTGACTGCAGTGTGGCAGCAGGACTTCCACCCCCATAGATCGCCCACCAGAGACCTGTCCCCATTAGACCCCGTTCCCTTGGCACTTTGCCCCTTGGACAGTGCCTGGGGACCCAGGTTGGCACTGCCAAGCTGCCAATGCCCAGTGGGTATCCCTCCCCCACCATCCGACCCGCTGGGGGGGCCCCAAATTCCCCCCCTTCATTTCAGCGGGGTTGGGCCGCTAGCTCCCTGCAGGTGGGGAGCTATAGTAATCCCCAGGGCCCTCTAACACCATTTAAAACAGATGCAAATGAAGGGCTGCATATATAATGCAGCTCCACGCCTATTTCGGCCGCAGAGCTGACGACGCTGGAAATCTGGCGCTGGGAGATGCACTTGGTGCCGGATGCCCAACATAGATCGCGCTAATCCAGTGCCCCCTAAATCTACTGGCCCACTGCACTAAAAAATCAATTCAGCGGAATGGCAGAATGGCCCCCTGAATGCTTATCCAGTTGCCAGATAAATTGCATGGCACTGTGTCAAAAGATATTGTTTAGCTGCTAAGAATAGCTTATGATACAACCTTCTACTCAGTGAGGAACGTTAAACGATGCATATTCATGAGGTGGGGCTATAATCAAAAGAGAAACATGTTGTGTCCAAATATTGGTTACACTACTTGGATCAACACAGGGTGCTTTACAATATGCTCCAAGGAGTGCTATCATGGAAGTGGCGTGCTATGTGCTCGATGCTGCCCAATGTAGCTATCAAATAAGGCATACAGTAACAAGACTTGGCACAGGAGAAGAAGACACTGCAAGTTGAGGGGAGGCAATGGCGTAGCGGTATTATCGCTAGACTATTAATCCCAAAACTCAGCTAATGCTCTGGGGCTCCTGGGTTTGAATCCCGTCACAGCAGGTGGTGAAATTTGAATTCAATAAAATATATCTGGAATTAAGAATCTACTGATGACCATGAAACCATTGTCAATTGTTGGAAAAACCCATCTGGTTCACTAATGTTCTTTAAGAAAGGAAATCCTTACCTGGTCTGGCCTACAAGTGACTCCAGAGCCACAGCAATGTGGTTGACTCTCTGGCAATAAATGCTGGCCAGTCAGCGACGCCCAAGTCCCACGAATAAATTTTTTAAAAGTTGATGCTACGAAGCCAACAGACATTCAGCATCTACCAAGGATTTGTTGGGTTCTCATCAAACTGATCATTCCTTTAGACCTGCCTGAATGCTTCATTTGACTTTTCTTTAACATTTTTTACTAATTAAAGTATTTATATCAAGGCTTTCAGATGACCCCAATCCAAAGCACTTTATTGCCCATTTAATTCTTTTGAGATGCTTCCACGATTATAATTTAAGGAGTTGAGCCAGTGAATTTGTCAAGCAAAGTCCAAGTAAGAGCAAAGACATAAATGACCAAATTACCTGTTTTAATGAAGTTGATTCTATCCAATGTTCGAATCGTACACTGGAATCTCTTGCATCCACTTGAGGTGCAGGATATAATCCTCATGTTAACATCTCATCTAAAAGACAACTTGGCTTAGAGAATTTGATTTGATTTGATTTATTATTGTCACATGTATTAGTATACTACGAAAAATATTGTTACTGGCGCGCTATACAGACAAAGCAGACCGTTCATAGAGAAGGAAAGGAGAGAGTGCAGAATGTAGTGTTACAGTCAAAGCTACGGTGTAGAGAAAGGTCAACTTAATGCGAGGTAAGTCCATTCAAAAGTCTGACAGCAGCAGGGAAGAAACTGTTCTGGAGTCGGTTGGTACGTGTCCTCAGACTTTTGTATCTTTTTCCCAAAAGAAGAAGGTGGAAGAGAGAATGTCCGGGGTACGCAGGGTCCTTGGTTATGCATCAAACAGCACACCTTCAATGCAGCGGAATGTCCGCTTACTCTTGGTGCTTCAATCTGTGGTGTATTGATTGAAGTTACAAACCTCAACAACCTGACAGCGACCACTGAACCAAAGCACACAAGTGGGCTGGATTTTCCTGCCCCCCGTCCCCCATGTGGCAGGCTTAGAAGTGGGATGGTGGAGACAGGTGAGGTGGGGCGAGCAAGGGAAATTGGGGGAAATGTGTCGGGGCGATAATCCAATGTATTCCTGCAACTGAGTAAGTTTCCAGGGGTGGCCTGGAAAATGCATCGACTGCCAGCTGAGAGGAGATAGGGAGACGACTTAAATACTTATGGTCCCAATTTGGGGTGATTTTGCAAAGCTGCTGATGGGGCAGTTCCCTCCCCCCGCCCTCCTCCACCTTGCCCAGAGGCAGCCAGCTCCAGGGTTTGCCCTCCAATTGAGAGCTTGGTCCCTCCAATATCTTGATTTAAGTTTTCGACTCTGAGGTTGTTTCCATTTTGCGAAGATCTCATGGTCGCTAACCTGTCACGTCAGTAGCCCCCCCCCCCGCCCGATGGAGCTGCTAAGGCTCAAGACAAGAGTTTCCGGCCCTCTGACCTGCCATCCTTAATAGGATGGTTGGTCAGTGGGGAGGCGGCCAAATAGGAGGCTACCTCCTGAAAGATTACTCAGGCGGTCTCCCTCCCAGCAAGTGAGGGCTTGGATCCTATTTTGGTTCCGATGGCAGGGTCCGGGAAAGCTCTACTCAATAGTGCCGTTTGGGTGGCAACAACTAATTTCAGAAGGGAAATAGTGATTTTAGTTTAAGATGAGATGTTGTATTTTTATTGAAAATGACAGTGACCATGCAGAGTATGCTTAACGTGATTTCTTGTTGTGCTTAATCCTTGTGGTATATGAACACACTATTTGTGGTATATTTATTACTCTTATCTGACATACCACTGGAAGGAATGGGTATGGAGGTGAGCTAAGAGCTTTGATGTAGATGTGATTCAGCTGGTTGCCACCTCTAATGGTAAGAAAGCGGTAAACTCTGAGAATCCCACCTTTATGTTAAGAACAGAAACTCCTCCTTCTCTCATGGGCATGTTTACAGGGGCTACTCATTTCCTTCGTCCGGGGGCAGCTCCAGGCAAGGACTATGCAGGCAACCACCTGCATCCAGCCACATGCACCAAATGAAAAAGCCAAGCCTTACAATTGGGGATTGCTGGGTTCAAACACAGACTATTGCATTCCACTGACATCCCTGAATCCTGCACTCCTGATTCCCTGGTATCATTTCCAACCTCTCTCCGCAGTGATGGTATTACACACATGGATATCCTTTGCACAGTATCACTGGTGAAGCTGGAAGCGGCTCACCTTCCTGTTCTGTCAGCTTGGGTGGAGCATGCTATTGGGAAATACAGAAAGGGGAAGGAACAAATAGTATACAATACCGGTCGTCTTAAAAGATATATTACGCATAATTCTATTTTGCCTTTGCAAAATATTACCCTCAATTCTATTGTTCAAACTAAATGCATAGTTTCCGAGTTTCTTCCACATGAAGTCCACAATTCCAAAAGTACCCAGTAAAACCGTAATCATTGCCACAGGTAAGAAATATTTTTGGATTACGACTTTCGCTAGAAAGGAAGAGATGATCCTACTTGGGCAAGACTTAAATATCTTGTTCTGTTTCAGTTGGTTTCCTGTAATGACTGCTGGTTCACTTTCCATTCTGACCTCAAAATGAAAAGGTTCCAAAATCCGCCACCCGCCACCCATGATCTTGACAACGTGTGACACTCTTGTACCATCAGCTTTTCTCAATATATCATTTTGATTAGTGCATTGAGTTGCTCCTTTGCACACCACACTGAGCCAGTCAACAAGGCTAAGAAAAATGGAGGAGTCTGGGTTTGGGACGGCACGATGGCGCAGAGGGTTAGCACTGCTACCTCACAGCGCCAGGGACCGGGGTTCGATTTCTGGGTTGGGTCACTGTCTGTGCTGTCTGCACGTTCCCCCTGTGTCTGCGAGGATATCCCTTGGGTGCTCCAGTTTCCGTCCACAGTCCGAAAGACGTGCTGGTTAGGTGCATTGGCCATGCTAAATTCTCCCTCAGTGTACTGGAACAGGCGCCGGAGTGCGGCGACTAGGGGATTTTCACAATAACTTCATTGCAACGTTAATGTAAGCCTACTTGTGACACTAATAAATAATCTTTAACTTAAACTCTATCCATCACAATCTCTGGCAGTCACCGCAGAATGGAACTTGCTGCAAAATTGATGCGCAATATAACTCACGAGGCTAGAGATGCTCAAGGAAATAAAGGCTTTTATTTACTATTACAATGAAGCTACCATATATAGTACACGATCCCAGACTGAGGGGTCCCAGACAGAGCAGTGACCTTTATACCTCTCCCAGGAGGCGGAGCCCGACTGGGATGTACCATAATAACTATAACACAGGTAGAACAGCCCAACCCTAACCCCAACAGTAACAAGTAGAACAACCCAACCCTAACCCCAACAGCAACATATATACAGACTCATAGTACTGGCCAGACCCTGGCTCAGTACTACCTGGTGGGAACCAACGATGGTTCACCACAAAAATCTAAAAGCATATTGACGATTGCACGTGAGTTTCAACATTTATCCCAAGGAACTTTAATCCTTGATTCATTTTGTATAAATCCAGTTCATATTTTGACATATCTTCGCCTTGGAGGTTTTCAGTTCTCCTTTTGCTGAAAGCTACCCTTCCTGACTGTAAATTACTGAAGTATTTTTTCATTCTCTCCCTCTTCCATTGCCAGGGCGAGCACAACGTAGAAACATAAAGGATTGTAGATTGATTCAGCAAAGAAGGCCATCTGGCTCATTGTGCCAGTACTGGCTCTTGACAAATGCTTTCCAATTAGTCCCACACCCCTTGCGCTTTCGCCAGGGCTCTGCAATCCTTCCTCTTCAAGCATTTTAACAATATCTTTTTGAAAGTTGCGACTGATTCACCACCCTTCCAGGCAGTCCACTGCAGATTGTAACAATGTCCTTGAGGGAAGGAAATCTGTTGTCCTTACCTGGTCTGGCCCTATATGTGACACCAGACCAACAGCAATGTGATAGACTCTTAAATGCCCTCAGGGATGGGCAATAAATGTTGGCCCAGCCAGCAATTCTCTAGATGAATTGAAAAAAATCCATGTAATAATCGTTTTCCGTGAGCCGACT
Source organism: Mustelus asterias (assembly GCF_964213995.1). Classification (NCBI taxonomy): domain Eukaryota; kingdom Metazoa; phylum Chordata; class Chondrichthyes; order Carcharhiniformes; family Triakidae; genus Mustelus; species Mustelus asterias. The sequence continues at coordinate 15,522,574 of NC_135825.1, read as the reverse complement.
GGTTCTTTTACCAGTTACTTTTACATTCGCTTTTATGTTCACCATGAATATGGCTTTAGAACATAGAAAGCCACAGCACAAACAGGCCCTTCGGCCCACAAGTTGCGCCGATCACATCCCCACCTCTAGGCCTATCTATAGCCCTCAATCCCATTAAATCCCATGTACTCATCCAGAAGTCTCTTAAAAGACCCCAACGAGTTTGCCTCCACCACCACCGACGTCAGCCGATTCCACTCACCCACCACCCTCTGAGTGAAAAACTTACCCCTGACATCCCCCCTGTACCTACCCCCCAGCACCTTAAACCTGTGTCCTCTCGTAGCAACCATTTCAGCCCTTGGAAATAGCCTCTGAGAGTCCACCCTATCCAGACCCCTCAACATCTTGTAAACCTCTATCAGGTCACCTCTCATCCTTCGTCTCTCCAGGGAGAAGAGACCAAGCTCCCTCAACCTATCCTCATAAGGCATGCCCCCCAATCCAGGCAACATCCTTGTAAATCTCCTCTGCACCCTTTCAATGGCTTCAACATCTTTCCTGTAATGAGGTGACCAGAACTGCGCGCAGTACTCCAAGTGGGGTCTAACCAGGGTCCTATAAAGCTGCAGCATTATCTCCCGACTCCTAAACTCAATCCCTCGATTAATGAAGGCTAGTACGCCATACGCCTTCTTGACCGCATCCTCCACCTGCGAGGCCGATTTAAGAGTCCTATGGACCCGGACCCCAAGGTCCTTCTGATCCTCTACACTGCTAAGAATGGTACCCTTCATTTTATACTGCTGCTCCATCCCATTGGATCTGCCAAAATGGATCACTACACACTTATCCGGGTTGAAGTCCATCTGCCACTTCTCCGCCCAGTCTTGCATTCTATCTATGTCTCGCTGCAACTTCTGACATCCCTCCAAACTATCCACAACACCACCTACCTTGGTGTCGTCAGCAAACTTACCAACCCATCCCTCCACTTCCTCATCCAGGTCATTTATGAAAATGACAAACAGCAAGGGTCCCAGAACAGATCCCTGGGGCACTCCACTGGTCACTGACCTCCATGCAGAGAAAGACCCCTCCACAGCCACTCTCTGCCTTCTGCAGGCAAGCCAGTTCTGGATCCACAAGGCAACAGCCCCTTGGATCCCATGCCCTCTCACTTTCTCAAGAAGTCTTGCATGGGGGACCTTATCGAACGCTTTGCTGAAGTCCATATAGACCACATCCACCGCTCTTCCTTCGTCAATGTGCTTGGTCACATTTTCAAAGAACTCAACCAGGCTCGTAAGGCACGACCTGCCCCTGACAAAGCCGTGCTGACTACTTTTGATCATACTAAACTTTCTTTATGCTTTCTTTATGCTTTATCTATAATGAAGTATTCAATATATTCTACATATGGTACTGTGCATCATTTATCAATATAACAGTCAATAAGAAAGTCAATCAGGAAGATGCCTATCCATCTTTGGTTGTATATGACGTTCTGGACTTTGGCTGTCCTTGACCCCAGGAGTATGATCTGGAACTTCAGTAAACATCTCTCTTGGAACTAATTTTGCATCATTCTCACGTGGTATTGTAGCGAACACACAATCATGCGGCAACTCAGATTCAATGAAGTCTTCCGTAGTAGTATTCACAAAACTAGGGACTAAAGAAGTTGGCATTTCTGGAAATAAATCTGAGAAATTATTTTGAGATGACAATAATTGGTCAGTAAGGTGTCACCAAACTAGTTCATCTTCAGTTTGAACAGATTAAGAAATTGGACCTGTTTTTGCTAAAATTATAGCTGATACCCATTTCTCACTCGTGGCATAATTACTTAATCTCCTTGTTGAAATGAGCGTTGTTGTGGCCTCATTTCTCGTCCAGCAAGTTGAGATTGTTGCTGATGGTCTACTATCTCTGAAGTTTCAGGAGGTAATAACAGATCAAATGTCGTTCTCAACTTTCTCTTTAAGGGTAGTAATGTTGGTGAACTTTGGGTAGTTGCATGAGCAGTGTTTCTATAAAATACCAAAAATTATACTTAATGCTTCATTTCCCAGCTGAGCACAGTTAGATTCAACACTGGTCAGAGTACTGGAAGCAAAAGATATTGGTCATTCTTCTTCCAAAGTCATAATATTTGAAACTACTGCCCCTACTCCATAAGGTGAAGTGTCAAAAGCCAGCAGTAATGGGAGCTTTGCATTAAAATGAACCAGTGCATCAGACTTCTGCAAAGGATCTTTGATATTCTTGTGGGCTTTCTCACATTCTGTTGTCCAGTCCCATGATTGTTTCACATGTAGTAAATTGTACAATGTCGCTAAGCTAGAAACAACTTAGGACTTTCAATTGCATCACATTCATTGGACAGAGTGCTGCTAAAATAGTGTCAATCTTTTTAGTTACTTTATGTAGCTATTTATTATCAATAATGTGACCCAAAAACTGCACCGATGTCTGGGAAAAGTCGCACTTTTCTTGTGTTATGACGGGGAGGGTGATCTCCTCTCAGGGAACTAACACTTAACCACGCAAAGCGAAGAACCTCCTTTACATAATCTATTTAAAGAGTGTGTGAGAAATAGTAAGATCTGCCGACAGCAACTTTTGGTAGCCAAATCAAAATAACTAACTGAGACTCTCTCTGTAAACGAAACAGTAACACTTTATCTTATCTAACTAACAGTGAACAGGTTAACTAAACTATTGACAAACCAAATAAAACACTTTTCTAACGGAATGCTGTTTAGATCATTACAATTCCCACTTATTAACAAAAATAAAATAGAATTTTTGTTACACTCAAAATGCAGTCAGGTTTGGTCATCTTCCCAAATGTTCTTTCTTCTTTGTTGACTTCTCCTGTGTTCCAGAGATCTGTTCTGCTGAGATGAAATGAGGCTTTCGCTTAACACATAAATGTGGCTGTTACACTGGCAGAAAGTTGTCTGTCTGTGTCTCTCTAGCTGTGAGCTGTGGCAGTTTTTGGCGGAGGCAGTGGCTCTGGCTGTTTGGAGCTGGGAGTGGTGGCCTTTTATACCCCTGATAACATACCAAAATTGGCACAAAGGATTGGTTTACAGGTTAACAAAACATCAAATTTCAAATCCGATTGGCTGCCGCTTTTCAAATGCCTATTTCAAATTGATTGCTTAAAATTCAAAAACATGTTCTGATTCAAATGCCTGTTATCAAAGAAACCCTGTTGTTTTTGCCCTGATATATTGCTTCAGTCTGTACTGTATTTTTGCACCTGCAGCTCTTTTGTACAAAAAAAAACAAAACCACCTTTTAAACAGACAATTTAACAACTGTTTCATAATTTTTATAATTTTACAAACACTAACTTCACAACACTTGATACACAGACATGTGCTTGAAGAAATCCCAAATGCTGCTTCTAAATTATTCTAGTGCTCCTGTTCACTGGATCTTTGGAATAGGGCTGGTGTGGATGCTATTCTAAGAGGCAATCTTTTACAATGAAAAAGACCTATATGAGTAACGATGGTAAGCAATGATTGTCATTCAGTAGCCACATGCATATGTAAATATACTTGTGAAAGATCAAACTTCTGAATTTCTGCCCACCTGATAACTCAGCAAAGAAATCTTCATTAAAGGAAGTGAATGTTGACCAGCACACAACATTGGATTTATGGTTGTTTTAAAATCACCACAAATATGAACTGAACCATTTGATTTCATAACTGGTACGATGAAGGTCACTCCTTGTAACTGGTTCTAACACAGCAATGTTAACAAGTCATATTAATTCTTCTTCGACCTTTGGACAAATTGCATATGGCTTTGAGACTTTTTGGTTGACTATCTTGAGTTTCACTTGAACTCCCTTTATTGAGCCAAGTGTTTCTTTGAATACACTCTTGTATTTATCCAGAAGGTGCTGGAGGTCTGTTTTGACATCAACCAATCTGTTGACAGCATTCCAGTTAACCTTTACCTTCTCCAACCACGATCTCCCAAATAGAGGTGGAAAATTATCACGGACCACATGGAGAGGCAACTCTGCTCTATGTTAACCATGATTGAACCTTTTAATGGCACAATCTCTTCCATGTATGTCCTTAAAATAACATCAACTGGTTTTAAAGAAAGATGCTTTGTTGGTATGTAGTCTCAGGAATAAAAGATACAGCAGCACCCGTATCAACCTCTATCCTAACATGTTGTCCACTTAACTTTGGAGTCACCCAGAATCTGTGACTCACTCTGTATAGATAAATGTTCAGTTGGAGCTCTTCATCATATCCCTGGACATTCTCTTCTTCACAGTCATTTTTTTTTGTAAATTCTTTTTGTAGAATGCAATTTGTTCTTCTTCTGGAAAGTACCCAGATTCTTCTTCTGAATATTTTTTTCAGGGGAAGATGGTCGAACACAACAAGCTGTTGGAATGTGACCCATTTTGTCACACTTCTTGCATTGACTATCCTTTCTCCAGCATTCACTCACTCCATTTTGGCACAACTGTGACATGCTTGTTGGTGCTTTAACTTCTTACGGGCAGTTCCCAATTTGTGCATCTTCACTCCTGCACCAAATTATGAAGCCTCTATAGCAGCCAGTTCCATCGATACTGTGCTTTCTACTGTTGTCTTTAAAGTCCAAGCATGTTCGGTAAGCAATCTGTTTTGAATAGCCTCATTTTGGAGATGACAAGCTAGATGATCTCAAAGAGTATCTGCTAAAGATTCACCAAACTCACAATGTTGTGCGTTATAATTCAGCTGAGAAACTCCAAAGTGTTTTATGAAGTCTGCCTGGATCATAAGTTTTGTACTTTGAATTTGGCTAGGGTGAGCATGAGATATTTCTCTTCAGGTCTGATTCAACTGACCCACTAAGGAGCTTTTATCAAACAAGGTTTATTTAAGTATACAGTTAACATGTATAGAAAGAAAATTAGCAATAACTTTTACCAATTACAAACAAGGAAAAAACAATCATGATATTGTATAACCCTAAATGAACATAAGAAATGTCCCGATCAAACCAATCCCACGAACAAAGCCCTTTTCAAAGGTTTAACACAGCAAAGACTAATGCTCACGTGATACTGGAACTTAGCCCTTTGGCTGAATGCTGCAGTTCTCTTGAGGCACACATAGACAAGCTTGGAGTTAGAACGGCTTCCCAAAACACAAGGTAAAGAGACTCTAGTTAAGCCAATCACCAACAGCAGATTTTCTACTCTAGGAAAGCCAAGAGTCCTGCTTCCAGCTCGCCAGCAGACTCTATATCAGGGAGAGAGAGAGAAACACTGCTTTCCAGTCTGATGTCCACCCCCTTCTAAACCAAAACAGCAGCTCAAAACTGAAAATGAAAGAGCTCCAGTCATCTGCTCTGTCAACCAGTCTTCCCCCTACCAATACAGGGTCATAAAACAAATTCCAGAAAGTCCCTGAGGCCCACAGTAAAAATAAACAAAACCCCATTGAAGCCATTGAAGCAGCAATAAAAGGACTTCTCCAGATAGCCTGGCAGCAATTAAAAAGAACTGAAGCTGTGATAGCTGCAGAGAACATGACGTTAAAAAAAATCCTTAAAGGTACACTAACAGTCTCATGTTGCAAGTTCACGTATACAACGTCAACTGCACTGCCCTCATTAACCCTCTCTTACCTCATCAAATAACTTAATCAGCATGTTCAAGCATGTTCTTAAGAAATCTGTGCTGTGCTGCCCCTCCTTTATTAGTCTATGCTTGTCCAATTAACTGTTCATTTTCTCCCAGATTGTTGTTTCTAACAGCTACCCCACTAACAGCATTAAACTGACTGATTTGTAATTGCCAGCTTTGTCCTTCTCTCCTGCCTTGAATGAGGATGTATCTATTCTAATCCTCCAGTCCTTTGACACCACCCTGGTATCTAAGGGGGAACTGGAAGATTGTGACCACGCTTTTGCAATTTCTATGCTTACTTCCCTCAATAACCCAAGGTGTATCCCATCCTGGTTTATCTAGTTTTAATTACTGCCAATCTTTCTTCTATGTCCTCTTCATCTCCTTCTTTCTCATTCTTTATCTGCACACCCCCTTCAGTCATTCTAGCTTCAATTAAGACCTCATCTGTGTTAAATACTGATGCAAAGTACACATGTAGTAACACAACCATGTCTTCTACCTCTATCAATAGATCTCCACTTGGTCCCTAATCAGCCTATCATTCTTCTGACAACCCTTTCACTGCCAATCTGCCAATGGAGGACCTTTGAATTCCATTTTATGTTTGCCTATTCTTCTACTGTCTCTTTGCCCCTCTTATTTCCTTTTTCACTTCTCCACTGTACTTTTGATACTCAAGCTGACACTCCCCTGTATTAAACAAGCTGACATCTGTCATACGCCCCCTCTTTACCTGCTTCATCCTACTCTTGAACACTTTCATCATCCAGCAACCTCTGGCTTTTATTGCCTTTGCTTTCCCTCTTGTGGCTCTATATCTAGACTGTTCCTGCACCACCTCTTCTTTAAAGGCCACCCATTGCTCCTGTTATATTTTTGCCTGCGTGCCTTTGACTCCAATTTACCTGGGCCAGATTCCTCCTCAATTCACTGAGATGAGCCCATCTCAGGTGCAATATTCTAGATTACTCCTTGTCCTCCTCTATAATCCAAAACATACAATACTATGATCACTGTTCCTGAGATGCTCCTCCACTGTCATATTCTCCATTTGGCCTATTTCATTCCCCAGGACTAGATCCAGCAATGTCTCCTTCCTCAATGGACAGGAAATATACTGATCAAGAATGTTCTCCCGAACATGCTTCAGAAATACCTCCCTCTCTGCCTTTAACACCATCACTGTCCCTTTAAATAATCTTGATTATCACTATTCCATAATTTTACACTTTCTCCTGGCAAATCTGATCCTTCATCTCTTTCCTAATTAAAAACAAATACCTGTATTGTTTCTGAATTCCAACGAAATAGATTTTCTCTTTGATTCTTACTCCATTCTTAAAGTTACAAATCCAATGCTCAGAATGGACCAGAATGTAAGTCCATTCTTCCCTTGCTCCAAAAACCAGATTCAAAATCCAATTGAGTCCAATTCATGGTCCCCACACAAGAGACAAACAAGATCCAAGCTGGCAAGCTAAGGCATTGCACCCATCTTGGGCGTGATCTGGCACTTGATCTCAGCCAAAGGTCAAGGGACATTCTCTCCTTTTAGAACTGTAATGTATTCCTGTTATCTCTACTCCTTTTCCCATTTCATGAATACCTTGTACCTGGGAAAATTAAGCTAAGTTTCGGCTATCTAAATCTTACTTCCACGTGGCTATTTGCAGTTGAATCTCACGAACATTATTAACCATGCTACGCGCACTTAGACACATGTACGCCCAATCTAAATTAGAACTCTGTGTATTTTCTATGATCACAGCAAACTCTGTTTAACTTTGAACTCTGTTATCTAGGTTTCATCATTCATATTTCCAATGACATCTTAGGCCCTTCGATCTAAGGTGTTGCAGTTTAAATTAGTTTACACATGCACTGCTTATAAATTCCACGCTTTACTGCAAATGGAACTTTTACATTTAAAGATGAAAGTTACACAAAATAACCGATGATCAGTCATTCCCAGGTGATTAATTCTTGACATTTTCTATGTGTATATGTATTTCGAGCAGCTTAGGCTAAACTTAAGGCACTAGTTGACAAGATTCCTAAGGGTATTTTCTGCGTTGGTTAAAAAACAACGTAACTTGTCTTTGATTTGTTAAGGAGCAATTTATTTTTATTCATTCGTGGGACCTGGGTGTCACTGGCTGGCCAGCATTTATTGCCCATCCCTAGTTGCCCTTGAAACTGAATGGCTTGCTAGGCCATTTAGGAGGGCAGTTGAGAGTCAATCACATTGCCCTGGGTCTGGATTCAAACGTAGGCCAGACTGGGTAAGGATGGCAGATTTCTTTCCCTAAAGGATATTAGTGAACCAACAATCGACAATGGTAGCCTCCAATTGAGGTCAGTGTTCCTAGGGAGAGTTCTTAACCTTACAAGAGGCTCAAGTCACCACTCAATTGGCGTGAATTCAAATGAGGCCATTCGAGGATGTAAAGGGCCAAATTCCTGAGGTAGCCCCTGAACTTACCTTGACATATCCACTTGATTTCCCTCTATGGCTGATTAGCAGAATCTTAAAAGACCAGCACAAGCAAAGCAGAATCCTGGCAAGATCACCTCTGCCCAGATTCCACACACTCTCCTCAACCAGAAATGAGGCTTTCCATCTTCACTAGCTTGAACAATTTTGATCTTGCAGACTGCAGAACAAACGGCAAATGGCAAGTAAAGATTTTGGCTTAATAAGCAGCAATTGGTTAAACTGATCATGATGAACAACAGCATAGAAAAACAACTTTCTTGTCAGCCACCATAATAACCCTCCTTGAAAATAAAGCCTCTGTATTTTGGTTCTTTGTTTGCAATGATCAGTTAAAGTCACCACCTCTTTGTGATAGCAGTACCATTACCTAAGCAGATGCTGTTCTCCACTGTAGCACTTACTTCCAGAGTCACCTCGGGTTTACCCCAGCAAAGAAAAATGGCCCTTCAATACTCCCTTATTTCTCCTTGACTTCTTAAAATAAGAACACTTGTCTAGATCGTCTTTTGCTAGTAGTATTCGCACGAGCATCACTCCACGTGAAGCCCACAGCATCTCAATTTCATAACACGTTTTGCTAATCGTTAGTCCGGTGCACTCACTATTCACATCTTTTCAGTTTGTGTACTTCCCAATATATCACATGTGTTGCTGACACTCACTGTCCATTATTGGCTCTTTACAGAGTAGAGAGGTTAATTAAATCAACTACAGATGACACACTGACTCATGCAGTAAATTGGAGCTTGTAGGTGGGGACAGGATGCTTCTTCACACGAGGATCCCTTGGTCTAGCCCCCAACCACAAGGGGTAGCGAAGAACTCACATTTATTCTCATGCAGGTGGTGAGTCATTGAGCTGGAAAGTCCAGAGTCCTTCACAATACTGACAGTTTCCCAGCAGCACTCAGCCAATATTATTCTGTCCTAAAACTGGCAATTGTGATTTATTGAACCATTTATCACAAAGAAGCTACATTAGTAGCATTTCCCTTCCTGTCCATTTGTCCATACCAATTTTGCCATCAAGTAGAAAAATACTCAATAACTTAAAACGTTATTGTCCAAAGATATGCAAGTTCGGTTGATTGGCCGTGCTAAATTGCCCCTTAGTGTTAGGGGGGACTAGTAGGATAAATACGTGGGGTTACGGGGATAGGGCCTGGGTGGGATTGTTGTCGATGCAGGCGCGATGAGTTAAATGGGCTCCTTCTGCACTGTAGGGATCCTATGTTTCCATGTTTTCCATGTGTTGTTTTGTGATATCTTCCCAGTAGTAGGTTAATCCCCACCTCAAAAATTATTTTATTATTTCTGCCTGTTTCCCTTTATCACTTTAATACTTGCTCCACCCCAACCTTCAGATAGAAGAACTGACAAATGATCCGAGACTTGTCAAACACATATGGCACTTCAGAAAGAAATTAGTTCAAAATACAAACAATAAAGCCTCATTAAATGTAAGATGTTTTGGCTCAGATGTCAGATGCACTGTTCAAATGGACTGCAGGGAAATGACTGTTCTCAGTCTGGTATAAAAGTCATTGCTGGGAAAATTACTGACAATGATGCCACCACGTGCGATTGCTAACCCTGGGGCATGCTACTGCAGGTTAAGACAGCTGGTGGGAGTGTCATTTCCTTTCCCAAAGTACACAGCTCTCTACCCAAAGGCATGTCGAACCACCTAGCAGCTCGGCTGAGAATGGGTTGAGCTTAAAGCACGGTATCTCTCGAGCAGTTTCAGTCACAATGAAAAATCAAACCTAAAACCACAAGAATGCAAAGCAAGATGAGAATACCCTTTGAGGGGGAGCAAACTTTATACTAAATCCAGCAATCTGGAGCAAAGTTAAGACAAAAATAGTTGGAGATTTGAATGGTTACGATCAGCAGCTTGATAGACAACCGATACTTCACAAAACTGATCTGAATGAAATCTGCTATTCTTAAAATAAAAGTAATTTTTTTTTTAACATAGCTTAATTCAGCAGTATTGTTTGTCAATGGAAAACAAGGCAAAATGGCTCATTGTCATTCATTCATCATTTATCAATATTTTAATCGAACAAACTCATGAATGAACCATTCCTATGTCATTGTAAATTCCAATCCACTATTGATTAAGCTACCAAAGCACATTAATAAATTGGTGAGATAGGAGATATGGTGCTGCATGACATAAATGGAGGCTGTCTTTTTTTTGTCATTTTCTTGTCATTTTCTTTGCTGCACCGTTTGATATCTTTCCATGAATATTGCCAGGTGGGAGAACTTAAGCAAATGAGTGACAAGAATTATCTGCAGGGTTGATAGCAATGAGGCGGCTAAAATATAAAAAGTGTTACACCACCCTGAATACTTTCCACTAGATTTCTCCTATCTGTTTGTACTGAAACTGCTCTGAATCCATTGCCTGCCACCCACACTGGAACAAAAACAAAGCCTTGCACTAGCAAAAGTCTAAAAATGCAAAGTTAATCTACAAATATCATTTTGGAATCTGCACCAGAAGAAAGATATACAAATGGTGCAGCCTACAGAAGTGTTTACACCTAACTGAAACAGCAATATTTACCAGTAAAATTATCTTTTCTTTTCACAAGCAAAGTTTCCAATAAAGGGTAATCAGAATATTGTAAGAATAAGTTCTTCCTGTGACATGATGTAGCTTTTGGGCAGGGCAATATTTGGCAGCAATAACAATGGTAGTCAAAACTGAAATGTGCTCAAACCCATGAAAGAGGAATTGTTCACTAAAAGATACCAAAAATTAAAATAGATTCAAGAGTTATTTTCTTCATGATTGAAGATTTTACATCTGTCGCATTAGCAATTGGCAGTTGTAGTTATCTTTTAGTAATTGTAGTTTGTTTAATAAAGTTTTTCAGCCCCAAACACAGCAACTTCATCTTCTATTATTGCAATAATGTTCAATGTACAGACAATAAAGGACACATTTTAGCCATTCTGTTAGATCAGAATTTTTCATCTGAGATTTGTTGATAGGTCAAGGACAAAATTTTAACATGCTCAAGGTTGACGCTGAAGGATATAACAAAGACTTTGGGACCAGATGACTTTCATAAAGCATTCAAGCTTTGCACTTTTGGTTATGATGTTAGCTTTGGGACACATTGCTGGTCCGCCACCAGACTTCATCAACTGTAGTTAAAAATGAATAATAAACTGTGGACACTGTTACGATGCTTTCCAACTGTTTGTAGATTGCTCACTTACATTTACAGCTTACAGAAACTGTGATGAACGCATAACTTGTCTTGGCAAATTAGTTGATCTGTGAGCATCCAAGTTGAAATTTCAAAGTTACCTTCGCTGTTCTTATTTGGATCAATTATAAGTGTCTCTAGCTGAATTTTGATCATAAAAATTACAACTTCCCACTGCTGTGCCCACTCCCAGTACTGTAGGTGCTCCTGAACTCTGTACAACTTTATCAGGCTGGAGTTCTGATTCAAAATGCTCTTAATGGCAACACAGTTATTTAGTTTGGTTCACTTATTTTACAAATTCTACTTAATTTGCCCCCAAAAATGCAAGTACACTTTCAGATTAAATTGAGGTTTTTCAGCACCTTCTTATCATGTGATGTTTCCAGGTAAATGTTACCTGTTATTTTACACCTAACACATAATTAGACCTATTAAAACCAGATTGTGAGGCTTGGCGGCAATAGTATTTTCATATAATAATTGCCTACATTTTTAGTTAAAGTGAAGGCATAGTCAGATTGCTTTTCCAAATCAATGTGCTTAACGTGCTTTTATACATTCAACACGTTCCCTGTTACATTGGGGGGGGGAAAATAACTTTAGCCCAGAGTCGTATTTATTGGTCAGATCATCATTTTGCTTACTGCTGCAAACACAATATTCAATCCACTCTCCAGAAAACAGTCAGTGGATGACTTTTTCTCAACAATTACTATAAGAGTACAACTTCTTCTGTGTCACAAACCTGAAACTAGAAGAGCCATGAATTCTTGATGGGACCTTATTTTTAAATAACTGTTTTAAAAACTCATTTTAACTGAAATGTTTAGAACATGATGACTGAACATCAGCTGTGCGTTTTTTCAATTGCCAAGTTGGTGGCTGTAAATTGGAAAAAGGCTTCTTTCATAGGGTTAATATTTGGTAACAAATATATATTTGTTGATAGATCAAAAATATCATTTTTTAAACCTATCTGTACAGCTGTCTTTACTACCCTCTCCACCACTATGATTTCTTTCTCTTTTGATGCTATATTTGCCTGAGTGGATAAAACTTATTTGAAAAAAAAGTCAAGATGTGTAAGTCGATTGAAGAGCTAACAAGTTTCCTTTGATTATTTTCTCTGCTTGCTAATTTCTCACCTTGCTAATAGGCTAAAATGTTATTGCGGAGATGACCACCCCAAAAGAGTGAAACATTCTCTTTGCAATGTGTCAGCTGTGGCTTTGTGCACTCTTCGCACTCTTGTTTCAGATTCAGAAGGTTGTGGGTTCAAGTCCCCTTCTCCAAACTTGAGCACAAAATTTAGGTTAATGCAGTAATGAGGGGGAGAATGTAAAAGATTGTGAGGGACAATTACAAAGAAGGGCAGGTGAGTTCTATTCATTGTTCTGGTCAACGTTTATCCCACACCAACATAATAAAAAACATATTATCTGGTCATTATCGCTTTCTTGACTATGGGATATTGCTGTGCTCCTACACTTTGCCACATTTCCTACATGACAGTGGTGGCTACGCTGCCCAAAGCACTTCATTGTCTGTCTAACACTTTAGGACATCAATGAAAAGTGCTGTACAAATGCAAATCTTGATTTGCAACAGTACTCAGAAATGTTAATTATAGAACAATCAAGAGATTTGTTCAAGATGTTACAAAGATTGTGTTCATTATTCCCAGTTACACCAGGATTAGTCAAGGTATCAAAATTTAAATAGTATGCTGACAGAATCAGTAAGGAGTCTAACAGCACCAGGTTAAAGTCCAACAGGTTTATTTGGTAGCAAACGCCACTAGCTTTCGGAGCGCTGCTCCTTCGTCAGATGGAGTGGAAATCTGCAGATTTCCACTCCATCTGACGAAGGAGCAGCGCTCCGAAAGCTAGTGGCGTTTGCTACCAAATAAACCTGTTGGACTTTAACCTGGTGTTGTTAGACTCCTTACTGTGTTTACCCCAGTCCAACGCCAGCATTTCCATATCATGACAGAATCAGTAGCAGACTTGAGGGAGAATGTGAAAAGCAACTGTATTATCCTTATGTTTTATTCTTTCCTGGGATGTGAATGTTCCTGGCAAGGCCAACATTTGTTGCCCATTCCTAATTGCCTTTGAGCTGAGTTTGTTGCTGGACCATTTTAGAGGGCAGTTAAGAGTCAACCGCATTATCCGGGGTCTGGAGACACATGTCGACCAAACCTGGTAATGATGGCAGATTTTTTCCCCAAGAGGACATTAGTGAACCAGATGGGCTTTTACAACAATCAATCTTAGTTGCCATTGTCATCATTCCTGAGACTAAATTTATATTCCAGATTTATTAATTGAATTTAAATTCCATGAACCAGATTTAAGTTACCTCATCTGGCACAATTCTGTAAAGCCAACTGGAATCCCAGTGTAAAATAAATGAGCACATGGTTGACTAGTTCACCACATCTAATGTGGAGAATGTTGCCATAAGTATCAATGTTTTAAGATAAGAAAAATACTAACACTATTGTATGAATTTACAAATTTGAGTGCCTTTCTTATAAGCTTAAAAATCCTGATACTTATAAATTAATAAACCATTTATATCAATACTCTCTAATATTAAGGCTGATGAATTTGTCATTTCTTTACTGCAGTATGGACTCTGGCATTTTGGTGGTTAACTTTTGACGGTGCAGGAGGATCTAGGCACATTGAGATTACAACCAGGAGTCAGATAATCGGGATTTTGGAACACAGGACTATACGAGTCCCTCAAACCTATTCTGCATTCAACAAGATTGTGGTTAATCTGTGATTTAACTCCATACACCCTCCTTTTCCCATATTGCAAAAATCTATCACTTTTGGACTTATTGTTAATAATTGATATATAATCAATTGTCTTTTGCAGAAGAGTTCCAAACTTCTACCACCCTGTATGCATTGAAGTATTTCCTATTTGTATTCCTGCAAGCTCTAGTTTAATTTTTAGACAATGAGCCGTAGTCTTGGATAAGATCCTCATTGCTGTATTCTGACTAAAACTTGTGAACAACTGGATTAGCAAAGAAGACCCTTTTCAATTATTTAGCACCTTACATCAGGTTATCCAAACGTCTTACAACCAATGAATTACTTTGAAGTGCAGTCACTGTTGTTATCCTGGGAACCAACTTTCACACAACCAACCCTATAAAGAACAAAAAAAGAACTACCGAGAAGCCTGATTTTGGTGGTCTTCATTGAAGGAGGAATGGGAGTCAGAGTTACAGAAAATTCCATCAGTTTTTCTGATAAGTTGCAGGTTAGGGGCTTAGATGTAAAGCACTGATTATCTCAGATGGATTATAATTGGCTGGTTTTCATTTGTTAACAATAATAACTGCAAAAAGTTTGAATGCAAAATATATCCCTTAAGCTTTCACTATCCCTTTAATTAAAAATTAACTTTACTTCAATTTTGATATTCCATTTCTTCACATTGAGGTAGGTGTGAAAGAATATTAATTTAAAAAGTAATAATTAAAATAATGTCAAAACTAATGCTTATACTCTAAATGCCTAAATGTCATTGATATATTGATTGCGTGTATATCTAGTTAATATTCTCTAAACAATTGATTATAAAATTAGCCATTATCCACAAAAGTCCATAAGCACTGATCTCCATTATAGAGGGTCAATTGGTTATATATAGTTTGAGGAGCAGCTCTCTATAATTTATATATTCACTGAGGGGTTGCGCATGTTGCTTACATCTGACTAACAAAACATAATGTGGAGATGCCGGCATTGGACTGGGGTAAACACAGTAAGAAGTTTAACAACACCAGGTTAAAGTCCAACACGTTTATTTGGTAGCAAAAGCCACACAAAATATACACATGCTAAGGTGGTGTATGATATTCATATTGTTGCAATGGATATATCATAGAATCATAGAAACCCTACAGTACAGAAAGAGGCCATTCGGCCCATCGAGTCTGCACTGACCACAATCCCACCCAGGCCCTACCCCCACATATTTACCCACTAATCCCTCTAACCTACGCATCTCAGGACACGAAGGGCAATTTTTAGCATGGCTAATCAACCTAACCCGCACATCTTTGGACTGTGGGAGGAAACCGGAGCACCCGGAGGAAACCCACGCAGAGACGAGGAGAATGTGCAAACTCCACACAGACAGTGACCCAAGCCGGGAATCGAACCCAGGTCCCTGGAGCTGTGAAGCAGCAGTGCTAACCATTGTGCTACCGTGCCGCCTCTATTCTATGAGAATGCATGCCGTTCACGTGGTTGTGAGCATAGAGTCCACCTGTAAAAGATGAACTCTCTTTTTGGAGTAAAAGAGTCAAAATATCCAGTCCTATGGAATAAGTAAAATCAAATCAAAATACTGAGGATGCTGGAGATCTGAAATAAAAACAGAGAGTGCTGGAAAATCTCAGCAGGTCTGGCAGCATCTTTGGAGATAGAAACAGAGTTACTGGTTCGAAGAAGAGTCATGTTGGAATCGAAATGTTAACTCTCTCCACAACTGTGCTCGGACTTGCTGAGATTTTCCAGCACTTTCTATTTTTTATGTAATATATGAAGTAAGTAACTGGAATAAAGCAGCAATTTGGGATTTTTAGAACACTGAGATTTGATACTACAGTAAATTTGATAGTATATTGTGGCTTTTGTTTGCATTCTTGGGATGTGGGCATCACTGCCAATACTGGCATTTATTGCCCATTACTAGTTGCACTGAGTGTACCGGTGATACTTCTTTCATTGGTTTGGATACAAAAATGTGACTTGCTAGGTTACTTCCGAGAGTAACTAAGAGTGCAGCATGCATATGTTCTGAGGCTGGATACGATATTTATTTTGACTAATGATGGATATAATCTACAGTGATTACAATGCCTAAAATGTGACTGATGGCAGATATACTATTTATTCTCTGTCTAAGGGTGGATATGGTGTTTATATTCAGGGTGGATATCCAGTTTATAGTCCGACTGAGATTAACTATGCTTTAAAACAATGGTGGATGGATGTGCTACCTATCATTTGACTGTGGGTGATATGGCATTTACAACCTCTGAGTGGTTGGTGTGTTTATAATTTGAATGTTAATTTGATGCATCTGCTCTGAGAATAGTTGCAGCGCGTATATTTTATCTGCGGATGGTTAAGCTGCTTATACTCAAACTGAAGGTGAATGTGATGTTACACTGATTGAAGGTGAACTGGATTTATATTCTGGCATTAAATATGGTGCTTGTACATTGACTGTGAGTGGGTATCGTGCTTATACACTCAGTGCGGTTGAAAATTTTATTAGTGCAGCTATGGATTGAAAATGGTGTTTTGATGATGATTGAGAATGGATTTTGATGTTAATGCTCTGACTGAAGGTGAATTTGTTTTTTGCAATTTGAAAGGTGTTATATACAGATCGGGCTTGAATAACATGGCTATGGTGTTTATTCTCTGAGGGTGTATACATTGGTTACATCTTGTCTGAGGGTGTTTATCCTCTGGGGGTTAATCTGATGTTTATTCCCTCAATTAAAGTATGTTCTTTTCAATGTTAGGTTTGGGGTTGAATAGTAATACACTGACTGAAGTTTATCCTTTGAGAAGTGTTTCATGTTCACTTGGGAGTGAATAATGCATATTCTGATACACAGAAATATGTAGAATTTATAATGTGGGAACAGGTCAATCAGCTCAATCAGCCTTTTTTTAATTTATACTCTCCTTGAAAGAAAGTAGTTCAAATCACATTTATCCACTGTGTTCCCATATCCATTCACTCCCCTCTTCTTCATTCGCCATCTGAAAAAGAGTCATATGCATTTGAAACATTAACTCTTTCTCTCTCCACAGATACTCCCAGACTTGCAGATTTTTTTCCCTAGTATTTCTGTTTTTATTTCAGACTTCCAGCATCCATTCTCTTTTGCTTTAGTCCAAATTTGAATATTGACATGGGTAATGATTCTTTCTTGCACCATTAATGCGTGGTACATGAGTCCAGTTTTCAAAACCCCCTTTGCTGAAAAAAGGGGACCATACTTCACGGATATCCTCATTATTTTCAGTTCCCTGTATCATTTTGCTGCTGACATCTGTCAGGGCAATGAGAGCTCTATTGGAAACCACTGCCTACCTACCATAGTCTTTTTTAAAGTTTTCCAGGAAGGGACTAAAATAAATGCCCCTTGCGAGCTGATTCTAGTTCTGTTTGTTTTATTCACCATACTGTTTTAGTGTACTGTTGAGTGGTTTTGCTTCTATGCATTATTTCAATTGTAAATATTTCTGACAGCATAGATATAGCCTGTTTATTTAGATTTGTTGACTTGTTATTTTCTGCCTTTCAAGGTTGCAGTATAAGATGGTGAGCACCCAATGCATTCTCCAGTACATGATTTGCAATTTATTGTTACACTTGGGCATTCTCAGGCACATTGGTGAATCGTGATGCAGGAATTGGATCTTACGGAAACTACCAACTAAAAGCAAGCACCAGAGCAAATGTTGAGGGATTAGCCTAAACTGATCATTTTTATTTTAACTAAATCTTAACTTCTAAAACATAGATCATTCATGGTAGCCTTTAAGATAGCTTATTATTTTATCATTGCTATTATTTAATTCCATTTCTAACACATTACAATTAACTATACAGTTCAATTTAATATTACAGTTGCAGCAGCTGAGGCTCACATATCAGAACACTGACTTCACCATTACATAATACAGCAGAATTCAAAGGATGATTAAAATAAAGATGTGGGTTTTTTTAAAGGGAACTTATGCTTCTGTTCAATGGGTTTATTCTGCTGTAAAAAACTAATGTAACAAACTTAATTTTTGAAATTAGGCTATCAAAACCATCTTTTCACCATCCAGCTATGACCAATAGATAACTGTTGGCAGTACTTCCTGTATTACACAGGAAGTATTTTTCCTTTAATTTTTTTTAATTAATAAACTTTATCAGTGCAATCTTACGTGAATATTTTCCAGTATTTATGTTCTGGTGACAATTTTGCCTGATTGTCATCAATGCAAAACAAATATTGAAGACAATGCAATTCATGCACCTATTATGACTTCCTGCCTACTGTTACATCATTACATCTACAAAAAAGGAGGCAAACTAATATTAGTTTAAAAAAGGAGCCATATTGCAAAGATTTTTTAAATTCTCATTCATAAATATTTATGATTAAGATGACAATTTTTTGCCACCCCACTATTGTTATTTGTTTTCCTCTTAACAATTATTATTTACTAACATATCAGGATATTCTTGGAAGAAATCATTAAGATCAATTGTTAGCAAGCTAAATTGACATTGAAATACAGTTAACTGATCCAAACTAGTGCCCTCAAAATTATTACGTTCTGTTTAAACAAAAACATTTAACCATTATACATAACAAAAATATATTAGTATTTTTCATAGTTTCTAATAACGGAGTTTGATCTTTAAATGAATCTTAAGGTATTAACTCCCTTTTTATATACTTTACACAAAAAATCAAGTTCATTTGACCTTTATTTACCAATAAGACAAATCCAACGTGGAATATTCTTGTATTTGCTTAGGCAAGAAGTAACATTTTGTTTTCATTATGTTTGTTTTTGTTATCTCCCAAAATTCAAATTTTACCAAATGTTTTTCAATAATGAAAAATAGGATTAATTAAATTCAAACTTACAATAAATCCAAATTTTCAAAAAGTCTATTTGTTGTCTTTTATTTCAAGATCATGATGTATAAAAACAACTGAACCATATGAACAGAACACAGTAAACACACTAGATTATTAATTAGAAATTAACTTAATTTATTCCAATTTAGTTTCTCACTGGTTAACTTATATGATTAGATTTTCAATATTTGTTACTTTAAAAATAACAAATAAACATCAAAATTAATTGAACAAAATATGATTTTCTTACTATTCATTTGTTAGCTACACACTTAAAAAATGTAAAGCATAATTCATTAAGTGTATACTAAGGAAATCTTCTGCATTCTAATTATGACAGTAGTAAAAATAGCATTTTAACCTACAGAGATTCTTAATAAAAACAGAAAAAGAAACTCCTCGTATGTTATTTTATAATAGAACTGTAGAAAATTTTCAGTGCATTTACATTCTTACATTTCTCACAAAACACTACTGTTTTAAAGCATTGCTAGGTTACTGCAAAGCTTACTATAATAGGCATATAATATATTTTGTGCTTTTTGTTCGTGGTGATGGGAACTTTCTCTCGATGTTTGCAACTGCCGCAAATACTTAGGTACATTATGAGTGTGTGAAATTTATTTCTGTGTCGTTAACAATTAAGTCTGGACAGTAAATGGATGGAACCAGACTTATTCTGAGCTGTCTTCGGCAAGACGAGTCAAACTTTGTAATAATGTGGTTTACTTTATTCAGTATATATTTTCTTAGAATTACAAATGAATCTTATTTAACTATATTTGAAAATGTAGAAGCCATGTAGGAATTCCCCCCAAAATAATTAACTCTCAGTCTGCACAGTAATAGCAAAAGGGTTCATCATTTTTGTAACTGTACAGAAAGTATTTGTTTTTCTTTGCCAAACTAACGACTGCAAAAAAAGATGCAATTAGCACTTTTCATGAACAAGAACATGGATTGAGTAATAGTCCTTGTCACCCTCCATGTGCTCCTCTGAAAATATTGACAAATTAAAGATGCCACACATTTCATTACTGTTATTTCTATACACCTCAAGTTATACCAAAAAAAATCGGGACTATATTTTTCATGTAAGATTTCAATGTTCTTGAATGCAGATTAATTCATTTTTACGGGATATGGGCTGGGCCAGCATTTATTGCCCATCCCTAACTACCCACTGTTTCAGAGGGCATTTGAGAGTCAACCAACTTGCTGTGGGTCTAGACTGAGTAAAATAGACAGATTTTCTTCTCTAAAGAACATTAGTGAACCAGAAACATAAGTGCTGGAGAAACGCAGCAGGTCTGACAGCATCTGGTGAGAGATAATAGAGCCAACGTTTCGAGTCAGAATGAACCAGTCTCCATAACCTGTGCTGTTGGAAAGATTTACTGGAGCAATGGTGGACCAGTCTCCATCACATGTATCCACAGTATTTTGCTTTTATATGAGTGATTTTAAAATGTTGCAGATTGTGAAGGAGCAAGATTGGAAGGGGAGGTTGGGTTGTGGAGGTTGGGCAGCACGGTGATACAGTGGTTAGCACTGCTGCCTCACAGCACTGGGGACCCGGGTTCAATCCCGGCCTCGGGTGACTGTCTGTGTGGAATCTGCACATTCTCCCCGTGTCTGCGTGGGTTTCCTCCAGGGTGCTCCGGTTTCCTCCCACACTCCCAAAGATGTGCCGGTTAGGTTGAGTGGCCATGCTAAAATTGCCCCTTAAGTGTCAGGGGGGAAACATGTGGGGTTACAAGGATAAAGGCCGGGGTGGGATTATTGTGGGTGGGGGCTGAATGGGGCTTCCTCCGACACTGAGAGGGGTATCTTACGAGATTGATTGAATGAATGAATGGGGCTGCTCCCCACGCTGCCCCCCCCCCCCCCCCCAAGCACGTGCTCCACTTCCTGGCTCCTCGCGCCCACGGCGGCGCGGCTGATTGGCTGGCGGCGTGCGGAGGCCGATTGTGACGTGGGTGGGCGGGGCAGGCGGGGAGGGAATGCGGGGCGCGGATTGGGCGGGGGCCGCGCGATGGAACGTCAGGTTGCTGGGGTGACGGCAGCGCGCTGGATACACAGCCCCGAGTGTATCAATCAATCAAAGAGGCTCCCGCGCAGGCGCCGCTCAGGTTCCCCTCTCAGCCTGTCTGCCTCCTGTCGCACTCACACACATACACACAGACACAGAGGGAGCCCCCAGTGCAGCACAGGCAGCAGCAACTTAATCGCCAGCAGGGTCATATCACCAACACACACACATACATAGACACAGTAACACACATAGACATACATACATACAGTCACACACACACACATCAGACTATGGAGCTCCTCTGCATGGAAAATGCCCCCAAAATCCAGCGAGCCTTCCCGGACCCAAAACTCCTCTCTGACCACCGAGTCCTGCAAAACCTGCTGCACGTCGAGGACAGATACATCCCGAGGACTTCTTATTTCAAATGTGTCCAGAAAGAAATCGAACCCTACATGAGAAAAATGGTTGCATTTTGGATGTTGGAGGTAAAAAAAAGAAAACTTGAGAGAGAGAGGAGGTGGGGAATAAGAGTAATTAAGAGTGTGTGTTTGCTGCACTTAATTCAACATTGCAAATGCTTCTTCAGAGCTTTGGGCAAAAGTATTTGGGGAGGTGTCATATTTTTTAATATATAATTTTTGGAGTGATTTTAAAATGTTGCAGATTGTGAAGGAGCAAGATTGGGAAGGGGGGGGGGGAGGTAAGGCGTCGCTTTTGTGGTAAAGTGTGCGTGCAAGTTTAACAAGCTAACTCTTCCAGTGCAGGGAATGCTGAATTTGATGAAAAAAAATACTTTTCCTCTACCCTCTCTCTTCCCCTCCCCCTACCCCCTTAACACAATTTTGTAAAGAAGTTGAAATGATGGCTGATAAACAACATACTGTCGCCATGTTGACTCGACTTTTCCCCCAATAAAAACTTTTTATTCTCTTTCCCCCCCCTTTTAAATCAAATGGGTTTTAATTAATAAAGAGAGAGAGAAAGAAGGGTTGTTGTTAGTAGTGGTGGGGGAATCATTAAAGTGTAACATTGCTAAGAAGGTTTAAACAAAAAAGATGTTGCATTTTGTTTTGTATTTTGTATCATTTTTTCTTTTGCCTGTTGCTGCCCCCCACAAAAAAAAAGTTGTCCTTTTTATTTTAGTAGCCTGTCGGTCGATTATCTCTCTCTCTCTAAACTTCTCTCTCTCTGCCATGGTGGGTTGTGAGGAGAGTTGACTGCACAATCCTCGGGGCCCCCCTTCTTCCCTTTCTCCTTCTCCTCCTCCTGCTCTCGCGGCAGAAACCCCCAATTTCCTCACCCCGGCCAAGCTCCCCGGCTGTCGGCTCCCGGCCCCGATCAAACTTGAGGATTTCTCCTTTATTTACATGTGAGAACCGTGGCTGTGGGCGCCACCGTCTAATTTTCCCGATTTTTCGAAAGTTTGCGCCGAACAAAAGGTGGCAGCCACGCGATATTTTTTTTCATATATATATTTTTTTAATTTTAATGTTTTGTTTTTTTTTGTTTGCCTTCCCCCCGCCACCACCACGGTCGAGAGGCACGGCTTGGCTGCCTTGTGCCCTTAAACTCTTCAAGCTTTGCATCAAAAGGACAACTTTGAGGGCCAATGTATCGGATATTTAATACATTTGCCTTGTGGGGTAGGTCGAAAAAGGGGTAGTGTTTCTGACGTTTTTTTTCCGCAAATTGCTGCCTTCCCTTCGATTAAATTTTCGGTGCATAAGATTGGAATGATTTTTTTTTTGGCTTTGTTGAATGTTTTTGACTTTTTTTTTCCTGTTTTGTTTTCTGTGTTTTTATTTTTGACCTCCTTCCCTCCCTTCCCCCTCCCTTCATTCTAGGTGTGCGAAGAGCAGAAATGCGAAGAGGAAGTCTTTCTGTTGGCTATGAATTATCTGGATAGATTTCTATCTTCGGTTCCCACTAGAAAATGTCACCTCCAGCTGCTAGGGGCAGTCTGCATGTTCTTAGCGTCAAAACTGAAGGAGACGATCCCCCTGACAGCTGAGAAACTCTGCATTTACACAGACAATTCAATCATCCCAGAAGACCTCCTGGTAAATTCAACCACATATTTCTGCCAGTTGACACGTCTTATTTCGTGCATTTCTCTCTTTTTTTTATTTATAAAAAAATATATATATCTATTGCACAGCCTCTCTGGGAAATTTTAGGTCAGAAATAAGATTACTTTGTAATTTGATTTAACTTTTTTTTTTTAAAAAACTTTTTATGTCCAGGTGCACAAGAAACTTTTTTTGTTGTTGTCCAAGTCGCAAAGTTTCTGACACTAATTAAGAAATTGATTCATTTGTATGGTTGCAGTTATTGATCAGAGTCCAGTCCATTGAACTGACACTCAATGACTGAGCTTCTGGCGCCCTCTGGTGCAGTTTTGCAAAGCCTTGTATCTAGGTGCTTTCAAATGAAGCGTCGCTCTAATAATTTTGCAATTAATAATCCTTGCTGGTTTGCACTTCACTGAAACATGATCCATGCAGCCGTAGAAGTGAAAATTATAGAATGTGGGTAGTGTAATGAGGGTTGGATTTTGGACTGCCTGTTTATGTTTTATAACCACTTTATAGCGTGTAACATTTATTGTAATAGGGATGAAAATTGTTTTAGATTATGTTATGCATTGTGAACTTTGAGCTGATCGAAGGTTACCTGCCTACAAATCTGCCTCTGTAAGGCTTAAATTTTAGTTAGGCTCGTATGAATCAGATGCAAGGGCCGTTGCAATTCCATTCTGGAGCATCTAAGACTCCTAAGAATATATTTTTCAGTTGCAAATAACCTTTTATGGGATAGGGTGCTGGTAAGTCGCCAGGCTCCACTCCACACCTGTGTGATCCTTCAGGGACAGTTGTGATAGAAAGCCTGCTGCATCTGGCTGTGTACAGTGCACCATTATAATAACTGGGTCAGCAGGACCACACAGATGCAATTTGCTCGAGCATCCTGCATAGGTGGAAGTTTGTTACCATTTTTCTTTTTGTTTCCCTTTCGAGACGCACTCAATTTTTATTTTTTACATTAACACCCTAACTCTGCCCCCGACACTCTGCAGGGCACCCTGTCATTTTACTTGGGGAAAGTTTGTTACGAGTGCTTCAGTGAGTTTCCACTCGCGTTGTTTCTTGCACCAGACTTAGAAGCAAGCAAGAAATGTGAGCTGCTGGATGTTACAACAGATGTCAGCTGGTGAACCTCATAATTATGTGAAATTTTGCTGCTTCAACCCTTACAATGCCAGATAACACACTATTGCAGTTAGCTGCACATCCAGAGCCTCAAGTGTTAATGTAGAACTTGGCAACACCAAGATATGGTCTTGGATCCTGTGTAAGAGATAAGTGACTCGTGGTTGTGTGGCCCATTTACATGGCAGATTCTTTCCTTGGGCTCCTATCGCGATTCTGCACATTGTCAAATTTGGATGGAGCGCTCAAACTCTGGTCTCTTTTATCTGCTTCCATTATATTCTGAATCCATACTACAAACTTTTGCCTGAGATGCAAAACAAAAATGTAGGATTCTATTAATCTGCTTAGTAATAGTTACCAGAAAAAGAGCCTACTGCTGTTTATCACTGTGTCGTACTTATGCTCTCCAATGAGCTGTCCAATTATCATGAAAACACTTGAGTTGTTTCAGCGCAGTATTATTTAATCATGTCTAAAAGGAGTTCTACTTGTCACTCTTTCTAGTTGTATGGAATAGATATATTATTACTTGCATTGTTTGTGTGCATAGTCTGGGTGTACAGAATGGTTCATTGAGGAGAGGTGCCTGAAAAGTTTGACTTGGTCTAAACCAGCAACATCGATCCAGTGATTGTCCATGTTAACCAGCCTAGCTCTCTCTATTAAATGAGTGGGTAACGTCTCAGCAGGATGTGGTACTGAGTGATACAGAATGAGTTACTTGAGCTCATTTGGTCTCCCATTCCTCATCACAATCCCCAGTGACTCCCTTGCTGGGAAATTAGTGTTGGCCCCAAGAATGACCTAATTTTCATGCTTTTACCTACTTTTATTTTGCTGCTTATAGTATCCTGGATCTTTGCGACAGGCGTTAACCTGCGGAAGCGTTGAATTCAGGGGACCAGCTGCTCTTGGCATGGTTCAACTTGAGAAAGAAATGCCAGTTTCTTTATGGTGAATGGAAGCATTTGCTTGACCTTTCCCAATCCCCTTCACACAAGAATGGCCAAACATTCATTCCCATTTGGAGCAACTCGGCTAGGAATTGTAGCCTCAGCTTTCATGTCCACTCAACTGTAGCTTCACTATTTCTCAGGATACTTGGATTGGATTATTTCCAATAATAGAAAAACTTCGTTGAGGAATTTGAAGTCCGTACATTCTCACCTCTGGCTGCAAGAAGGAGAATTTTCTGATATGGTTTTTTATTATTTTTCTGACTTCATTTGGGTCTTTGAACAGCTCTCCAGCCCCAGAGCTCTGCCAATATCGCTTTGCCGCCAGCTGTTAATGGGCGTGCAAGACCTTTCTCACAACTGATATTTTGCTTTTCCTTTTGCGAAAGCAATTTCCTCAGTGACTGTGCAAAATTCTGAAGAGCTCTCCTGTGTTGGAAACTGTAGGCCTGAGTTTGAATGCTGTCGCACTGTAGTGTGTATCGGTTATCATAGAATCCCCTACAGTGCAGAAGAGACCATTCGGTCCATCGTCACCCGATTAATACTTTAGATTCCGAAGTTTTGCCACCTGCCTCCATGTAAAAAGGACTTAGAGGCACTGGAGTAAGTGCAATAGATATTAACGAGGATAACCAGAATTCAGAGGTTATTGCTCCTAGGAAACATTGAACAAATTGGGGCTCTTTAGAAAAGAAAAGGCTGAGGGAACATCGTGTTAGAGGTGTTAAATATATGGCGGGGTTTAATAGGGTATATGTAGATTCAATTCACTTTATTGTTCAGCTGGAAATTCATTTTGGGTATGTTACTAACTCATTGAAAGATTACGTGCAAGTTAATGATGAAAGAAAATTAACCTGTCACACAAATCTAACTTGATTTAACCTATGTATTAAAAACTATTCCAATACATTAAAATAATCATTCAGTGAGACCCTCCCTTGGTGCATATCTTCATCCATATATCAAACTCCTGTTAAAAGTTCTGGAGAAGGATCCAAAGAAGTTCAGGAACCGATTTGTCCTGCATCTGAGAGATTGTTGACCTTTCCCTGACCGCAACCAGCAGTAATATTGAGAAGGAGTGGTGTTTCTCATTGTTCAAGACTCTCTTTAGTCAAAATATTTCAAGGGCCAATTTTGTTAAGAAAGATCTGCTCATCAAAAACCCTTCCTGCCTAGTTCACTGATGTTTGTACTCTTAGAGTCCGCTTTCCTAAGACAGCAGTAACAGGCGAGACGTGCAAAATGAATAGCACTCTCAACTACAGCCATAAAGTACAGTTTCATGATAGTAGGATCGAATCAAAAGGGTTCAACTTTTCTGAGGTTGTATAATTGTGTATGTCCCCTGCCCGTCACTGTTCCCTCCAGTTCAACTTATCATCTACTTTGACATTTGGAGAAGATGTTGTGAGAGAGATCAAGATAGGAGGCCATCATTATGAGGTAGTCACTAATAAATCCAATGGAGAATTCAGAAGAAACTGGAGAGTGGCTAGAAAGGGGAACTTGCGACACGATTAGTGAAGGCGAATGCAGATGCATTTAAGGGGAAGCTAGATAAGATGAGGGAGAAAGGTCTAGAGGTTATGCTGATTGGGTTAGATGAAGAGGAATGATGGGAGGTATGTGCAGTGCATGAACACCAGCATGGACCAGTTGGGCCGAATGGCCTGTTTCTATTCTGTTGTGCCACACAAAATTGAGTTGCTTATGATTAACAATAGAGACATCTAATGTTTAAGAGAAGATGTTATCATGAGTACTGTCATCTTTTGGACGCTTTCTCTTCATTTCAGATCTCTGAAAACATAGGAGAGGGAAATTAGTTTTACAAAAATGAAGGGTCTTCAAATAGCATGGGTATGAAATGTGGGGTAAAATAATTTTTTATGGACCCTAAATAGAACTGGTTTGAAGAGTTTATCTTGCTCCAGATGTAAAATTAATGAACACAAGAATTTCACCTCCAGCTATATTTTTTCTGAAGAATTCTTGTGACAAAGTATTTAAAATATTCTCATAATGGTGTCAGCTTTGACTTGTTCACAAATGTGCCTTAGAATCTAAAAGATGTATGTTTAAGGTGCAATCCAGAGACTTGAGCCCATCATCTAACCACTTCAGTGTAGTCCTGAGATTTATTTATAGATCAGACCAAGGCCTCTTAGATGGCCCTAAAGTATCCTGTGGACATAGTCTAAGAAGACTTGAGGTGTTCTCCTGGTGTCCTCGTCTGTATGTGTCCCTCAGCCATAGGGAAGAAATGAGGGGATATAGGTTTAAGGTAAAAGGGGGAAAGTTTAAAGGAGAGTTGGGAGGCGAGTTTCTTTACACAGAGGGTGGTAAGTGCCTGGAATGCGCTGCCAGAGGAGGTGGTAGAAGCAGATAAAATAGCAATGTTTAAGAGGCATCTTGACAGTTACATGAATAGGCAGAGAATAGAGGGATATGGACTGCATAGTGGCAAACGGTCTTTAATTTAGAGAGCTGTCATGTGCCCACGCAGGTGGGCTGAGGGGCCTGTTCCAGTGCTGTACTGTTCTTTGTTCATAGTCATAGAATCATAAAGGTACAAAAAGAGGCCAATCTGTCCATTAAGTCCATACCAGCTCTGCCAGTCCTATCACCCCACACTTTGCCTTTGGCACTACAAGTTTATTTCTCTCACATGACTATCCAATTTTCTTTAATATTGTTAACGTTTCTGCTTCTACCACCCTTCTAGACAGTAAACTCTAATATCATTAAAACAAGTGGTGTGTTCATTTAATTCATTGATGTCTGTCGGACATTGCTGTGTGGAAATTAGCTACACTTCAGAAGTACTTAATTAGTTGCAAAATATTTGGGACATCCAGAGGTTGTGAAGTTGGCCATAAATGCAAGTTCAGTTTCCTGTCTAATTTAATTTATTAATAGTGAGTTTACTTTCGACAAGTGATTATACAGAGCTGAGGTTTATTATAAACCTGTTTGTTTTCTGCAACTGTGAGCTTATAAATGTTGTCTAATACTTTCTCCACATTTTGCAATGGTATTGGTGTACTATTTTCAATAGGTTAATGGCCAGTACTCATTGGTTTTCTAGTACAGTAATAACTGGTGGGGAAGGGTGGTTGAAAATCGCTATATGTCTATAATAGATTAAACACGAGCAACTGCGTATTCTTCCTGTCTGACCCACCTGATCTTCTGTTGTCAAGTTTTAGACACTTTTTTGTCAACTTTCTTCATTTTCTGTTCTGTGTCCAATAAGCCGAAGAGCCTTTTCAGCGCTCTATGACTCTATGTCCATGTCTGTAATGAAAAACACTCATGTAAACCTGTCACTTTGAAAAGTGGTCACTGAGTTGACACATTTCTGTCAATACTTTGTGAGAACTCTTTTCATCTGTCAATTTTCAGTAACTGACATTTCTAATGCCCAAAATAAAGATTAAATCAAGATTTTAAAAATATGCATTTCAGCACAATATGATTAAACTCATCCATTGAATTGTCTTTTGCGTCTTTTTTTTTGTCTCTCCCAATAGCCAGGGCTTGAATTGATATTTTTTCCAGATCTGTAATGCTGTGAACTGAAATGCTTTGTGCAGGCTGAACATCTTAAGTGCACCTTAGCCTCAAAATACTCCAATGCTCAATTTGTTAAAAGTTTTTTTTTGCTTAGATTCTAACATTTTCTGTCCAAGTTGTTTTGAGAGATAAACTACAAAAGCTTTAGAGAGGTAAAAATATATATTTTTTTCTCTAATGAGACCTTAGCGTCAGTGGGATTAGCAGGGTAAATACGTGGGGTTACGGGGATAGGGCCTGGGTGGGGTTGTTATCAGTGTAGGCTCAATGGGCCAAATGGCCACCTTCTGCATTGTTGGGATCCTATGAGAGAGGTCTTATGTGTGAGAGAGATAAATGAAAGAGGGCAGTGAGGAGAGAATGAGTTCTTGTAATGTTACCACACTTATCAGACGAAGAATGAGCATCCATTAAATTTTTAAGCCTTTTAATTGCCTTACCTGTACTTTGTTTACAAGTCAAAGTTAATGTTTTATATCTGAGACACTTGGGGACAGGTGTGGCCATTTAGCCCTTCGTATGTTCCATCGTTCAGTGGGACCATGGCTGATTAGAAGTTCTAATCTCTAGCCCCGGAAAGACGATGAGCGAGAGACCGAGGCACAAAGAGAGAAAGGCAGACAGTCGTGTTCTTTCCTTATTCTAATTTGATTTCTCTTTTCAAATTGAATTTTCAAAGCAAACCAAGCGTTGTTGAAGACAAAAAAGGAAAAGGAGAGTAGAAGGGGGTGGCAAATTGACTGGTGTTTGGGGTTTTCTGACCCTTCATTCGTTCTCAGCCCCTCACTCCCCTTGATAAATAGGTTGAGTAGGTAGTTCAAAGGAGAGGAAGTGGGAAAGTGTTCGGGAAGACGTTTATGAGGGAATAGAATAGAAGAATTTGGAAGACAAAATCAGAGCAAGGGGGCAGGTGAGAAAAAATGTGGAGGTTGAAATTGACAGAGAAAGGAAAGAAAACCAGCAATTTCTTGCCTCCTTGTATTTTGATTATTTGCTTTTGGGGGAAAATAGTTGAATATTGAACCAGGTATTACATTTCAAGGGAAATAGAGTGGGGGAGCCAAGCATGGGAATTGATGTTTGGGGGCATGCTGGTGCATTTGAGGGGGAGCGAGTGGGAGGAGAGTAAACGGTGACATTGGAGCATGGGAGGGAGAATGTAATTGTGGGTAGGTATTTCAAGAGATTGGAAGTTCTAATCAGCCATGAACAATGTTAACATATGAGGGGCTAAATGGCCACGCCTGGCTCCAAGTGTCTCAGATGTAAACCATTAACTTCGGTTTGTAAACAAAGAGGTGGGGTGGGAAAGAAGGGGATGAGATAGTAGGAACGTGAACTTTTTGGATGGCAGAGTCTTGATTCCTGCCACCTGACATCCCCACTGACTCAGAGTGCCCTACGGCCACTTCACGCTCAAGTAAGTGTTGAGTGGCTGCAGGCAGGACTACTCGCTCGGGAGTATGTCCCACCGTCAGTGCAGTTGGCTGGCAGCTCCCCATTCCCTGTAGCACCAACACCGCAAGAGACAGAAGAAGAAATGCAGGAGGACGTCCAGTTAAGTTCGAGGGGTGGGGAAGGCCTAGGAGGGGATAATAGGGTCTGGGGAGAGAGGCCTGGGTGGGGTGGAAAGTGTGGTTGGGAGGCTACTGGGCCTTGAGGGTGGGCCCGCCTTACAGAAAGTGGCTTCTGGTTAAGGTGACATCCCACCCTTTCACCACCCAAGTTATAACTTGTAGTGGGCGTAGCGTAAATGATGTGGAAGTGGTCAAAGGCCCCATTTTCCTTGCAACCACCAGGACAAATGCAGTCTTCAGTTGCTGGCTCCATTCGGTATCACGTCTTGCCATACCACCCATCTGATTGGAAATAAGAATTTTTTTTAAAAACAGAGCAAATGAGACAAGAGTTAGGGAAGGGTGATGTGCAGAAAAGAGGAAACCAAGAAACAGTAGCATGAAGACATCAGTGACAAGAATTGCACATTCTCCATCTTGCCATTAGCAACGTAATGGGAAATCGCCTAATATATTAAAATGTTGCACACTTTCATGATTTTAAGTAACTTTTATAGCCAGAGTTTACATTAGAAACTAAATATTTCGTCGACTGATTTAAATTTTTTATTGTGCTTTTTTTAAAAAAAACTTATTTAAGCAACATAAATAGGGCAGCAACTTTAGTGTGAAAATTTGAATGATCAGAGCTTTGAATTAAGCAACTTTGAATTAAAAGTGGTAATTTTGCTATGTGACCACCTAGCCATCCCTGGTGTAATTGTGTTTCCTACTCGTGACTTCACCAGCCTCCCTCCATCCAAACGCCAAACTGTTGAGCCTTTTCTGGTCGTTTGCCTAAATTTCTAAGCCTATCTGTTTACCTTCCTGTCCTGTAACTATAATTTTGTTTCCTGATCTGCCTGCATCTTAGCTTCTCTTCTTCTGTCCTTTCCTGATCCCTTGTCTTTTGCAGCTCAGCCTCTGACCACTAATATTCGCCATCAAAAGCTTTGGCTCTGACGTCCTTTCGGACCCCGGCAAACCATCCTCCTTTACTGTCTCTCTTGGCTTTCCAGGGTACCGAAAGCAGGAACATAGAATCCCTACAGTGCCAAAGGAGGCCATTTGGCCCATCAAGCCTGCACCGACAACAATCCCATCCAGGCCCCATCACAGTAACCGCATGTATTTACCCTGCTAATCCCCCTGACACTAAGTGGCAGTTTAGCATGACCAATCCACCTAACCCCCACATCTTTGGAGATGTGAAAAATGTAAAGATTTGAACGATAGAATTATAAAGGGGCAGGGTGAGGTATAAGTGAGCCACACAAGGGAGAGAGGAAGACTGACAGGCATGGGATGAGAGAGATTAGAAATGGGACAAATGAGAAGGGAAGAGAGAGATGCAAAAGTAGATTAGAGGCTAGAGAACAGCATAGGCATGGTGGCACAGTGGTTAGCACTGTTGCATTACAGCGCCAGGGACCCCAGTTCAATTCTGGCCTCGGGTCACTGTCTGTGTGGAGTTTGCATATTCTCCCCGTGTCTGCATGGGTTTCCTCCGGGTGCTCCAGTTTCCTCTCTCAGTCCAAAGATGTGCGGGTTAGGTTGATTGGCTATGCTGAATTGATCCTAGTGTCAGGGGGATTAGCAGGGTAAATATCTGGGGTTACGGGGATAGGGCCTAGGTGGGATTGTGGTAGGTGCAGACTTGATGGGCTGAATGGCCTCCTGCACTGTAGGGATTCTATTGTGAGTCAGCGTTAGAGGTAAAAAGGGAAAGGCATGCAAGTCAGCAGGTGGTTGAGACATGACCATGTCAGATCAGGGAGAAGTGACCGCATAAAAATGGGAAAAGACAACAACTTGCATCAAATTATAGTTATGGATGTAGAAGAAACCATGTAGTGGTGCTTCAAAGGCATAAAGAAGCAAACATTCGGTGAGATGATCAAAAGCTTCTGTGTTGGATGGGTTTTAGGAAGACCGGGAAGTTGAACGAATTCCATAAAGTTGGACTATGGCAGTTGGTGGCATGGCTACCAATGGTGGGTCACAAGGATGTGGGGGATCCACAAGGTGGCCTGAGTTTAGGTCTTGGGGCAGTAGGGGACCATGGAAGATTTAAAATTGCGAGCCGCTGTAGATGTGTGTGGTGACAATGACTTGGCGTGGGACAGGGTGCAGGGAAATCGCCTAATATATTAAAATGTTGCACACTTTCATGATTTTGAGTAACTTCTATAGCCAGCGTTTTACATTAGAAACTAAATATTTCTATTTAATTAGGGGCTGTAGTTGAGCTGAAGTTTACAGATGCTGTAGCAGGGCATGAGAGCACTGTAGTAATCCTGCTTCCATTTAACAGAAGCACCAATTGTTCTAGTGTGTGTTGGGTTGGAGCTGCTTTGAGGTGAAAATCAATAGTATTGTAATTGGGAGGCTCGAAGATTTAGAACTCACCATAGACTTAAACAGGTCATTGAGATTGCAAATATCATCATTCAGCCTACGATAGTAACCAGGGGGAGAGAGGGAACAAAGTTGCATTTATATAGCACCATTCGCAATGTCCAATAAATTGCTTTTGTAGTGTTGTCACTATTGTAAGAAATGTTCGTGCCAATTTGCAAACAGTGAGGTCCACAAACAGAAAAGAAATAAATAACCAAATTGTACATTTCAGGTGTTGGATTGAATAAGAGAAATAATCGCAGAGGGAGTTCAGGTATTGTGACAGGGGCCAAAAGATGCTGGCTTCAGTCTTTAAATTTAAGTGGAGGAGGTTGCAGGGCTTGTCTGATATCAAACAAGCGGTCCTGACAGCACATTAGAGTGGCAGGTTTGAGGGTTGTAGGGCAGACACTTGCAAGATGAAGAACGTGAGACACCACAGAGAGAAAGACACAGGCAGCAACATTTAATGATATGGGTGAGCTTCGCAAGAAGCAGACAGATGGTGCTCATAGATCATGGGAGAAACAGATGGATGCAGCAGATCATAAACAGTTGTGCAGGAAGACAGATATTGGACAGAGAAGATTATTTTGATTAGAGATTTGGCGGGGGGGGGGGGGGGGGGGGCGCTGGGGAGATGCGCACGAGCAGTAGGAGATGTCAGCATTGCGCAAATGTCATAAATAAAATTACAAATTGTACATCAGACTGCAGCCTTTATGAATCTCTAGGATGGTTGCTGTTTCGGGACTGAAAGTAAAAGGCAACTCCTATGTGCAGAAGCTTGCTGCACTCGTTACAAACCAAGTAAGCTAATGGTCCAGTTTGGGAATGTCACTAAGCAGGCATAGCCATGAGTAAGACGACAGGGAGAAAAAGAAACCTAGAATAGCTTTGTTGGAAAAATGTAGCTTCAGCGTTTAAATTGGACATACCATTTATGCCACAGGTTTCCACTGCCGGAGTAGACAACTGGACAATCGCGCAAATATGTACACAGCATCTAGTGTGTAGGTTGTATCTTGTAGTGGGTTTTAGTAACTTGGGGAGTATGATTGTGTACTGGTACAAACCTTTATACCATTCAGCCTGCAGGAGGTTTGACTTGCACTGGCACAACATACACACTTGAGCTTCACAGTACTTTTGCCAAGGTAAAGTTCTCTATCAAGGCATTTCCTTAGTTTTGTTTGCTGGCTGGATGTTGGGTTATTTTGTTTTTAGATATACATCGCAGTGCTGATGTTGGCGGTTTGCAAAGTGTTTGCTGAGGAAACGCATAGAAAAGGATCCTGTGACTTGTGTGTGTGCACCTTAGCACCTGGGAAAGCCGCCACATGCTGTAACAATAGTGGGAAGAAAAGCGAGACATTTCAGCTCTTTAAACCAAAGCGTGTTTTTCGTGTGTTAAAGTTGCATTTGTTCACAAGATGGTTAATGGGAAAGAACCGACGGACAAGCCTGACTCATCCACACACCCGATTAAATGTGAAAGTGTGCCGCAAGTAGTAGTTTGTACAGTCAGAATGCATTTAGAAATGCTTGTGATCCGGATCCAGTGAAAGAATTAAGGCTGGTCATGTAGTACCTTCAGCAGAGAGACCCTAATTTCTGGTAACTCTGAACCTCTCCACCTTGCCCTTCTATTAAGACCCTCCTTAAAGCTTACCTTTCTAATGATCCCAGTACCTCCTTTGGCTCAGCGTCAATTTATGCACGAGCACACTCCTGCAAAGCACCTTGGGATGTTTTTCTATGTAAAAGAGTTATATAAATGCAAGTTGTCGTTGTCTACCCTGTCAGTTGTCCAGTTTTGATGCCCCTGACTTTCTGGTCTTGGGGTTCTTTGGGTATCAGGAATTCTGAGCTAACTTAATCACTGCTGATCTCCCGGTGCTACAGAGTGAAATTTGCAATGCCCTTTATGAATATTTACAAACTATTCTTAACTCGTCAATCAATTTTAAAAGTTCCAGAGGAATACACTTCACCCACTGTTTGCTCCATCACTTCGCCAGTTGACTTCAAGAAGGAACAAGTCCAGTTGGCCTTTTGTGTGGCTGCTCCTACCATTTTGCCTCAGTGACTTGGCATCCTTAAATTTATTTCAATTGTAATTTGTAGACTTCACTAACAATTCTTTCCATTTACATTAGTCTACCTCCATCATATTGGCTTTTAGTCTCAAAAACAAATCACTGATTTGGAGCAAATGCATTGGAATTCACAAAAGTGGTGCTATTCTATGGAATGCCAGCAGTAATGGTTACTATCTGTTTAGTTTCAAGTGCTAGTCTGTGTATTATACCCTGACTGAAATGGATGGCACCTCTAATTAGTGGTTATCAGCATCTGTATCCACCACTACAAATTATGAATTAAAGGAGAATTACCCTCTTACTTTTACTGCTTTTCATCCCTGTCATAAAATGTTATGTCTGCAGAGGCCAGCAGTTCCTGTGGCTACTGGTTTTATACCCATTAAGGGATGAGAAATGTCAACACTCTTCTATTCCACTCACACTTTTGGGTTAATTAAAATTCTTGCCTATTAAATTGTCAGTACAGGTGTTCAGTTCCTGTGTGGTCTGACACAATCGAGCAACGTGGGTCTACACAAGTCAGTGCTGTGATTCAAGTGGCCCCCGGAGACTTCAAATAGCGCTGATAGTAAAGGCAAGGTCATGGTACAAGCCAAGGATTCTTGCAGGCTGTCAGTGACATACAAAACAGTAATCGAGTCTGGGCATTCAGATAGTAAAAATAAACTCTTCCTGTGGTGTAGGATATCCTATATGAACGCTAACATTGGATTATCACTTCAAACTTACTGACAGGCATCCAGTATCTCCAATTGTTCTGGTGGAGTGGGCAACACTGAAAAGGAATCCCTAAGTGCCCTGAGGGCAATTATGATTCACATACCACGTAAGGTGTAACTGGAGTTACGTGTACATTAGGCCAAGTCAGGGGGAAGCAGGTTCTCTGTTCTTTATAAGTATTTTGATAAATTAAATGGTTGCACTATTGCCACATGGGCTGGAGTAGTTCAAGAAGGTGGCTCTTCGCTTTCTCAAGGACATCTACAGCTGGGCTGCAACTGCTGGCCTTGCCAGTGACACCCTCACTCCATGAACAAATTGTAAAGAAACAGCTGACCAACATCACGGAGATAAAGGCTGCTGTAGAACAAATAGAATTTGTGTATGTAACTTGTCCAAACCAGGACAGATTTAAAAAGTTGGCAATTATGTTAGGAAGGCATCAAAATAAGAATTATGGGATTTTGTCTAGTTGAGGCATCGGGATATATTTTTAAAATGTGCGCACAGTATTGTGGGCATGAACGCAAAAAGGAAAACCTCCAGCACCTTCCCTGCTAACCTTCCAATAGAAATACATTCTTAGTTGAGATGGTTCATCCCTCAGATTCTTCCTGTGAATGTTGCAAATCAGAGAAGACTTTGCTCACTGGTTTTATCCTTTCAGCCCCAGATGACTGTCTGATTTTGGCAATTTCATCGTCTTGAGCACCTATCAAGGCTTGTCCACCCCACCCTCTTCTCCAAGAGTTCCCTACACTGGGGAAAATGCCCTATGGTTTGCTTACAGAACCTTCATCACTCTCTTCGTCTCGACGATTGCGAAGTGCCGAAATTATTTTTTGCCCTAAACTTTACTGATTCACTTTCACATCTTTTTGCATACTCCAGACTTTGGCCTGTGTAGTGGGTGATCGAGGAAAGTTTGTTGAGGGTAAAACATTGTGTGATTTCGAGAAGAAACTTGATATAGTTCTCGAGGCTAAAGGGATCATCGGGAAGGCGGGATCAGGATATTGAATTTGATGATCAAAATGAATGATGGAGCAGGAGCCGAATGGCCTAATCCTGCTTTTATTTTTTATGTTTGTGTTATTTATGCAGCTTTTGGCATTTCCTGACGTAAGTGTATCAAGTAAAGGGAAAGTAGTTGGGCAGGGTCTTCATAACAGTTTATTTATTTGTGTCACAAGTAGGCTTACATTAACGCTGCAATGACGTAACTCTGAAAATCCCCTAGTCGCCACACTCGGCGCCCGTTTGGGTTACACTAAGGGAGAATTTAGCATGGCCAGTCCACCTAACCAGCACGTCTTACGGACTGTGTGAGGAAACCTACGCAGACACGGGGAGAACATGCAGACTCCACACAGACAGTGACCCAAACCGGGAATCAAACTCAGTCCCCTGGTGCTGAGGCAGCAGTGCTAACCACTGTGCCAGTGTGCCGCCCACAGTATTGGTCTCTAGAGTTTATGCCTATGTCTTTAATACAATGTAAGAATTGACATATGCCTCAGTGACCTCTTCTGCAAGGGGTGCAGAGGTGGGAACCACAACCATTTCCATTTAGTGCTTGCTCAAACCTTTTAACAAGGACCTCACTTGTGTATATAAATATTGTGGATCTGCTTACAATTGATGTCATCACTTCTGATCTGTGTGCCTTTATGTTGCCTGAATTGCCTATCTTTCTCTACCTAACTGTCTTTGAATTATTGTTCATTTCTACAATGACTATCTGATATTGCTCCCTTTTGGAGTCTCTCACTTTATTTTCTCTCTGTTGTCAATCCCCCTCATTTCTGTCCCCTAATTTTTCTCTTCCTGGATCCCTCTGTCGTCCAGTATTTATCTCTGACCCTGTCTCTCGCAGCCTTATGTGAATCTGAGACTGAACAAAAATCTTATTTGCTGAAATTAATAGTGGTTTTGGTAAATTTTCTATTTGTGTCTTATTTATCTATTTGAGTCCAAAGATGTGCAAGTTAGGTGAATTGGCCAGGCTAAATTGCCCCTTAGTGTCCCACGATGTGTAGGTTAGATGGATTAGCCATGGTGAATGTGCAGGGTTACGGGAATAGGGTGGGGGAAAGGGCCTGGGTGAGATACTCTGTCATAGTGTCTGTGCAGACCCGATGGGTCAAATGGCCTCCTGCACTGTAGAGATTCTATGATCTCTTTCCCATTGTCCCTCTGGTTTCTGGCGTTACTACTCTACCTATCTTACTGATGTGTTTCCCTTTTGACCCCTATATTGATCTGCCATTAGATATTTATTTATTAGTGTTACAAGTAGGCAAACATTAACACTGCAATGAAGTTGCTGTGAAAACCTCCTAGTTACCACACTCGGCGCCAGTTCGGGTACACTGAGGGAGAATTTAGCATGGCTAGTGCACGTAACCAGCACGCCTTTCAGAGTATATCTCCCCCCTATCTTTCTCTGCTTCCTTGTATCATTGTCTTCTTCCTTCCCACTGTCCTCTGATCACACTGGCATCTTTGTGTCACCTAATCTGATCTGCTCTTTCGGTGACATCTGAAACCAACTCATTGCCACAATCAGTATTGAAAATTGTCATGTAAATGGCAGTTCAGGGTAGTGTGCAAATGGATGAGATTGATCAGACGTGGGAATGGAGCTATGCCAGTAGGACCGCGTTGGACAAAGTTGGCAGTGGGAGGTGGGGTGGGTTCTTATTCTTTCTAATTAAAAGGGCTGCAAGTGTAAGGGGTGGCAGTGCAGGGAAATACCTGATCAGCATGTTAGGAGTCACAGCGGGGTGGGGGAAGCGTTCCTGGGGCAGATAAATTTGCATGGCAAGGTGGAAGATTTTGGATCGTCAAGTCCGGAGGTAGAAGCTTTCAACTGGCAAGTCAAAGACCACGAGGAGCAATTGCCCCGGTGATGGTTTTCCTAAAGTGGGATCGCATATTTATTTTCATGAGGCAGAGAAAAATGCAAGCAAGCCAATTAGTTATGTGGGGGAAAAAAATGGAAAAGTGCCCCGAAGTGGGTGGAAACAGGCCTGTTGTGAAGGCATTTGGGAGACGAGTAAGGGTAGCAGCGTCACCAAACGTTGTGAGGTGAGTATAATGGTAAGTATGGATAGTTGAGTTTGTTACTGTGTTATTCCTTATGCATTCCACAGGGACAGGCATTGCAGGCAAGGATCTAAAACATCATACGAGGCATGGCTAAATCATGGCACAGGAAATACTGAAGTGTCCTAGCGTGAAATAGTGCAGTTGCAAGACATTTTTTTAAAAATAAATACGTCGAGACATTTAGCAATCGTGTAACACTGAGAATTCTTTCTCTTCCTCAGGACTGGGAGATAATTGTCCTTGGGAAACTGAAGTGGGACCTCTCAGCCATAACTCCAAATGATTTTATTGAACATATCCTGGGGAAGCTGGCTATTCCAGTGGACAAGCTGGAACTTATTAAGAAACACACTCAAACATTCATTGCCATGTGTGCTACAGGTACTTTGTTGTTTGACATTCTGTTTTTATCAGAAATAAAGGAAGTTTACTTTATATGAATGCAGAGATTGAGAGGCTAGTTCTTATTTAAGGGCAGCTCCAATTAATCTCTAGGGGAGGCTCTTTTCAAGTTCGCAGTGTGTAATAAAATTGTAAATCTCCTCTTCGCAAGTTATTTTGTTACACATTCTGAAACAGAATAATAGATGAATGGTATTTCCAAAAGCTGATGCAATCACAGCTTTCCATTGTTCTTTGGCTGTAGTTTTTAACTAACCAGGGAAGATACCCACTACATTGGAAATGATGCTATCGGTGGCCAAGATTTCCATTCCCATTCTCTGCCCAGGGCGTGTACAAGTGCTATAAAGATTCTGGCAGCAGCAAAACTGTTGTTTCGTTGCCATGTTTTCCTTGATTTTATGTTGGATTTAGTTCATAGAAGATGCAAGCACAAAGGAAAGTTCCTTGCCTCACTGTTGCAGGATGAAAACCCGACTCTCGCGATTATCCTGAATGCTAAAATGCCTGGAGGCCGTGTGCGGTTCAGCAGTTGGGAGGGGGGTGGGGGTGAGCAGTCAGTGTGCTGATGTCGGCCTTCTATGAATCCCACTCTTGTTATCAGTCTCTGGAAAGTGTGTAAAAACAGCTTGGAGTAAGTCGCTCCTTTCCCTTTTATAAAGCAAAGGTCTGGTCCCATAATGAACTGGTCACCAATGGTGCAGTTGAAGTTGGAAATTTTGCCATATGGTGTATGTAGCAGCTTGCCATTCTGTGTCACACCTATATGGGGCAGCACAGTGGATAGCACTGCTGCCTCACAGCGCCAGGGACCCGTGTTCAATTTCCGGCTTGGGCCACTGTCTGTGCGGAGTCTGCACGTTCTCCCCGTGTCTGCGTGGATTTCCTCTGGTTTCCTCCCACAGTCTGAGAGACGTGCTGGTTAGTTGCATTGGCCGTGCTAAATTCTCCCTCAGTGTACCCGAACAGGCACCGGAGTGTGGTGACTAGGGGATTTTCACAGTAACTTCATTGCAGTGTTAATGTAAGTCTACTTGTGACACTAGTAAATTATGGCAATGCTGTCAGTCCAGGAACTTGTGGGGGACAATCACAGGCCACACTATTATTGGACAGGAAACAAAACTTAATTTCTTTGTAAATTATTGAGCCAGTCGGAAGAGGGCTAACACATCCCAAAAATACAGGCGTAATCCTTCATTTGTAGCGGCTCCTGTTTGCCTTTATCTCTCCCTCCAGTCAAGGGAATGGCACAGTTTGAATTGCAGCTGACTTTTTAAGATGTTAGTGGCTTAGTGCAGGGCACATGATGCACCCCAAAGCCAGTTTGGCATCATGAAGCAGACTGAGGAAGGCAAAGAAAAGCCAGCGTTTTGGGTGGTGCCAATTAATATTGGGTTTGGGAATCGGTGCCTTTGAGAGCAATAACTCATGAAACAATCCTTCTAGCCTTACTCACTTTGGTTATTGCCTTTGAGATTTGGGGTTGAGCCTCAGTGGCAGAGTGGAGCACAGTTTTTTGACTAAAGCTGCAGTGTTGTGCTGATAGATACTGTACCTACAGAGGCACCGATGTTGAAATAAGAACTTGTCTTCCTGTTCGAGTGGATCTTAAAGGCATTATTCAAAGAGAGTGGTCTGTGTTTTGACAACCATCACTAAAACGTAAGAGTGACTGATCTATTTTTTATCTGTGGAATCTTGTTAGAATTTCATAAAATCCCGAATGTCCGGAAGGAGGCCATTCGACCCATCGAGTCTGCACCGACCATAACCCCACCCAGGCCCTATCCCCATAACCCAATGCACTAGTCTCCCTGACACTAAGGGGCAATTTAGCATGGCCAATACACCTAACCTGCACATATTTGGACTGTGGGAGGAAACCGGAGCACCCGGAGGAAACCCACGCAGACACAGGGAGAATGTGCAGATTCCACACAGACTGTGACCCAAGCCAAGAATCAAACCTGGCTCCCTGGCACTATGGGGTGGCAGTGCTAAACACTGCCGATCCATTTTAATGTATTTGAATAATACACAAATTAAATATTTGTAGGATAATTGGTGCTCTTATTCGGTTGATTCAGGTTTTGAAAATCCTGCAATGATTTTTTTTTGATTGTTGTGTCTATCTGTTTCAGATTTTAATTTTGCCATGTACCCACCATCAATGATAGCAACAGGAAGCATAGCTGCAGCAATCAATGGACTTGACATCCAGGGCGGTTCCCTTTCAGAAGAGTCTTTGACCGAGCTGCTGGCCAAGATTACCTGCACAGAACTGGTGAGTTTGGAACAAAGTTTATCAGAGATGATAACTAATGAATGGACCACCTAGATCATCGTGGATCTACAGGCTGAACCAGGGAAACAGAGGGAACTCATCTGCAATCGGTCATTTTATTTTTTAAAAACTAAAAATGCTTTTTCTACTTTCCTTTCAAGTTGGAACGTAATCTAAACATTTTTATCAATCAGCGTCGCAGCTGCTTCACTGAAGTCTCAGCTTTAATTCCAGACCTGCTCATCCCTTGATACTGCATTTGGTAGTAAAAATATTCATGATACATCACAAAGTTTCATTGCAATCTAAGGTTCTCGTTCTTCTCTGCCCCCCCCCCACCCCCCGTATTATAACGACGACAACGTGCATTTATTTAGCACCTTTAATATAGTCAAACATACCAGGGTGCTTCATTGGTGCATTATCAAATAAGATTGGGCACAGACACCAGGACAGAAGATTAAAAACTTGGTCAGGGAGGTAGGTTTTATAGAGAGTACTGATGGTGATTAATATCAGTACTTAATCATACTCTGTAAAGTAAAAACCTTACTTGCCATCTCATTAATTCCTCTTCAGTCCACACAATATGCAGATGCTACTGTATCTGCTGAGATGAGTTTTGTAAGTGTTTGAACTGGATTACTAGTATTCTTCACTTTTGTAAGTGGAAGACTTTGAACCACTGTACACAGTGTCCTTGACTCATCTCTGGAACACTAGCTGAGCCACTGTTTGCTGGAATGCCTCATCTTAAGAGTAACCAATTAAGCATTTTTCTTGTCAGTTGGGTTTCATTAACGTTTTAGATCAAAGGAACCTGCAGTAATCAGCAACTCTGAAGTTACATTTTGGGCTCCACGTATTACTCTCCTATTGATGATAAATTTACACGTTCCTCTTACATGAATTCTCTTTAGTCACAGGAGAGGTCCCAGAGACTGGAGAATAGCCAATGTTGCTTCATCCTTTAAGAAGGGCAGCAGAGATAATCCAGGAAGTTACAGGCCAGTGAGCCTTGCATCAGTGGTAGGGAAATTATTGGAGAAGATTCTTAGGGATGGGATTTACTCACATTTGGAAAAATATTGACTTATTAGTGATAGCCAGCATAGCTTTGTGCAGGGGAGGTCGTGGGTCACAAAATTGATTTGAATTTTTTGAGGAAGTGACAAAGATGATTGATGGGGGCAGGGCGATGGATGTTGTCTACATGAACTTTAGCAAAGCCTTTGACAAGGTCCCTCATGGCAGGCTGATATAGAAGGAGAAGTCACATGGGATCCGTGGTGAGCTGGTAAGATGGATACAGAATTGGCTTGGTCATAATGGTGGAAGGGTGTTTTTCTGACTGGAGATCTGGAATCTGTGGTGTTCCACAGAGATCAGTGCTGGGACCCCTGTTGTTTGTAATATATATATATAATATATATAACTGATTTGGAGGAGAACATAGGGTGGTCTGATTAGTAAGTTAGCGGATGGCACAAAGATTGGGGGAGCTGCGGATGGTAAGGAGGATTGCCAGAGGATACAGCAGGGTACAGATAGGCTGGAGACATGGGTGGAGAAATGGCAGATGGAATTTAATCCAGACAAATGCGAGGTGATGCATTTTGGAAAGTATAATGCAGGAGGGAAGTATACAGCAAATGGTAGAACCCTTAGAAGCATTAACATACAGACGGATCTAGGCATAGAGGTCCATACTTCCTTGAAAGTAGCAACACAAGTGGATAAGGTGGTCAAGAAGGCAGATGGCATGCTTGCTTTAATCAGTCAGGGTATAGAGTATAAAAAGTGGTAAGTCATGTTAACATAGAACTTTAGTTTGGCCACATTTGGAATATTGCACACAGTTCTGATTGCCAGACTACCAGAAGGATGTGGAGGCTTTGGAGAGGGTGTAGAGGAGGTTTACCAGCATGTTGCCTGGTTTGGAGGGTGTTAGCTATGAGGAGAGAGTGGGCAGACTTGATTTGTTTTCACTTGAATATCAGAAGCTGAGGGGTGACCTGATAGAAGTTTACAAAATTATGAGAGGCAGGGTTAGAATGGATAGTCAGTCTTTTTCCCAGGGTAGAAATATCAATTACTGGGAGATGTAGGGTTAAGGTAAAAGGGGGAAAGTTTAAAGGAGATGTGAGAGGCAAGTTTTTTTTTACACAGAGGGTGATAAGTGCCTGGAGTTCACTGCCAGAGGAGGTCATAAAAGCACATACAACAACAACGTTTAGAAGCATCTTGACAGGTACATGAATAGGCAGGGAATAGAGGGATACAGACCGCATCGAGGCAAAAGGTGTTTAGTTTAGAAGGACGTTATGTGTCAGCACAAGCTTGGTGGGCTGAAGGGCCTGTTCCTGTGCTGTACTGTTCTTTCACTATTAGACTTAGGATGCAGCAATAGTAATATCTGTTGGATCTGTGCCTATAACAAGCTCCCACAAAGAACGTGATAATGACCAAAAAACTAGTGATTTTGATTGAGGGCTCACATTGTGTGGACAGAAGAGGAATTAATTAGTCCTCTAGGATATTTTATATATACTTGAGGGGAGCAGGTGGTGGCTTCATTTTAACATCACATCCAAAAGAGAGCATCTCCAGCAGTGAGCACTCAGTATTGCATTGAAATCTCAGCCGAGATTTAGTA
The DNA here is from genome assembly GCF_964213995.1 of Mustelus asterias. Classification (NCBI taxonomy): domain Eukaryota; kingdom Metazoa; phylum Chordata; class Chondrichthyes; order Carcharhiniformes; family Triakidae; genus Mustelus; species Mustelus asterias. The sequence continues at coordinate 15,478,470 of NC_135825.1, read as the reverse complement.
CTCAAATCTCTGGACTGAGACTTGAACCCACAACCTTCTGACTTGGGAGGCTGGAGTGCACCTGACAGAGTCTCAGTTGTTGAACACCACAGCATCTTTCTGTTTGAGGGCGAGGACCCTTCATTTGTGTAAACAATGTGTCTCTACGCAAGCTCCTTGGATGATCTGGAATGTAGCACTGCACTGCACTAGGGGTGGCACAGTGGTTAGCACTGCTGCCTCACTGCGCCAGGAACTCGGATTCAATTCTGGCTTCGGGGTCACTGTCTGTGCGGAGTTTGCACGTTCTCCCCGTGTTCTGTGTGGGTTTCCTCCCTGTGTTCCGGTTTCCTCCCACAGTCCAAAGATATGCAGGTTAGGTTGATTGGCCATGCTAAATTCACCCTAGTGTCATGGGGATTAGCAGGGTAAGTGTGTGGGGTTACTCGAATAGGGCTTGGGTGGGATTGTGGTCGATGCAGATTCGATGGGCCGAATGGACTCCTGCACTGTAGGGATTCTATGATGAGTGTTCCAGGCATTTCAGCAATTGAATTGAGTCAGAAAATAAACTTCTTTTAATATTAATTTAAATGTGGATTACAGGGTCAAAGGTAGGGTTCTGAAGACTGTGGAGGAACAGAGAGATCTTGGGGTCCATATCCACAGATCTCTAAAGGTTGCCACTCAAGTGGATAGAGCTGTGAAGAAGGCCTATAGTGTGTTAGCTTTTATTAATAGGGGGTTGGAGTTTAAGAGCCGTGGGGTTATGCTGCAACTGTACAGGACCTTGGTGAGACCACATTTGGAATATTGTGTGCAGTTCTGGTCACCTCACTATAAGAAGGATGTGGAAGCGCTGGAAAGAGTGCAGAGGAGATTTACCAGGATGCTGCCTGGTTTGGAGGGTAGGTCTTTTGAGGAAAGGTTGAGGGAGCTAGGGCTGTTCTCTCTGGAGCGGAGGAGGCTGAGGGGAGACTTAATAGAGGTTTATAAAATGATGAAGGGGATAGATAGAGTGACCGTTCAAAGACTATTTCCTCGGGTGGATGGAGCTATTACAAGGGGGCATAACTATAGGGTTCGTGGTGGGAGATACAGGAAGGATATCAGAGGTAGGTTCTTTACGCAGAGAGTGGTTGGGGTGTGGAATGGACTGCCTGCAGTGATAGTGGAGTCAGACACTTTAGGAACATTTAAGCGGTTATTGGATAGGCACATGGAGCACACCAGGATGATAAGGAGTGGGATAGCTTGATCTTGGTTTCAGATAAAGCTCGGCACAACATCGTGGGCCGAAGGGCCTGTTCTGTGCTGTACTGTTCTAATAGTCTGGAGTGCTGCATTTTTTTTTTAAGGGATGGTGTTAACCTGTTTGAGTCTTTTCATAAAACACCTGAAGTCTGTGTAGTGTTCTATAGATGAGCAATTTATGCAATTTTCATCATGTATTCAGTGTTGTTAGGACGTTACCTGTGGAATGCAACTGGTCATAAGTTATCCGGGGAGGCGATGGCCTAGTGGTGTTATCACTAGACTATTAATCCAGAAACTTAGCTAATGTTCTGTGGACCTGGGTTCAAGTTCCGCCACGGCAAATGGTGGAATTTGAATTCAATTTTAAAAATCTGGAATTAGGAATCTACTGATAACCATGAAACCATTGTCGATTGTCAGAAAAACCCATCCGGTTCACCAGTGTCCATTAGGGAAGGAAATCTACCGTCCTTACCTGGTCTGGCAACTCCAGAGCCACAGCAATGTGGTTGATTTCAACTGCCATCCAAGGGCAACTAGGGATGGGCAATGAATGCTGGCCAGCCAGCGACGCCCATGTCCCACGAATGAATATATTTTTTAAAATGCTCCGTCAGAGCATCAACTCTTGCATTGAACGATCTTGAAATTCCAGAAGTCCTTTGCTCACCTGGGGATGGCTGATTCATGTTGGGCGCAGCTCCATTGGTGTTGGCAACCCATTCTTCCCAGAGTGTTTTGCAGACTAACGATACAGGACGCCCTAACTGATCACACACTTACTTGAAACATCCGTGCATTTTTAAACATGGAATGCTGAATACCAATCCTTAACCTTGGCTGCTTCACCAACACTCCCCTCCTCAAGCCACCCCCTCTCGTTTATTCTGCAGAAGCTGTGAGCCCAGTTCTTGCGTCCCAGCAGGCTTGACATAGGCTGGAGATTTATCTGGGAAGCTGCCTGCTCTGCATTGTATTGAGTGGCGCAGTATTGCACTCGAGTGATGCATTTACCCGCTAGGCCATTGGGGGAGGTATGTACAGGATATATCCAGCTATTCAGTGCCCTGCTCTTGTGACATGCTTTGGAAATCCGATTGCCACAGCAACAATTGCCTATTTAGCACAGAATCTGGGTGATGCCTCATGCAAATTAGGATAAAGAAGAGGTCACTGTTGGGCTGTCAAGAATGATGCGTTGCTCTGTTGCATAGAAAGTATCAACCTTCAAATTTGACTGGCGGGGGGGGGGGGGGGGGGGCTGCTGGTATTTATATCCAAGTAACTCCCTTCAGTATAGGAAGCAGCGAGTGTACACTCATCACATTATCCTGGATATTTATATTTTGCACAGAACTGTTCCAAAGCTTTTTTTTTTAACATGTCCTTAAGCGGGTTGCTTTTATTGCATGTCCCTTTGTGATTTTTTTTAAAAACAGAAGTAAGGGGAGGTGGGGGGGGGTGTCAACTGGGAAGAAATAAGAAATAGCCAAGCTGTTAGCTGCTTAGGCTGCTCAGAGTCTAGTTTCCTGCCTCTCCTTTGATCCTGGTAATTGGAACCAATTATGGTGCGACTGGCCCCAAAGGCCCTTGTTCTGCTATTCATTCTGCAGCAGAAAGACTGGGATGAGTTTACTACAGTGTATTATTCTCGCTCTTTGATCTTGCTTTCTGTCAAGCACTCAATACCACTGCTCTGCAGCAGTGTTACCTGCACTCCAGCTGGCTTTATTTTTTTTTCCCAAGAGTTGTTGTTCCCTTCGGTTTTCAACTGCTTTCCTCCTTGACAGCTGTTGAAGATAAAAAAAAAGGAACTGCTCTTTGAGGGATGTGCCTCAGCATTGTGGATTGGAAATGCTGCAGTGAGTGGTGTATAATAGATGGCAATAGGTGAAAGGAATCTGGCTACTTCTAAAGTTACGACAACCGCATAGATGCAGACAAAACCAATAGCTTAGGTATTTGTACGCTGCCTTGTGGGGCAGCCTGCTTGAAAGAGAACAGATGGGAGGCTGCATTCATCTCTTTTTTTTAGTGGAGCGCAGTATCTGTCGGGAAATATCAAGACGATTAACTAGGATGGCTCTTTCTTCACCCCTCCCCACCCCAGTACAAAAGATGTTTTAAGATTGAAACATATTACAGTAACAGAACCTCAGTGGACGCTGCTGTACTGTCCTTGGATCTTTATTAATAAAGATCTGGCGGGCGTGAATTAGCTCTGTATTAAATACATGCTTCATGGTTGCATTTTTGCTTTTAAATTTCTTGGGTTATAACTGGCGTGGCTCTGGACTCTTAACACTTGACTCTGTTGTATAACATTTAGGATTGACAAATGCAGTCACCAATGTTTCCATTGGTGCAGGAGGTGAGAATTCTCAGTACTGACGTAGTGGAGGTACTATTTTAGTTCACCACTTCCTCTGCAATTTGAACCTCGAAGCATTTCTTTTAAATTCCTGGTAAGAATAGACTGCCCTCATTTTTTTTTTTAATTGTCGCATTTGTGAGATAAAGGTACAGTTGACTTTTTAATCATTCTGATCTGAGCTTTTGCTACAACAGTGCAGCCAGCACTCAAGTAAAGGCCAGGAGCATTCTTGCAAGTTTCTGCATTAACTATTTCACTTTCTCTTTCCCATTGCCTTTTTAGACCGTGCTGTCTTTAACTGCCAAGTGATTGGGCTTGGAAGGTTTCTTCTTGGGTCATTCACCTTTCAATGCTCTTGCTTTCCTGGGGGAAGGCAGAGGAGGGTCAGTACTTGGGTTCCGGTTAGCAGTTGCCAATGGCAATACAAAGATATACTGTGGTGAATCATGATGGAGAACTTGCACCTTGCCATTGACTCATCCACAGTGAAGTTATATTTTGAGGTGCAGAATGATATTGGTAGTCATGGCTTGCCTGTAAGCTGCCTTAAAGGCTGAAGAGGAAACTCAGCAAACGCGATAGCAGCTCACAGATTGGAACTGCGCACGTCAAGAGATTTTGCTCTAAAACTTGGTTGAGTTTTCTTTCCGTAAGCGATCGTGGAAATTTATAATTGTGAATTAATCGATGCATTCTATGTTGCATAAAACCAGCGTTATGCCAAAGTAGATGTGCACTGCCTATGCAGGAGGTGTATTCCGCATTCACAGCTTTTCTATCTATCCACCAGAGCTGCTAAAGCCAGAAATGGGTGGCACCATGTACATAAGAAGCTGTGTATTGCAATTAGAGAGGCTGCATAGTTTGGAGCAATGGGGTATAAGGCAGAAAAACTTGCCATTTTTTCAGGATTTTGACGCAGATGTCAGCTGGTTCCACTGATAGAAGCCTTCCCACTTTCTTTCAAGTCTGGAGTTATTCTTGTCTAGCCATCTGTAGGCTTGGAAAGTTAGTTTCAGTTTGTTCGTTTTTTAAAAATCCAGTTACAGGATGCAGGCATTGCTGACTAGGCCAGAATTGTATTGCTCATTCCTAACTGCAGGGATGAGAAGGTGGTGAGTCGCTGCCTTGAACTGCTTCAGTCCATGTGTCGTAGGTACATCCACAGTGCTGTTATGGAGACAGTTCCAGGGTTTTGACCCGGTGACAGTAAAGGTTTGGCAATATATTTTTGAGTCAGGATGGTGAGTGGCTTGGAGGTCCGTGTATATGTTGCCCTTGTCCTTCTAGATGCTACTGGTCGCGGGTTTGGAAGGTGCTGCCTCGGAAGCCTTGGTGAGTTCCTGCAGTGAATCTTGTAGATGGTACACACTGTTGCCACTATTTGTCAGTCGTGGAGGGAGTGAATGTTTGCGGATGTGGTGCCAATCAAATGGCTTCTTTGTCCTGGATGGTGTCGAGCTTCTTAAGTGTTGTTGGAGCTGCACTCATCCAGGCACGTGCAGAGTATTCCACTACACTCCTGACCTGTCAGTGGTGGACAGGTTTTGGGGAGTCAGGGGATGAGTTTCTTGCTGCAGAATTTCCCATATCTGATGACCTGCTTTTGTGGCCTCAGGATGTATATGGCCAGTCCGATTCAGTTTCTGGTCAATGGTGACACACCCCCCCCCCCCCCAAGGATGTTGATAGTGGGGGATTCAGCGATGGTAATGCCATTGAATGCCAAGGGGTGATGGTTAGATTCTCTCTTGTTGAAGATGATCATTGCCTGGCACTTGTGTGGTGCAAATGTTACTTTTCCACTTGTCAGCTTGAGTCCAAGTCTTGTTACATTTAAACATGGACTGCTTCAGTATCTGAGCAGTCACAAATGGTATAACTAATACGATTCTGGATCTTTACGCTGTCTGAATTCAGAACATTGGGTGGAGCTAGCTCCCTTCTAGAAATCCAGAACAGGAATTAGTGAATCATCATTTTCCAACCATCTCCACTCTGGTAAGAATGTTCCAATATGAACCCAGTGAGTGAGACTCCTGTGAAGAGCGCCAGGTTAGAATATTATCCATTGGGCCCCCACCTTAATAAGCTCAAATAAGTTATCTAAACGTAAGACTTAAGCTGTTAAAGCAACAAATGAGCAGTACTGACAAAGCTATAGATTTGCTTTCTGTTGCAGTAAGTATGCAGCTTAACAAGGTGTATAAAATTTGACAGTCGGATGCCCAAACTCTGCCAGTCGGGGATGAATTACATGTAGAGAATTTCGCATAGTGTATACTGTAGCTGAGTTAACTCGAAATTAAACTTGTTCAGTGACCACTGCAGCCACCTACTCTTGTTTAAAAGGTCACCTACTTTTGTTATGCATGTTCCTGCAAAAAATGATGTGGTTCGCACTACAACAGTAATTTCACGGACTGATTCAATAACCTTTGCTGGTAATGTGTTTCTGTAGTTGGTAACTGCGCTGCTTTTGAGAAATCATAGCACTCACCAAGATGTCGAGTGGCGCCCTTGCAAGCTGCTGTCGAGTATACGTGGGAACCAAATGGGGAAACCTGTGGTTGAGCACCCCACTCACCAGATCAAAAGCTGATCATTGGCCTGTTAAACGCATTAAGGATTGTTCTATTTGACTCTAATTGAATACCATCCTCATCTGGGGAGTGAAGCGCATGGGTGGGAGAGAGATGACGATAACAGTGATATTTGTCGCCATGACTTTATTGTCGGAAAGTGCCCCAGGGAGCATGATACGAGTAAAAATGACAAAGGCTTGGCTAAAGGGGAAGGCCATAAGGACCAACCTGAAGGAGGGAAGAAAGTTTTGGGGAGGGCATTTCTGAGCTGAGGCATTGAAGGCAAGATCGTCGATGGTAGGGAAAAGAGGTGAGGGTAAGCATAAGAGACCAGAGTTGCAGGAACACTGAGTTATTGGGCTGCAGGAGGTTAGAGAGAGGCAAAGCCATGGAGGATTTGGGTATGAGTATAAGAATTTTAAATCTGAGATGTTGGTGAACCAACGTCTAGTGTAGGTCAGTTAGCACAGGAATAATGGGTGAATGAGACTGTGTACGAGAGGATATAGATAGTAGTTTGGATGCACTGAGCTTTATGGTGGCAAGAAGATGGGGGATCGGCCAGGATAGAATTGGAATTGTCATGTTTGGTGGTAACAAAAGCATGGATGAGGGTTTCAACAGCTGATGAGCTGAGGCAAGAGCAGAGACACGAGATTATAGAGACGGAAGTAGAGAGCCTTTGTTAAGGAGCCAATGTGTTTGGCAGATCCACTTGGGGTCAAATAGGGCACATGGGTTGCAAATAGCCTGATTGAACCGAAGACAGTGGTGAGGGAGCAGGCATTGGTTGAAGAGGTAGTGGGGCTGATGGTGGAGTTGCAGTGGAAGAAAAACACTTTAGTACTTCCAGTGTTTAAGTGGCGAAAATTGAAGCTCAGAAAATATAGAGATGGTGGAGTTTGTGGTCAGCTTATAGGTGTAACCTGATGTCCTGCCTTTGGGTGACGTTGCTGAGAAGCAAAATAGGAGGGAATGGAGGATAGATCTTAGTGATCCATCAGAGGTAAGTGTGGGGTGGGGAGTTGATTTGATGCAGGAGTAGAATTATGGAATGTTTACAGCACGGAGGGAGGCCATTCAGGCTGTCGTGTTTATGCCAGCTCCCTGCAAAGAGCAAGTTAGCCAGTTCCACTCCCCTACCTTTTGCTAGTAGCCCTGCAAACCTTCCCTCCTCAGATAATTATCTGATTCTGTATTTTAAAGCCATGGTTGAATCTCCCTCCACAGTACTCTTAGGCAATGCATTTGAGATCCTAACCACACACCGCATTTACCATTTTTAAAAAAGGCTTTTCCTCATGTTGCCAATCATTAAATCAATGTCCTCTGGTTCATTGTCCTCCACTCACAGAAACGGTTTCTTGTTATCTATTCTGTCCAGGTTCTCTCATGATTTTGAACACCTCCATCAAATCTCCCCTTCGATCTCCTCCAAGGAGGACAATCCCATCTTCTCCAATCTATATGTGTAACTGAAGTTCCTCGCCCCTGAGATCATTCTCCTGAATCTTTGCTGCAAGCTTTCTAATGCCTTCATGTCCTTCCTGAAGTGTAGTGCCCAGAATTGGATATGCTACTCTAGTTGAGACCATTCTAGTGTTTTCTGGCTTTTGTCCTCGGTGTTGGGTGGAGAAAGTGAGTTAAATGTAACTAGGATAGTGACCTGTGTTCCATTCTTCATTTATAGCTGTCATCATGAAAGTGCTTTGCCTGTTTCCTTCCAACTTCCCTTGTCCCAATGGACAGCATGACACCATTACTAACATCAGACTGGGAGTATGAATTGCCTTAGTCGGTAGCTGTATAAATTAAAGGCGTATCAAGCATAAATTGTTTAATCACACACCAATTATTCCTGATTGTCTAATTTTAAACTTAAGCATTGCAAAAGAACCAGGGTTCTTGGGAATTTTCAGGCTTGATATTAACTGTGTCCTGGATTTTACTCTGTTTGCACTGATTATTTGTCTTGTAAGCACCTTGATCTGTGTAAGGTAGATAATCGACACACAGGCCAGAGTTTCACACACCCCTGCCAGTGGTTTTTGGGAGGGGAAGGAGGTAGGGGGGAGTGTGAAATTGAAGGAACGGGATTCCCTCTGGGTTTCCACCACAGCGACCATGCAGGGATTTTACACTCGGGTGGGCAAAGCCACCCTTGCCCCAATTGCGTCCCTTGAGTGCCCAGTTCAGGGCCATTTTTGACCTAACCTCAATTTTTAGGCTGGCGGGAGGATTGACCGTGCTTAGGGGAAGCCTGAAAATCAGTGGACGTCGATCTCCGGGAGGGAAGTGGGAGAGAAACCCCTCCGTCAAAAAGCCCCCTTCTGAAGTCTCCTCACCCCTCCCAGCCAGTTAAGATCAGGTGACCGCCGGACTTCCCTCCCATTCCTCCCTGGGATACCTTGAACTTACCGTGGCCTCCTGTGGCTGGACTTAGTCTCAGGCATCCACACGCAATTCCTATTCAGTCCAGCGCAGTTCTTGTCGCTGCAGGGACTGGAGAGTTGTCGGCCAATCTGATTACATGGCAGGTCTCCAAGGTGGGATTTCCTCGGGTGAGGAACTGGGAAATCCCGCCTGCAGCCACTTGACACTCATTCGAACGTGAAATAGCTGTGGGCACTCTGAGTCGGTGGGGCTGTGTTGCTGCCGACTTTTCAGTTGTGGGACGCAAAACCCACCATCTGTAAAGTTTAGCCCATAATATTCCCCTTCATAAGCAAAATGATTTATGAATAGATATATTGGTGAAACCTGAATTTGATTTCAGGAGCTCTTCATTTATTTTCACTGGGGCTAGGCTCACACACTCCTCGTGGGTTACCTGCACTGCCCTTGCATTCGAGATGGACGGCACTGTGGTTAGCACTGCTGCCTCTCAGCGTCAGGGACCCGTGTTCGATTCCAGCATCAGGTGACTGTCTGCGTAGAGTTTGCACGTTCTCCTCGTGTCTGCGTGGGTTTCCTCCGGGAGCTCTGGTTTCCTCCCACACTCCAAAGATGTGCAGGGTTAGGTTAATTGGCCATGCTAAATTGCCCCTTGTGTGTCGGGGGAACCAGCTAGGGTAGATGTGTGGGGTTGCAGGGATGGGGCCTGGGTGGGAATGTCATCGGTGCAGGCTCGATGGGCCGAATGACCTCCTTCTGCACTGTAGGGATCCTGTGGGCAGGATTTTCTGGACGCACTCGCCCCAAGGCCAGAAAATCCCGCCCGAGATCAACGGACCTTTGCATGGTCCGTGCATGCCCGTGACGAGCGGGGCGGGAAAATTCCGCCCCTGATTCTATTCGGTTTTATCCATCACGTTGTCTTAGTGAGAAGAAAATCTTGCAACTATGTAACATTTATCCCAACCTCGGGATATCCTAAAGAGTTTTGCAGCCAATGAAGTACTTTAGAAATGTTGTCATTGTTGTAATTTAGTGAACCTGACTGTCAGTTTACTCACATTAATGACCAGATAATCTGTTTAGTGATGTTGTTCGAGGAATAAATATTGACCAGGACATGTTGCGACTGAATGGTGTTATTACTTCATCATCATGTTCTCAGTAGCTCTGAGACTGAGCCACCTTGAAGGTTTTTTTAAAAAATGTATACGAGTTATCTCATTTACCTGTTCATTGATGTCATTGTTCTTTATACCAGGACTGCCTGAAGGCTTGCCAAGAACAGATTGAAGTTACCCTGGCAGAGAGTTTAAAACTTTCTCAACAACAGCTGGAGCAAACCATGTCCTCAAAGACTGTACATGAGTCAGACCAAATCAGCACTCCTACAGACGTAAGGGATGTCAACCTGTGATCATCCACGTGCAATTGTTTTTTTTTATATACACCCCTGCTGCGCTATGAAGGCAAATGTAGCGAATTAGTACTATTTAGTTTCATTATAATTAAGATGCAATCATATCCCAGCAAGATCTACTTCTATATAACATGTGGGGTGAAAAGAGGATAAAGCTTGAAGGGACAGTCAAGGTGGAGAGAAATATAACAGCGATCATCTTGTGAAATTCCTGCACCCAGCAACTACCTATATTTTAAATATAAGGTTTGATTGTGATTTGTTGACCAACCCATACTGAAGACAGCTGCACATTGTGAAGTTGGCAGATTGTAATAAATATTCAGGGGTCTGGTTTCTAATTTTTTTTTTAGTGCCTTCCCAAAAATGACCACCCAAAAAAAAGTGCAAGGTACTTGTTTATCAAGCCGTTATTTTGATGTTAACTTGTTTGGGTACAAGTCACACAGTTTGATGGCGTCCAGCATCTCACACACAAAAAGCAGAGGTTCAGGGGCATATGAAGATTGTCGCCTTGGGTCTAAACTGAACGTCATCCCACAATTTAAGAGAAAAGAAGGATATATTGCACCATTTTGACACACCAGCAACATTCCCCATTCGTTTACTAGAGGAAATCACTCAGCGCCATCTGATTCACTGTTTAAATCCGTATTGATATTTTGCTTAATGGAGACAATCTGATAAGTGGGGCATTTTATATTATGATGTCCCAATTAACAGACTTTGACTATTTTGCACAGTGATGTACGATATTATAATTCCACAATGTGTAGATTAGTAATGATCCTTGGAGACAATTAACATTGTGTATCAGGATCTAATTGTATATAATATATTTAAAATAAGGCTGTAACAGAAAGCAAGATTTCCTGGTGGGATATGAAATGAGGAGATAAAGCAGACTCAAATTCTGAAGCAAAATATCTGGTGCAGCCCTTATTTAAAAATATATATGTATACACGCACGAGTACTGGTTTCTTGAACATAAAATGTATACCATCATGAAATATATTTAATGACCTTGACACAACGTCACAGAAACCAGAATTCGGGTATATAAACAAAAAAGGACGAGCTAGAGCTATGAAAGTCCACTACAGTCTTTACAATGCTTGTCAAAATTTTACAGTTCAAACCAAATCTATTTTAAAACTTAATTATTGTATAAGATTACAGTGGACTTGTCAGTTTTATTTTTGATTAAACGAGGCTTATCCGCATCGTTCTGGCAGCATCACTTGTTCATACCTTAGCCTGTCAGAGGGGTGAACATTGCTGCAAGATACTATGTACATAAAAATGACTCTCAAAAAAACAAAATGCATTCATTAGTAATGTCACAGGAAATGTGTTAGTTTAGACAAAATTCTTTAATGTTTGCCTCTCCTGGAAGGCTAAAGCTTTTTTCACTTGCTGAATATTAAACTGTGGCAAACCCTCCTATACAGAAGAGAGCTGAGGGTGACTGAGGAACCTGAAGTTGTCTCTTGCAGATTAGTTAATGGATTTTGCTAGCAAACTGCGTCCACAATAGTTGCTTGCAGCATTAGCCTGATTCAGCAAACAAAGCTGTGTTGCTGAATCATGAAAAGAACAAGTCTCCAAAGCCACATTCGCTCACTAATGAGAGGATGCTGGCAAGCTCATGGAAGTAAGAATGTGTTCAAGTATCCAAGTGGGTAAATGCAATAAGTACCAGGGCCACAATTGCAGCATGGTGGGCCAAAGGATGTATAATAGCAAATTATCAATAGTTTGATCTTGCAGCAAATGACTAAAGTGACTTGAGCAACTTTTGTAATTATTGCTTCCTTGCCTAAATGTATCAATTGAAGGAAATAGTATTGGCTTGCCAGAGTCGGGGCAAGCCATTCCCTGCAAAGGCTGCTCCCCTTTTTGAAGGCAATTTTGCATTGAGAATTTGTCTAGCCGAGGAGAGATTTCCACTGTTCATTATTATAGATAATTATTTAAATTTGTAGATTGAAGCTAATTTTACATTTCCAGTAGACGGTCCGAAAGTCCTTGGATGGATGTGTCTGTGTACACAGTAATAAGCCAACATGTATGATAGATAACGTGTGTGTGTGTGTGTGTGTGTGTGTGTGTGTGTGTGTGTGTGTGTGTGTGTGTGTGTGTGTGTGTGTGTGAATGTGTTCAGCCCCCTCAATAAAAATCTTCAGATGCTTTTTCATAAAGGGCTACATTTCTAGGGTTAATGGTAAAATCACAGAATTTGGCAGCTAAAGTTGTCAGCTATTCAGCCTGACAACACTCGTTTATAGCCAACCTTTAACAGAAAAAATCTAAAAGCACTTCAGGTACAAATTAAATGGTGCTTGTGTAGCCTCTAAAAGAGCTGCCCACTTAATGCCACCCACTCATCTTAATGCCTTTCTTCAAGTACCTAACTATGTCCCTATTTAAAAGTTATTCATTATTCTGTTTTCATTGTACATTTGTTTCTGATATAAATTTAAGTAAACCTCTACAAAAAAAAATCCTATCCCCTCCCTTTGTTCCTTTTCATCATTATCTGACATTTCTGCCCTCTTACTGATGTAGCAACTCTTGAAATAGCTTTTCCCTTTCAACTTGGCTAAATATTTTTGTAATTTTGTCATATCGCCTCTCATCCGTGTTATTGGACAAAACCCAGTTTGCATGTTCCTCATAAATAAGGCTTATTATCTCGGGACATTTTCTTAGTAAATCTCTTCTGCACCCCTCTTTATGGCCTTAACATTCTTTTTTGAGAAGGGCACCCAGAAATGGATACAATAATCTAACTCTGCCAGGGCAATGATTTGTGTAGTATTCTTCAGTGGGTATCATACAGTAATGAGACCCTAAACTTTAGATTTACCTGATATTTTCTGGAAGTGATTTAAACCCTTTGGCCACAACCTGTTGCAGCATCTTATACCTGGAGATACAATTCAGTCATGCTGTAATCTGCTTTAAAAAGCACTTGATAAAATGTTCCTGAATTGAAGTGTAGCATTTAATAGTCAACAGACATGGATAATATATTTAATGTGTTGTTGCCTTTTATTTTTCCTAACTCTGCTTTATAGTTATGTATTCCTTATTCCCTTGATAAGTAAACGGACTTGTCTGCCTATTTTTAATTGCGTTAAATGCTACAGTTATTTGCTGATTAAGTACAATGCTTTAGCAAACTAGGGGTGATCAGAAATATCCCAAGAGATGCATGGATTTTAACAGGAGAATTGAAATAAGCTCTTGAGTTAGTAATGTATGTGATTGGATGTTTAGTATGAGCTTAAAGGGCTGTATTGTCATGCAGAAATAACTCGATACACACTAAATTGCATGAAATTCCTATACTAGCTATGACATCAGTCATTTAATTCGCTTGGATTCTTTCTTATATTCCTTAACTCATTCACCCTCCACATTCCAATAAATCAGGCTTGTCTTTCAAAGGGGAAAAATCGTATAACATTATATCTCTCCTGAATTATACTTGTATAATATCTTGAGAACACTTCCTCCTGCTCCCATGCTGCATGTAAAGACTCTATTCTATTTTTATATTGCCAATATCTACAATTTTGCTCCATGGAGTTTTGGTTTTGGAACACCATGCAGCCCCTTTTAAGATTCATATGTGCCTAATTAAGTAAAAAGTAATGCACCCCTCACTTTCTCTTGGTACTATCTTTTGTCAGGTAATTGGTTCTTTAATGAGATTGATCCTGCTGCAGTGACAGCCATGATGATGTGCCCGTCAGTTCTGACACAGTGTTGCCTCCAATGGTCGCGGGCTCCAGGTGAATGGAAAATATGGCAAAATGCTCTCTTTCGTGGAGATTTTAAGTTGCCCTACATCAGCCACTTCGATTGCAGCTCATTTATTTTTGCTGAACTATATTCAATCAGCCTATCGTTGAGAATATTACAGATTTTGGCAGCTTGCCACCATTAATACACGCACAGCTTTTTTTTTAAACTAGTGCAGTCTGTTGAGTGGCTGGTTTGTATAATTGGGCAGTACCATGTAAGGAGTCATTTTCTGAGCATGTGCTTGGGAGACTGGAACCTTACCCTCTCTGCCTTCCATGCTCAAATAATTGAGGCATTGTGGTTCATCACTGCTCAAGACTTGCTCAGAAAATTGCCCACAAAGACTTGGTGGACACAGAACTGTCCCAGGAACAGAATGATGTGTTCTTAGTCCCTTTGTGTTGTGAAGGTTGTATATCTTCCTGAGCCAATTAATCATATTTTGACTGGTTCTTACCAACATGCATCCCCCCCCGCCCCCCCAAACCAGATTCTTGTCAAATCAATGATTGATCAACAGAGTAACATGCTGTCTAATTTCCTCTGCGGAAGCTCATCAAATCTTAGAGGCTTGTTAAGCCAAACATTGACAGTGTTTTGACATCAGATCTGCTTGTACTTTAAATATCTATGCCACGTAAAACCTGGCAGATGCGAAAGACCAAATTAAAAGGGACTAAACTGATAGTTTCACAATTTCTGGGGCACCCGTTTTTTTTAAAAATCAAAAGCATGTTTTTTTTTCTGTTTATTTAGGACACTTTTAATAATTTTCCTCTGCTTGTCACTGCACGAAAAATTGAAACTCTTTATTAAAAAATGGCGACATGTGGGACCCTATTGAAATCAAGCCGTTTCTGGTTATTGAGTTTGGTCCCTGCGATCACTCCGAAAGCAGGCTTGAGTTTGAAGCCTTTAAAACATTTGTGCATTGCTGTTGCTGAGTTTGGCGATAAATAAATGGTGTGATTTTTATTTTTTTTTGCGCTGCTAAAAGGGCCGATGTTTTACATTTTATTTTAGTTGTATTGTTTGATGAAAATTGCTGCTATGTTTATTTTGTATACAGAATTGTACAGACAACTGAACTGAAAGTATCTGTTGATTGAGGAGACAGTGGGATGTGTATCTTGGCCTCTCAAGGATGTAGTCTAAAACTATTTAAAATCTCCATACTTAAGTGATCCAACCAGTTCGAAAACCTCTCATGTTTTCAAAAATGATGTTGAATGCTGTGGTGGTTTTTCGAAAGGAGGGGAAAACCATTGGTGGTGTTCACGTCGTAAGACCTTGAGGTGGATTTGTAATTTTCTTGGGTATTTTCGATATGTTAAATATTAATATTGCTACCGCATTTATTAATTATTAATGAGAAAGGCGAATGGTCTGTATCGAACACAGTTTCTGTTGAGCTGTTCCCTGCGTATGCTTGGATATCGGAGACCAAATAAGAACTGGTTCAGTTGGTTGTGCATCACTGTTTTATGCCTGATAAAAGGAGATCATAATTTTTTTTTTTGCTGCTTACGTTTAAAGTCGGACAGTAAAATGGGGGCGGGGGAATTACAAGAATATTAATGTACTCAAATACCTATGTAAATTTGACTTTGTTCAGTTGCCTCTTCTGTCTGCAGATGTTCCACTTACAGTATCTCAGGTTACCAGACAGTTTCTACGGTACCTCGGCTTTTTAAAGATCACAATTACACAATGTCCTAAGGAGATAGCATTGTCTGAAGCCCTTCCTCGGGGACAGGAGTTGGTGTAAATGTTTTTGAGAGTCGGGTAAATCACTAGTTTTTGTTCCTTGTGGGCATCTGTTTGGTATCATTTTGTTGTTTTTCTTGTTTGGTGCCAGCTTCGTTGCACACCATATATTTTGGTATTAACATTTTATTTTAAACTATGAAAACTTATAGCAAGCATTGCTGATGGTTTCTTCTGAGACCTTAGAATTAATTTCTGCAACAGCAATTTGTTAATAAATGCATCATTGTATAAAGTTAGGGAAAGTTACAATGCTTTGTCAGTGAAAACCGTTTGAGAAATAACTGGTATAAAAATGACACCTCTTTGACCAAAGTTTAGCAAATGGCTGGATGGCTCTTAATACAGTAATTGTGTGTTTAACCCGTAACATTCTCCATTGATTTCACTGACTTGTATAAACCAAAAGCTTTGATTGCTCTGGAATGGCAATAGTTCCGATTAATTACTGTCACTCTGACTTGTACATCTGATCCTTGGAAAAAATAAATGTTAGCCCTTTGAACTTGTCTTTTGAAAATGAGCACACTTACAAATCCACTGTATAATATTTTCTTGGATAGCTACATGCTTAATGTGCCATATATACTGATGACTAGTTGTGCATTATGTAGATAAAAGTTTTAGTTTACAAGTTCTTCATTGGTAAATGCACCACCCAATGTGAAGTTGAACCGTACATACCAGCAAAGTCAGTTTGGGGTGTGGGGGGGGGGGGGGGGGGGGGGGGGGTGGAGGGAGGAGGGGAGTTCCTGTTCCCAGTTGCTGCTTTTACCCTTGCTAGGAAGTGAAAGGTGTACTGAACAGAATTCTGCTCGGTCAGGGCGTTGTGCCCAACGTTAGAATGTCTCTCGTTGCTAGCGCTCTTTGCCAAGACTCTTACATAAAAGGTTAGCTGGTTGGACATGGCACGAGAGGGTGGTTGATACTTGTGGAAACCTGTTCCCAGCTTGAATCAGTGCCTTCGAGAGTGAAGGGTGAAGTTAGAGTGAGTAGTAAAGCTTGTTCCCTTGTTTTTGGATAACTTAAAAGTGGTGACAGTGAGCCAACTGTAACATTTAATTTTGTTTTATTGAATAACTAATGAGTTTTGAACAATCATCTAGTTTATTCCATTTTACCAAAAGGGACAATGCTTCTGCAATTTTCATTTTTTTTTAGTCTATGAAGTATCTGGTACTTTTTAAGGTGATTATTTCACAATTCATAGCGTTGTTCCCTCGTTCAAACTTTTGGACCATATTATATCAGTGTATTGTCTGACTAGCATTAAGGAGCCCATCTTAGGTATAATATGTTTTGATTCTTGTCAGTAATATGGTCTAATTCTTTGTCAAAAAACTGTGCAACTCTCTTTCACTGCTTCAATAATCCATGTGCTCAAATTGTTTTACAAGTCATGATAGAAACTGTAGGAAAATAATAAATACAACAGGGTCTTAAGGCAATGGGTGCTTGGTAGTAATTACTTTTGGATTTCAATCTGTGCTTACTGTACAAATTTGCAATAAATAGGGATCATCTTAACTATGAGTTGTATCTGCTTTTAAGTTTCAGTCACGGCTGGTTTCCTTCCTAGCATAGCAATTTCTCCAACACTTGGATACGGCATCATATCAGTGCCTTCCTCCATGGTTGCTGTCAGCTGTTAATCTGCCTGGCTTTTCCAGCAGTAGGGTATCAGCACTAGTGACTAATCTCTGGGATCCGAGATGGCATAGATGGAGCAGAGGACAGGATTGTATTTGGGTGCGGGAGAAACAGTCTTTTCATTTAAATAGCAGCGTAACAATGGAGCAACAACTAGCATGAGTGCACATGAGAAAGGGCAAATGTGTATTCATGGACACCAGCCAAAAATAGACAGAATTTTGGTTTTCTAATATGAGGCGATTGTAATTTTTTGGGGGTAATGTTTTTGTTTTACTTACCTATGTGTTGCCTTATACTCAAGTGTGTGTGGTTGTTTTAATGTAAACATTACATAAAAAGCTAAATTTGTTGCAATAACTTTCCTTTGTAATTTTAAGCCCTCCTTACAATCTAGTGTTAGTCCAAGAAAGGTAGTGAAAAGCTTAATTAATTTAAATTGGTGGTTCAGTTAGTCTAGCAATGGCTGCACAACCAGATTATGGAGGATGAGAGGAATGTTACAGCAGACCTATCTACCCTAGAGCAGGTTAGGTGAGTTTTATTAATCGCCAGCCAAGCTGTTAGGTGGACGTACGGTGGAACACAGATACGACCCTATCAACCTGCAACATGAGAGCCTCCTTTAGCTGATCATAGAGTAGCTTCTGCAACAATTATAAAGCATCTTAATCTGAATAACCATGTTTGTCTTCCTGACTGAAGGAGAGTTTCTGTATGTAGCAGGACTGGGGAAAACTCGAACAGAAAAAAAGCGTGAATATTACAAAAGTTTGATTATTACTTAAGATTATCTATCGGAAACTATACTCAGTAACTTTATGCAGGACTGAAGCATTAATAATACATTGAAAGCACCAGCCAACTGCACGATCAAGGATTCAGCAGAACTAAGGTGTCCATTAGGTGGGTTCAGACTAGAATTAGTTGTAATGTTCCCCTACGGTAGATTGCCTCCTGACACTGGGCAATTTTATCCATATGGCCAAAATAGCTATAAAGTACACAGGGCGTCTGCGAAAGCAACCAAAAATGCCTCGACTAGCCGGCAGGTCTAGCAAGAGGGTTGGGGTGTGAAGGGTCATTCCAAGAGCAAGATTATTATTGCACCGTGTTGCCCCACAAAAGCCATTTTTTGTACATTAGAGTTTGCAGACTGTGCCCCACAATGGATAGGGACAGGACCACGACTCGCATTGCAAAATAGCTTCCCACCTGAAATCAGCAGAAATGCTGTGCTCTGATCTACAGGCCCAGCTGAAAATTGCCTTTGCCATCCACAGCAGCTGGAGCCTTCATTTCCTTCCCCCTAATTTTCCTCTGCTGGATGGCTCAATTTTCGGGCAAGAAGGTGACGGTTTTTAAAAATAAAATCAAGCCCTGCCAGCTCTCCGGGCTTTGACATGAAGTGTGGACACATGACAGAAACTGACCGTCACCTTTAGAATTGTATTAAAACATCTTCCAGCAAGATCGTCAGCGAAGGACCATCCTCCATCCTGATGAGGGACTCGTATACATAGATTTGAATTGCTTAATAGAAAAGGCTCCGCGCAGCTCAAACTGTACACAAGTGTGAAACAATGGTAATTTTTTGGGATGCCATCAAAAACCGCCAAGTATCAAATCATTTGGATCCAAGTTCTATGTTGCTACGGCATAGTTTCACAAATAAGATTTGGTTTTAAGAACAGCATTGCTCAGTAACGTGAGCTAGTTCTACTAGTCATTAGCAGTTAGAAGCCTCTTGTGCAGTTGGCTTTGGTTGCTTATTGTGCAAATGTCATGAAGTTTGGTTTATGTCGGTTTTAAGTCTGTCTTGTTAGTTGCCATGAAAGTATTTTTTAAAAATATCTTCACCTGTTATCTCAATTCTTTGAGAGTACTCCATTCTTGTGGCGTTTCACCCTCCTCATCCATTTGGTTATTGGGTGCATTATTCCTGCAACTTGGGGGCTCTCTACAATTGTTCGTTTCTCTAATGTTTGCTGCCTAACAATCTGAAGTGACAGTTTCATCCAACCTGGGTATTAAGCAGGGTAACATAACAAATAATTCGTTGAAGGTCATTGAAGTGTCACATGTTTTGAAATGCTCCCTCCCGCTTGCTGCTGACTCAAAGCAATGGAAACATTTCAGGAGGTAAAACAGACTTAAGAAGTGCTATCAAATGCAGCCGCCTTAAGAGAACACATTGAATTAGAGCCCTTACAATTGCTATCTTAACAATGGGGTGTAACGAATCCTCAACTCTTTTTTTGCTTTTTAAATTTTCATTCATTCTGCTTGTTTTGTGTTTGCTTTTTTGGCATTGGATTGTACCCTTGTCATGATTAATTCTTCAGTCCTTATTCGTATTTTGTCATCAGTACTTAGAGAAGAAATGTATTTTTTGTTCATTGTTAAATGCGTTAGGTGTGTCATAAATACCACATCTTCACCAAGTAAGGTCCAGCTTTGTGCTCCTCACCGTAGTGACAGATTTGTTCAAAGAAATCTAGTTGCTGATTGGATATGCAAATCAAAATGAACTCTAGAAAGAAAGTGAACATTTTTAATTGATGACTGAACAGGCCTGTTGCTAGGCTGGTGTTAGTGTCCCAATTTGATAACATCAATAACCCCATTTTTTTTTTAATGGTTCAACAGTTTGCCTGCATGACAGGCAAGGAGCATTGAGCCATCAGTTTTGTAATTCTTTCCATCTTTCAGTTTTGTTGTTATTATGGACACGTGTGTTTTGTATGTAAATATGTATTTATGCACACACACACACGTGCACTACATGTGAAATCCTTGCAAAAAATAATATCTAGCTAATCTTTCCTACCTAACCACATAAGCCTGGAAACTACAGAGTGATTTTACCAGCATGCTTAATGAAAGTGAATCTCCGTTGTTTTAAATTTAGATATTGAATTTTTATTTAAATGGGTTTAACATTCGTGCATTAATTTCAATTAAATTTTACTGTCACTAGAAGTATTAGGTATATTTTGAAAGGCTGGAGTTTATTTTGCTTTCAAAAATGTTAATAAACCTGAAGATTTAACCAAAGCTTGAGCGAAATATCATACGAGTTGAATATGTGGTGGCATCCCTAAGCAGCTACATGATTCCACTGTTCCATTGTACAAACCTTGTGAAATACCGGCAGGGGCAATCACTGAACAATAAATGCAGTTTTTCCAAATTAAATGTATGCTGGTATCATATTTCTTTTTTTTGAGGTAGTGGACTCTTTAGAAATTGAATGATCTGATGTCTCACTTCTATACTTCACACCTCTTTAGACATGGGTTTCAGTCAAGGTGTCTCTCAGCTGCCTATGCCTCCCACGCACCTTTGGATACACACATCCGTAGTACATCAGACTCAGCATGAATTACACCAAGGGACTGGTGCCTATTTTCTTCAGCAATATGGCTTAAGATGCACTACAGTAAGGTTTCAATGAATAACATGCGAACCAGAAGCAAATATTGAAGGCACTGGTTATTTCAACACACAGCGCCAAAATAAAGTTTGCAGGAAGATATGCTCTGTATTTCCTGGTGTCTTAGCCTTACATAGCAAGCCTGTGATTATGCTTTTTTTCACCATATATGTTGAACAAAAGAAAGGAAGCACCAATAAAAGCCAGACAGTGAATTTGAAACAAGCAGCTAAGTGAGAAGGGAAACCTTATGGTAAGGGACCCATGCACTCAGTAATTATGGTTTTGAAGGAGACTGATACGGAAGAGTGTTGCAGATTGTGTTTCATTGGATAAAACTGCAAATTTAATTTCTGGATGATGATTTGTGAAGTTCTATAACCCTTTGAAAAGCATAGTATGCTGCATTGTAAACTAGTATGTATGCAGTGTATTACGTTCCTGTAGTAGTCAAGTAATTTCTTAATGCTTTATCAGATGTCCCTATCATTGATATTGCACCATAATTAAAAACACCCTGCCTGTATCAAACTTCAACAAATAATGCTAGCAGATGATCATAACTGGTGGCACAGTAGTTAGCACTGCTGCCTCACAGCGCCAGGGACCTGGGTTCGATTCCTGACTTGGGTCACTGTGTGAATTCTGCACGTTCTCCCCATGTCTGTGTGGGTTTCCTCCAGGTGCTCCGGTTTCCTCCCACAGTCCAAAAGACGTGCTGGTTAGGTGCATTGGCCATGCTAAATTCTCCCTCAGTGTACCCGAACAGGTGCCGGAGTGTGGCGACTAGAGGATTTTCACAGTAACTTCATTGCAGTGTTAATGCCAGCCTACTAGTGACACTAATAAACTTTGAAAACTGTGAAACTAATAGTGGATTGACCTGAAAAGGTAAACTGGAGGACAGCTTACAATTTTAATTGAGAATCAAAGACCTTGCTGTATTTGATGTGTTTCACTAGCACTATATTTTCCACAGCTTTGACAGCAAGCTGGAAAGCCACTTCCAGCACTCTTCAACTGCCTGCTGGAACAAAAGTGCCAACATCCCAACAACCTGCTTCTGAAAGGGGAAGGTTGCCTCCTTATGGCACTGGAACCAAGATCTGTAACTTGAAGGGATCTGGATAGTTGAAATGATACTTCTTTCTAAGCTGGGTGAATCACTAATGCCAAAATGTACTGCATCACCATACAACCTATTCTACATATGAACAAAAGGAATGGGCTGCTTTGTTCGCACACACTCTGGATCAAAGGCTAGTCATATATCACCTGGAATGATTTGTCCTTTTAATATCTCCAATAAAGTGATAACATTTTGGCTAGAACTAATTTTGTCACTGAGGAATTTCATGAGACCTCTAAGGTCCTCTTGTATGCCAATCTGAGACAGTGCCTATAGAGCAGTGCACTGAATGTTATCTTCAAAACAGGTTATTTAAATTGTAAAATGGAGCTATAACTAATTTAACCAACTAAAATTTTAATGATTTGATGCTCAAGGCTTGCTTGAAAAGATCACCCCTGCAAAAAGGTTAGCCATCAAGCACTACTGTACTGTCATTTCTTAATGAATTTGTGGGAAATGGGTGTTGTTGGCTGACCAGCACTTATTGCCCATCCCTAGTTGCCCTTGTTCAGAGGGCAGTTGAGTGTCAATCACATTGCTGTGGCTCTGGAGTCCCATATAGGCCAGATCAGGTAAGGATTTCCTTCCTAAAGGACACTCGTGAACCATTTGCCAGAACGAGTGGCATGGTAAAGCACAGGTTCCAATACTTGGACAGATCAAGGTTGCCTTGCACTATACAACTTGTACTGTGCCTTTTATAGGGCCTCTAATATAGAGAAACATCCCAGTGTGCTTCACAGAACCATAAGCATGCAAAGCTGGATAATTAGGGTATGCTTTTCTCACCTTTGATTAAGAGGTAAGCATTAAGGACTGCCTTAAAAGTAGTTTGAGGGGTGAACGGGTTTAATGAGGAAACTGGACCTAATCCAGAAAAGATATTTAAAATAGATGGGCATTGTACATCACACCTTTACAATACAAAAATCTATTACTATTGCAGCAAAAAAGACGACGAGATACATTCACAAAGTGTCAGCAGAGTAAGATGAGGCTGAAGAAATTGATGACTGTGCTTTTAGCTGGCCTTTCACTGCCTTAATTGCTTATGCAGTCTTATGTACAAGTACCACAAAATACCATGCATGTGCACCTGTTTATTTCATCTGCTAAAGTTCATTAGTGTCACAAGTAGGCTTACATTAACACTGCAATAAAGTTACTGTGAAAATCCCCTAGTTGCCACACTCCGGCACCTGTTTAGAGACACGGGGAGAATTTGGCATAGCCAATGCACCTAAACAGTACGTCTTTCGGACTGGGAGGAAACTGGAGCAAATGGAGGAAACCCACGCAGACGCTGGGAGAAATGCATACTCTGCACAGACAGTGACCCAAGCCAGGAATTGAACCTGGGTCTCTATGCCACGATGCCACCGTGCTGCCCATTATCTTATTCTGTACCATTAGAAATGGGCACTTAGGACCGAATGGAACTGAAGTGCATTTATATTCAATGTAAAAGTGTTTGCACCGCTTAATAACATACATGTTAACATAATGATCCCTAAGAGCACTATGGGTGTACCTACAGCACACAGATTGCAATAGTTCAAGAAGATGGCTCATCACCACCATTTCGCATACCACGAATTATTGAAAAACAGGTACAAAACAAAATCAGAAAGTTTTACTGACTTTATCCAGGGCAAGGAGAGCATAAGAAATAGGATCTCAGGTAGGCCATTTGACTCCTCGAGCTTACTCCTCCACTATTCAACAAAATCATGGTTGATCTTTACCTCAGCTTCACCTTTTGGCATCTTTCCAGAGTTGTAACTTCTCATGGGCATAAGTAGGTATAGTGCCCATCTGTTAGTTGTCTGCAAATGTCTCTACCTCCATTCTACAGTTGGTTTTATGAAATGTCCCTGTGAATTCTGGAATATATTTGATACTGCAATGGCTATCTGTGATCTTGCACTTGTCCTGTCAGTTGAGGCTGTTGGGTGGGAATAGCACTTTCCCATGAGGCATCAGCCTGATCTGTTCCTATAACTAACATGACCCAGCTAATGGGCACATTCTCAGTATATCCAAGCATCTGCATGGGAACAGAACACTTGCCAGCACTGAGTTGTACGAAGGATTCATGAAGCTTCTCTTGATCCAATCCTTACCATATATTAGATCTGGCCATGGAAGGCTCATGCGTACTGAAGTTTCAAGCTCTCCATGACCCAGTAAGAGCATTCAGGAGAGAAACTGCAACTGGCCTTAAGTCTTCCATCACAAGCGCTCAATGGAGATGGCTATGGAGTTGCAACATAAGGACACAAGAAATAAGTGCAGGAGGCCATTTGGCTCTTTGAGTCTGCTTTTATGGTGTCCTATTGCCCATGAGGTGGTGCCTGGAGTAGTCCAACTATGGTCTTGAGTATGTAATCCAGGCCAACAATTCGATTCAGTAGTCAGGGAGTGATGCATTACAGGAGGTTGCTGTTTCTCAGACAAAATATTAAACTGGACACTATCTACGACTCCAGTTGATGGTAACGATCTCATTTAAAGACAGATACTGATAGACTTTTGGCTACAAAGGGAATTAAGAGATAATGCCGGAAGGTGAAGCTGAGGTAAAGATCAACCATGATTTTGTTGAATAGTGGAGGAGTAAGCTTAAGGAGTCAAATGGCCTACCTGAGATCCTATTTCTTATGCTCTCCTTGCCCTGGATAAAGTCAGTAAAACTTTCTGATTTTGTTTTGTACCTGTTTTTCAATAATTCGTGGAATACGAAATGGTGGTGATGAGCCATCTTCTTGAACTATTGCAATCTGTGTGCTGTAGGTACACCCATAGTGCTCTTAGGGAGGGAGTTTCAGGATTTAGCCCCATGTGATACTTCCATGTCCAGATGGCATGTAAATTAGAGGCGGAACGGTGACAGTGATTTCTGATTTGATTTATTATAATCACATGTATTAACATATAGTGAAAAGTATTGTTTCTTGCGTGCTATACAGACAAAGCATACCATTCATAGAGAAGGAAATGAGAGAGTGGGGGTAGGGCCTGGGTGGGATTGTGGTCGGTGCAGACTCGATGGGCCGAATGGCCTCCTTCTGCACTGTAGGGTTTCTATGATGATTCTATGAGTGCAGAATGTAGTGTTACAGTCATAGCTAGGGTGTAGAGAAAATCAATTTAATGCAAGGTAGGTCCATTCAAAAGTCTGACAGTAGCAGAGAAGCAGCTGTTCTTGAGTTGGTTGGTACATGACCTCAAACTTTTGTATCTTTTTCCTGACAGAAGAAGGTGGAAGAGAGAATGTCCATGGTCGTGGGGTCCTTAATTATGCTGGCTGCTTTGCGAGGCAGCGGGAAGTGTAGACAGAGTCAATGGATGGGAGGTTGGTTTGCTTGATGGATTGGGCTACATTCATGACCTTTTGTAGTTCCCTGCAGTCTTGGGCAGACCAGGAGACATACTAGGCTGTGAAGCAACCAGAAAGAATGCTTTCTATGGTGCATCTATAAAAGAGTGAGAGTCGTAGTTGGCATGCCAAATTTCCTTAGTCTTCTGAGAAAGTAGAGGCGCTGGTGGGCTTTCTTAACTATTGTTGTAGGGAAAAATCCCTTGTACCAGTGCATTCAAGGAGGTCGAGTCGCAAGGCAAAGTTCAAAGCGTTTTTCTTTATTGTACAATTACTGGGATCCCAGGGAGACCCCTGTAACCAGCTCAGAAACAGTGCTTGGCCACGTTGATCTCAATAGTTACACATTTGCTCTGGATATTTATAGGAATCCAAATTCGAGCGGGAACATTTGCTCATACATTTTTACAATACCTAAAAAGTGGCCTGTCTGGTCAGGAAGTTCCCTGGGAGGCTTGTCAATTTGCATCTGTATGGTGTGTGTCCGTGTTAATGGGACTGCCTGTTCTTGCCCCGGTGTTTTAATGTGTTTCCCATTATCCTCTCGATGTGTCCCCTTATCTAAATCGACCTCTGATGTTTTGTGTCTGTATTCTATGCTTGCGAGATTAGGTGTTAATGTCATTTTGTCCTGCTGTGTGTAGGGGGATTTAATCTAATCTTTTATTCTTTTTATCCTGGTTTATTAAGTTTCTTTGCCTGCCTTGGCCATTTTATTCCTGTAATATTTTATTGACAGTCCGGTTATGCCATATAACCCACTCCAGGTCTTTAGTCGCAGATATCCCGATCTTCTGGCCAAGGGCCGGTTTAAAATGCAGCTTCGTACTGTTGCTGGGCAGAATAAGGATCTTTTGTCGGCTTTGAAATTAAAGGTCTCTCAGCTGTGCAGAGGGGGATTTAAACGAATGTCCATTCGGGTGTTCCCCTCTGCATTGTGGGCACGTTATGAATGGTGCCAATCAGTCCAATAAATGAATATGTTTAATGAGGTGAATATTGATGAGATAATAAAAATATGGCTTTTGGAAAATGGCCTACTTCACTATAGTGTCAGCATGGGGGGACCAGGACAGATTGTTGGTGATCTGGACACCTAAAAACTTGAAGCTCTCGACCCTTTCTACTTCGTCACCGTTAATGTAGACGGGCAGGTTCTCCTTTACGCTACCTGAAGTTGATGACAATCTCCTTTGTTTTGTTGAGGGAGAGATTATTGTTGCCGCACCAGTTCACTGTACTCTGTCTCGTCATTGTTTGAGATCCAACCCACTACAGTGCTGTCGTCAGCAAACTTGAAAATCGAATTGGAGGGGAATTTGGCCACACAGTCATAAGTGTATAAGGAGTATAGTAGGGGCTGAGAACAGTCTTGTGGGGCACCTGTGTTGAGGATGATCATGGAGGAAGTGTTGTTGCCTATCCTTACTGATTGTGGTCTGAGAGTTAGGAAGATCAGGATCCGGTCGCTGAGGGAGGTGCCGAGGCCCAGGCCATGGAGTTTGGAGATGCGTTTCATTGGAATAATGGTGTTGAAGGCTGAGCTATAGTCAATAAATAGGAGTCTGACATAGGTGTCCTTGTTATCTAGGTGTTCCAGGGTTGAGTGCAGGGCCAAGGAGATGATGTCTGCTGTGGACCTGTTGCGGTGGTAGGCAAACTATAGTTTGGTTAACACTGCTGCCTCACAGCGCCAGGGACCCAGATTCATTTCCAGCCTCGGATCATTATCCAGAATTTACACTTTCTCCCCGTGTCTGCATGTTTCCTCCAGGTGCTCCGGTTTCCTCCCACAGTCCAAAGATGCGTAGGTTAGTTTAATACTTGGGGTTAAAAGAATAGGGCCTGGGTGGGATGTTTGTCAGTGCAGGCCTGATGGGCCAAATGGCCTCCTTCTGCACTGTAGGGATTCCATGATTCTTCTAGGTGGTAGTTGCAGATTTCAAAACTGCTGTCGAATGAGCTTAGGTGAGTTGCTATTGGGGCTACTGTATATAGTATACACTGCTGTAGGGCGTGTTGTATATGGCATACACTGCTGTAGGGTCTATTGTACATGACATATACTGCTGTAGGGCATATTGTGTACACTGCTGTCACTGTGCACTGTTGATGGAGGGAGTGAATGTTTAAGGTGGGATCAATTCTTCCTGGGTGAATGTGTTGGCATAGCCACGTCAGATTTTGAATGCTTTTTTAAAAAAACATTTCGGCTCCCATTCTCAGTGCCCCATCACTCCCCTGCCCCAGTTGGCAGCTATGAAGCCAATGGCGCATGCTCTGCATGTGGCAAATTGCAACAAGGGAGAGCGAGCGCGCCTGCGCGAGGGGGCCCGCCTCCGTCCCCAACACGTCACCCGCACCCCTATATATGGTCAGGAAGCGCGGCGCACGCGCACCTACGAGGTCACCTCAGGACACATCTGCCTGGCAACAGCTGGGCTGCAAGAAGCTGCGTCTGCGCGGTGAAGAGGAAGGTCCCAGCGTACGTCATGGCAATGTAGCAAGCGAATGTAGCAAAGCTGTCAGTGTGTTGCACAATTGTGAAGTATCTAATAACACAGTACTCAATACAACACCCAGCAAGTGGCACTTTTAAAAATAGTTTATTCACTGGTTAAGGTTAGATTTAATGAAAACCCAGGATTTTACGCTTTTTAAAAAGAATTTATCTAATGTTTAAAATTATATTTAATGAAAACCTAGGATTTTACGTTTTAAAAAAATAATTTATCTAATGTTTAAAATTATATTTAATAAACTCAGGATTTTACTCTTTTTTAAACAATTTCTCTCGTGTTTAAAGTTGTATTTAATAAACTAGGATTTTACTTTTTTTAAAAAAACAATTCCATGTTTAAAATTGTATTTAATAAACTCAGGATTTTACGTTTTTTAAAAATTTCTCATGATTAAAATTATATTTTAAACTCAGGATTTTACTTTTTTTAAAAAAAAATTCTCATGTTTAAAATTATATTTAATAAACTCAGGATTTTACGTTTTTTTAAATAATTTCTCTAGTGTTTATAATTATATTTAATGAAAATCCAGGATTTTACATTTTTTTAAAACATCTTTACTGTTTACGGTTATATTATTGAAAACTGTAGATTTTACGTTCTTTGAAATAATTACTGATTTAAGATTTTATTCACTGAAAAGCAAAAGTCACTGAACTGAAGAATGCAAGAGTTTGATGTTGTTAAATGTTAAATCCAAAAGTTGTCCACTGCATTTCGCAGTCATCTGGAAGTGATTAATTAAGAACGATGAAAAGATGATACACAATAAGGCGTTTGCATGAAAACGTTATTTAGTGCATTTTGTAACGTTTATTTCCACCTTCCCCCACCCCGCCCCTTTCCCGGCCCCACATTCGCAGTTTCCAGCTTAGAAATAAAGTAGCTTTTTTTTGGCCGGGGGCACAGACTTTGTCAGGCAGAGAAAAGGTGACATCTAGTGGCACATTTTATATCTACCAAAGCAACAGGAAAATGGCATTACCGTATTTGAGCCATCAATGAAAATACAGTCACATAACACTTGAGAAGTAAAGATCCAAGCATTTGGACATACTTCCATACATTAATTATCGCCTCTGATCAAGATCATTAAGTGAAGGTTTCTATTTACTATCTGGAGACTATTACGATGAAAAATGTTTTCTTAGTCTTCAAGTTTATTATAATGCTATTGAAAGGTGCTGTACTGTATTACATTGGACCAAATTTAAATATAGCTTTTATCTATTCCAAAGTTAAATTGCTGTCCAACTCACCTGATGAAGGAGCAGCGCTCTGAAAGCTAATGATACCAAATAAACCTGTTGGACTTTAACCTGGTGTTGTGAGACTTCTTACTGTGCCCAACTTTTTATTATTAATGTCACAAGTAGGCTTACATTAACACTGCAACGAAGTTAGTGTGAAAAATCCCTCAGTTGCCACACTCCAGCACCTATTTGGGTACGCTGATGGAGAATTTAGCACGGCCAATGCACCGAACCAGCACGTCTTTCGGACTGTGGGAGGAAACCGGGGCACCCGGAGGAAACCCACGGGGAGAACTTGCAGATTCCACACAGACAGCGACCCAAGCCGGGAATCGAACTCGGGTCCCTGGTGCTGTGAGGCAGCAGTGCTCACCACTGTGCCACCGTGCTGCCTATTAGCTATACTATAAGCTTTCGTGATTTTCTCAAGCTTGCATAATTGCAGATATGATATCTCCATGTTCTATATAGTTAAATGTTGAACCCTAATAAAGGTCATGTATATTCACAACTAAAGCATTACATCTAGTTCTGATTCTCATTCTGCTTCATAGCCTAAGAGGGCATTGGTGACATGACCATGTATTTCCATTGGATTGATCCATGGTTATGTTTTGCGCAAGTACTGCCATTGTGTACTGCCATTGCCATCTGTTGCTTCTTGGTTAAAATCAAACGTCAAATCAAGCCCAAGATGGGGGTGTGTCTCTCTCGTGGGGACCATGATTTGGATTTAATTTGAATTGGTTTTTGGAGCAAGCAAGGAAATGGATTAAAGGCTTGCCATTGTCATGTTTCACACTGTAATTTTCAGAAAGGATTTTTTTTTTTAAAGCACCTTGTTGCCCACAAGTCCACTAAGCTGTGGTAGACATAATGTCCTTGAGGCCCTGCAGGATGAGGAGCTGGTGGATTCTGTCGGATGGTTCCCTCAGCAGACTGTCAGTGATTTGGCTGAACACCTTATCACCAGAACTTTCCAAAAAGCACCAAGACCTAGCAGGGCACTCCCCATCACATCCTTCATGCACGCCCAAAGTCTCAGTGCCGCTGCACACTGCTCTTGAAGCAACGGCAGGAGTGACAAACCTCCTTGTGGATTATGCTTTTGCAAAGATGGTCTGGAGAGAGATGCAATGGTCTTTGTCGAGGTTCATCCCAAGCAGTTCCGTAATGCAAGACTCTGTGCTCTGCAGGCTATTTCTATGGATGCACACCAGACAAATGTCCACTACTGCTGGAGGATCATCAACTTGGTGAAAGATGCTCTTTAGCCTGATTGAAACTTGTTGATCTCCCATCGCAAAGAATTATCATAAGAACTAGGAACAGGAGTAGGTAATTCAGCCTCTCAAGCCTGCTCCGCCATTCAATACGATCATGACTGATCTTGTATTGGCCTCAACTCCACTTCCCTGCCAATTCACCATTGCCCTTCAACCCATTACTAAATAATATCAGTCTATATCCTCCTTGAATATACTCAATATCGTGGCATCCACCGCACTCTGGGATAGTGAATTCCACAGATTAACCACGCTTTCAGAGTCTCTACTCATCTTTGTTTTAAATCTGCTTCCCTTTATTGAAAAACTCTTATCCTAGATTGCCCCCACAAGAGAAAGCATCTGCTCTAAGTCTACTTTGCCAATACCTTTTATAATTTATATACCTCAATTAGATCTCTTATTCTAAACTCTAGGATTTAGGCCTAAATTGCTCAATCTCTCTTCATAAGACAAACCCCTCGTCTCTGGAATCAATCCAGTGAACTTGCTCTGAACTGCCTCTAATGCCACTACATCCTTCCTCAAACAAGGGGACCAAAACTGTACACATTACTTCAGGTGCGTTCTCACCAATGCCTTGTATAGGTGCAGCAACACACCCTTACTTGTATACTCTGTTCCTTTAGCTATAAATGCCAAAATTCCATTTGCTTTTATTACCTGCTGTACCTCAGTTTTCTGTGACTCATGCATGAGGGCACCCAGATCCCTCTGCACTGAAGCACCCCAAAGTCTCTCTCCATTTAGGTAAGTTACCTTTCCATTTTTCCCACCAAAATGGATAATATCACACTTATCCACATTTTGAACCACTTACCTAACTTATCTGCATCCATTTATAAATGTCCTATTTCCTCATTCCACCTATTTTGGTGTCACCTGCAAATCTGGCTTTAGTACCTTCTATCCCTGTATCCAAGTCATTAATAAATATTGTAACTAGTTGGGGCCCGAGGGCTGAACCCTGTGATATCCTACTAGTTACATCTTGCCAACCAATAAAAGACCCATTTATCCTGACTCTCTCCCTTCTGTCAGTTAGTCAGTCTTCTATCCTTGCAAACTGGCACATTCCAAGGTTCAGGACTATGTGCTGAGGGATGCACTCAAGCTTGAGGCAGGCACCGCAGAGGCGCAATGGGGAAAGGTCATGGTATAAGACCTTTCAGCCAATGTTCACCGAGGGGTTAGTAACCGGGTAAAACCCCTTGGACTGTGTGTTTAACCCTAACTGTATGTACCTGTATTGAAGAAACGCAGAGTGCAACATGACTGATGTATATAGTTTGCAAAGAATTGTATTCTCTGTAATGAAAATATTGAAATGTTTGTAATGTCCTGATTACTGAATTGAAGCACCTCAGCGTTCATTTTGATCTCTGGAGAAAATATGAATATCATTGTGCTTTCTTGTTATGACAATTTGAAATGTTTTTGTAATATTTCTTTCAGAGATTTTGAATAAAGTATGTTTTTGCAAAAGAAATTACCTTTTGGCTAAGATCAAGTGCAGGTTCAAGCATGAGATCAAGCTTAATGCCTGTTCTTGCCAGTTTGAATCCAGTATGTCTCTTTTGTTGGGACCATGAATTGGATTTGAATTGGTTATCAGAGCAAGCAAGAAGATGGATTAAAGGTTTGCCACAACAACTCTGCACATTGACTTTGTAACTCTGAGAAAAAAAGGCACTGAGGGACTTGTAACAGTGTAGAACCCCTCCGACTGTAAGCTTAATCTTGACTATGTATAGTAAATGTAAACATGCTGAAACACCTCAAGAATGCAACATGACCTATGTATATAATTTGAACAGCAGTATACTCTGTAAAGAAAATGTTTAAATGTTTCTAATGTTCTCAGTGCTGTATTGAAGCACCACAGAGTGCATTTTGATCTCTCTGGAAAATGTGAATT
Source organism: Mustelus asterias (assembly GCF_964213995.1). Classification (NCBI taxonomy): domain Eukaryota; kingdom Metazoa; phylum Chordata; class Chondrichthyes; order Carcharhiniformes; family Triakidae; genus Mustelus; species Mustelus asterias. The sequence goes on along the minus strand of NC_135825.1, from coordinate 15,446,304 downwards.
TCATTGCACTTCCCTGTTATATGACAATTTGTAATGTTTCATAGAACCATAGAATCCATACAGTGCAGAAGAGGCCATTCTGCCCATTGAGCCTGCTCCAACTTTGACAGAGTATCTTACCAGGGCTTTCCCATCGCCCCCTCATCCCATAACCCCATACATTTCTCATGGCTAATCCATCTAACCTATACATCTTGGGACATTAAGGGACAGTTAGCATGAGCAATCCACCTAACCTGCACATCTTTGGAGTGTGGGAGGAAACCCACGCAGACGCAGGGAGAATACGCAAACTGCACACAGACAGTCAACCAAGGCTGGAATTGAATCCGGGTACCTGGAACTGTGAGGCAGCAGTGTTAACCACTGTGTCACCTTGCCACCGTAACCTCAGCCAGTATGGGAATTGAACCCACGCAGCTGTCCAGCCAACTGAGCTAACTAACCCCCCTTTCAGATGTTCTTTCAGATATGTTATGAACAAAGTATATTTTTGAAAAAAAATATGGCTGACCAGGCCTTAATATATCGAGGGCTGAAAATTCTCCCACTCTTACCGCCTGCCATCAGGTGCATTGGAAGGATTTACACGCTGAGAATCACCCTATCAATCCACTTTACATGGCCATCAATTTCTGAAGTGGGACTTCAATCCAGAGCTCCTGGCCCAGATGTCGGGAATGCTACCATTATAACACAAGACCATCAAAGTTTTGGTCGCCACACTTTAAGAAGGATGTGAGGATTCAGAGGGAATTTACCAGAATGGTTCCAGGAATAAGAGATTTTAGCTAATTGGAGAAACCTGGGATTGTTCTCCTTGGAACAGAGAAGATTGAGAGGAGATTTGATAGAGGTGTACAAGATTATCATGTAATAAACATGAGCAGGAGTAGACCATATTGCCCAACAGACCTGCTCTGCCATTCAATACTATCATGAATGATCTTTGGTTTCAATTCCACTTTCCCACTGGCTCCATATATCCTTTGATTTCCTGATAGACCAAAAGTATGTCTGTCTCAGCTTTAGATATATTCAACGATGGAGTGCCCTAATCCTCTGGGGTAACGAATTCTGAAAATTCACAAACCTTTCAGTGAAGAGATTTCTCTTCACCTCAATCCTAAATGATCGACCCCTTATCTTGAGACTCTGCTCCCACGTACTACATTTCCCCATCCAGGGAAATCACCTCTCAGTGTCTACCCTGTCAAACCCTTTCAGAATCTTGTATGTTTCGATGAGATCGCCTCTCATTCTTCTAAACTCTAAAGAGTATAGACCCAATTTACTCAGCCTTTCATCATAGGATAATCCTCTCATCCCAGGAACCAACCTAGTGTACCGCCCCAACTGCAAATGGGGTGGCACAGTGGTTAGCATTGCTGCCTCACAGCGCCAGGGACCCGGGTTTAATTCTGGCCTCAGGTGATTGTGTGGAGCTTGCAAGTTCTCCCTATGTCTGCTTGGGTTTCCTCCGGGTACTCCGGTTTCCTCGCACACTCCAAAGATCTGTGGGTTAGGTTGATTGGCCATACTAAATTGCCCCTTAGTGTCAGGGTGGCTAGCAGTGGTTATGGGGATAGGACCTGGGTGGGATTGTTGTCGGTGCAGGCTCGATGGGAAATTCCTTCTGCATTGTAGGGATTCTATGATTCTATATCCTTCCTTAAATATGGAGACCAAAACTGCACAGTGCTCCAGATGTGGTCATATCAAAGCCCTGTACACTTGTAGCAAGACTTCTTTGTTCTTATAGACCAAACCCCTTATAATAAAGACCAACATGCCACTTGCCTTCCAAATTGCTGGCTGTATCTGCATGCTGAGTTTGTGTTCCTTGCACAAGTACATCCAAGCCCCTCTGAGCAGCAACTTTTATGGCTTTCACAACTTTAAAAAAAATCTGCTTTTCTATTCTGTTAAGAATACCAGAGGGAAGTCTCAAACAGAGGACAGGACAGAGAGAAACCCCAGAGAAGGAACACAGAGAGGGAACGCAGAGAGAGAATGGAGGGAGGACCCAGAGAGTGGGAGGGAACCAGGGAAGGAGTTACCAGGACCACTGGTAGGAACAACCGGGGAGAGGAGCAAGAAAAGAGGTTCCAAATAGTAAATGTTCTGCAGCTGACAGGCTTTAAGTAACAATGGTTTGCGAAAAGCCGTGTTGAGTAAAAAAGCAGCACAAACGTAGTCATTCTGTGCAGTGAGCATGGTGACACAATGGTTAGCACTGCTGCTTCACAGCGCCAGAGAACCGGGTTCAATTCTGGCCTTGACTGTGTGGAGTTTGCACATTCTCTCCGTGTCTGCGTAGGTTTCCTCCATGTGCCCCGGTTTCCTCCCACAGTCCACAAATGTGCAGGTTAGGTGGATTGGCCATACTAAATTGTCCCTTAGTGTCCAAAAGATGGGTAGATTAGATGGATTAGACATGGTAAATTCACTGGGATATGGGAATGGGAGAGGGGCACAGTAAGATGATCTTTTAGCGAGTCAGTGCAGACTTGATAAGCTAAATGGCCTCCTTCTGAATTGTAGGGATTCTATGGAGCTGTTAAAGCAAAGGTAACCTTTGGAGCAGTGGCATTCTGCTCCGCGTGGCTGAAAAGCTAAAGTTGTACTTGTGAGTTGGTGCTTGAGTACAGACTCGGGAATCCAGAGAAACAGAGTCTTGAGGGACGAGATTGAAACCCTGTGAGGTGGGCCACTGTTGTGGCAGTCCGAGTCGGAGTGACCTTTGGAGAGAATTCCAAAGCTGGATGATCGGAGGTGAAGACTGGAATCCCTCAAGAGAGCGAGAGAGACAGAGTTTCAACGAGATTTGTTGGCTCACAGTGCTTAATGACACCGGGGTGAGTTGCTGAGAAATCTGTGGACCTGTTTTGGTCATATTTTCCATTTATTATGCAGCTTAGTGTGTTTGACTACAGTTTGCCTGTTAGTTTACATGTACCTCATATTAACCCTGAAAGTTAGAGTATAAGATAAATATTGTAAATTGTTTTATTTTTCTGAACTTGTATGGTAAAGTTTATTTTGTTTGTTCAAAAGCTGTGGAATCTTGTGGCTTTATTTAAATTTTAGCTACTTTAAGCAAAAGGTTACTGGACCCTAACTCAATCACAACAAAAACTTTGAGGTCCGCTCTAATATCATAACAATTCTTACTACCAAAGTGAATACCTTATGCTTCCCCACATTCTAGTCCATCTGCTATCTTGTTGCCCATTCATCTAACCTGTCCATATTTCTTTGCAGCCTCTGTGTCCTCCACACAGCTTGCATTCCTACCCACGTTTTATCATCAGCAAACTTAGACACATTACTCTCATGAATTACTTTGTCTAAGTCATTAATGTAGATTATTAATAGCTGAGGTTGGAGCACTGATCGTTGCAGCACTGCACTAGTTACAGCCTGCCAACTTGATGTTCATGCCCACTCTTTGCGTCCTGTCTGTTAATTAATCTTCTATCCAAAGATATACAGGTTAGATGGTTTGGCCATGCTAAATTGCCCCTTAGTGTCCCAAGATATGTAGGTTAGGAGGATTAGTCGGATAGTTGTATGGGGCTATGTGGATAGAGCGGGGGGGTGGGTTTGGGTGCTCTGTTGGAGAGTCGGTCCAGACTCAATGGGCCAAATGGTCTCCTACTGCACTGTAGGGATTCTATGCATGATGATACTGTGCCTTTAAGAAATATATTTTTATCATGTTTCTTGGAGGGGGTATGTTTAAAAGTCAGTTCTGTTTTACAAGGTGCCGATTTGTCTGGGCAAACATGCAGCTCCATGTTGAGAATGCAGAATAATGACTGATTTTAGTGACTGGTGTGTTCGTCTAAACACATTTGGTGCATTTGTGTTTACTTAGGTTTCCCTTGGGGTTTCAGAGTGGGGTTTTGATTAGGTTGATTGACAGAGACCGAGTCATGTTTTAAAGGGAGGAGCTAAGCTTGCAGGGAAAATACACTTCTGTTTTTTTTTTAAACAGTCAGTTTTCTGCCTGGTTCTGAAAGAAGTAAGACATGTCTCTCTGCCTTTCTCTCCAGAAGTGTGCTGAAAACTCTCATGGCTGGCAATCTAATTGCAAGCATGTAGGTCTGGGTGTTGCTAACTGACTTTGAAGAGGGGTTTTACATCTGTAAGAGGAATATCCCTTGAATTGGAACTCATACTGATAGGTTAGTGGTTAAGAGTTGTGTCTTGTCATGTTTAAGCATTGTTCAAATGTTAAATGTTAAACTAATTTTGTTATAGTTTCTTGTTAAATGAAGGTTGTTTTAATAAAAGCTTCCTAGTGTGTCAGTAGAATCGTACCTGGAGTGAAACATCTCATCCTCACATTAATACCAAAATTAGCAAATAGTTGGGGTCTAGTCTGATTTCATAATATACCTAGAGGTTTCTGATCTCATACCCTGACACATATTACCTCTAAATCCATGAGCCCTTATCTTGTATTTTAACTTTCTGTGTGGACCTTTTCAAATGCCTTTTGGAAATCCAAATATGGGAATCTACTGGTTCCCCTTATCTACTAGTTAAATCATCAAAAAACAGGCTCAGATAGGGTAGACAAAGAAAAGTTATCATTAGCTGATGGTACAAGGACATGGTGACACAGATTTAAGGTTTTGGGCAAGAGATGCAAGGAGAAAGAACTTATTTTATGCAGTGAGTGGTAATGACCTGGAATTGACTGCTTACAAGATTGCTGGAAGCAGAAGTGATGTATCATTTGAAAAGGAAATTGAGTCGGCACTTGACTAACTGGACTATGGGAATAGAACAGGGAAACAGGACTGATTGGATTGCTCTATGGAGAGCTGGCATGAACTTGATGGGCTGAATGTCCTCCTTCCCCGCCACAATGTCTCTAACAATGTGTCGTTTCCAAGTTAGTACCTGTTATTTCCACAGAAGCAAAGGGCAAACAACAAGATGTATCTCAACAACAATAAGACAGTTCTTAACTCATACTTTAATAAGTATCCATTCCAAACCACATTGCCCTTTGAAGCAATAGGTAGACGGACAGCATGGTGGCACAGTGGTTAGCATTGCTGCCTCACAGCGCCAGGGACCCTGGTTCAATTCCCGGCTCGGGTCACTGTCTATGTGGCATCTGCACATTCTCCCCATGTCTGCGTGGATTTCCTCCGGGTGCTCTGGTTTCCTCCCACAGTCCAAAAGACGTGCTGGTTAGGTGCATTGGCCCTGCTAAATTCTCCCTCAGTGTGCCCGAACAGGTGCCGGAGTGTAGCGACTCGGGGATTTCACAGTAAGCCTACTTGTGACACTAATAAATAAACTTTTGAACTTTAAACTTGATCATCGCCATTCCATAAATTACCATCCCAAACTCTCTGCTTTTTCTTTTCTTCCTGCTCTGGATATTCTTAGCTTCTGTGCCAAACTGACAACTGATGAATTAAGTCATTTAAAATAGAGAATTTGCAATAGAAAACTGGAACCATAAATCGCATCCCTATCATAGAATCATATAATGTGGAAGAGGCTCTTCGGCCCATCAAGTCTGCACTGGCACGTGAGAAACATCTGAACTCCCAACCACTCCCATTTATTAGCAATTGGCCCATAGCCTTGAATGTTACGACGTGCCAGGTGCTCATCCATGTGCTGACATTACCACCCTCTGGGTAAAAACATTTTTCCTCACGTCCTCCCTGAACCTCCTGCCCCTCACCTTGAACCTATGTCCACTCGTGACTGACCTTCCAACTAAGGGGAACAACTGCTCCCTATCCACTCTGTCCATGACCCTCATAATCTTGTACACCTCAATCAGGTTGCCCCTCAGTCTTCTCTGCTCCAACAAAAACAACCCAAGCCTATCCCATTTACTAGCAATTGGCCCATAGCTTTGAATGTTATGATGTGCCAGGTACTCATCCAGGTACTGACTGTTACCACTGCACAGTACTCTAGCTGTGGCCTCACCAAAGTTCTATACAACTCCAACATGACTTCCCTGCTTTTGTAATCTATGCTTCGATTGATAAGGGCAAGTGTCGCATGTGCCTTTTTCACCATCCTACTAACATGCCCTTCAGTCTTCAGAGGTCTATGGACAAACACAACAAGGTCCCTTTGTTTCACAGAACTTCCTAGTGTCAAGCCATTCATAATGTCTATAGAATAGCATGTACACAAATCTGATATCACTGACGCATTCAAATGATGCAAGGAATTCTCACTCTATAATAAATGACTTAATAAACTTGCTCCATAGGAAAATGCCAGTGCTATTACTGGAATTTCCCAAGTTCAGCGCCAGGGACACACGTTCGATTCCTGGCTTCGGTCACCGTCTGTGCAGAGTCGCACGTTCTCCCCATGTCTGCGTGAGATTCCTCCAGGTGCTCCCCCCACAGTCCGAAAGACATGCTGGTTAGGTGCATTGGCTATGCTAAATTCTCCCTCACTGCACCCAAACAGACGCCGGAGTGTGGCGACTAGGGGATTTTCGCAGTAACTTCATTGCAGTGTTAATGTAAGCCGACCTGTAAACAGCTGTACAAATTTTTTAAATGTGCAATTCTCAGCTAGGATATTTTCAACTTACTTAAATTGGTAACACGAGGCTATTGCAGTAAAGTGATTTTTTCCACTTTAAGTCAGCCTGCCTCTTGAATGGAGTCATTACAAAATCTCAATTGATTCGTAGAATCATACAGTATGGGAGGCCAATCAGCCCATCCTACCAGTTCCAGCTCTCTGGAAGAGCTATTCCATAGATCCACAACTCTTGCACATAAGCATTCATGTGCAGCTCCCGGCAAGAATAAATTGAACCTATATTTTTTCTCATCATTTTTTTAAAGAAAATCATCATTTAAATGTGTTTCCGATTTTAAAAATATCAGATATCTAAATAGCTCCTTGGCAATGGATATTTTAAAAGATAACAGTCAGAACCTGTGAAATGCTTAATCATAAAAATATGAAATTCTATTGAAAACTTGCCTGGATGTGTTAACAGTTACACTATTTAGCCAAGCAAAATGACATCATGTGCTATGGGACTAATAGCTTACATACTGCCCGCTAACCAATCAAGTTGCTCACAGGTGTACACATGTACATCGATAAAGGAGCTAACCATGGTCTATTTTTTGAGGCCGTTTTGCTCGAAGAGAATTTTAATTTATTAGTTTAAAGTTTATTTATTAGTGTCACAAGTGAGGCTTACATTAACACTGCAATGAAGTTACTGTGAAAATCCCCTAGTCGCCACACTCCGGCACATGTTCGGATACACCGAGGGAGAATTTAGCACGGCCAATGCACCTAACCAGCAGGGTCTTTTGGACTGTGGGAGGAAACCGGAGGCACCCGGAGGAAACCCACGCAGACACGGGGAAAACGTGCAAACTCCACACAGACAGTGACCCAAGCCGGGAATCAAACCTGCATCCCCGGCACTGTGAGGCAGCAGTGCTAACCACTGTGCCACAGGAAACAAAAGTTTACAACATTCATTAGCACTGTGCAAAATATTTGTGACTAGCTTTTTTTAAACTGAATAGCGTGTGAATTACTTCAGGTATATATATATATATTTATGTACCTGTTGTAATTTACATCAGTTAAAACGAGTTGCATAGAAATCCATAAAGTGTTGCAGTCTTGTCTTTCATCACTACTGAAATTTTAAATAACAGCATTGCGGGTTTGAACGTATGTTTATGACTACATTTTAAAAATGCCTCTTGTTATTAAGGTTGCCAATCCCTGACCTATTCAATTAATCCACTCTTAACCCTGCAAAAACATTTCTTTCCAAGCAGATATCCAATTCCCCATTGAAAGTTATTGAATCTGTTGGCACCACCTTTTTAAGTAGAGCATTCCAGAACATAACGCGATGTGTAAAAATATTTCTCCTCTCCCATCTGCTTCTTTTTTGCTAATTACCTTAAATGCGTCCTGGGTTCTATTTGTTGTTCATGCTGATAATTGGTGCTGTAATCACAGCCAGGTTTAGTATTGTTATGACTCTGCAAGTGGTCTTTCAAAAGGTCACTCACACCCAAGTACTTGCTCCAAGTTGTTACCAAGAGGCTGGGACCAAGGCTAACCAACTGCACTTTTGACCCCAAGCCACATGCAGTTAGGACCATATGGAATAGTGGAGGTGGATGCATGGGTTTGAATCAAATGCAGCTGGGTGTACAATTGCCATCTTGAACACATCATAAATATATATATCTATCCATTAATTTATTTGCTTCCTCGTGCTTTAATGTTTTCATATTAAGCTCCCCGCCTGCACTGCTCTGGCTAATAATACTGTTAAAGTAACAGTTAAAAATATGATCAACACTGCTAATAGCTTACTAAAAATAAATTCTCAATTTACTCAAAACTGGACGTAATGCACAATGATAATATTCCTTCCCATTTTATCTATGGAACTGGTTTGATAACAAGCTCTTTAGAGAACATAAGGGAAGTTGAAAAGCATTCATATCCATTCTGTAATGGCTTTGAAATGCTGTCACATACTTCAGCAGTAACACATTTGAAATCTTATTGCACTGTATCACAAGTTAACAAGAGGATCTTTTCTCTCCTTTTGTGACATGCACTGCCTAACCTTGTCATCAAGAGCACCTCCAGTGAAATCCCCAGAGATGGGAATTACTGCTTGCTCATTTATTCATAAGATGTACCTGCCGTTGGCAAGGCCAGCATTTATTGCCCATCCCTAATTGCCCTGGAGCTGAGTGGCTTGCTTGGCCATTTTGGAGTGCGGGACAAAAGTGTATTTTTATTCGTGTCACAAGTAGGCTTACATTAACACTACAATGAAGTTACTGTGAAAATCCCCTAGTCGCCACACTCCGGGAGAATTTAGCATTGCCAATGTACTTAACCAGCATGCCTTTAGGACTGTGGGAGGAAGTCCACGCAGACACAAGGAGAATGTGCAGACTCTGCACAGACAGTGACCCAAGGTGGGAATCAAACCCGGGTCCTGGCGCTGTGAGGCAGCAATGCTAATCACTGTGCCACCTTGCTACCTCACATTGCTATGAATCTGGAGTCGCATGTAGACCAGACCAGGTAAGGATGGCAGATTTCATTCCCGAAAAAGACATTAGTGAACCAGATGGGTTTTTATGATAATTGACGATGGTCAACATGATTGACACTAGCTTTCATTTCCATAATTTTTATAAATTTCACCAGATGCTGTGAATTTAAACCCATTTCGTAGAATCATAGAATCCTACAGTGCAGGAGGCCATTCGGCCCATCGAGCCTGCACCAACACCAATCCCACCCAGGCCCTAACCCCTTAACTCCACGTATTTACCCTGACACTAAGGAACAATTTGGCATGGCCAAACCTCTTAACCTCAAACCTCTTAACCCACATATCTTTGGACTTTGGGAGAAAATCAGAGCACACCCAGAGGAAACCCACACAGACACGGGGAGAACATGCAAACTCCACGCAGACAGTGCCCCGAGGCTGGAATTGAACCTGGGTCCCTGGCGCTGTGCAGCAGCAGTGCTGCTTCATTTCCCTAGAGCATTTTTAAAATTTGTTCATAGGTAGTACACTTTGCTGCCTGGACCAGCATTTATTGCCCATCCCTGAGGACATTTTAAGAGTCAACCACATTGCTGTGGATTTGGAGTCACACATAGGCCAGACCAGGTAAGGACAGCAGATTTCCTTCCCCAGAGGACATTAGTGAACCTGACCAATCAACAGAGGTTTCACAGCCATCACTAAACTTTTAATTACAGATTTTTATTCAATTCAAATTTCACTATTTGCCATGGTGGGATTTGAACCCAGGCCCCCAGATTATTACCCTGGGTCTCAGGATTACCAATTCAGTGACATTCCCTCACTACCTCCCCTAAACTATATAAACTATACTGCTTTTCCTGATAGACACAAAGCTCACTTACCCAAGTCTAAAGAGCTGAGGAGCAGGTTGACCACAGCCAACGGTTATGGACTCCGACTGATAGACAAGTTCAAGCCTGTTTATTGAGCCTCTGGTCATCTACCAGAGCATTGTATAAAACAAGAAAACAGAAGCAGCAGTAGGCCATTCAGCCCTTCGTGCCTGCCCCACCATTCATTTTGATCATGGCTGATCATCAAATTCAATATCCTGATCCCCCCTTCAAGGTAGATTTTAAGTCTTAGCGACTGGTCTACCTTTCCAGGTCCCATTGCTAATGAAACCTATCACATCTTTGGTGTCCTAGAGTACTACAAACCTACCTACAAGGGCAGCACAGTGGCTAGCACTGCTGTCTCACAGCACCATGGACCCGGGTTCGATTCCGGCATCACGTCACTGTTTGTGCGGAGTTTGCATGTCCTCCCCATGTCTGCGTGGGTTTCCTCTGGGTGCTTCGGTTTCCTCCCACAGTCCAAAGATGTATAGGTTAGGTGGATTGGCTATGCTAAATTGCCACTTAAGTGTCAGGGGGATTAGGAGGATAAATATGTGAGGTTACGGGGAGCTGGGTGAGATTGTTGTCGGTGCAGGCTTGATGGGCCAAATGGCCTCCTTCTGCACTGTAGATTCCATACCTGCCTCAAATCATGGAGATTGCTCGGAAAGCTTCACTCACTGCCAAGATTCTGTTAGTAAGGATGTTCAGAATCCAATATATGCAAAGAAAACTTTGAACGATGGAAATCTAAAAGTAAAATAGAAAGCATTTTGCAAGTCTTCCTATCTTCAATGCTAAACGCTGCAAGCCTGTGTTTCTACATGAGAATTAAAAATCCATAGACTGAAGCACTCTTTATTCTTAAGGTGCTCATTTTCACAAAAGGAGTGACAATCTGCATTTAAGTAACACAATTAACATAGACAAATGTCCCGTGTTTCACACAAGGTTTGTTAAACCTTTCGTCCCTCTCTTGTAGGCAACCGATTCCCCTCATTGGACTCCAATTCACTGGGTAGTGGCTGTTATTGGCGCTTCTCTCAAAAAGACGTGATTTATGTGTGGGTAGATACAGCAAGGGCTGGAATATCTGTTGAAAATTACAACTTATACCAATTCTTTATAGAATATGGGGGCGTTTCTCCCCCCCACCCTCCCCCCCCCCCCCCCCCCCCCCCCCCCAAAAAAAAATCAGTGTCCAACGGGCAGTAAAACGGGAGGTTTTCCCACCCGGTTCTTGGCTGAGCTGAGTTTCATGAACTTACTGCACTGGGCGGGAATTAGATTTTTTGACTCCCACTCATTTTTTCACCCAGCTACGCTACTTAACCAGCATAGCGGGGCAGAAAAATCCCACCCTCTGTAAAGTAAAAAAGTAAACTTTATTTATTAGTGTCACAAGTAGGCTTACATTAACACTGCAATGAGGTTTACTGTGAAAATCCCCTAGTTGCCACACTCCGGCGCCTGTTCGGGTACACTGAGGGAGAATTTAGCATGGCCAAGGTGTCCAGCCAGCACATCTTTCAGACTGTGGGAGGAAACCGGAGCACCCAGAGGAAACCCACGCAGACATGGAGAGAAAGTGGAGACACCACATAGTGACCCAAACCAGGGCTCAAACCCCGGTCCCTGACTCTGTGAGGCAGCAGCGCTAACCACTGTGCCACCGTGCTTATATATAAAGTATAGAAGCATGAATCTTAATTGCAGAGCACAGTCACAATCACAATCTTACTGAGATTGGCGAGGTAGTTAAAATTTTATTAATTGCAAATCCAGACAGAAGACCTTTGAACAGTCCCAAACCATTGTGAATTGCCAAATTATGGGTCAAATCCCCCACCCAAGTTTGAAGAGAAGAAAAAAAAATTATATCTGCACTCCAATGTAATGAATTCTTGGGATATAATTTAATTTAGTTTGCAATTCCTGTGTGAATAATGAATTGTTGGATGATTAATATCACAAAATGCAAACAAGTGCACACCTGTCACATTGTTAACTCAAAATTTATTACAATTACGCAGCTCTTCCTCAAGGCTTTTTCCTGCCTGGCGGATGGTCTCATAACAAGGCTGAAATAATAAATCTTTTTATGCACAGAACCATTGGCCAGAAAGGGGAGGTGATGGCCTAGTGGTATTATCGCTAGGCTAATAGATAAACTTAACAATGCAGAAACTCAGCTAATGTTCTGGGGCCTGGGTTCGAATCCCACCACGGCAGAGTTTGAATTCAATAAAAATAATATCTGGAATTAAGAATCTACTGATGACTATGAAACCATTGTCAATCGTTGGAAAAACCAATCATTGATGTCCTTTAGGGAATGAAATCTGCCGTCCTTACCTGGTCTGGCCGACATGCGACTCCAGAGCCACAGCAATGTGGTTGACTCTCAACTGCCCTCTGAAATGGCCTAGCAAGTCACTCAGATTCAAGGCCAACTAGGGATCGGCAAAAATGCTGGCCAGCCAGAGATGCCCATGTCCCACAAATCAATAAAAAAAAAATTTGGCTCATCATGTCTGCACCAGCTCTCCAAATGAGCATAAGGACTTAGTGCCATTCCCCTGTATCCCTGCATATTATTTCTTTTCAAGTAATGCCCTCAATGCCTCAATTGAACCTGCCTCCACCACACTTCCAGGCAGTGCATTCCAGGCCCAAACCACTTGTGTGAAAAAGTTTTTTCTCGCATCATTTTTGTTTCTTTTGCAAATCACTTCAAATCTGTGCTCTCTCGTTCATGATCCTTTACACATGGGAACAAGTTTCTTATCTACTCTGTCCAGACCCTTCATGATTTTGAACATCTCTATCAAATCTCCACTTAGCCTTCTCTTCTCCAAGGAGACCAATCCCAATCTCTCCCATCTATCCTCATCACTGAAGTTTCTCATTCCTGGAACCATTCTTGTAAAACGTCTTCTGCACTCTCTCCAATATGTTCACATCCTTCCGAAGCATGGGACCTAGAAACTGCACATAATATTCCTGATGAGGTCTAACTAGTATAAGTTTAGCATAGCCTCTTTGCCCCTGTACCCTATGTCCCTATTAATAAAGCCTAGAATACTAAATGCTTTATTAACAGCTCCCTCCACTTGTTCTGCAACCTTCAATAATTTTGCACATATACACCCATACCCCTCCTTATTTTATATTCTCTCTCCTTGTTGTTCATCCTACCAAAATGCATGACCTCACACTGCTTCATTTGTATTTCATCTGCCATCTATTGCCCACTGCACCAACCTGTCTATGCCCTCCTGAGCTTCTACACTATCCTCACAGTTTATGATACTTTCAAGTTTTGTGTCATCCACAAACTTTGAAATTGTCCTCTGCACATCAATCAGTAAAGGCAAGGTTCCCAATACTGATTCCTGGGTAACAACTACAAACCTTCCTCCAGCTCAAAAAATATCCATTAGTCATTAGTCTCTGCTTTCTATTATTCAGCAAATTTTGCTTTCATTGCTAGTATCCGTTTTACTCCATGAGCTACAACTTTCCTCAAGTCTGTTGTGTGGCACTGTATCGAATGCCTTCTAAGAGTTTAGGTACACCACATCAACAGTATTCTTCTCAACCATTTCTGTTACATCCTCAAAAAAAACACGAGCTTCCATCCCAAAAGGTCAATCGACATAGAACAACCTGCTCCGAAAACTCTGCTCACGCTTTGACAGCTATGACAAATTGCACCACAGAAGCTGCAACAATCCACAACATTCTACATAAAATACCCATAACATTCTAAAAAAGTCAATCCGTCTCAGCATCCAACGCTAAGGAATCCGTTTAAAAAGCACAGGATCCCAATCCACATCCTTATCAAATACAAATCAATTCTTCCTTGGGTCATTCCCCCCATCTGTGTACCAAGTTTCGTTGAAATCTGTGCATTAGCTAAAATCTATTGTTTACAGTGAGAGATGACCAGGGACAGGAACAATTTCTAACCACCTTCAGTGGAAGAGGTAATCAGAAAATATTGTAAGTATAAGAACTGCCATCTTTTGACCCATAATCATAACATTGCCACATTGATCTTGTGGGGGGGGGGGGGAATCATAGAATTGCCACAGTGCAGAAGGAGGCCATTCAGCCCTTCATGTCTGCACCGATCATAATCCCACCCAGGCCCTATTCCCATAACCCCACATATTTACCCTGCTAATCCTCTAACACTAGGGTCAATTTGGCATGGCCAATGCATCTAATCAGCACATCTTTAGACTGTGGGAGGAAACCGGAGCACCCGGAGGAATCCCATGCAGACACGTGGAGAATGTGCAATCTTCACACAGACAGTGACCCGAGGCCGGAATTGAACCCGGGTCTCTGGCGCTGTGAGGCAGCAGTACTAACCACTGTGCCACCATGCCACCCAAAACGGAAAGGATTTGCATTCATATTGCACCTTTCACAACGCGAGGACATGAGTTTACAGTCGATTAAAATTTTTTCTGAAGCATAATTACTGTTTTAATCTAGGAAAGGCAAAAACCTGTTGAAGGACATGAGGTTTGAAACAATAACAAAATAAATCAGTTCATTTTGTTGCAGGGTGAAAATACAGAGGACAGCACTAGCCTCTATTTAACATCTCATTTGAAAAACAAAACCAGCGACATTACAGCATTCCATTGCAGTGCCTGTCTGGAATGTGTGTTCAAGCCTCTTGGATGAAAGCTTGAACGCATGCGCTTCTGAATCAGGAGTAACAGCCAAGGTTGGCATCTACTGTCTTGAGTCAATGCTGTGCATTGTTCGTTTATCAAAAACCACTATAGTATTAAGCCACAAAATCTTGTCAATAGGATGTTAAGTTAACTGAGTTGAAGATAGTAATATTGATGTAGGACAAATTCCCGAAAATCATGCTGCAAGAAGTCATTAAGTCTTACCGTCCATAGTGGCAACAGCTGCTTGTACATAGCGAGCCAATGGCTAAGCCGCGAACCTATAACTGGCATCAAATGTGCTCGAGGACACAAGATAGCAACCAAACTAACGTCACACATTTAATCTTTATCCTGTGTGTCTATGTGGATGTTAGGTGGGCATAGTACAGTGCTAGGCAATGAAAGGAACATAGGAATTAGGAGCAGGAGCAGGCAATTCAGCCCTTCGAGCCCGCTCCGCCATTTAACATGATCATGGTTGATCTTATCCTGGTCTCAACTCCACTTTCCTGCCTGCTTCCCATCGCCCTTTATCCGGCTTTCCATCAGAAACATATCTATCTTTTTCTTGAATCTGTTGATGGATTCTGCCCCCATTGAACTCTGGAGCAGTGAGTTCCACAGATTTACAACCCTCGTAGAGTAGTAGTTACTCCTCATCTCAGTTTCGAACCAACCTCCTCTCACTCTAAATCTATGACTCGTGTTCTAGACCAGTGATCTCCAAACTTTTCAGTACGAGGGCCACATCGTATATTTTACACATTTTCACGGGCCAAAGAAAAAAATTAGTTTAATAAATGAATGAATATTTCAAGTTGCAGCGGGCCGGATGTGGCCCGTGGGCCGTAGTTTGGAGATCCCTGTTCTAGACTTGTCCTTGCATTCTAATAGACTTGCATTCTAATCAGTATTCTGTAATTTGATTTCTGTGTCTGTGCCCTGTTTGAGAACAGAGACCACTCCATCTGACGAAAGCTTATGGTATTTGCTACCAAATAAACCTGTTGGACTTTAACCTGGTGTTGTGAGACTTCTTACTAGACTTGTCCCACAAGGGGGAACACCTTTTCAACATCCACTTAAAAAATTTATCTTAGCATTTAATATACCCCGATCAGATCCCACCCCCCCCTTATTCTTCTGAACTCCAGCGAGTACAAACCCAAGCTATTCAACTGCTCCTCATACGACAGCCATTTCATACATGGAATCGAGTATTAGAATGCTTCTAAACAACAAAGTAAATATAGCTCCTAAAACACCCAACACCACCTCACAAGAGCATCATAAAACCAAACATGACGACAGCAGCACCATTCTCTTTCTTTAGAAGAAAAACATGGGGTATAAAAATAAATAATTTTTCATAAAAATGTGCAGCAGATAAATATTTAATCGCCCCCCACTTCCTAGTGGGAGTTTTGTTATTGAAACAGAAAATAAAAGCTGGTCGGGTCAAACACACCCTCACTTCACATCAAGGTATTTATTCACACAAAAACTGCACGAGATCGGTAGGAACTGAGACACAAAGTCACTCCACTGTCATTCCCACTTCTACATCCCGCGACTTGGAGTTGACCAGCTCACGCCTGGTCTCGGGGGAGATCTGCGAATGGCAGTGGACCCTCAGCAGTTCCATCAGCGACTCTTTCTGTTCCGAGGACAGATCCTCCTTGTAGCGCTGAGCAAAGGTGAGCAGACACTGGTGCCACAGGACGGGCAAGTTTCGCTTATCAGTCCTGAACCGCAGGAAGTGAAACACCAACGCGTCGACAACTCGGAAGGGAAGCGCGTATTTCTTGTCGATCATCAGTCGAAGAAAGATGCTGTTTGCTCCGTTATATTCCATCTCTGCAACCTTCAGCATTGCAGCACTGTTAACAGAAGATGGATTGGTTTAAAAGTTTAACGGTTTATTTATTAGTCACAAGTAGGCTAACATTCACGCTGCAATGAAGTTACTATGAAAATCCCCTAGCCGCCACACTCCCAGTGCCTGTTTGGGTACACGGAGGGGGAATTTAGCACGGCCAATGCACCTAACCAGCACGTCTTTCAGACTATGGGAGGAAACCGAAGCACCCGAAGGAAAACCTCGCAGACACGGGGAGAACGTGCAAACTCCACACAGACAGTGACCAAAGCCGGAATTGAACCCGAGTCCTTGGCGCTGTGAGGCAGCAGTGCTAACCACCGTGCAGATTGCGGTAAAAAGAGATACTGATATCAGAAAAAAAGGGCAGATTATCAAACATATGCATGGCTGCACCATCAAAACCATCTGAGTCCACCAATGAGGCTTGTTATGATTGTTTAGGTTGTTTAGGGTTAGGTTGATTGGCCAGGTTAAAAAAAAAATTGTCCCTTAGAGTCCTGGGATGCGTAGGTTAGAGGGATTAGCGGGTAAAATATATGTGGGGGTAGGGCCTGGGTGGGATTGTGGTCGGTGCAGACTCGATGGGCCGAATGGCCTCCTTCTGCACTGTAGGGTTTCTATGTTTCTATGTTTTTTAATTAACTTAGAAAGTACCAGAACCAAGGTACAACTTGTACTCCATTAATTGCCTTTGCTCCCTCTGCAAAAATATCATTCAGGAGCGGAAACTATTGATTGCTAACTTATTTTAAAACATAATTAAGTGGGGAAGAAACAAGAGAGGGGAAAAACTGCTGTCGTCACAAAGGGTAGCAGCAACTCATGTGAAAAGGGCGGTTCTTAACAGCTCTCAACAATGTTCTTTTTTTTATTCATTTGTGGGACATGGGTGTCGCTGGCTGGCCAGCATTTATTGCCCATCCCTTGTCTGGGAGGGCAGCTGAGAGTCAACCACATTACTGTGACTCTGGAGTCACATGTAGGCCAGACTAGGTAAGGACAGCAGATGTCCTTCCCTAAAGGGCATTAGTGATGGGTTTTTCTGACAAAGGTTTCATGGGCATCGGTAGATTCTTAATTCCAGATATTTTTTCTTGAATTTAAATTCCACCATTTGCCGTGGCGGGATTCGAACCCAGGTCCCCAGAACATTAGCTGAGTTTCTGGATTAATAATCTAGCGATAATACCACTAGGCCATCGCCTCCCACACACAGACATAAAAACAAATGACCACTGATGCTGGAAATCTGAAATTAAAAGCAGAAAATGCTGGCAAAACTCAGCAGGTCTGGCAGCGTCTGTCGAGATATAAACACAATTCACATTTTGAGTCTGTGTGGTGTTGCCAAGACTAGTGGGCACGAGTTCCAGGGAGAGGGTGGCCAAGCTAGGACATTATTCCTTGCCATGTAGGACAATGAGATGTGACCTTATTGAGGTGTATCGAATCATATGGGGCATAGATAAAATGGATGTATACACAGTCCTTTTCCCAGGGAAAGGGGAATTGAAAACTAGAGGGCATAGGTTTAAGGTGAAAGGGGAAAAATTTAAAAGGGACCCGAGGGGCAACTTCTTCACACAGAGGGTGGTGCGTGTATGGAATAAGCTGCCAGAGAAAGTGGGTGAGGCAGGTACAATAGCAACATTTAAAAAGCAATTGGATAAGTACATGGACGGGGAAAGGATTAGAGGGATATGGACCAAACGTGGGCAATTGGGACGAGCTGGGAGAGCATACGTCATGGAAACAGGCTCTTCAGCATGGACCAGTTGGGCCGAAGAGCCCGTTTCCATGATGTATGACTCTATGGGCGAAATTTTACCAGCACGTCCGCCCGTGGCCAATGGAGAATGCTGTTCTCCGAGCCTCACCCACCCCCAGAATCAGGGCGGGCGTGCCAGTAAAATTCCAGCCTATGACTCTTCTTCAGAGCTTCGCAGAGGTGTCATCAAGGAGGAGATGTTAGGAGGGGTGACCAGAAGTGCAAATGATAGCGTCATAAAAATGTCGTTAAAAAGACTTACAACCTATATTTAAATAACACCTTTAACAGAAGCAAATGCCCATAAAATGTGTTTCACACATGGATTACCAAATAAACAGTTTGAGGTGCAATTTCTCTTCCCTCCTCCCTCCACTTATAAAGCACCACATACAAACTAACAATTACCTGGTGTGTAGAACAGGGATGGAGCACTTTGTCAGAATACTACCAATAATGATAGCTTCTCTAAGCGTGCATGTGCCAGATTCACACAAAGGAAGCAGAATCCCTGGGGAAATGAGGGGGAAAAAAATGTTAATTTAAACAAATTACAATTAAGCATCTATTCTCGCAAGGAAGGTTTTTTTTTTAAAAACGCTGTCTCATGCTTGTAGAGGAAAAAGTTAGAAATTTACTGAAAAGAGATGGAATTACACCAGGCCAATGACCTTTCCTCATTCTAACAAAAGATCACCAACATGCCATGTTAACTCTGTTGCTCACTCTCCAGTAGTTGCCAGACCTGCTAAGCATTTCCAGCATCTTCTGTTTTTATTTCAGATGTCCAGTACCCACACCATCTACCCCCTCACATTAGAAACCCACTTACTGAGCCAAGGATCAACTGATCTGATGATGTGTCCAGAGCAGACAAGGACTACCAAAGAGAAATATCCAGAGACATCCTTTCCAAGTCTTAAGAGATCCCAGCACGAACACAGAAACTAGAAGCAGGAGTAGGCCATTTGGCCCTTCAAGCCTGCTCCGCCATTCACTATGATCATGGCTGATCATCCAATGCCTGTTTCCCCACCTTATACAAACATAGAAACTAGCCAGCATTAGACTTGGTACTTGCCCTTATTAGTGCTGTAATTTTTCTTGTTACTGACCACATAGAATAGAAAGGACCATAAGAACTGCATTCACCATATTCATACCAATGCTCCAGAGTGGGGTGCATTTATGTAAATGCCTAGTCCTCTTAATGGAAAGAATTAAAGTGGGGTGTCCCCCACAAATAGTCTGCCAACACTCATTGTCCTAGCTCACCTGAAAAAATGGTCACTTGGACGAGATGACAAAGGGCACCAAAGCAAGAGCTGTACCTTCAGCGCATGAGCAGGGAAATAGGGGTGGCACGGTGGTTAGCACTGCTGCCTCACAGCGCCATGGACCCAGGTTCAATTCCCAGCTTGGTTCACACTCTGTGCGGAGTCTACACGTTCTCCCTGTGTCGGCGTGGGTTCCTCCCACAATCCAAAAGATGTGCATTGACCATGCTAAATTCTCCCTCAGTGTACACGAACAGGTATCAAGAGTATGGAGACTAGGGGATTTTCAGAGTAACTTCATTGCAGTGTTAATGTTAGCCTATATGTGTCGCTAATAAATAAACTTGTAGCTTTTTTTCAATATCCATTGCTTTTCGTTGTCAGCACCAGTGACTGGACTGGGATCATCAGCGACACCTCATCCACAAATTCCACAGTTCAAAATGGGCTCCAGTCAGAACCCAAGTACAGAGAGACAATCTACAATTTAGTGCTACACCTGTGTGACAATAAGAATCGTCACTCCTTCCTATGCCCAGTTCCATCATACTGGAGGCCCAAGAACAACGATACTGATCTGGGTACGTATCTGCTGTCCTTGAAAGGGTTCTACAAAACGACACATTAGCTGTACTCCGCCAACCAGAAGACAAAAACTTCCAGTTATAATATTCCTGTTGTTACAATAGTAGGTCAAATAGGTAATAAAAGTTATAGGGGTGTTAAAACAGAAGCGTAGACATCCCTACATTTGTTCTCAATTCTCTTTAACAAAGGAAATCCATCTTACCTTTAAACCAGGCACCAGGTTTGAAGAGTGCTTTCTTTAAGGCTGCGTAAAGGTGAAAGTTCAGGCGCTTGTATTCTGTAATATCGTCTCTCACTCGGGGCAAAAGCACCAAGTTATAGAACCTCTGTGCCATCCTAGCCTTCAGATTGGCAGAGAAGATCCTGGGTGAACAAGTGATACAGACATCAAGATTGCTCCAGTATTTTAAAGAAAATCAAAGTTGGTGATATTGCGCTGAAGCAATACCCTCTGGAGATGAAGACAGACTTGATGGGCTGAATGGCCTCCTTCTGCACTGTAGAGATTCTATGATTCCTTCAGCAGTAAAAGGGTTAAATCTAATCAAAGAGCTTTGTGGGTTGAGCACAAGTTACTTGAACTTAAAAATGAGTACAATACTTTTATAAACCTCTCCTAACAAAGCATGAAGGTTGAACTACCAACAATTTAAAGTACTTTCCAAAACTGAGCAGAAAAAACAACAACAGAAGAGGCACTTTGGTTTCAAAGGGCTACACAAGTACTGGTCCCTTACCTTGTTGCCTGGTACATGGCTGCTGCTGTCCAGGTCTCCGGTTCAGTGATGTACAGGATCTGCTCCCAGTTTGACAATGCTGGGATAATCTTAAAGGCTTTGGGAAGTTTCCCACTCCTGTACTTGCACAATACCTATTTGAAAGCAAGATGCAAGATTTAGCGGGCACAGCCACTGCTGCGTTCATAGAGTCATTAGAGATATACAGCACGGAAACAGGCCCTTTGGCCCAACTTGTCCATGCCAACCAAGTTTCCTAAACTGAACCAGCCCCATTTGCCTGCGTTTGGCCCAAATCCCTCTAAACCTTTCCCATCCACATACCTGTCCAAATGTCTTTTAAATGTTAATTGTACCCGCCTCTACCACCTCCTCTGGCAGCTCATTCCATACTCGCATCATCCTCAGTGAAAAGTTTCCCCTCTCACCTTAAACCGAAGCTCTCTAGTTTTGGACTCCCCTACCCAGGGAGAGCAGTTTAAGTCGACACTTCTGTTTTTTTTTAGAAAAAGGCATAAATAGTAAAGATTACGGCAAAAAAAAAACAACAAAAAAAAATTGGATATGCCAGAATCCCAAAAAGAAAGGAAAAGACCTTGGCTATTCACCTTATCTACGCCTCTCATGATTTTATAAACCTCTATAAGGTCACTCCCTCAACCTCCTACTCATTCAATACAGTATGACACTCTAATTTCATTCCTACTTTAAAATGTGAACAACAGGCTTACTTTAACAAATCACGCACGCACGCACGCACACACACACAGAGACAGGCCGACACACAATGAAAAAGAATGGGGCTGTGTTCCAATAAACTGAACACAGAAATTGATAGTTATAAGTTTGCTCACACGACTGCTCACTGCATGCCAAGTTTTGTCTCCGAAATTGCGTCATGGTACAGACGTTCCCCAGCACCAAGAGAAGCACTTGCCCAGAGAAATAAAGGGCAGGGGAAGGCAAAAGGAAGAGAAAGTGGCCATCAACTTAAGTATCTGTACAGATGGTCAACTCAGTTGTAGAATGATAGCAGTTCACTCTGCTCACCTGATATCGATGCATGAGATAAACATGGAGGTGGGGATAATAACTTACTTAATAAATTTTTAAAATCAGATTATGCTTAAAAACACATTTATATATCTAACATCTTAACCTCAGCACAATGGCCCTTTAAGCAATTAACTCAAAGTTTGCTTTCAACACATTGGACTGGAAATGTTTTGCGAAAGGTGTTCCACAAGGAACCATTTAATTATGACGTACAATAATTATGGAATTGAGGAAATATCAAATACAACAATTTCCCAATGGAACCAACTTTTAGCTGGTGAAAATGGCAAACAATGATTCCACTGCTAAAGACTGCAAGAAGACATCGATAGGTTAAGTGGAAAATGTGGGATATGTGGAAAATGTAGCCGAGAAACCTGAAGTGAAACCTTTTGGAAATCACAACCGGGGGAAAGAATCTCAAGTCTAAAATTGGATCTTAAATATTAAAACTTCAGATAAAGTGGTGGGACCTGAGTTACATACCATCCATACCACCACTGACAAAAGCTGCCAATAAATAGGCTCAGGATGGATGGAGCATCAGCGGACAATGGGACAAGGAACTGTCTTCATGCAGGGCGCTCATGACATGGCAAATCATTGCTGGTGCCAGTTTAATTCAGTAGATGATGCAAATGGAATTGAACGGGTTTCACTTGTTTTGTATCCGAGGTGTTGGATGAAAAGAGCACAGAGTGTAATTCTGCACAAGGCCCGAGTTAAGACTATAATCGGAATGCAGTAGTGTAGATACCACTCAGATATTGCACTATAGCCCCAGAGATAGAATTTAGCCTAAGCTCCTCACGCTAGGTTGTGGGGACGGTATATGTACTTATACCATCAAAGGGAAGAAACCTCAATCTATCTCAGAGATATCCAGAGATAACCCTAGCAAATCACATGCAATGCTTTACATTAGGAGGTGCACGCCTCTGAGAGAGTGTCAAGCAAATAATCTTAAATTTAATAGAAATAATAAACGTGCTTCATATTAAAGATGTCAACAAATGTACTCTACAAATGCGTATGTGGTTATTCATTAAATCATTCAATTAGCACCACCACATTTTTTCATTCACTAATAAAGATGATATTAGAAGTGTTGTGGCTCTGGAGTCACATGTAGACCAGGTCAGGTAAGGATGGCAGATTTCCTTCCCTAAAGGGCATTAGTGAAACAGATTTTTTTTTTCTGACAATGGTTTCATGGTCATCAGCAGATTCCTAATTCCAGATTTTTTTTTTTATTGACTTCAAATTCCACCATGTGCCATGACAGGATTCGAACCCGGTTAAAAATTCTGAAACGTTTTGGTAGCGTGGACACAGTGAGAACGTTCTCTGGTGAGGGAAAGTGCATAACTTGAAGCCATCAATATAAGATAGTCACAAAGAAATCCAAAAGAGAATTCAGGAAAAACTTTTTCACCCAAAAAGGGTGGAACTCACCAACACAGATCAAAAGAGATGTAGGCCATTCGGCCCCTCGAGTCTGATCCATCACTCAATAGGATTCTGGCTGATCTGACTGTGGCCTTAACGCCACTTTCCTACCTCACATAACCATAACCACAGGGAGTGATTGAAGTGAATAGCATAGGTGTGCTTAAGGGGAATATGGAAAAGCATAAGGATGAAGGGAATAGATGATTACAATTGTAGATTTAGATGAGAAAAGATGGGAGGAGGCTCGAGTAAAGAATAAACACCAGCATCGCCCGTTTTGATGCTGTATATCCCATGGATTCTTTAATGCGTATAGCTGGGAAAGCAGCTATAGCTTGAGGTTAGCAACTCATGCAATTGCTTCAGTTGAAGCAGTGCGAATGGTTGTGCTGCCATTAGGAATGGATCTTCAGGGCAGAAGTTCAGTGTGCGGGCGATAATATAACTTAGATGGCCACCGTCACAATTTGAACTGTTCCTCATATCTCACTTGGGGAGCAAGGGGTCACATCTTCCCTGGCCCATCCTCAAGCGATCGAGGAATGCCTGGCTTTTCTGTGGGAGGTTGAAAACTAGGACTTCACCACTCAGGTCAGTTAGCAGGGTGCTGTTAGTGACACACCAGAAGATGCACCATAGCGGGTGTTTGTAGCGAATGGAGTGTGTTCCAGTAGGGAATGTAGGGTTTCAGACAAGTGTGTAGGCTTTCTTTTGAGATAGGAAGCCATCATCCAGTGGGGTTCTTTGAGGAGTTTTCCCTGAGGACAACAGGAGGTACAAAATGTGCTAGCTGTGCTGGCCTCAACATCATATTACACTTCCTATATAATCATTTGTTAAGAAGTATGAAGCACCATCCACTTGTCTCACTCACTCTCCAACACAACACTCCCTCTACTGGCAAAACTGGATATAGTAAATTATTACAAAGAGCACCCAACATCAGAATGCAGGTACAACACTCCCATTGCTAACGCTGTTGCCTTGGTCAATAAAATTGAATGTACCATGAACATAGCAGAACTCCTTACCTCACGGACTCCCTTATACACGTCCAGGACTCTGGGGTCAAGCT
This sequence comes from Mustelus asterias, assembly GCF_964213995.1. Lineage (NCBI taxonomy): Eukaryota > Metazoa > Chordata > Chondrichthyes > Carcharhiniformes > Triakidae > Mustelus > Mustelus asterias. The sequence continues at coordinate 15,421,812 of NC_135825.1, read as the reverse complement.
GAGGCATAGGTCGGCCAGAGAATTCAGACATCACTGTCTCCACTTCAGTCTGCTTTTCCGTGATCTTCTCCATAATGATGTCAGCAAGAGTGCGTCTTTAGAGCAAAACAAAGGAAGTTAACTGACCATTGCACACGTACAGCAAAAATAGATTTATATCCAACTACGGTGACACAGCGGTTAGCACTGCTGCCTCACATCACCAGGGACCCAAGTTCGATTCCTGGCTAGGGTGACTGTCTGCGTGGAGTCTGCACATTCTCCCCATGTCTGCGTGTGGGTTTCCCCCAGGTGCTCCAGTTTCCTCCCACAATGGCAACTAGGGGATTTTCACAGTAGCTTCATTAATGTAAGCCGACTTGTGACAAAGGGGGAAAAAAATCAGGATATTGAATATGATCAGCGATGATCAAAATGAATGGCAGAGAAGGCTCAAAGGGCTGAATGGCCTATTCCTGTTTCTATGCTTCTCATAGTAATGCAATTAAGATTAACTAACCCTCACTCAAAACAACTCTATGGATAAATTCATCTCCCAATGCAATGCCGAGCCACACAAGAACAAAAAACCCCAAATTCAACCCCGCTCTCTGCTGAGTTTTGCAAAGACTGCAGTGGTGTATTTCCATAAAATCCCTACAGTGCAGAAGAGGCCATTCAGCCCATCGAGTCTGCACCGACAACAATCCCACCGAAGCCCTATCCCCATATTTACCCCGCTAATCCCTCTAACCGACAAATCCCAGGACACTAAGGGGCAATTTAGCATGGCCAATCAACCTAACCCGCACATCTTTGGGCTGTGGGAGGAAACCAGAGCACCCGGAGGAAACCCACGCAGACACAGGGGAAATGTGTAAACTCCACGCAGACAGTGACCCAAGCTGGGAATCGAACCCGAGTCCCTGGAGCTGGGAGGCAGCAGTGCTAACCACTGTGCCACCCATTTCATTTAGCTTCAGTATTTTGGGGAGAGCAGGTGGGCTGAGCAAATCCAAAAAGTAAAGAAACAGATCTGCTAGCAGCTGCTCCCGATCATTACACAGCAATTCCAGCTGGAAACGCTCAGCTGTGATACTCAGAATATGCCACACCCTCCCACAGATAAACATCCTGCTGATTATCACTGTCTGACTTGCATCCGAAAGACAAGATTTGTGGATGGAGGCAATGGATGGAAAGCCAATGGTATGGGAATGGGAGTAGTGGAGGAGATGATGGAATTGGTCAAGTATACTAATCTGCCCACAATTTTTTCACCATTCTCTGCCAGCCTCCTCTAAGAGTGAAGTGTACTCAAAACATGTAAATCTTACCACCTCGTGTGCACTACCAGCGGCATACTGGTATTGTCACTGGACTAGTAATCCAGAAGACCCAGGGTAATGGGGGCCCAGGTTCGAATCCCACCATGGCAGATGGTGAAACAGAATTCAAAAATAAAATAAAAATCTGGAATTAAAAAGTCTCTCAATGACCAATGAGACAATTGCCGTAAAAACCCATTTGGTTCACTAACGTCCTTTAGGGAAGGAAATCCACTGTCCGCATTTGGTCTGGCCTACGTGCAACTCCAGATGTGGTTCACTCTTAAATGCCCCCTGAAATGGCCGAACAAGCAAGGGCAATTAGGGATGGGCAATAAATATTGGCCCAACCAGCGATGCCCACATGTCAAGAATTAATTTTTTAAAAACACATCGCTCCTATGGTTAGGGGTAGTGATTTCCCATCCCTTAAAACTCTTGACACTTCTTTCTGACCATCATAGAGGCACTGGTCACTCTATACTGCGGAGATGCCGGCGTTGGACTGGGGTAAACACAGTAAGAAGTTTAACAACACCAGGTTAAAGTCCAACAGGTTTATTTGGTAGCAAAAGCCACACAAGCTTTCGGAGCTCCAAGCCCCTTCTTCAGGTTGAGTGGGAATTCTGTTCACAAACAGGGCATATAAAGACACAAACTCAATATAAAGACACAAACTTCGCGACACACGACGGCGCAGAGTCGCTGAGCAGAAACTGATAGCCAAGTTCCGCACACACGAGGATGGCCTCAACCGGGATATTGGGTTCATGTCACACTATTTGTAATCCCCACAGTTGCCTGGACCTGCAGAGTCTCACTGGCTGTCTTGTCTGGAGACAATACACATCTTTTTAGCCTGTCTTGATGCTCTCTCCACTCACGTTGTTTTGTTTCTTAAAGACTTGATTAGTTGTAAGTATTCGCATTCCAACCATTATTCATGTAAATTGAGTTTGTGTCTTTATATGCCGTTTGTGAACAGAATTCCCACTCACCTGAAGAAGGGCTTGGAGCTCCGAAAGCTTGTGTGGCTTTTGCTACCAAATAAACCTGTTGGACTTTAACCTGGTGTTGTTAAACTTCTCACTCGACAGACACCAGAGGCCATCCACAGTAATCTCTCTGCCCATCTCACTGCTAAAGGGGAGGATCCAGCTTTGAAACATTACCTTAGTGGTGGATTTTTGCTCATGAACGTGTCGATTGCCTTTTCATCCTCGGGGTTCATGACGACTTCCTCACAATAATCTCCCTTTGCGATTGCTGCAGCTCTGTCCAGCGTAGGCCATTCATCATCCGAATCGGAGTCAAATCCTTGACCTTTTGAACTCGTGCCTACAAAATCAAAACGCATCAATAACCAGAAGCACCCTGGGGTGGGGACAAAGTCTTCAAGTATTCATCCAATCACTTTTTATTTTCACCGCCTTGGTTTGCTTCCTCTGACCTTTAGCAAGAGGTCAGCCAGCGACCTCTTTCATTGCTCCTTTGACCCAAACTTCTGTTGGTGTCCGTGGATTATTTACTTCGAAGTATAAAGTTGGAAAGTTGATAAGACAGCGGGAAATGTCAGCAGCCAAGATGTCAATTTGCCATATTTAATATGGTGTTGCTGAGCCTTTTCAACGCAACATGTCTTTTGTCGTGATAACCTCTTAAATATGGCAAGTGGGCGTTGCTACCTACGTACAAATTAGGAACAGAAGTAGGCCACTCAGCCCCTCGAGCCTGCTCCGCCATTCAATAAGATCATGGCTGATCTGATAGTAACCTCAACCCCACATTCCTACCCTACCCCCGATAACCTTTCATCTCCTTAAGCAAGAATTTTACTTTGATTTGCTTATGTTAACTTTATTTTATTTTGGCCTTAACTTAATAAGCCTTACAAACATTGATAAACGTTACTAGCATTGATATATCTAAACAATACTTAACACTTTACTAGTTGCAAAGGGGGAGGTGATGGCCTAGTGATATTATTGTTAGACTATTAATGCAGAAACTCAGCTAATGTTCTGGAGACCCGGGTTCAAATCCTGCCACGGTAGATGGTGGAATTTGAATTCAATAATATGTGGAATTAGGAATTTGCTGATGACCATTAAACTATTGTCAGAAAACCCATCTGTTTCACTACTGTCCTTTAGGGAAGGAAATCTGCTGTCCTTACCTGGTCTGGCCTACATGTGACTCCAGAGCCACAGCAATGTGGTTGACTCTCAACTGCCCTCCAAGGGCAACTAGGCATGGGAAAAAAAACTGCTTCTTCATGTGCACACTCGTGTACCTCAGGCAATTTCAAAGTCTGACCAAGATGACACTCAGTCAGATGAGACTAGATATACGTTGTCAAGCTACTTGATTTCATAGACAGCAAGATGAACATTGATTTATTATTGTCACATGTATTAACATAGTGAAAAGTATTGTTTCTTGCGCGCTATACAGACAAAGCATACCATTCATAGAGAAGGAAAGGAGAGAGTGCAGAATGTAGTGTTACAGTCATAGCTAGGGTGTAGAGAAAGATCAACTTAATGCGAGGTAGGTCCATTCAAAAGTCTGACAGCAGCAGGGAAGAAGCTGTTCTTGAGTCGGTTGATACGTGACCTCAGACTTTTGTATCTTGTTCCTGACCGAAAAAGGTGGAAGAGAGAATGTCCGGGGTGCGTGGCGTCCTTAATTATGCTGGCTGTTTTGCCGAGGCAGCGGGAAGTGCAGACAGAGTCAATGGATGGGAGGCTGGTTTGCATGATGGATTGGACTACATTCACGATTGAGAACAGAATACAATCATCTCATCATCAAGAAGTATCAAGCAATGAACATACTGCATTCCCCCACATCTTGCCTGAATTAAAAATCAACATCTAACTACTTTCTTGTTCTACCCTAATGATATGCATAAGAACATAAGAACATAAGAAATAGGAGCAGGAGTAGGCCATCTAGCCCCTCGAGCCTGCCCCGCCATTCAATAAGATCATGGCTGATCTGACGTGGATCAGTACCACTTACCCGCCTGATCCCCATAACCCTTAATTCCCTTACCGATCAGGAATCCATCCATCCGCGCTTTAAACATATTCAGCGAGGTAGCCTCCACCACCTCAGTGGGCAGAGAATTCCAGAGATTCACCACCCTCTGGGAGAAGAAGTTCCTCCTCAACTCTGTCTTAAACCGACCCCCCTTTATTTTGAGGCTGTGTCCTCTAGTTTTAACTTCCTTACTAAGTGGAAAGAATCTCTCCGCCTCCACCCTATCCAGCCCCCGCATTATCTTATAAGTCTCCATAAGATCCCCCCTCATCCTTCTAAACTCCAACGAGTACAAACCCAATCTCCTCAGCCTCTCCTCATAATCCAAACCCCTCATCTCCGGTATCAACCTGGTGAACCTTCTCTGCACTCCCTCCAATGCCAATATATCCCTCCTCATATAAGGGGACCAATACTGCACACAGTATTCCAGCTGCGGCCTCACCAATGCCCTGTACAGGTGCATCAAGACATCCCTGCTTTTATATTCTATCCCCTTCGCAATATAGGCCAACATCCCATTTGCCTTCTTGATCACCTGTTGTACCTGCAGACTGGGCTTTTGCGTCTCATGCACAAGGACCCCCAGGTCCCTTTGCACGGTAGCATGTTTTAATTTGTTTCCATTGAGATAGTAATCCCATTTGTTATTATTTCCTCCAAAGTGTATAACCTCGCATTTCTCAACGTTATACTCCATTTGCCATATCCTCGCCCACTCACTCAGCCTGTCCAAATCTCTCTGCAGATCTTCTCCGTCCTCCACACGATTCACTTTTCCACTTATCTTTGTGTCGTCTGCAAACTTCGTTACCCTACACTCCGTCCCCTCCTCCAGATCATCTATATAAATGGTAAATAGTTGCGGCCCGAGTACCGATCCCTGCGGCACGCCACTAGTTACCTTCCTCCAACCGGAAAAACACCCATTTATTCCGACTCTTTGCTTCCTGTCGGATAGCCAGTCCCCAATCCACTTTAACACACTACCCCCAACTCCGTGTGCCCTAATCTTCTTCAGTAGCCTTTTATGGGGCACCTTATCAAACGCCTTTTGGAAATCCAAAAACACCGCATCCACCGGTTCTCCTCCATCAACCGCCCTAGTCACATCTTCATAAAAATCCAACATGTTCGTCAAGCACGACTTTCCCCTCATGAATCCATGCTGCGTCTGATTGATCGAACCATTTCTATCCAGATGCCCTGCTATCTCCTCTTTAATAATGGATTCCAGCATTTTCCCTACTACAGACGTTAAGCTGACCGGCCTATAGTTACCCGCCTTTTGTCTCCTTCCTTTTTTAAACAGCGGCGTAACATTAGCCGTTTTCCAATCAACCGGCACTACTCCAGAATGCAACGAGTTTTGATAAATAATCACTAACGCATCCACTATTACCTCTGACATTTCTTTCAATACCCTGGGATGCATTCCATCCGGACCCGGGGACTTATCCACCTTCAGTCCCATTAGTCTACCCAGCACTGCCTCTCTGGTAACATTAATTGTATTAAGTATTTCTCCTGCTGCCAACCCTCTATCGTTAATATTTGGCAAACTATTTGTGTCCTCCACCGTGAAGACCGACACAAAAAACTTATTTAAAGACTCAGCCATATCCTCATTTCCCACTATTAACTCCCCCCTCTCGTCCTCCAAGGGTCCAACATTCACTCTAGCCACTCTATTCCTTTTTATATATTTATAAAAACTTTTACTATCATTTTTTATATTAATTGCTAGCCTAGCTTCATAGTCTATCCTTCCTTTCTTTATCGCTTTCTTAGTCTCTCTTTGTTGTTTCTTAAATTTTTCCCAATCACTTGTTTCTCCACTATTTTTGGCCACTCTGTACGCAGCTGTTTTTATTTTAATACTCTCCTTTATTTCCTTCGTTATCCACGGCTGGTTCTCCCTTTTCTTACAATCCTTGTTTTTTGCTGGAATATATTTTTGCTGAGAACTGAAAAGGATCTCCTTAAAAATCCTCCACTGTTCCTCAGCTATCCTACCTGCCAGCCTGCTCTCCCAGTCTACCTTAGCCAATTCATCCCTCATCCTATCATATTTCCCTCTGTTCAAACAGAGGACACTGGTTTGGGACCAAATTTTCTCCTCTTCCATCTGAATCAGAAATTCGACCATATTGTGGTCACTAGACCCAAGAGGGTCCTTCACAATAAGATCCTTAATTCTACCTACCTCGTTACACAATACCAGATCCAAAATAGCTCGTTCCCTCGTCGGTTCCGTAACATGCTGTTCAAGGAAACTATCCCGACAGCATTCTAAGAACTCTTCCTCCATTCCACCCTTACCGACTTGAGTCTGCCAGTCAATGTGCATGTTGAAGTCCCCCATGATTATTGCCGTTCCGTTTTTACACGCATCCCTTATCTGCTTGTTTATAGCCCTCCCTACCTCAACATTATTATTTGGGGGCCTATATACCACACCTACTAGTGTCTTTCTCCCTCTACTATTCCTCATCTCTACCCATAATGATTCCACGTTTTGTTCCTCAGAGCCTATGTCATCCCTCAGTACTACCCTGATATTATCTCTTATTAATAGCGCGACCCCACCACCTTTTCCTTCCTGTCTATTCTTCCTAAACGCCTGATACCCCTGGATATTCATCTCCCAGTCCTGGTCACCTTTCAGCCACATGAAAACATGCGATAGTAACTGTTATGTCTGCACCTCCATTTTTGGTCCACATTTTGAGATCACAGCTGGAGAGCAGAATCTATACTATAGGTCACGTCGGATCACACCTTAGGAAGGATATGATTGCACTAGAGAGGTGCAGAAGAGATTCAACAGGATGTTGCCTGGACTGGAGCGTTTCAGCTATAAATAGAGGCTGGGGTTGATTTCCTTAGAGCAGAGAAGGCTGAGAGGGACTGAAGTGTGCAAAATTATGAGGGACATCAGAGGGCTCAATAGCCAAAGAGGTAGCCAGAAGGGTCAATAACCAAGGGGCACAGATTTAAGGTAAGAGGCAGGTGGTCTAAGGAAAATCTTTTCCACCCAGAGGATGGTGGGAATCTGGAACTCTCTGCCTGGAAAGTTGACAGAGGTGGGAACTCTTACTACATTTAAGAAACATTTAGATGAGCACTTGTAATGCCATAGTAAACAAGGCTACGGACAAGTGCTGGAAAATGGGATTAGAATAGATAGATGCTTAATGGCTGGTGCAAACACAAAGGGCCGAAGGGCCTCTTTCTGTGTTATAAAACTATCTAGGACTAGAGACATTCCAACACAATGGTCAAGATGTTTGTCAATTTAAAGGGAAGATAACAGAGTTCTTGTTTTCAACACTTTGTGGAACCAATGTCACTTATTAACATTTAATCAACCTTTGGCTTAGTACTTTAAAAAGACACGTGAATATATTTTGCTTTAAAGCCCCAGAATTTAAAATGCAATGCTTTGCAAATTCCTCCGTGAAAATAAAGAGGAAAATGATTGGTAGAACATAGAGCATAGAACAGTACAGCACAGAACAGGCCCTTCGGCCCACGATGTTGTGCCGAGCTTTATCTGAAACCAAGATCAAGCTATCCCACTCCCTATCATCCTGGTGTGCTCCATGTGCCTATCCAATAACCGCTTAAATGTTCCTAAAGTGTCTGACTCCACTATCACTGCAGGCAGTCCATTCCACACCCCAACCACTCTCTGCGTAAAGAACCTACCTCTGATATCCTTCCTGTATCTCCCACCACGAACCCTATAGTTATGCTCCCTTGTAATAGCTCCATCCACCCGAGGAAATAGTCTTTGAACGTTCACTCTATCTATCCCCTTCATCATTTTATAAACCTCTATTAAGTCTCCCCTCAGCCTCCTCCGCTCCAGAGAGAACAGTCCTAGCTCCCTCCTTGGTGGGAACACCATCAACTGCAAGTTCCCCTCCGCTTCACTCACCATCCCGACTTGGAACTACATCGCCATTCCTTCACTGTTGCTGGGTCAAAATCCGAGAACTCCCTCTCTAAACAGCATTGTGGATGTACCGACACATCAGGGGCTGCAGTGGTTAAAGGCGGCAGCTCACCACCACCTTCTCAAGGGCAATTAAGGAGGGGCAAGAAATGCTGGCCTAGCCAGTGGTGCCCACATTTTACAAATAAATAAAAGTCCCAAAGCATTGACAGGATATCCGAACAAACTACAGCGAACAAAAAAAAAATCACATGATAGTCTCCATCCAAAATTTTCCCACCCTACACTCATTTGGTTTCTGGCTGACCAACTACCCATTTCTACAGTTTTCTGATATTACTAATACCAGAGAATCATTTAAAATATTCTGACAGATCAAAGTGTTTGTTGACTTAAAACTGGTCCAAAAAGTCCCAATGTTTCAGCATTGACAAAGTAAAGCAGCCTCTTCTTTTACAAAGTACAACGACTTGGAATCCTTTTCCAGAAATGAAGACCGCTTCTGCTGGAGGGTTGTGTTTGCGTTCCGGGCACCACATTTTGGGAGGGACATGGAAGTCTTTAGAGAGGGTAGATTTACTGGAATGACTGCAGGGATGAGGAATTAGCTACATGAGTAGGCTGGAGAAAGAGGCCATTTGGCCCATCAAGTCTGCACTGACTCTCTAAAAGAACATCTCACCCAGACTTTCCCCTCTGCTGTATCCCTGTAACCCCGCACATTTTACCATGGCCAATCCATCTAATCTGCACATCTTCGGACTGTAGGAGGAAACCGGAGCACCCGGAGGAATCCCACGCAGACACGGGGAGTATGGATCCAAGGCCAGAATTGAATGCAGATCCCTCTCATCAGAGCAGAGAAGATGAGAAGGAGATTTGTTTAAAGGTGAAGAAGAGTAGGAGTGCAGAAACAGAAATGTTTCCCAAAGGTTGACGAGTCAGTAACCAGTGGGACCAGATTTAAGGTGATGGACAAAAGGACCCAAGGCAACATGAGGAAGAACTTTTGTTTTTCTCAACGAGTGATTAAGATTTGGAATGCACTGCCCAATAGGGCAAGGACACAGATTCAATAATATCCTTCAAAAGGGAATTGCATAAACATTTAGCCAGTCATACAGGAGAAAGAGTGAGGGAGCAGGACTAACTGGATAGCTCTTTGAAAGAGCCAGTGCAGACTCATTAGGACTAATGGTCACCTTCGGTGTTGCATGATTATATGAAACCGCAAAGTGTGGTTTATATTTGTCAGCTGTGGTCAGGCAATCAGGACAGCAAGCAGAAATTGTAAATAGATGGTGTTCTGTCAGCTTCTATAAAGAAACAGGATACTGTTTCCAGTGAACTGGGGCACAGTGGTTAGCCCTGCTGCCTCACAATGCCAGGGGTCCGCGTTCAATTCCGGCCTTGAATCCATTCTCCCAGTGTCTGCGTGGGATTCTTCCGGAAGCTCCGGTTTCCTCCTACAGTCCGAAGATGTCTTGGCCATGGTAAAATGCGCAGGGTTACAGGGATACAGCAGAGGGGAGAGTCTGGATGAGACATTCTTTTGGAGAGTCAGTGTAGACTTGATAGGCCAAATGGCCTCTTTCTGCACTGTAGAAATTCTATGGTTGAACACCCAACACCCTTACGCAGGAGCTACAGCCAGGCCATTCAGCACAAATGGTCGGTGCTAGTGTTTACGCTCCACACAACTTTCTTCTCACCTTACTTCATCTCACTCTAACAACTTGGAATCCATTGAATCCCTACAGTGCAGAAGGAAACCAGCCTCCCATGCACTGACTCTGTCGACACTTCCCGCTGCCTCGGCAAAGCAGCCAGCATAATTAAGGACTCCCACGTACCCCGGACATTCTCTCTTCCACCTTCTTCCTTCAGGAAAAAGATACAAAAGTCTGAGGTCACGTACCAACCGACTCAAGAACAGCTTCTTCCCTGCTGCTGTCAGACTTTTGAATGGACTTACCTTACATTAAGTTGATCTTTCTCTACACCTTAGCTATGACTGTAACACTACATTCTGCACTCTCTCGTTTCCTTCTCTATGAACTGTATGTTTTGTCTGTATAGCACGCAAGAAACAATACTTTTCACTGTATGTTAATACATGTGACAATAATAAATCAAATCATTCAGTCCACTGAGTTCACACCAACTCTCCAAAAGAGCATCTTACCTCGGCTGAACTCCCTTTCTTATTTCTGTAACCCGCCTCTACACTTACCACTAACCTGCACATCTTTGGAGTGTGGGAGAAAACCAGAGCACCTGGAGGAAACCCATGCAGACATGGGGAGAATGTGCAAACTCCGCAGTCACCCAAGGCCAGAATCGAAGGCACTGAGGCATTTCCTATTTCTTTCCCACTCATGTGCTTATCTAGCCTCCTCTAAATTTAAAACCTTTATTTTGTTCTGATGAAACGAAACTAATTTCAGAACTACTTTGACAGGGTGTGTGGTGATGCAGATTGAACACCAATATGTATCTCTTGCACTCATCCTCTCCCTTCTGGGGGTCTGCTGCAGTCAGACCTACTTCTAAAGAGTCAGATATGGAATGGATATATTAACTGTTTCTCTCTGCACAGATGCTGCCAGACCTGTTGCATTTTCCCAGTATGTTTATTTCAGACCTTACCCAGGACCGTGGTTTGGGCTCTCTTGCCTCCTTTCCTCTTCCAGACTCCATGCTCTGCCTCCAGCTCTTCCTGCTGAAGCCTGGCCTGCTCCAGGATCTTGCGGGACAGTTTCTCATCCACGTACTCATCCTCGGCCTCCTGCCCCCGGCCCCGCTGCTTGGTGCGGCTGGTGGGTTTGACGGCGGCTCCCTGCAGGATCTGATCGGCCAAGGCCAGGCCCCGGGGCTCCGGGCCACCTTTAGCCGCTTTAACCTTCGGCATTTCCCACTGAAACTCAATCAGCGACCTTTACATTAAATTAAACCTCCCCCCCCTAAATCCGGATAGAATTAAACAGCCACACTGCCGGCCACGTGTCCCCCACAGCCGCCCAGTGCGCCTGCGCGGCATGTAACCATTTCACTGTCACACGCAGCGTTCCACTCATTAGCATAGTCAATTTCATGCAAATTACACCTTCCTGCTGCCCATCATCTCACCTGGTCGACCCACAGCCAAACCTTACCTGTTGCCTCTTTGCCAGTTATAGATTCATCCATCCCAGAAGGAGGCCCTTCAGCCCATCGTCCCTCTACTAGCTCTTTGGAAGTGATGATGTGGAGATGCTGGCGTTGGACTGGGGTAAACACAGTAAGAAGTCTCACAACACCAGGTTAAAGTCCAACAGGTTTATTTGGTAGCGAAAGCCACTAGCTTTCGGAGCGCTGTTCCTTCCAGATGTATCACAGCTTGGTATGGTTCCATACCACTAATCTCACTAACTGTCCTCATAGAATCATAGAAACCCTACCAGAAACCAGAAAGAGGCCATTCGGACAATCGAGTCTGCTCCGACCACAATCTCACCCAGGCCCTATGCCTATATCCCTACATATTTACCCCCTAATCAACGCATCTCAGGACACTAAGGGCAATTTTTAGCATGGCCAATCAACCTAACCCACACATCTTTGGACTGTGGGAGGAAACCGGAGCACCCGGAGGAAACCCACGCAGACACGAGGAAAATGTGCAAACTCCACACAGACAGTGACCCAAGCCGGGAATCGAACCCAGGTCCCTGGAGCTGTGAAGCAGCAGTGCTAACCACTGTGCTACCGTGCCACCCATGTCCTGTCTGGAGACAATACACATCTCTTTAACCTGTGCTTAACGCTCTCTCCACTCACATTGTCTGTACCTTTAAGACTTGATTACCTGTAAAGACTCGCATTCCAACCATTATTTTGTAAATTGAGTTTGTGTCTTTATATGCCCTGTTTGTGAACAGAACTCCCACTCACCTGACGAAGGAGCAGTGCTCCGAAAGCTAGTGGCTTTTGCTACCAAATAAACCTGTTGGACTTTAACCTGGTGTTGTTAGACTTCTTACTTCTTTGGAAGAGCTCATCTATTTTCCAGTTTATTTATTAGTGTCGCAGGTAGGCTTACCTTAACACCGCAATGAAGTTACTGTGAAAATCCCCTAGTCGCCACACTCCGGTGCCTGTTCGGATACACTAGCAGAGAACTTAGCATGGCCAATGCACCTAACCAGCATGTCTTTTGGACTGTAGGAGGAAACCAGAGCACCCAGAGGAAACCCACGCAGACACGGGGAGAACGTGCAAACTCCACACAGACAATGACCCAAGCTGGGAATCGAACCTGGGTCCCTGGCGCTGTGAGGCAGCAGTGCTAACCACTGTGCCACTGTCCATTTAGTCTTTTGATTTGATTCATTATTGTCACATGTATTGGGATACAGTGAAAAATATTGTTTCTTGCGTGCTATACAGACAAAAACAAACAGTTCATAAGGGAGAAGGAAAGGAGAGAGTGCAGAATATAGTGATACAGTCATAGCTAGAGTGTAGAGAAAGATCAGCTTAATATCCATTCGAAAGTGTGATGGCAGCAAGGAAGAAGCTGTAATTGAGTCGGTTGGTACGTGACCTCAAACTTTTGTATCTTTTTCCTGATGGAGGAAGGTGGAAGAGAGTATGTCCGAGGTGCATGGGGTCCTTGATTATGCTGGCTGCTTTTCCGAGGCAGCGGGAAGTGTAAACTGAGTTAATGGATGGGAGCAAAAACAGAAAATGCTGGAAAATTTCAGCAGGTCTGGCAGCATCTGTGGAGACAGAATAGAGCCAACATTCCGAGTCTGGATGACCTTTCAATAGAGTTGTTTTGCTTTTATCTTAATGGATGGGAGACTGGTTTGTGCGATGAACTGGGCTATGTTCTCAACCCTTTGTAGTTTCTTGCAGCTTGGTCAGAGCAGGAATCATATCAAGCTGTGATACATTTGGAAAGGATGCCATCTATGGTGCATCTGTAAAAATTGGTGAGAGGGAGTTCTTACTTCTCATCCATCTTCTCCACCGCCCCCCCATCTTAACCCTATAAATCTTCCCCCTTCAGGTATCTCCCCAGATGGTATTGAAGTGGGTTCCACCAGCTCTTTCAGGCAAATCATAGCAACCTCCCTCCAGCTGCACAATTGACGCTTCTCTAATTCTGACACCCCCCCCCCCCCCCCCCCCCCCCCGCCCCTCCAACTTGAGCATCGCTGATTTTCATTGCTCCATCATTGCTGGCTGTGCCTCCAGTTGCCTGGGGCTTAATCTCTGGAGTAACCTCCCCGTACCTCTCAATATCTCTATCTCTTTTTAACTCTCCTTAAACCTCCCTCTTTGACCAAGCTTTTTGATCATCTGTCCTCATATCGCCTGTGGCTCGGTGCCATGCTTGTTTTCACAGAGTCACAAAATTGTTACAGCGCAGAAGGAAGCCATTTGGCCCATCAGACCTGCACCCACTCTCCGAGTGAACAACTGACCTGGTGCAGATGCTCAGCTTTCTCCCTGTAACCCTGTAACCAGGAAAGACCTGGTTTCTCAGGAAGTATTTTCTTCTTGGAAGTACCGATTCCATTAATGAGACCAAGGTGGTGAAATTGACTGCAACTTCTTCTGCATTCCTCTGCTTCTGTGTTTTGTGGAGATTCAAGAAGGGACCATCAGGGAGGTTCATGAGCCACTTGCTATTCTGCACAGACACGTGTTTATAGACCCAAATGGAATTGTCAGAAAAGGCTTGACATCTCAAGCTAAGGTTTACTATGGTGGCCATAATATGCTATTTATTCTAATGATATAACCTGCTGAAAACTCTGGAACAGGATGAACAGTCTCAAGGTCACAATTACCTTTGACCTCTATGCCTTCTGCTCCTTCTGATGAGCACAGAGGGCTATTCTTCAATGTCAATCAATCTGTGGTGTACAGTTGCATCAGACCAGTGACTTATTATTCATTCACCGGGGCAAACAGCCCTTGGGATAAGCAGCAGCTGGTTCCAGTCTGCTCCAATCTGTACTGTGCCACCTCGTCCTGTAAGCAGAGATGATGTTGTGACTGTGAAGGTGTGGGGAACACACTGTGGCATTATGCACCATTTTGTGTGTCTGTGAACATGTGTGGTCATGAATAAGTACCATTCACCTCAGTTTTGTTCAGATGTCAACATACCAAGAGTTTGAGATAATTTGCAACTGGAATTGGTACTCTTTATTGCATAGCAGGTACGCTGAAGTTTCAACAGCTGTAAAGTAACCTGAGTCGTTTGTGTGGAGCAGCAGTTGATTGATAACAATGTATGGGGATACATGCTTATATTAGGTGTCTGTTTGTCAAAAGGAACTTCTTGTAGATGGGCTTACCTTGGCTGATGTCTTCAGTTCTGTTCATTTCTGATTTGGTGCCATCCTTTGGTTGTTCCAGACTGGATTTGACTTGTGCATCAGTTTCTTCCCACAGTCCAAAGATGTGCGGGTTAGGTGAATTGGCCATGTTAAATTGCCCCTTATTGTCCCAAGATGTGTAGGCTAGGGGGATTAGCAGGGTAAATATGTGAAGTTACAGGTATAGGGCCTGGGTGAGATACTCTGTCAGAGAGTCGTTTCCTACATGATGGGGTGAATGGCCTTCTTTTGCACTGTAGGGATTCTATGATCCACACAAATGACTACTTTTAAGAAGGAAGTCCCCGTTTTTTATCAATGGAACAAAACCTAGGGGCTCTGTTTCATTCAAATTAATGCTCCTGATTTTACTATGAATTACAGTTTTTATTTGCTTCAGTGCTTTTCCAAGGCAGAGAATTACTATCTGCTTTTGCAGTATTGCACATCCTTCCTACAAGAATTAACATTTTTCCCCATAGGATAATATAAATATGGAGAAGTTTCTAGGGAAAAAAAAGAACATTATGTATGTTTTTAATAAAACCTGCATATATTTCAGGCCAATAATGCAATTGAAGGACCTACTAGGTAACAAAAAAAGCTTGATGAGTGAACAATCAGTATCATAAGACTTACTTTTCTGCTGAGTTAGGTTAATGTCACTTTGGAAAAACATCAATCATGGTTGAAAATGGAGGGGGAAGATAAATAGATATTTTGTAGTTTTGCACCATTATTTTTGTTAACATTTTTTTATTAGTGTCACATGTAGGCTTACATTAACACTGCAATGAAGTTACTCTGAAATTCCCCGAGTCGCCACACTCGAATGCCTGTTCGGGTACACTGAGGGAGAACTTAGCATGGCCAATGCACCTAAACAGCACGTCTTTTGGACAGTGGGAGGAAACTGGAGCACCCGGATGAAACCCACGCAGGCACGGGCAGGACATGCAGACAGTGACCCAAGCCAGGAATTGAACGCGGTCCCTGGCACTGTGAGGCAGCACTGCTAACCACTGTGCAACTGTGGCAGGTATTTGAAAATCATCTTCTTTGTGTTATTAGCAAAATCTGCCTTTGATGTGGCAAAGAGCGGCTGGTTTGCACTTCGACCATGTTGAGGCAAATAGGCTTATCTCCTCGATCTATATTTTGGGTTTTTTAAGGGGGCTGTGGTGAAAATAGCAAAGATAATTTTTTTACTGAGCTTTCTGTCCCACTGCTCTTTTAACTTTTCCATCGACCTCCACACTCAATCTTATTTAAAGAGTTGTACAAAAAGCATTTCATGGCTGCTGTATTCATGTTTAGTCTGTTCATTTGTGATTTTGAATGTGGTAAATTGGATTAATGTTTATTTATAATTTAATAACATGATTTTATGTCATAATAAAATTCTATCACTAATGCAGAGCTTTGCTTTAAAAATCCTGTTCCTTGTAGCACTCCGAAGTCCAATTGTTTTAAATCCTGAATTAAATTAAAAATTAAATGCTGTTTGTAGAAAGTTTCAGCCATTTACCACTTTCCAGGGCAAAAGAAGCTAGAACAGTATCCCTATAGTGCAGAAGAGGCCATTCGGCCCATCAAGTCTGCACCGACTCTCTGACGGATTATTTTACTCAGGCCCTCCCCACTGTCCTATCCCTGTAACCCCCACACATTTACCATGGCTAATACATCTAACTCACACATTTTGGGACACTAAGGGGCAATTTACTATGGCCAATCCATCTAATCTGCACACCTTTAGACTGTGAGAGGAAATCAGAGCACCTGGGGGAAACCCACACAGACAACGTGCAATCTCCACACAGTCACCCAAGGCTGGAGTTACATCCGGTTCCCTGGAGCTATGAGGCAGCATTGTTAACCACTGTGCCAACATGGTATGAACTAATTACCGTTTCTCCATTTTAAAACATCACTTTTGACACTTTAAGTGAAGGGCGAGTGTGTCAACAGTTGTAAATCTACCTGTATAATAATTTGAAGGACCTGTTGATTTTCATGAGGTTTAGTGGATTATTATTGAACTCAATTATTATTATAGCACTCAAAATTGAACTCTATATTATCCAATCTACGTTTTTTCCTGGATTACTTGCTTGTAGACCTGAGCTTACACAATATGCTCACTGGCACTACCTGGGATTTTGATTTGGCGTGGAATACATAGAAAAAAAAGACTTGCAATTAGACAGCACTTTTCAAGAGAGCTCAAAGTCAGTGAAATATTTCTGAAATGTGCTCACAGGTGTAATGTAGGAAGACATACTGTAGATGGCAACCTTCTTACAATTTGTTAAATTTGTTCTTACATTTGTTTTAAATGGGCTCTTCACTGACAAACCTTGGTTTATGAATGTGATTAAGTTTGTCTTGAAAGCAGATTTGCAACCAGCTTAGGCTCGTGGGATCAGGGATGTTAATGCCAGATAGCCTGTTAAGTGGCCCTGATTCTCTGATTCCAGTGGCAGCCAGGAGAGGTCCCCCTGGCCAGGAGGGGAGCAGTTGTGGGAGAGTCTCTCCAGCCCAGCTTGCAGATCCCTCTTTCAGAGTGTGAGACCTTCTTTGTAGAGACAGCCTTGGGGAAGAGGAGGATGCAGTAGCCTTGGTGCTGTGAGGAGGAGGGGGGAAAGGAAGCATTTTGATCTTGTCTTTTGCAGCAGGAAGTGACTCAGGAGGGTGCTAAAGGATTGCAGAGTTGGAGGAAGGGCCAGAGCTGAGAGGATGGGCGTTACCTGGTGAGAGGAACCTTCTTTATGAACTCTCTTTATTCCATATGTAGAAAGCAGGCTGAGACTCCAGCCTTGATGTTGATGGAGCCTTGGCAGCAACTCCTCAGTCTACCAGCCACCCACCCATATCCAGATTTGGAAACAAGTGCATTCAGTAACCTATGGCTCCCAAACAATTTAAAATGACAAATTGGTGTTTCATAGACCAAACAAAACCCCAACATCTTGATTTGATTTATTATTGTCGCATGTATTAGTATGCAGTGAAAAGTATTGTTTCTTGCGTGCTATACAGGCAAAGCATACCGTTCATAGAGTACATAGGAGAGAAGGAAAGGATTGGGTAGAGAATACAGTGTTGCAGTTACAGAGAGGGTGTAGAGAAAGATCAGCTGAATATAAAATGGGACCATTCAAAAGTCTGATGGCAGCAGGGAAGAAGTAGTACGTGATCTCAGACTTTAGTATCTTTTTCCCAATGGAAGAAGGTGGAAGAGTGTATGTCCGGGCTGCGTGGGGTCCTTGATTATGCTGGCTGCTTTCCTGAAGCAATGGGAAGTGTAAACAGAGTGAATGGAGGGGAGGCTGGTTCTGCAATTCTCTGGACTGCTTCGACACATTTACATCCACTATCCATAGAGAAGGAGAGAGTGCAGAATGTAGTGTTACGGTCACAGATAGGGGGTCTAGAAAGATCAACTTAATATAAGTTGGGGATCAATGGTGACAAAGTAGAAATGGTTGCGAGCTTCACATTTTTAGGGGTCCAGATCACCAACAACCTGTACTGGACCCTCCATGCTAACATTATAGTTAAGAAACACCAATGCCTCTACTTTCTCAGAGGACTAAGGAAATTTGACATGTCAGCTACGACTCTCTCCAACTTTTACAGATGCATCATAGAAAGCATTTTTCTCGTTGTATCACAGCTTGGTATGGCTCCTGCTCTGCCCAAGACCACAGGAAACTACAAAGAGTTGTAAATGAAGCCCAGTCCATCATTCAAACCAGCCTCCTACCCATTGACTCTGTCTACACTTCCCGCTGATTCGGAAAAGCAGCCAGCATAATTAAGGACCCCACATACCCTGGCCATTCTCTCTTCCACCTTCTTCCGTTGGGAAAAAGATACAAAACTCTGAGGACATATACCAACCGACTCAAGAACAGCTTCTTCCCTGCTGCTGTCAGACTTTTGAATGCACGTACCTCGCATTAAGTTGATCTTTCTCTACACCCTAGCTATGACTGTAACACTACATTCTGCACTCTCTCCTTTCCTTCTCTATGGACGGTGTGTTTTCTCTGTATAGTGTGCAAGAAACAATACTTTTCACTGTATGCTAATACATGTGACAAATCATTCAAAAGTCTGATGGCAGCGGGGATGAAGATGTTCTTGAGTTGGTTGGTCTGTGACCTCAGACTTTGTATCTTTTTCCTGATGGTAGAAGGTGGAAGAGAGAATGTCTGAGGTGTGTGGGGTCCTTGACTATGCTGGCTGCTTTGCCGAGGCAGCGAGAAGTGTAGGTGGAGTCAATGAATGGGAGGCTGGTTTGCGTGATGGATTGGACTATGTTCGCGACTCTTTGTAATTTCTTGCAGTCTTGGTCAGAGCAGGAGCCATACCAAACTGATACAACCAGAAAGGATGCTTTCTATGGTGGATCTGTCAAAATTGAGAGTCGTAGCAGACATGCTTAATTTCCTTAGCCTCCTGAAAAGCCGAGGCATGCCAGTATTAAGGAGCTCGAGCATTTTTTAAATATTTAACTTTCGTTTGCAGTTTGAGGGTATATTGCATCTGCTCCAAGATAATGCATGTGGCAGACTTAAGTTGTTTTATTTTGAATTATTTCTCCCAGCTCCGATTACAGATTCTGACCAGTTGCTCCCTGCACTGTCAGGAAGAGGCGTTATTGGGATCAATGTGTTTTGGCCCCAGAGAGTGAGAAGGGTTGCAGATTCAAGGCTTGCTTCCCTGTTTCTGCACTTGGGATGTATTAGGAAAGGAGCCAAAGGTTGGAGGGGTCTCACTATCCAACAAAGGCAGAAACCCTCATCACGTTCAAGAAATACTTGGCTGTGCACTTAAAAGTGCTGTAACTTGTAGAGCTACGGGCCAAATGCTGGAAAGTGACACAGACATGAACAGCCTCCTCCTGCATTGTAAATCATAGAATCCCTACAGTGCAGAAGGAGGCCATTCGGCCCATCGAGCCTGCACCAACAACAATCCCACCTAGGCCCTATCCCCATAACCCTACATATTTACCCTGCTAATCTATGCATCCCAGGATACTAAGGGGCAATTTAGCATGGCCTATCAGCCTAACCTGCACATCTTTGGAATGTAGGAGGAAACCGGAGCACCCGAAGGAAACCCACACAGACACGGGGAGAATGTGCAAATTCCACACAGACAGTGACCTGAGGCCGGAATTGAACCCGGGTCTTTGGCGCTGTGAGGCAGCAGCGCTAACCCCTGTGCCACCATGCCGCCCTGGACTAAATCTTCCAACTTCAGAGGATGCTGAGATGAGGGATTATCAGAGGTTCAAGCGTCCATGTAGAAAAGCAGCAAAAGTTGACCTTGTCTCTCTCTGCCTCCCTGCCTCATAAAAGCTAATAGCTCGGGCAAACAGCCTTGAATAAAGATCCTGGGCATTTGAAGACAAGGGACTGGATTCCCATATGCTGCTGAGAATAGGAATGGTTATAGGTGGTGATTTTTAAATCACCAGAGGCCAGCCCTGAATCCTGACACTCCAGGACACACTCCAGTTTTAAATGGGGGAGTGGATTAGGGGAACCTGCTTGTTCCCCAATTAATGGCCTGTAAAACTCACTGAGATTGTTAACTGGCTGGAGGGAACGCGAAGCTAATTTTCAATGTGGAAATTTACGAACCTGAATAGTCTGGAACACGTTAGCTGTCAGGTTGGATGTGGGGAGAAGTGAAAGTTTTTTAATAAGGTGGGAATTATTTTTGGGTGGTATCTTACACCAGATTATGCGTATTAGCTCTAATTTCGCCATATGTTTATTCCCATGTGCAGTTAGGGTGCTGGACCTTGAGCTGCTACCTGCTCCTTTCGGCAAGGCAGTGGCAGACTCCATCATGGCTGCCATCTGCTTCTGTCACTTGCAGGCAGCTCCAGCCTCCTGGCAATTCTTGGTGCCGCTAATTGGATGACGAGCTTGCCTGCTGACCAATTGGGACATTACTGGCGGCACGGTGGCACAGTGGTTAGCACTGCTGCCTCACAGCGCCAGGGACCTGGGTTCAATTCCCGGCTTGGGTCACTGTCTGGCTGCACGTTCTCCAAGTG
Organism: Mustelus asterias; assembly: GCF_964213995.1. Taxonomy (NCBI): domain Eukaryota; kingdom Metazoa; phylum Chordata; class Chondrichthyes; order Carcharhiniformes; family Triakidae; genus Mustelus; species Mustelus asterias. The sequence goes on along the minus strand of NC_135825.1, from coordinate 15,401,043 downwards.
TCTGCATGGATTTCGTCCAGGAGCTCTGGTTTCCTCCTACAGTCCAAAGACGTGTTGGTTGGGTGCGTTGGCCATGCTAAATTCTCCCTCAGTGTCCCCGAACAGGCGCCGGAGTGTGACGACTAGGGGATTTTCACAGTAACTTCACTGAAGTGTTAATTATAGCCTACTTGTGACTAATAAATAAATTTAACTTTACATTCCAAAATAGCATCACGCGAGTGATATAGTTGGGGCGTGGAATTAGAACGCGGAAGGAAATTCTCTGTGCATTGGGTTCAAAAACCCTGATTTAAAAATTAAACCCAAAGACTTGTGCTGAGTGTTGCAGCAAGCTTATCATGGCTTTAACTGTACGTACACCCAAATGTTTGAATTTTGTGTAACCTGAAGTGCAGTTGATCGCAGAAACTGCTTAAAGATGATGATAGCACGACTTCTGGCAGAGTTTGGAGGTAAGCTCTGCAGAAAAAATGTGTTTTGTGCACTTTTCAGAATTGTGGAGCATTTTGTAAATCAGCCTTTCAACTCAGAAGTGATTGTTGAATGTTCTCAAAGCGTTGTATCACTGGATCCACTTCCTTTCATCGCAAATCCTAACCACGTAAAGCAAAAGTTTAAAGTTCACAAACCATGCCTGACCAGCACAGCACTCGCAAGGTAGAGCCCCTGTTATGGACCCAAGTAGGGTTGCCAACTCTGGTTGGAGGTAATCCTTTGGGTTTCATCATATGACCACACCTTTGGACTTTGGGAGGAAACCGGAGCACCCGGAGGAAACCCACGCAGAAACGGGAGAATATGAAAACTCCACACAGACAGTGACCCAAGCCGGGAATCGAACCCGGGTCCCTGGTGCTGTGAGGCTGCAGTGCTAACCACTGTGCTGCCCATGCCAAATGTAAAATAAACACTGTTACTCAATTGGATGATTCTTAACTATCAGTCAAACAGCTAATTTTGCTATTGCCGTTATTTTTACGATCAATAATTGAAAGTGCTTAAACAAAAAATGAACACGGCTTGCAATTTATTTTTATGCCGTGCTGATATTTCTCCAGGGTTCCTTGCAACGGTCTTGGAAAATTAGTCTTTATTTCCTGGAGGTTTTAAACCTGTCCTAAAGCTTTGACAAGACAACACTAACGCCAAGGCACATTGGGGATTAAGGATCTGCTGGTTTTAACGACTTTATTCTTTTCCAAAGCTGCTTTGGGAGGAACACAGGTGTCAGTCGCTTGGAAAGTAAAAAACGTCACAATCGAATACTGGGTTGCGAGCTCATGGTCACGAACTCTGCTTGTTGCTGTTCAGGGTGGGATCCTCCCTCCGACCTCCTTTGTCCCTGCCCCGCTGCCAGCGAGAACGGAGAATTTGGCGCTCAGCCAAAACTCCATTCACTGCAGCAGGACCGGGGCAGCACGGTGTCACAGTGGTTAGCACCAAGGACCCGGGTCCAATTCCCGGCTTGGGTCACTGTCCGTGTGGAGTTTGCACGTTCTCCCTGTGTCTGCGTGGGTTTCCTCCGGGTGCTCCGGTTTCTTCCCACATTCTGAAAGACGTTAGGTGCGTTGACCCGAACAGGTGCCAGAGTGTGGCGACTAGGGGAATTTCACAGTAACTTCATTGCAGTTAAAATCAGCAGATCCTTAATCCCCCAATGTGCCTTGGCGTTAGTGTTGTCTTGTCAAAGCTTTAGGACAGGTTTAAAACCTCCAGGAAATAAAGACTAATTTTCCAAGACTGCTGTAACCCTGGAGAAATATCAGCACGGCATAAAAATAAATTGCAAGCCGTGTTCATTTTTTGCTTAAGCACTTTCAATTATTGATCGTAAAAATGATGGCAATAGCAAAATTAGCTCTTTGACTGATAGTTAAGAATCATCCACTTGTGACTAATAAATAAACTTTTAAGAATCCCAGCCGTGGGCGAGGTCAGAGGTTTTCGGAGTTAATCTTTGAAAACCTGTACCTTAATTTAGTTCATTCTTTCATTACTTCTAGACTTGACTGTTCCAACACCCTCCAGTAGGAGGCCATTTGGCCCGTTAAGTCTTAATCGACCACAATCCCACCCAGGCCCTATCCCCATAACCCCCATGCACTTGCATTCTCTCATCCCTGAAATTGAGGTCATTCAAAATTCTGCTGCCCATATCTTAACTTACAACTATTCGCCTATCAACCCTGACGATATATACTGACGTATATATCGGCTGTCAGTCAGGGAACGTCTTGATTCTAATCCTTGTTTTCAATTCCCTCCATGGCCTCAATTGTCCCTATCTCTGTAATCTCTTCCAGCCCCATTGCCCTTGGGGATTTCTGTCATCCACTAATTCTGGCCTCATGCGCATTCCTGACTTGAATCATCCCACCATTGATGGCCGTGCCTTCAGTTGCCTCAGCCCTAAGCTCTGGAATGCCCTCCCTATACATCTTCATCTCTCTTTCCCCCTTTTAAGACACACCATAAAACCCATTCCTTTGACCAAGCTTTTGGTCATCTGATCTAATAATTCTTTATGTGGCTCAGTGTCATAGTTTGATCATTTTCTTTCATATGGTCGTATGAAGACCGTAAGGAACAGGAGTAGACTATTTGGCCCCTCGAGCCTGCTCTACCGTTCAGTAGGATCATGGCTGATCCGACATTCTTCACATCCAATTTCCTGCCCTTAACCCTTGATTCCCTTACTGATCTAAAATCTATCTCAGCCTTAAATATACACAGTGACTCTGCTGTCACAGCTCTCTGTGGCAAGGAGCTCCAAAGACTCTCAACCCTCTGAGGGAAGAAATTTCTCCTCATCTCAGTCTTAAATGTATTCTGAGATTAGGCCCTCTGGTCCTAGACTCTCCCATGAGGAGAACCATCCTCTCGCATTTACCCGGTCGAACCCCTTAAGAATCCTATCTGTTTCAATGAGATCACCTTTCATTCTTCTGAAATCCAATGAGTAGAAGTCAAACCTGTTTAACCTTTCCTCATCAGACAATCCCTCCATATCGGGGATCATCCTAGCGAACGTTCCCTGAACTGCCTTCAATGAAATAATGTCTTTCCTTAAATGAGGGGACCAAAACTGCGCACCGTTCTCCAGATGTGGTCTCCCCATTACCTTGTATAGATGCAGCAAGACTTCTTTCCTCTTGTACTCCAAGCTCCTTGAAATAAAGGCCAACATTCCGATAGCCTTCCTGATTTCCTGCTGCACTAGTGTTTCGTGCACAAGTACCCCCAAGTCCCTTTGTGTTGCAGCTTTCTGCAGCTTTTCTCCATTTGAACAATACTCTATTCTTTAATTCTCCCTTCCAAAATGAACAACTTCGTACTTTGGTGCGCTTTATTATATTGAAGTTTGATATAAGTTAATGTAAAACATACCAACGTGCTTCACGGGGGTGTTAATTAGTGATAATCTCTCCCTGAAATGACACTTCATTTTCTTCTGTTGGGAATATTCACCGATGCAATTACATTTTTAAAATTGTAATGCTTGTTTTAAACTGTCACACACGGCACTGTGGAACTGCAGGCATAGACACAGGAGCTGGATTTTGAATTTTTTTTCCCCAAAAATATACTTTATTCACAAAATTTGTAAAGGCACATAACAAAACAAAGAAAATGACAGCACATAAAAAACAGGCCCTTCGGTCTTCCAAGCCTGCACCGAGCAAGCTGCCCGGCTGAACTAAAACCCCCTCAAAGAACAAAGAAAAAAATGTCTCATTGCACAGAATTAGACAGGACATGCATGGTCCACACAGACAGTCACCCCGGAATTGGACCAGGGTCCCTGGCGCTGTGAGGCTGCAGTGCTAACCACTGTGCCACCCTCTCGCCCTTGTTCAAAGTTGACCTTGCATAAAGTGCAAAATAGACCAGTTTCTTTCCATATTGTATGTGGCACTCTGAGGTGCCTTTTCTTCCATGACAGGTTATATTTACAATATTCATTTCATGTCAAGCATACAGCCCGAGGGTTTTATACGTTTTCCAGCCTCTTGGTGTAACATGGTGGGAGGGCCTTTTCCTATTGAACCTTCCCAGCGGCTGCCCTCGGGTTTTAGTAGGCCCCTCAGTACATTGTCCTGCACATTGGAATGTGCCAGTCTGCAACACGAGGTTGAAACATAAACATAGAAGATAGGAGGAGGCCATTTGGCCCTTCGAGCCTGCTCCGTCATTTATTACGATCATGGCTGATCATCCAACTCAATAGCCTAATCCTGCTTTCTCCCCATAACCTTTGATCCCATTCGCCCAAAGTGCTATATCCAGCCACCTCTTGAATACATTCAATGTTTTGGCATCAACTACTTCCTGTGGTAATGAATTCCACAGGCTCACTACTCTTTGGGTGAAGAAATGTCTCCTCACCTCTGTCCTAAATGGTCTACCCCGAATCTTCAGACTGTGATCCCTGGTTCTGGACTCCCCCATTATCGGGAACATCCTCCCTGCATCTACCCTGTCTAGTCCTGTTAGAATTTTATAAATCTCCATGAGATCCCCTCCCGGGTTGTGGGCAACTCTTCACACTGGAAGACCAACAGGTATCGGGCAAACCAAAGAGCATCTTTCACTGAGTAGTTGATCCTCCAGCATTAGTGGACATTTATCTCCCTGTGCAAGTCTGGCAGTAGATGGCGGAGCGTGTGGTCCTGTGCCGTGGAGCTCCTTGGAATGAACCTCAACAAAAAAATTGCTGCACCTCTCTCTCCAGACCTATGCAAAGGCGGATTCCAGGAAGAGGTGGGTGACAGTCTCTTCCCCAGCGTAGCCACCTCCAGCGTGCAGAGGGGGTGAGACTCTATACAGGCAGGGAGGATCTGAAGGGGAGGGCTCTGCTCACCACCAGTCGAGCTGCGTCTTTGTTGCTTGTTTGAAAATTCTGGCAATGAAGCATTCCACCAAAAGACTTTGACAGTGTGCCCCAGGGAATGGACCTGACTCCCCGTGTTGAAGTTGCACACGCTTTCTCGTACTAATTTTTTTTTGCCTCTGGTGAATGCCTCTGGTGAATGTTGCGATGGTTCAGAGTCTGGGGGCGGGATTTTCCAGCCACGCTCGCCCCAAGACCAGAAAAACCCACCCAAGGTCAACGGATCTCTGCATGGTTGCCCCCACCTCTCACCCCGCCCGCTACGATTCTCATGGCGGGCGGGACAGGGCAATTCCGCCCTTTATCATGGTTATTGCACATTAACAAACTGATCTCTCAATCTGACGGTACAAAACAAACCTTGAGAGCTTTCAAAATTACAGAACCAGAAGAGGCTGCTGCAACTTGTCGCCAGTCTGCATCACTCCTCATACTCGGCACACAAATGCAATGCTAAACATGGTAATCTCCATCTGCTTGCTTTTGGATCATTCCAACACCAATCCTTGGTTTACTTCTCATTTTATTTTGTGAGTATGATGTCCGGAATATTTAAATAAAGCCAGTTCAAGCATTCCTTCCCAGGAATATTTGGCTTCTTGGTGACTGTAGCTGTATCGAGTTACGTCCAGCTGCAGAAAGTCACTTCTTGGGGAAAAGGAAAGGTTGCACAACCTGAATTTCAGTCAGTTGCTATTACCTGTAAATTTCTTTGGGAATAAATACAGCACGGCTGTTCAAAACCATCCACTCATTTCGCAAATGCTTCCGGGATTTCCTAGTTTAAAGAATGGCCCCCATGAGGGAGCCATTCCTTAGCAGCAGTGCTAACCACTGAGCCACAGTGGGGTGACACGGCACTGCTGCCTCTCAGCACTCGGGACCCGGGTTCGATTCCCAGCTTGGGTCACTATCTGTGCGGAGTCTGCACATTCTCCCCGTGTCTGCATGGGTATCCTCCGCATGCTCTGGTTTCCTCCCGCAGTCTGAAAGACATGCTGATTAGGTGCATTGGCCACGCTAAATTCTCCCTCAATGTACCCCAACAGGCGACTGTGGGAGTGTGGCGACTAGGGGATTTTCACAGGAACTTCACTGCAGTGTTAATGTAAGCCTGCTTGTAACACTAATAAATAAATTTAAAAATGAATTGGAAGGAGGAAAACTGAGGGAGAGAGAAAACGGAGCCCGTTAGCCAGACATCTGTAGTAGAGAAAATGCTAGAATCTATTCTTGGAGGCATGCAACAGGGAGTTGGAAAATCAGAATATGATTAAGATGATATATGAAAGGGAAGTGACGTCTGACAAATCTCAAGTTTTTTCAGGGCGGCACAGTGATTAGGGCTGCTGCTGCTTCACAGTGCCAGGGACTCGGGTTGGATTCCAGTCTTGGGTGATTATATGAATTTTAGCAAGGCTTTTGACCACATGACAGAGTGATTAAAAATGTAAAAGCCCGTTGGGATTCACTGTGGAATATAATAATTTGGATACAAAATTGGCTTAGTGGCAGGAAACAGAGTATTTGTTGATGGGCGTTTTTGCTACTGGAAGGTAGTTTCCAGTGGAGTTCCGCAGGGCTCAGTATTAGGTCCCCTTCCTTTTGTTGTATCTATTTATGATTTGGCACGGTGGCACAGTGGTTAGTACTACTGCCTCACAGTGTCAGGGACCCGGGTTCGATTTCCCCGGGCGGAGGAGGGGGGGGGGGGGTGCGGGAATAGGCCAAGTGGCCTCCTCCTGCACTGTAGGGATTCTATATAACCAGTCGTCTGGATGAGGGAACCAGTGGATGTAACGCATTTGGATTTTTCCGAATGAGAAGATAAAAGGGCTGGAAAAGGATTTAACCATGGAATGAGTGCGCAGGAAGGTAACAGAGTATAATGTGGAGAAATGTGATGTTCTCCACTTTGGTGGGAAAAATTTAAAAAGCAGAATTTATTTTAAATGACAAGGGAGAGGGGAACGTTGGTGTTCAGAGGGACCTGGGTACCTTTGTACACAAACCACAGGAAGTCGACATGTGGAGGCAGTAAACAGTTAGGAAAGCAAATGCATCTTTGTTACAGAACAATTGGAGTGTTGTGCAGTTGTGTGGGACCCGCACCTACATTACTGTATATCGTTTTGGTTATCGCGCCTAAGGAAGGAAGGATGTACTTGTTTTGGAAGATGGGGCAATAAAAGTTCCGGGGATGAGTGGGATACTCTTATGAGGAGAGATGGATGGAGCAGACTAAACCTATGTTCCCTGGAGCTGCGAAAGATGAAAAGTAATCTCATTATGAAACATATCAAATTCTGAAGGGATCTGGCAGGATAGATGCCTGGAGGTTATTTTCCCTGGCTGGGGTCTCTACAACTAGGGATCACAGTCTCAGACAAAGGGTTTGACCATTTAGGCCTGAGATGAGGAAATGTTGCTTCACCCAATGGATTCTCTCCCCCAGACAGCTGCTCTTTCTCAGTCATATGCAAGACGCAGGTGGACAGATTCTTGGACACTGGGGGGACTGAGGCCTATGGTGTGATGACACTGTGCCTTTAAAAAATATATTTATATTGTGTTTTTTGTGAGGGGTATGTTTGAACTTCAGCTCTGGTTTACCTGGTGCCTATCTGTCTGCAAATCAGGCAGCTCCATGCTGAGAATTCAGAGGATAATTGATCCTAAATAATGGGGTGTTTGTTTTAATCGGAGCTAATGCATTTTTGTTCATTTTTTTGTTTTTTTTCCCCCCTAAGGTTTCAGAGTAGGGTTCAATTAGGTTGATTGACAAGAAACAGCGTTGTGTGAATGGGCAGAGCTAAGCATACAGCGAAAAATAGTTTAGTTTCTGCTTGACCCTGAAAGAAGCAAGAGGTGTTTTTTTTCTCTCTCTCTCTCGAGGCTTGTTGTTTGAGTGTTAGAAGACAGGTATCTCTTTCTATCTCTCTCCAAGGTCTGCAAAGGCTCTAGGACTGTTAACAAATAAAAATGCATGTAAGCCCATGTTGTTTGCTAACTGATTTTGAAGAGGAGTTTAAGCCTGTGAGGAATATTGCTTGAATTGGAACTAATAGAGATAGGTTAGCAGTTAAGAATTGTATCTTGTCATGTTTACATATTTCAATTGGTAAAAGTTAAGCACTTCGTTTGTTATATTTAAACTGTATTGTTAAAATAAAGTTTGTTTTGGTAAAATCTTCCTAGTGTGTCAATAGAATCACACCCTGAAACACCTTATCCTCATGATGCCAAAATAAAAAAGATTTTGGGGGTCTAACTTCATAATATCCCTTGGAGTTTCTGATCTGGTCCTTAACGATGGGGATGGTGCAAGAAGGTGTATCTGAGATAGAAGATGAGAGCTGTGATCTTATTGAATAGAGCAGGCTCGTGAAGCAAATGACCTCCTTATTTCTTAAGTACAGAATTTTCGACCTCCGGTGCTTGAAGTGAGAGACCAGAATCTGATTCAGGCTGGTTCCAGTTTCACCCTCGGACCGATCTGATTGGTTCTGTCAGATTCTATTCCTCCGCCCTAATTGATCTGATTGGATCAGACAGTTCTAATCTCCTGCCTTCCAACGGATCTGGTTTGTACCAACAACCACTAATCTGGTGATTTTTCTGCTCAAATACTGACCCGGTGGTTGAGATGATGATGGTTGCTACTGATGTGCAGTGTGGAGGGAGAGACATGCATCTAAAGGTCTGCTGCAAAGGGCCAGTGTCAGGTACTTGCGAATTGACTATCCGCTGCACTGTGCAAGAATCTGATTGCGAATTGGTGCCAAGGTTCGATAAGCGTTCTGGGTTCGAAACCCAATGCTCATGCTTTCAAATTCCACCGAGACAAATTGTGAAATAGAATGTGTGTGCTGACAGCTCCAGAGCTGTGAGTCTCTGATTTACGAGGATGTTGCCAGGACTAGTGGGGCCTGAGTTATAGGGAGAGGTTGGCCAGGCTAGGACATTATTCCTTGGAAAGTAGGAGAATGAGGGGTGACCTAATTTAGATGTATCAAATTAAATCATAAGGGGCATAGATAGGATGAACGTGCACAGTTTTCTTTCCCCCAGGGAAGGGGAATTGAAAACTAGAGGACGTGGGTTTAAGGTGAGAGGGAAAAGATTTAAAAGGGATCTGAGGATGGTGTGTATATGGAGTGAGCTGCCAGAGAAAGTGGTTGGGACAGGTACAATAGCAAAGGATTTGAGGGGTTGGCACAGTGGGTTAGCACTGCTGCCTCACAGCGTCAGGGTGCCGGGTTCGATTCCCGGCTTGGGTCACCGCGGAGTCTGCATGTTCTCCCCGTGTCTGCGTGGGTTTCCTTCCACAGTTCAAAAGACGTGCTGGTTAGGTGATTGGCCGTGCTAAATTCTCTGTGTACCCGAACAGGCACCGGAGGGTGGCAACTATGGGATTTTCACAGTAACTTCATTGTAGTGTTAACGTAAGCCTGCTTGTGACACTAATAAACCTTAAAACTTAAATAACTATGAGTCAAACGCAGGCAATTGGAACTAGTGGGGCAGGCACCATGGGTGGCATGGTTGGGCCGAAGGACCGGTTTCCATGCTGTATTGCTCTATCTCTGAGTAACGCCTTCAACCTTCAGGGAAGGCTGCCTGCCCAGCCTGTGTGTCACTCTGCTCCCACATGATGTAATGTTGTCCTAATGATGTCTGAGGGGCCTAGCAACCACTGTGAAGCAATAAAACACCACCACTGGATTACCAGGAATTGATTGTATATACAACCTTGCTAACGTTCCCAAGAGGAATGTTTAAAACAAAAACCAGACTGTCGTTTTACCTCGGCCAAGGAAAAGCGAGGTGGGTTAGATTACAAAATCAGCTAATGTTTCAAAAATCATCTCCAGGTCAATGTAGCTCATCATCTGGTGTTCTAAGAGTGAGCAATACTTGGGATGAACCTGTAGGGTGGGGTCTTTTGGGAACCACCTCAGAAAGGACTGGCTGCTGCAATCCGGAGTTGTAGGTTTTATCGGGATTTTATCGGGATTAGGCTTTCTGTGGGGAGATGTGTAGGCAGTCGTCTGGATGTGAAGACCTACGAATGTGCTCTCCCCTCATCCCCGACTGACGTCAGCAATTTGCAACAGATGTCTCCCCAACATGGCATGTTTTCGATTGTTTTTGTCGCTGTGTGTGTGAAAGTGTGATTTTTGATTTTATTTTATTATTGTCACATGTATTAGTATACAGCGAAAAGGATTGTTTCTTGTGCGCTATACAGACAAAACATACCGTACGTAGTAAGAAGTCTCACAACATCAGGTGATGAAGGGGCAGCACTCCAAAAGCTCATGCTACTAAATAAACCTGCTGGACTTTAACCTGGTGTTGTGAGACTTCTTACTGTGCCTATCCCAGTCCAATGCCGGCATCTCCACATCATGGATACCATACATAAGAAGGAAAGGAGAGGGTGCTAAATGTAGTGTTACAGTCATAGCTTAGGGTGTAGCGAATGATCAGCTTAATATATGGTAGGTCCATTCGAAAGTCTGATGGCAGCAAGGAAGAATCTGTTCTTGAGTCGGTTGGTACGTGACTTCAGACTTTTGTATCTTTTTCCCAACGGAAGAAGGTGGAAGAGAGAATGTCCGGGGTGCGTGGGGTCCTTGATAATGCTGGCTGCTTTTCCGAGGCAGTGGGAAGTGTAGACAGAGCCATTGGATAGGAGGTTGGTTTGCGTGATGGACTGGGCTTCCTTCACAGCCCATTGTAGTTTCTTGCGGTCTTGGACAGAGCAGGAGCCATACCAAACTGAGAGACAACCAGAAAGGATGCTTTCTATGGTGCATCTGTAAAAGTTGGTCAGAGTTGTAGCGGACATGCCAAATTTCCTTAGTCTTCTGAGAAAGTAGGGGTGTTGATGGGCTTTCTTAACTATAGCATTGGTGTGGGACCAGGACAGGGTGTTGGTGATCTGGACACCTAGAAACTTGAAACTCTCGACCATTTCCATTTAATCCGTGTTGATGTGGATAGGGGCATGTTCTCCACTACACTTCCTGAAGTCGATAACTATCTCCTTCGTTTTACTGACATTGAGGAAGAGATTATTGTCACCACACCAATTCACCAGATTCTCTGTCTCTTTCCTGTACTCCGTCTCATCATAGTTTGAGATCCGACCCATCAAGATGATGTCATCAGCAAAATTGAAAATTGAGTTGGAGAGGAACTTGGCTACACAGTCATAGGTGTATAAGGAATATAGTAAGGGGCTGAGGACGCAGCCTTGTGGGGCACCCCTGAGGATTGTCTATTCAAAACCAACCTCCCATCCATTGACTCTGTCTACACTTCCCGCTGCCTCGACAAAGCAGCCAGCATAATTAAGGACCCCATGCACCCCGAACATTCTCTCTTCCACCTTTTTTCCTTCAGGAAAAAGATCTAAAAGTCTGAGGTCACATACCAACCGACTCAAGAACAGTTTCTTCCGTACTGCCGTCAGACTTTTGAATGGACCTATCTCGCATTAAGTTGATCCTTCTCTACACCCTAGCTATGACTGTAACACTACATTCTGCACTCTCTCGCTTCCTTCTCTATGAACGGTATGTTTTGTCTGTATAGCACGCAAGAAACAATACTTTTCACTGTATGTTAATACATGTGACAATAATAAATCAAATCAAATCTGGAGTACAACATCTTGATAACTGCAGACAATTGTGTCTCCCTCTGTTTGGCCAGTTGTGAGCTCTAACTTTAGTTAATAGCTTTGGCAGTGAACAATGGATGTGGTTAAGTGTAGACGAATGTTGGTTAATTGCTGGCCTTTAACGTTTCCTGATCTTTATGTGAATCGAGGTGAAAAGTGTGGGCCGGAAGTGGAAAGTTTGTGTTTCAGTTGCTTGTAGTGTCTGACTTGGCTAGCTGGAAGTTTGAGTGGTTTTTATTTGAATGGCTGTGCTTGGTCTGTACGGATAGTGGAGCCTCTTTGAAAAGAATTAAGCGGTGAGTAATTCAAATTGGTTATTTTTCAGTAGGATTTTTCTGGCTCTATACATCAGCGAATCAATACGGTCAGTATTGAGCCCATCAGGAAAATGTGATCCTCGATTGTGTAAAGTTTATTCATTAGTGTCGCAAGTAGGCTTACATTAACACTGCAATGAAGTTACTGTGAAAATCCCCTAGTCGCTACAAACTGGCACCTGTTTGGGAGAGTTTAGCATGGCCAGTGCGCCTGAGGGAGAATTTAGCATGGCCAGTGCGCCTAACCAGCACGTCTTTCGGACTGTGGGAGGAAACCAGAGCATCCAGAGGAAACCCACGCAGACACGGGGAGAACATGCAGACTCTGCACAGACAGTGACCCAAGCTGGGAATCGAACCCGGGTCCCTGGTGCTGTGAGGCAGCAGTGTTAACTACTGTGCCACCGTGCCGCCCCTGCACTGATCTGACTAGCCTGTGATGCCGTGTGTAGTTGAATAGCCTGCCAACTTGTGGTGAGGGGTGTTGGGGAGCGGGGGCGGGGGGAGAGTGGGGCAGAAATGGTTCTTTGGTCTGCTTACCAAAAGACGATGCATCTGTATCCCAAAGAGAGCATCACTTGCAGGAGTGGAGGGGAGAGAGAGAGCGCAGATGTGAAATTTACCCCCAGTCCACCCCACTGCTAAATGCTGCACGTGAGTGAGTGCTGAGTTTTACTCATCCGTTCATTCTCTTTTCCAGTGTTTCCCAGATTCCGGCAGTTGAGGGGAAGAGCGTCCAGCAAGCAGTGGAGATGATCACCAAAAAACTGGAGCTGTTGGGGGCTGTTAAGCAGGGGACGTTTTGCGTGGACTGTGAAACCTACCATGCGGGACCAACCGTGACCATCCCAGGTAATGATCGCAAAGGCTGGGGGCCACCACTCTTTGTCGCACAACAGTTTGTGATTGTTCCTTCAGAAATTCATGGTGGCAGTGTTTAGCACTGCTGCCTCACAGCGCCAAGGACCCGGGTTCAATTCCGGCCTCGGGTCGCTGTCTGTGTGGAGTCTGCACGTTCTCCCCGTGTCTGTGTGGGTTTCCGCCCACACTCCAAAGATGTACAGGTTAGGTGAATTGGCCACGCTAAATTTCCCTTAGTATCAGGGGGATTAGCAGGGTGGTTACGGGGGTAGGGCCTGGGTGGGATTGTGGTCAGTGCAGACTCGATGGGCCGAATGACCTCTTCTGCACTCTAGGGATTCTGTAAAATTTTAAATATAAAGAGATGACTTGACACAATTGGCAGAAATCTGCAAACAGTTGGGAGTGAAGTTAGTATCTTCTTTGCAACAGTGCTCCTTCAAATGCCCATCTTATAAGACCATAAGACATCGGAGCAGAATTAGGCCATTCGGCCCATCGAGTCTGCTCCGCCACTCAATCATGGCTGATATTTTTCTCATCCCCATTCTCCTACCTTTTGCCCATAACCCCGATCCCCTTATTAATCAAGAACCTATCTATCTCTGTCTTAAAGACACTCAATGATCTGGCCTCCACAGCCTTCTGCGGCAAAGAGTTCCACAGATTCGCTGCTCTCTGGCTGAAGAAATTCCTCCTCATCTCTGTTTTAAAGGATCGTCCCTTTAGCCTGAGGTTGTGCCCTCTGGTTCTAGGTTTTTCTACTAGTGAAAACATCCTCCCCACGTCCACTCTATCCAGGTCCCACAGTATCCTGTAAGTTTCAATAAGATCCCCCCCTCATCCTTCTAAACTCCAACAAGTACAGACCCAGAGTCCTCAACCGTTCCTCATATGACAAGTTCTTCATTCCAGGGATCCTATGCTGTTGCATCCTGCCCATGCTATCCCTCTCATGCCATACCTTTTCCATTCCTTTAATCGCTCACATTCCATTTCCCATGCCCGCCTTTGTTCCCCATGCCATCCCTATCCCATTCCTCACTCTCATTTCCAAGTGCCAATTCCCCCTCCTGCGCAGACTGCAAAATCTCCTAGGTTTGGGTGATAAATACTGGCTCGGGGCTGGGTGATAAATACTGGCTCGGCCAGTGATGCCCACGAATGAATAAAAATAAATTTGACTGCCAAACGGTTGGATGTGGTGGGCTACAAATCATGTCCTTTTGCCCTTCGGCTGCTGAAGTTTCTGTCGTGACCTTGTGGTCAGCAGTGAACAGCCTCCGGGCAGTCGGTTTGGCTGCTGTGAGAGGGTGGGATGGGATGGGGTGAGTTATCAGCAGCAGATTAGTTCTTAATCACGAACATCTTGAGCTTGTTTTCTCCAGCAGCTGAAGCCTATCCCCCCCCCACTTTCAACCTCCAGCGTGGCCTAGTAGTTCCCAAAGGGTGTGGCACGCCACACTGGTGTTAAGTCTTAACACAAAGAGAGATGGCATGAAATCTGGAAACTTCTACGGGTTTCTATACATGAATGTTTAAATGTTTCTTTGATTGTCCTTGAATCTTCCTGCCATCCTCTCTCGCCGCACCAGTGTGGCGCGCCGCACCCTTTGGGAACCACTGCATCCCTCATAACCAGAACCCGATAATACTGCAATAGAGGAAAGAAAGATTGTGGCAAGCTGGTTAAAATCTCCGGCTATAGATCTTGCAGCATTCAGTAATCCAATTTGACATTATGGTAAACTGAGAATTTTATTATCTTCCTATAAAACGCAACAGTTGAACTTTGAGTTCTTCCACACCCATATTCCGGACCCAGGGACTTGAAATCTGCCCTTATAAATGAAACAAGATCTCAATCCTTTGCTTTGTGCTAGAACAGTTGACCTCCATTGTTCTGGCAATCAAAAATAATTAAGAAAGCTTAACAGAATGTTGGCCTTTTTCTCCAGGAGTTAGAATACGGTGAAGTAAAGGGGGAGGTGATGGCCTAGTGGTATTATCGCTAGACTATTAATCCAGAAACTCAGCTAATGTTCTGGAGACCTGAGTTCGAATCCTGTCACGGCGGATGGTGGAATTTGAATTCAATAAAATATATCTGGAATTAAGAATCTACTGATGATCATGAAACCATTGTCGGAAAAACCCATCTGGTTCACTAATGTCCTTTAGGGGAGGAAATCTGCCGTCCTTACCCGGTCTGGCCTACATGTGAGTCCAGAGCCACAGCAATGTGGTTGACTCTCAACTGCCCTCCAAGGATAACTAGGGATGGGCGATAAATGCTGGCCAGCCAGCGACGCCCATGTCCCATGAATGAATATTTAAAAAGTAGAAATTACTATCATATAAAGCTTTGGTTAAATCCCCATTTTAAGGTACTGTTCTGAAGAGAAGTCATATTCAACTCAACACTTTAACTTTGTTTTTCACTCCACAAATGTTCCCAGACCTACAGAGTATTTCCAACACTTTGTTTTTATTTAAAGTACTGTGTTTCAGTTTTGGGTACCACAGCCTTGGAAGGGTATTATTGGCCTTGGAAGGGGTGCAGCGCAGAGGGCTGAGGAGATTTGGAAATTACTTACTGGCTGAAAGGATGGTAGAGGCAGAAACCAATATTTAAAACTTTGATGGTGCTGGAGATCTGATTAATGGAGTTCAGCTCAACCCTTCCATTACCTTGGGTCACTCATCCACTGACAATGCAGCGAGTACCAAAGAAATTCGGGCTAGGCTTAACATAGTTCATGGGTTTGCGAGCTCACTTAATCAAGTGCTTGGAGTAGCCACAGCGTCTCGATTATAATGAAAATTTGCCTTCTGAAAACTCTTGTGTGGCCAGTGACAATGTGTGACAGGGTGGCACAGCGGTTAGCACTGCTGCCTCACAGCGCCAGGGATCCAGGTTCGATTGGGTGATTGTGCGGAGTTTGTACCTTCTCCCCATGCCTGCGTGGATTTCCTCCCACAGTCCAAAGATGCGCAGGTTAGCTGGATTGCTCATGTGTGGGGTTCTGGGGAGAGGGTTTGGGTAAAGCACTCTTAAAGAATCGGTGCAGACTCGTTGGGCCGAATGGCCTCCTTCTGCACTGTAGGGCTTCTATGATATTCTATGAAAGTTGGACCGAGAAGAGCTACGAGGCCCGGATAAGAGAATTAAAATGGAAGGACTGAGATGGATATTACGTGTGTCATGGGTGGTTAAGTGGACAGACAAGTGAATGCGCGAGAAAGCTGGTGTAAAGAGGAACGTGTTTGAGGCAGTGATATCGAGGAAGCTCGCATATTTGGATATGTGATGCAAACAGGAGGGGAGTGTTTGGAAGAAGAGGCGATATGAGGCAAAAACACCTGAAAAACATGCAAAAGGAAGACTCAAGATGGCACAGACAGATAATATCAGAATGTAGACTGGCCTCTCTATGTAACAGGCAAGGAGGCCAGCAGAGACTAGAAACCAGTGGAGGAAGATAGTGCGGTCAACCCTCGGAACCAGGGCGGATAAAAGACAGGCGGTATTAGCATGCTATAACCTGCAAAGCAAGGGACTGGAAAGTAGCATTCGGCTGGATGGCTATTCAAGGTCTATAAATTTCTTCTATGATTCACCAGAATGATGCTGGAGCTAAAAGGGTTACATTACGGGAACAGATTGCACAGACTAGACTTGCAAACTTAAGTGTAGAAGATTAAAGGATGATCTATTTGAAGTGCCCAAAATGATTAAAGGAGTTGATGAACATAAAGAGAGAAACCATTTTCTCTGATGGGAGAATTTCAGAATTAAGAGGCGTTGCCTAAACATTAGAGCGAAGCCATTCAGGGGTGATGTCGGCAAGTACATCTTCACACAAGTAGTGGAAATCTGGAACTCTTCTCTCTCTCTCTTCCTCCTCCCCCCACCCCCCAACCCACACACCCCCACGCACACCGCATACACGCACACTGCTCACATGGCATTTGCACATGGGCGGGCACACACACAGCACACAGCCACCTCCAAAACAAGAGTGTGGCGTTGGACGGGCAACCAATTGAAAAATCATGATAGAGGTTTGTCAGGCAAATGTATTATGGGTTATAGACGCAAGGCGCACAGATGACGTTAAGATGCAAATCAGCCATGATCTAATTTACCCGTGTCTGTGTGCGTTTTTTCTTTTGCTCTTTTTATGATCAGAAAATCAGATAATTTAGACAGAGCTGAACAGAACACCTCCTTCGGAAGGAATGATTGTCCCACTTAGGTTTTGTGCATTTCTCACTGGTCTACCTCACATTCTCCCCCGTGTCTGCGTGGGTTTCCTCCGGGTGCACCAGTTTCCTCCCACAATCCAAAGATGTGCTGGTTAGGTGGATTGGCCATGCTAAATTCTCCCTTTAGTGTCAGGGGACTGCTACGGTAAACGAATGGGGTTATGGGGATAGGGTCTGGGTGAGATTATGGTCAGTGCAGACTCAGTGGGCTGAATGGCCTCCTCCTGCACTCCAGGATTCTATAATACCTGCTGGTATTGCTGCCCGTAGGGTGACTTGTTGGATAAACCCACTTACATTCACAACCATCACGTTGGCGTCCCTAAGATTGTCCTAATGAGTTCAGAGGTTCAGTGCTACCATGAAAGACTGAGCTAGTTGAAACATTGAGCTGTTCTTCATGCTTCTAATGTCTTGGGCCTGCCTCCTCAGGAATGCAGTAGAGCTTGGTCTTTGAATGATATTCTCACTGATGTTGAGACATGCCGTCTCAGTCTTCGACTGCAAGACTTCAGGTGATTCGCTCACAATGTCAGCATCTGGGTCAAGAAAAGATTTCCCTGTGCGCTGCCCTGCTTCCCAAGGCCAATATATCCTCCCTGAGGGTGCAGTGCCCAGAAATGAACAGAGTACTTTAAATAAAAACATTCGAGAAACAACTTAACGTGTGTTAGATCTGAAAAAAGCTATGAATATATTTTGCAAGTCTGCCCATCGTACAATTTTGTCATGCGTCAGTGCTTACAGTCCAAAGGAGTCTCTTGCACTTATTTTATGAAAGTGAATCTCAGCGAAAGATCACAGAATATGTGTTAGACTTTGATGTTCCTGAGCTAGGGAGGGGGAAATAAGACGGAATTCTGATTTTCGTTCACTATCTGTTGACTTCATAGAATCCCTACAGTGTAGAAGGAGGCCATTCGGCCCATCGAGTCTGCACCGACCACAATCCCACCCAGGCCCTATTCTCACAACCCCACATATTTACCCTGCTAATCCTCCTGACACTAAGGGTCAATTTAGCATGGCCAATCAACCTAGGCCTGCACATCTTTAGACTGAGAGGAAACCAGAGCACCCGGAGGAAACCCAAGCAGACACAGGAAGAACGTGCATACTCCACACAGACAGTGACCCAAGGCCGGAATTGAAGCCGGATTCCTGGCGCTGTGAGGCAGCAGTGCTAACCACTGTGCCACCGTGCCGCCCTTGGGAAGCGTGGGTGTGGAACGAGGATGGAATTGTGAAAATGGTTCTCCTGATATCCACGGTTGAAGTTCTTACTGTCTCGCTACACACAGGAGGAATGGCTGCTGGGATAAAATCCCAGCAGGTGATCAATGCCTGTGGAATTTTACGTTGGCTTGAATGGGTGAGTGGTTTCAAAAGAGGAAGCAACTCCATTAATAACTGATGTAAGTCTGCTGCCGACTGAAGTAAGAACTCAAAATGCTGTGTCTGTGTGTGTTGAGTGAGTAATTTACTGCATCTTTGGCATACAGCTGCAGCGCCCAGCCTGAACTGAGCATGACCTCTTGTGGGGCTGGAAGTATAACAAGGGCTCAGATCTCTTCCTTAGCCTTGGTGCTCATTAATTCTAATGATATCCATCCTACTTCCCATCAGGACAGGCGGCAAAGTTCATGTACGTTATGCACAACACGGAATATCCCCTCAGCTGCTTTGCCCTCTTCGAGAATGGCCCCTACTTGGTGGCAGACTCAAACTTTGACACGCTCATGATCAAACTGAAGGGGTTTTTCCAGAATGCAAAAAGCAGCAAGATCGAGAGCCGGGGACCTCGCTACCAGTATGGTGACTTCCTAATAAAAGTCGGGACAGTCACAATGGGCCCCAGTGTACGTGGCATATCTGTTGAGGTAAGTTCACTATTTCGTCTTGATTTCAGCTGTAGATTCTTGCTCTCCACTCCATTATATTACTCTGGCATTGTTTCCGCAGGGTTATTTAGAATCGTAGAATCCCTACAGTGCAGAAGGAGGCCATTCGGCCCATGAAGCCTGTATCGACAACAATCCCACCCAGGCCCTATACCTATAACCCCACATATTTATCCTGCTAATCGCCTTCACACTATGGTCAATTTTAGCATGGCCAATCAACCAAACCCGCACATCTTTGGACTGTGGGAGGAAACCGGAGCACCCGGAGGAAACACATGGGGAGAACGTGCAAACTCCACACAGACAGTGACCTGAGGCCAGAATTGAACCCAGGCCCCTGGCGCTGTGAGGCAGCAGTGCTAACCACTGAGGTGCCAACCTCATCCCAGGTTTTCTCTCCCTCTCTGGCTGTTTGCCAATGAACATCACCAAGCCCACCAGCAGCTTGTCCCAGTAGCCATCCTTAATCTGCAAATCTATGCAGCTTGCCTATGGCTGCAACAATGGCCGAGTGGCAGTCCCACCTTCACCCAGCATGTGTGATTTTCCCAGAATGAGATCAGAAGTGAGAATCCCGGTGTGCTTTTCCCTTTGTGTTGGCCCCTATTAAAGCCCAAAGCTCTTTGAGGTCGATTGGCCTCTGCCACTAATCCAGCAGGAACTGGCTCATTCAGTACAGAATAGTCAACAGCTTCATAGTGCTTCCTGCTTCAGTCTGTTAACATCTTTCTTGTATCCATTGGGGTGGCACGGCAGCTCTCGGTGCTGCCTCACAGCGCCAGGGACCCAGGTTCAATTCCAGCCTCCGGTGACCGTCCGTGTGGAGTTTGCACATTCTCCCCTCCGTGTCTGCTCCGGTTTCCTCCCACAGTCCAAAGATGTGCGGGTTAGGTGGATTAGCCACATTAAATTGACCTTTTGTGTCGGGGCAAGCTCGGATAAATACATGGATTATCTGGGTAGATATCGGGATAGAGCCTGGGTGGGATTGTCGTCAGTGACGGCTCGATGGGCTGAATGGCCTCTTCCTGCACTGTAGGGATTCTGTGATTGGGAGTCCAAAGGACTTTTTAAAAAAAATAAACATACAAGAATACTTCTACAAAGTCGTACAGCTGGTAAAATGTACCCATTGATTTCTGATTTCTTCCTGAGGTTTATCCCATGTATACGAATAGGAAACACTGCAAATATTCGGCTGCGGGCAGCATCTGTGGAGAGGGAACGGTGGGTAACATTCGCCTGACCTTCCTCTCTTCACAAATGCTGCCTTACCAGTGGAGAGCATTTCCTACGTTTTCTGACTTTATTTTGTTGGACTACAAAGGAACAATGGTGGACTGCTTGCCTCACTTTCATTGTTGTTTAGCTTACTCTGTGCTGCACTTTGCTCCAGTAATGATTGTTACCATCTTAATTCACTTCATTTGATCAGTAATTATTTTTCTAATCTGTGAAAGGACCAAATTAAGCATGGTGAAAGATTGACGCGTTCTATTTCATCAAAGAGGACACAAATTGGAGACTTGTGGTTTATGTTTAGGATTAGTGCACAAAATGAAGGCTGACACTCCAGTACAGTACTGAGAGGGAGCTGCACTGTCAACGGTGCTGTTGTTTAGATATGACATTAAACCGCAGCTCCGTCTGGCCCCTCAGCTGGATGCGCCGCCCCATTCCCTTAACCCCACACATTTACCCTGTTGATTCCCCTAATTTACACCTTTACAGACACTAAGGGGCAATTTGGCATGGCCAATCCAGCTAACCTACACATCTTTGGGCAGTGGGAGAAACCTAGAGCGCCCGGAGGAAACCCACAAGGAGAATGTGCAAACACCACACAGACAGTCACCAAAAGGCTGGAATTGGATATGCATCCCTGGCGCTGCGAGGCAGCAGTGCTAACCACTGTGCCGCCGTGCCACCCTAATATGACACCCAGCTGCATAAAGGGATCTTGCGTCAGATGATCAAAAACTTGGTCAAAGAGGGACGTTTTAAGGAGTGTCTTACAGGATGTGGAGATGTTGGCGATGGACTGGGGTGGGCACAGTAAGAAGTCTCACAACGCCAGGTTAAAGTCCAACAGGTTTATTTGGAATCCCGCGCTTTCAGAGCGCTGCTCCTTCAGGTGATGAAAGAGCAGCGCTCCGAAAGCTCGTGATTCCATTAAACGTGGCGTTGTGAGACTTCTTCTTAAAGACGGGAGGTGAAGAGATTTAAGGAGGATACTCCAGAGCTTGGGGCCCAGGCGGGTGAAGACGCACACAACTATGGCTGAGCAATTAAAATTGGGGATGCGCAAGTGGCCAGAATTGGAGGATTCCAGATCATTTGGAGGGTTGTGGGGCAGGAGGAGGTTACATAGGTCGGCAGGGGCGAGGCCGTGGAGGGATTTAAAAACAAGGATCAGTATTTTAAAATCAAGCTTTAACTTGACCGGAAACCATTGTAGATCAGCGACTAAAGGGGAACAGGACTTGGTGCGAGTTAAGGTATCGGTAGCAGCATTTTGTCATATCTGAATGACCGCAAATGCAAGATATTTTATTCTGAATTCGGGGGTTAAAAGAAAAAAATAATGAATGCGGCAATAAATAATTTTGAGAGTTTTTTTGTCAATTAATGTGTTTTCTGAGTGAAGAATTTGAAAGGAACAAATCATAAAATCAATCGTAGAAGCAGAAGGAGGCCATTCAGCCCATTAGGTGCACTGACTACAATCCCACCCAGGCCCTATCCCCGTAACCCTACGTATTTACCCTTGCTAGTCCCCCTGACACTAATGGGCAATTTAGCATGGCCAACCCACCTAACCCGCACGTCTTTGGACTGTGGGAGGAAACCGGAGCACTCGGAGGAAACCCCACGCAGACACGGGGAGAACACGCAAGACGGTCACACAAGGCTGGGATTGAACCCAGGTCCCTGGCGCTGCGAGGCAGCAGTGCTAACCACTGCGCCCTCATGCAGCTTCAAGTAAATAGTGATTGCTTCCAACTGACTTCACAAAGCCTATACTTGCTGAAATGAATACTCCATAGGGGTGCCCTCTCAGCGCCTCCCCCATGGAACTTTATTCCGTTATCTGTCCGTGACACACACGGCTGAAAGCGTGATCTATGTTGATGCCACCATTGATGAGGAAAGATGAATTGCTCCTTGTGGCAAACGGGGAAGCAGCTTCCTGCAACCGGCAAAGATTGCAGTATACTAATTCAGTCATATTTCCCTCATGTTAAGATTACTTCTAATTTTGGAATTCACTTTATTTTGAGTGACATTTGATAGGGCCCAAAAATCAAAAGGGCCAATCGTATGAATGATTCTGCCTGACTTGTGAAGTTTTGCTTTGATTTTTTTTTAAAGTTGGGCTTGGTGTTGCAGCCACAGTGAGAAACAGCAGCATGATGAACACACACAGATGCCACATAATGGCCAGAACTCCCAGTGGTGGGGGAGGAAAGAGGATGTGAAAAATCGATTGATTTTTTGTTGTTGTAATTACAACATTATCAAGGAAATCACAACGAGACTGGGTGGTGATTGCAAAGAAATTCAATCGTTTCTGATCTGTTAGTTTGACGAGGCCTCACTGATGTATTATTCTTTTTGTCCTTTCGCTGCGAAATGTATTCATTGGTTCTCCGCTTGGCCCATCCTGCTGAGGACCTGATCAAGGGTGCCTACTGTAGATATAAGTTGCAGTTAAATAGGGTCTTTGTAAAAGAGTAAATAGTGTTTTCTTTTCCATAATTCTAGGTGGAGTACTGCCCTTGCATTGTGTCCAATGACTGCTGGAACCTCATGATGGAATTCATGCAGAGTTTCATGGGGAGCCATACACCTGGGATTCCTTCTGTATTCTCGACAAAACACGACGGGGTTTACACACCGACAGACACGGCTATTCAATATATGGAACTGTTCAATAAAATTCGGAAACAACAGCAGGCCCCGGTGTCTGGAATGAGATAGTTGTGTTAAGGCATGCGTGGACTTCATACTTGTTTTTTCATCTTTTAAAAAATCCGATCCTCATTCTTACTAGATTGAATGTTCAATATGGACTGTTTTTGGAATTGGTCAAGGTGCTGCAAAGATCTTGCACAATACTTTCTGTTTAAAACCAATGGAATGTGGCCTAAAGAAAAGTCGTTTGTTGCTTTTCATCTCTGCTGATAGAGGTGACTGCTCAACACCTGGATGTCGTTGTTCTAAAGTGACCTATGGAGTTTTCCTGCCCTTTATTTTAAATCGCTCCTCACCCAGCCCCTTCCCATCTTTGCCTGCGCTTATTCCCTTGTGTAGCAGGATTGTTCTATTAAAAAAACGGGCACAGTCTGAGGTGATGAAGTCTGCTGACTTGTGTTTGCACCCACAGCTTTCACAGTTTCGTGCCGTGCCACTGTGAAGGAGTGGAAGCCAGCTGTTCTCAAGGACACGGGGAAGATGTGAAAGGGACTGAACAGCTCTATCTGTTCTAATGCACGTCCAGTGACCAACTTGAAAGTCATGTGAGCGATTGGCTAATTCAGACTGTCTGCCTGGTTGTGGTATGGAAGCCGTAAGCAGCTGAGGAAGATGCAAAGAGTGGAAAGGTCTCTTGCTCCTGACAACCCTTAAACAAAAGCAATGCTGGAAATCCGATACTGAAAATGCTGGACATTCTCTGCAGATGAGGCAGCATCTATGAAGAAAGTAACATTCCGATGTAGGGTCATCAAACTGAAATATTTCTCTCTCCCTCTGTCTCTCTCTCTCTCTCTCTCCACAAATGATGCCTGCCCAAGTGTTTTCTGTTTTGATAAAATAATCTTTAATGTCTTCCTGTGCGACTGCACTGATAACAAGCTCAATGAAAATAAATTGCTTTGCTTTAGATTAGCGCTGAAAGGTTGCATTGGTCTTTGTAAGCGTTATGAAGGTTTAATTTGTAAATGCACTTTAGCAGTATCAGTCACTCGAAGCTTGGTTTGTGTTCAAAATCTAAACTGAATCAACGGCATTGGCACATTTAACTCCAGTGCTGCCAGACTGGGAGGGAGTTTTAAAACAAAGTACAGCTGGGCATTCCCATTTTTGATCAGTCGGTCGACTCGCACTGGAGAACATTCTTGTGGCCTCCTGGAGAGGGGCAAGATCTAACTGCAAGGGTCCATGTGACCAAACAGTCTGCCGAGGTTTCCTCAGCAGATTTACACATGAATGGTCCCTTGTGTGATACGATGAACTGTTGGTGCTGTGTGTGCTTCCGAATTCTGGCTGTTAAATATTTGAAAACCTCTACGTTTGTATCTACAGTTGAAGCAGTCTAATGAAAATGCTTTTGTTTGATTTATTACTGTCACATGCATTGGGATAGAGTGAGAAGTATCGTTTCCTGCACGCTATGCAGACAAAACATGCCATTCAAAAAGTACATAGGGGAGAAGGAAAGGGGAGGGTGCAGAATGTAGTGTTACACTCATAGCTAGGATGCAGAGGAAGATCAGCTTAATATAAGGTAGATCCACTCAAAAGTCTGTTGGCAGCAGACAAGAAGAAGCTGTCCTTGAGTCAGTTGGTACGTGATCTCAGACTTTTGCATCCTTTTCCCGACGGTCGAAGGTGGAAGAGAGAATGTCCGGGGCACGTGGGGTCCTTGATTATATTATACTGGCTGCTTTTCTGAGGCAGCGGGGAGTGTAGACAGTGTCAATGGGTGGGAGGCTAGTTTGCGTGATGGACTGGGCTACGTTCACAACCCTTTCTAATTTTTTGTAGTCTTGGTCTGATCAGGAGCCATACCAAGCTGTGATACATCAGGAAAGGATGCTTTGTATGCCTCATCTGTAAAATTTGGTGAGAGTCTTAGCGGACAGGCTGAATTTCCTTAGCCGTTTAAAAATGATTTAAAGAATTTCACGAGTTGGCATTTTTTGCTTGTTGAATGATGATGCTCTTTTTCAGTGAATACGATTTATTTCCCAAACCATAGAATCCCTACAGTGCAGAAGGAGGCCATTTGGCCCTTCAGGTCTACACTGACTCTCTGAAAGTGCATCTTACCCAGGCCCACTCCCTGTCCGCCCTATCCCTGCAATCCTGTACAGAAAGTAAGGGGAAATACAGGTCCGGTGGGCAAAGTGCGGAATTCTGATTGAATCTGCGCAGTTTTTATATACCTTAATTCCAAAACTCAATTCAGCTCCACGTACACCCATGTTCAGAGCCACCCCAGACTGTGTTATATAGCATGTTGTCTTTCCGTGTAGCAGTTTAATGGTTTTTTATCTGCTTGTGGAAAAGATAACTCCTTGATGGGGCACACCACTCCACTACTGCCCGAGGTTGAGATAATGTCATAAACAACGAGAGCAAACCTTGAAGTGACTTTCGAACGATGTCAATCTCGAGAGGCGTTGGTGTTCTGAAGCCCTTTCAAAAGCATTATATTTACTGTGTGTCTAACTCAAAGGTTTGCTGATTTTTCTTTTGTGCTGAGGATTGCTGGAGCAGGATAGTTGGATTTATAAAGTGATCTTGTCTTTCACATGGCCTGCTGAGCAGTAATGGTTGGATTTATTTAACTGAACAAATAAGACTAGCTGAACAACCCGGTCTATGGGGAAAAAAACCCTGCAAATATGCTGGAAGTTTGATCCAAAAATAGAATGCTGGAGATGTTCAGATTGTTTAGAATATGTGGAGAAAACCGTTCTGAATGAAAGGTACGCATCTGAAATTTAAACTGGTCTATGATGGTTCACCATCCTTTTTTGCCTCCTTTCAACTTTCACTCCTATTCTCGTGTACTGACTCTATTTTTGGGCTTCAGAAGAATATTTCCAACCCTTCAGTAACACAATGACATTCTTCAGTGCAGGAGGAGGGTAGGGATATTCTTTGGGTCGGCAAACTGTAACTAGTGAGATACCACTAGTATTTTCGGAGCAGCGCTCCGAAAGCTAATCATAGAAACCCTACAGTACAGAAGGAGGCCACTCGGCCCATCGAGTCTGCACCGACCACAATCCCACCCAGGCTCTACCCCCATATCCCTACATATTTTACCCACTAATCCCTCTAATCTACGCATCCCAGGACACTAAGGGGCAATTTTAGCATGGCCAATCAACCTAACCAGCACATCTTTGGACTGTGGGAGGAAACCCACACAGACACAAGGAGAATGTGCAAACTCCACACAGACAGTGACCCAAGCCGGGAATCGAACCCAGGTCCCTGGAGCTGTGAAGCAGCAGTGCTAACCACTGTACTACCGTACCGTTTATTTGGTCGCAAATGCCATTTGCGACCAAATAAACCTGTTGGACTTTAACCTGGTGTTGTTAAAACTCTTACTAGTGAAATACCACAGGGATCAGTGCTGGATCATCAACTATTTACAATCTATATTAATGACTTGGATGAAGGGAGCAAATGTATGGTAGCTAAATTTGCCGATGATACCGTGATACAGTGCAGAAGGAAGCCATTTGGCCCATTGAGTCTACACCGCACCCGCCCTCACCGAAAGAGCACTCTATCCCCGTAACCCCATGCATTGATCATGGCTAAGTGGGGCGGCATGGTGGCACAATGGTTAGCACTGCTGTCTCACAGCGCCATGGACCCGGGTTCGATTCCGGGCTTGGGTCACTGTCTGTGTGGAGTTTACACATCCTCCCCGTGTCTGCATGTGTTTCCTCCAGGTGCTCTGGTTTCCTCCCACAGTCCAAAGATGTGCGGGTTAGGTGGATTGGCCATGCTAAATTTCCCCTTAGTGTCAGGAGGACTAGCTAGTGTAAATGCATGGGGTTATGAGGATAGATCTTGGGTGGGATTGTGGTCGGTGCAGACTCGATGGACCAAATGGCCACCTTCTGTACCGTAGGATTCTAATCCATCTAACCGGCACATCTTTGGACTGTGGGAGGAAACCGGAGCACCCAGAGGAATCCCACACAAACACGGAGAGAACATGGAAAATCCACACACATCCGAACTCAGGTTCCTAGTGTTGTGAGGAAGCAGTGCTAGCCACTGTGCAGCCCTAGACAGGCAATGAAGTTGTCAAGAGGAGGTAGAAAGTCTGCAAAAGGATATGGGCAGGTTAAGTGAGTGGGCAAAAAAAAATGGCAGCTGGATTATAATGTGGATAAATGTGAACTTTTCTATTTTGGCAGGAAGAATAGAAAAACAGTGTACTCCTTAAATTGAGAGGGAGTGCAGATCTCGTTGGTACAGAGGGATCTGGCCTTGTACCTGAATCACAAAATATTGGTATGCAGGTGATCAGGAGGCAAATGCAATGTTGGGGTTTAAAATAAAAGTAAAGTTTATTTATTCGTCACAAGTAGGCTTACATTAACACTGCAATGAAGTTACTGCGAAATTCCCCTCGTCGCCACAGCCTGGCACCTGTTCAGGTCAATGCACCTAACCAGCACGTCTTTTGGACTGTGGGAGGAAACTGGAGCACCTGGAGGAAACCCACACAGACACGGGGAGAATGTGCAGACTCCACACAGACAGTGACCCAAGCCAGGAATCGAACCCAGGTCCCTGGTGCTATGAAGCAGCAGTGCTAACCACTGTGCCACCGTGCTGCCCATTGCAAGGGGAATGGAATATAAAACTTCAAAAGTGTTACTGCAACAGTACAGAGCCCTGTTAAGACCACATCTGGATTACTGTGTACAGTTTTGGTTGTCTTACTTGATTTTTAAAATTGATTTATTATTGTCACACAATTGTATACAGTGAAAAGTATTGTTTCTTGCGCGCTATACAGACAAAGCACATCATTCATAGAGAGGATGCAGAATGTAGTGTTACAGTCATAGCTAGGGTAGAAATAGTATGATTATTAGAAGCAGTTCAGAAAAGGTTCACACGGCTCATTCCTGGGATGAAGGGCGTATTTTACAAAGAAAGGTGGAACAGGTTGGGCGGGTTAGGTTGATTGGCCATGCTAAATTGCCCCTTAGTTTCGGGGGATTAGGAGAGGAAATACATGGGGTTAAGGGGATAGGACCTAGGTGGGATTGTTGTCAGTGCAGGCTCGATGGGCCAAATGGCCTCCTTCCGCACTGTAGGATTCTATGATTCTATACCCATTGAAGTTTAGGAGAATGAGATGTGAGGACATGTAAGATCCTGAGTGGACTCGTTAGGGTAGAAACCAGGAGGATGTTTTCACTTTGGCAGTGACTGGAACTAGGGGACTTCCGCTCCTGAGTCCTTAGAAACATAGAAACCTACAGGAGACCGTTCGGCCCATCAAGTCTTCACCGACCACAATCCCACTCTATCCCCATAACCCCATGTATTTACACTAGCTAGTCCCCCTGACACTAAGGGGCAATTTAGCATGGCCAATTACCTAACCTGCACATCTCTGGGCTGTGGGAGGAAACCGGAGCATCCAGAGGAAACCCACGTAGACACGGGGAGAAGTGAAAACTCCAAACTGGCTGTCCTATGTCAAAAGACAACTTAGATGGAATGTTGTCATGGATATTCAGCAGTGGAGGGCATCACCCCTAAACTGGACAGATAATCTGCATTTTCTATATCATCTTTTAATGTAGTATAAGGTCCCAAGATGATTCACAAGAGCACAATAAGACAACAATGACATCTTAACAAGTAGAGTTGGTTATGGAAATAGGCTGTCCCCTCATCCCATGTCCAAACATCCTGTATTTTCCAGTTGGGATTACTAGATAGTAATCAAGGCTGGGATAATTTATCTTTGCCCCCCCCTCTCCCTGGTGGGGAAGTGCTAAGGACGATTATGATGTTCCATTCACTGCCCAGGCTCAGAATAGCTGACTCGGCTCGACTGGGGAAAGGATCCTTTTACACCTCAGTTCCCCACCATCTCAGGATCTCTGTTCACTATCCAAGTATTCTTTCTATATACATTGGTTACTGCTCGACTGATACATTACAAGAATGAATATCTGAATAACGTTTTAGACCAAGGGCTAATAAAAGTGGCTCGTTCAATTTGTTTCTTCATCAGCAGTAAAAGATTGTACTCTGATAGTGGAATTAGAGGTACGTGATATTCTATTTTACACTCTCAGAATTTTAGTATTGCAGTCGTGAATGAACAGGTGGGGTGGAATTCGCCCCAAAAACATTTGAAGTGCTGAATTCATGTAAAAACTGGAGTAAGTCCCGCTGCTTTTTTCAGCGGGACTTTCAAAATGAATCTCCCACACTCTGTGCATCACTGGAGAAGCCGGCAGCACAGCGCTGAGCGGGCCACTGCGCATTTGCTGATCTGTCAGCACCGTGATCGGCGCATGTGCAGTAACCCCACACTGCTGGGCTCTTGATCGCTGGCCCTACTCCCCCTGGCCTCCTGGATGTCTCTGGGCCAGCCTCGGACCACCACCCCGATGGCCAGCCCCGACCAGTCCTTCCCTCTGCTCTCTGCTCGCGATACGGACTGCAGAGTGGCAGCAGGTCCCCTAATAGAACCTGGGGGCACCTCTTCTCAACCCCCCCACCGCCCCCCCAAACCTCCTGGGGGGCCTCTGATTTCTGGTGCGGAGTTGACAACGTCAAAATTCCAGAGATGCGTGGAGGCAGTGGCGCCCAGAAGAAAGCCCACTACACTGCCTCCACGTATGTCTGTCCCAGCATAGATTGCTCCAACTTTCGAGCCGTTATAACACTTAATTTTTGGGGGGGAGAATTTCCATCCCTTAACTCTGTTTCCCGTTGCGCAGATGCCGCCAGATCTGAGTTTTTCCGACATTTTCTGTTTTTACTGCAGATTTCCAGCATCCACGGTATTTTGCCTTTAATTTATTTGCAATATCTGGTGTACGATCATACAGCACAGGCTATTCACGCGTGTTGCACCTTTACTGGGTAGCTAACGAATTAAAACAATGGCAATCTGTTTTTTGCCACTAATGATGTTGCCAACCACCAATAGAAACCAGTAGAACCACCTCCTGCTACCATTAGGTGGTAGCAAGCTAAGTCTCTGCTTTTTCTGCACTAAGTGCCTTGTGCAGCTGACAAGACAGCCTGTGGAGTTACCAGCTGTAAAAATATCTTTAATCTTACGCCAGGTTCTTGAGAATCACTCCAAAAATCAGTGACTGACGAGTGGAGAAAATTAGTTTTAACAATATGTTAAAAATTGCTGTTTCTGTGGTCAGTTCACGAATGTAATGTCAGTGGATTCCTCACATTTTGGTTTTCAAATAATACATGTTGACATATTTAAAACCTGATTTATTTCACTTTAATCTGGTAATTTCTTTAAATTATTGCCAATTGTCACATTATTTCCCATTTTCTTGTCCTAAGACGGACAGATCTGTCAACAGAGGGGAGTTATTAAGAGTAAGTCGGCTGAACATGTGGAAGTATTTATTTTTACAAGTTACATACATCAAAGTGGATCATATTCTTCAGATGAGATTTGCATTGCACACATTTATTTTCCTATTACACCTGCTGGGCCAAGTATGTTTTGAAGCTCTTTCTAAATGCCATAAAGTCTTTACAGCTCTTGACTGCACTGTAGCCACTACAGAAAGCAACTTTATTGTTGCGTGGAGTTTATGACTACAATCACTGCAAAGTCTGCTCTGCCAGTGGCTTCATTGGTAAATGTGCAGCCTGTTAGTTGAGTATGCAGAGCTGGAAAAGAATCAATTGCCAAATCGTGTTGCAACTGCTGATCTCAGTTGTGTGGTAGTCATGATCAAAATTAGCATCAGTATCTAGAATCGTACATGGTGCCGTCGTTGGACTGGGGTGGGCACATTAAGAAGTCTCACAACACCAGGTTAAAGTCCGACAGGTTTATTTGGTAGCACAGGCTATTGGAGCACTGCTCCTTCATCACCTGGTGAAGGGGCAGCGCTCCGAAAGCTTGGTGCTGCCAAATAAATCTGTTGGACTTTAACCTGGTGTTATGAGACTGTAAGAAGTTTAACAACACCAGGTTAAAGTCCAACAGGTTTATTTGGTAGCAAAAGCCACACAAGCTTTCGAAGCTCTAAGCCCCTTCTTCAGGTGAGTGGGAATTCTGTTCACAAACAGAGTTTATAAAGACACAGACTCAATTTACATGAATAATGGTTGGAATGCGAATACTTACAACTAATCAAGTCTTTAAGAAACAAAACAATGGGAGTGGAGAGAGCATCAAGACAGGCTAAAAAGATGTGTATTGTCTCCAGACAAGACAGCCAGTGAAACTCTGCAGGTCCACGCAACTGTGGGCGTTACAAATAGTGTGACATGAACCCAATATCCCGGTTGAGGCCGTCCGCGTGTGTGCGGAACTTGGCTATCAGTTTCTGCTCAGCGACTCTGCGCTGTCGTGTGTCGCGAAGGCCGCCTTGGAGAACGCTTACCCGAATATCAGAGGCCGAATGCCCGTGACCGCTGAAGTGCTCCCCAACAGGAAGAGAACAGTCTTGCCTGATGATTGTCGAGCGGTGTTCATTCATCCGTTGTCGCAGCGTCTGCATAGTTTCCCCAATGTACCATGCCTCGGGACATCTAAAGGTTTAAATCATTTAAAGGTTTATGAGACTACCAGAGTTATAGAGTCATAGAGGTTTACAGCACGGAAACAGGCCCTTTGGCTGAACTTATCCATGCTGCCCCTTTTTTTTAAAACCCTGAAGCTAGTCCTAATTGCCCTCATTTGGCCCATATCCCTCTATACCCATCTTACCCATGTAACTGTCTAAATGCTTTTTAAAAGACAAAATTGTACCTGCCTCTATTACTACCTCTGGCAGCTTGTTCCAGACACTCACCACCCTCTGTGTGAAAAAATTGCCCCTCTGGCCACTTTTGTATCTCTCCCCTCCCACCTTAAATCTATGCTTATACAGTGCAGGATAGGCCCTTAGGCTCATCAAGTCTGCACCGACAATAACTAACACTAAAGGCACGCACCGAGTCATAGAGGACTTCATTATCTGGCCAGAGTTCTTGCTCCATATTGTTATCCTGTTGGAAAATCCAGTTGTTGGGATACTTAACAAGGGCAGGATTTGCCTTGACTGGGATGCCTCTCTGATAAAAGAAACAGGGATAGATTGGGATTTTATTTTTATGCAGAATGTTTTCATGATCTGCAATGCTATTCCTTAATGGATTCTGAAGGCAGGGTGAATAGTATCTTTCAAAAGGGAATTGGATGTATACTTGGAAGAGAAAAGATTTGTTGGATTGTGGGGAATGAGCAGGGCAGGTGAGACTAGATTCTTCCAAAGAGCTGGCAAAGGCACAATGGGCCGAATTGCCTCTTTGTGCTGTTAAGGCGCTTGCTAAAATTCACTGAGTGATATCATGAGGATTGGCCTCTATTGCAAGGTAGCATGATGGGGACTGATATTTTTGAACCGTACCCTTTTAAGAGAAAACTTTCTAGAAAGTAGAAAAAATTGTTGGTTTTAAAGGTTTAAACTTTATTTATTAGTGATACAATTAGGCTTACATTAACACTGCAATGAAGTTACTGTGAAAGTCCCCTATTCGCCACACTCCAGCACCTGTTTGGGTACACTGAGGGAGAATTTAGCACGGCCAATGCACCTTACCAGGATGCCTTTCGGACTGTGGGAGGAAACCGGAGCACCCGGAGGAAACCCATGGAAGACACGGGGAGAACGTGCAGACAGTGACCCAAGCTGGAAATCGAACCCGGGACCCTGACGCTGTGAGGCAGCGCAGTGCTAACTACTGTGCCACCATGCTGCCCTCAAAGGTGCAAAGGGAGGAATTGGAGGAGTTCAAATTGGTAAAGGGGGGTGCGGATGTTGTTTGAAATGGAGTATCTAACAAACCAGAGGACAAGCAAACTTTCTAAAATGCATTGGCGAATGGCAGATATCTTTAATGCACCTCACTCTTGTTCCAAAAATAAACTTCCTGAAATGAATTTGCAATCTAACTGAACAATTCTATCTATTTAGATACGCATAACAATCTGGGTCTCATTATGTCCCAGTCATGAAAGTGTGCTCACAGATTTAAAACTTTTTTTTTTAAATAAAAAATGTCAATGGTTGTCTAATTGTCCCTTCTAATCTGCAGTCAGAAAAGTTGCAAAAGTTTAAATACCTTGTGGTTGATACCAGGAAATAACATGTTTACCAATTTAAACCACTTGCCCATAAGAAGTATTCAAGCAGTAATTTTGAAAGGGACAGGCCAGGTTTGCAGCTATGGTGACTGTGCTTCGGACACTTTGGTGTCTATTGCATGACAGAAGAGCAACTCAAAGGATTTCAGTTTGGTTAAGGGGGTGGCGTTCTCAGTCATACAGTTCTGGGGTTTAAGTTTCACAGTAAGAAGTCTAACAACACCAGGTTAAAGTCCAACAGGTTTATTTGGTAGCAAAAGCCACGAGCTTTCGGAACAGGCTGTCCCTTCGTCAGGTGGGCGGGAGTTCTGATTACAAACAAGGCACAAAGACACAAACTCAATTTACATGAATAATGATTGGAATGTGAGCCTTTACAGCTAACCAAGTCTTAAAGGTACAGACAATGTGAGTGGAGGGAGCATTAAGCACAGGTTAAAGAGATGTGTATTGTCTCCAGACAGGACAGCCAGTGAGATTTTGCACATCCAGGCAGGTTGTGGGGGTTACAGATAGTGTGACATGAACCCAATATCCCGGTTAAGGCCGTCCTCATGTGTGCGGAACCTGGTTATCAGTCTCTGCTCAGCAACTCTGCGCTGTCGTGTGTCGTGAAGGCTGTCTTGGAGAACGCTTATCCGGAGATCAGAGGCTGAGTTTCACTCCAGGGATCTGAGCACATTATCCACCCTGACATATAAGTGCAGAACTTCATTTTGAGAGATAACTTATTTTTTGGGTGGGATGAGATGTCAATTTAAATTGATGCCCTGTTTGCGATGTGCATGATCCCATACACACATGCTCTGAAAAACATGTGAGTTCACCTGGTCAACATTACTGCCAAACAGATTAGAATTATAGAATCCCTGGAGTGCAAAAGGAAGCCATTTGGCCCATTGAGCCTGAACCAACAACAATCTCACCCAGTCCCTGTCCCCATATAATTACCCTGCTAATCCCCTGACACTAAGGGGCAATTTAGCATAGCCAATCAACCTAACCCACACATCTTTGGGATGTGGGAGGAAACCAGAGCACCTGGAGGAAGCCCACGCAGACACGAGGAGAACGTGCAAACTCTGCACAGTCACCGAGGCCAGAATTGAACCCGGGTCCCTGGTACTGTGAGACAGCAGTACTAGCCACTGTGCCACTCTCAGTGCTCAGTTATCTTGTTGCTGTCTTTGAGACTTGTGCGCAATTGTTTTCCGCCTTCGACTATGCAGCAGTGACTCTGATTGTACGTCAAGCATAGCTAACATTCCCAGGGATGTAAAATGTACTACACCATAACCTTGGCAGTCCAGAATGTTTGGGATCAAGTCATTTCTGGATTCTGGAATTTTCTGCATTGCCAGAATGTCTAACCACAAATGTATGAACTGGAAAACACCATCGATATAAATACCTAAAGCATAAAACAATGATAAAACATGATAAAGCTGCAATAAAATTTGATTTACTTGCTCCCAAGGCACTGAAATAAAATGATGCTGTGAGTTGCTCGGGTCTGCTCATCAGGCTTCCAGACAACATGTTTCTGAACAATAGATTTCTAAACTGGAGAGCTTTCAGTGTATTATGAAAATGATTTTTTGTTCTTCATCATAGATCATAGAATCCATTCAGCCCATCGGATCAGCGCCAACCGCAATCCCACCCAGGCCCCATCCCCATGCATTTACCCTAGCTAGTCCCCCTGACACTAAATGGCAATTTATCATGGCCAATCCACCTAACCCACACATTTTTGGACTGTGGGAGAAAATCGAAGCACCCGGAGGAAATCCATGCAGACACAGGGAGAATGTGCAAACTCCACACAGACACAGGGAGAACGTGCAAACTCCACACAGACAGTGACCCAAGCCGGGTATCAAACCTGGGTCCCTGGCACTGCGAGGCAGCAGTGCTAACCACTGTGCCACCGTGCTGCCCCACTGAAGTAAGAAGTTCAACACAAGCTATTTAAACAGAGGTGACATTTTCCCTGTTTTCTCTGGAGCTGTGTTTATTAGCTAGTGCAAAAGAAAGCTGGTTGTTTATCCCCAATCTCCCCTCCCTAAAATATGAAAAGGACGTTCAGCAGCATAGAGGTGAGGAGAAATTTCTTCACCCAGAGGGTGGTGAATCTGTGGAATTCACTATCACAGAAAGTAGTTGAGGTCAAAACATGTGACTTCAAGAAGAAATTAGATATAGCTCTTGGGGCTAAAGGGATCAACAGACATGGGGGGGGGAAAGGCGGGATCAGAGTATTGAATTTGATGATCAGCTATCATCAAAATGAATGGCGGAGCAGGCTCGAAGGGCCGAATGGCCTCCTCCTGATTCTATTTTTTATGTTTCTGTGACTGGACATAGGTGATAGTATTCCATTTTTACAAACTCCCTGTGCGTTATGGTTCTGAATTTTTATTAATTATGTCCTTCTTAATAAGGGGCCACTTTTTTTTGTTGGGTGTCACTGCGGCAAATCTGCCTCCTTATGATTTTATTGCAAAATGGCATTTTGTTGTGGATTAAAAGGTGCTAACCATATTTGGTCATCTCCCTGGAGGTTTTGTCATCTCCAACTACCCGACCCAGTCAAGCAACATTTTTCCCCCATTTCCTTCTACAAATCAACCAGAGGTGACGTAAGGGGAAAAAAAAATGCAATGGCTTCTGGTGATCCAGAACGCAATCTCTGATTCTGGATGATCCCGAACGCATTGTACGAAGAGGTGGTAGAAGTAGAACGGATAAATATTTGAAGATGAAAATTGTGTGGAAAAGAAAGACTTGCGTTTACATGTTGCTTTTCATGACCACCAGAGATGTCTCAAAAGCAATTTACAGGTAATAAAATCCTGTACTTTTTGAAACGTGACCACAAACAGCAAGATGGTAATGACCAGATTTTGTGGTGTTGATTGAGGTATAAGTTGTGGCCAGGACGCCAGAGATAAGCCCTCTGCTCTTTGGAATAGTGCCATGCTCGATTGATCCTGACTCGAAACGTTGGCTCTCTTCTCTCTCCACAGATGCTGTCAGACCTGTTGAGCTTCTCCAGCATTTTCTGTTTCTGTTTCAGATTTTAGCATCCGCAGTATTTTGCCTTGAACTCTCAATCTACCCTAATCAATTCCCTTTGATATCTTAAAAACAGTGATCAAATCACCACTTAACCTGAAAAGCTCAACATTTTAGATTATACCCTCCTCCACTTTGGTGCCAGACTCCCAACCAGGGTAACTCCCAATCAGTTTCCCATGATATCTAGAAAACTGTGATTCAGATCACCACTTATGTTTATGCTCTCCCCTCCCATACAGCCGATCGCCCCGTCTATAAGGCTGGCATAGCAAATACCTATTCTGAGTGTGTGTGTTCCTCTAAAAGAAAATCCAAAAAGGAAAAAGACTTGCATTTATATGCACTTTTTAAGGACAACCGGATGGCTCCAAACATTTTCCAGTCAATGAAGTGTAATTGCTGTTGTAAGAAATGCAGAGATTCAATACAGTATGCACACAGCAAGCTCCCACAATCAGCAATGTGGCAATGATCAGATAATCTGATTTTGTGATGTCGATTGTGGTACTATAATCGGCCAGGACACCTACTCTTCTTTAAAATAGCGTCATAGAGTTTTTACCTCCATTTGAGCAGGCAGATGGGTTTATACGCAAGAAATGGGAACAGGAGTGGGTCACTTGTTCCCTCGAGCTTGCTCCGTCATTCAACAATAGAAGTTACAGCACGAAGGAGACCATTCAGCCTGTTGTGTCTGTGTTAGCTCTCCAAAGGAATAATTCAGCTAGTCCACTCACCTACCTTTTCCCAGTAGCACTGCAATTTTTTCCATTTGGGATAATGATTTAATTCCTTTTGCAAAGTCTCAATTGATCCTCCCTCCACACTACACCCTTGAGCAGTGTATTCCAGAATTTAACAACTCGCTGTTGTGGCTGTTTCTTTTACCAGTTCTTCACCTTTCTTCATCCTTCCACCGATAGAAACAATTCCTTCCTGAGTAGACCCAGTGATATTGAATCTCTCTATCAAATCTCCCCTCAACCTACTCCAGGTGAAAACAGCCCTGACTTCTCCAATCTATCTATGTAACGGAAGTTCCTCGTCCCTGGAATCATTCTTTTGAATCTTTTCTGAACCCTCTCCAATGCCTTCACATCTTTTCTAAAGTGTAGCTCCCAGAACAGGAAGGAATACTCCAGCTGAGTCCAAACCAGTATAACTTCCTTGCTAAATATCACGATAACCCAACCATCCACACCCATCACTAAGGGACAAGAAGGGGACATACGATAAGATCAGGATGATCTGATTACGACCTCAACTTCACGGAAACAATATTCTCTCCCTCAATGTCAACAAAATGAAGAGATTGTCATTGACTTCAGGAAGCGTAAAGGAGAATATGCCCCTGTCTACATCAACGGGGACGAAGTAGAAAGGGTCGAGAGCTTCCAGGTTTTTAGGTGTCCAGATCACCAACAACCTGTCCTGGTTCCTCCATGCCGACACTATAGTTAAGAAAGCTCACCAATGCTTCTACTTTCTCAGAAGACTAAGGAAATTTGGCATGTCAGCTACAACTCTCACCAACCTTTACAGATGCACCATAGAAGCATCCTTCCTGGTTATATCACAGCTTGGTATGGCTCCTGCTCTGCCCAAGACCGCAAGGAACTACAAAAGGTCGTGAATGTAGCCCAATCCATCACGCCAACCAGCCTCCCATCCATTGATTCTGTCGACACTTCCCGCTGCCTCGGCAAAGTAGCCAGCATAATTAAGGACCCCACGCACCCCAGGCATTCTCTCTTCTACCTTCTTCCTTCAGGAAAAAGATACAAAAGTCTGAGGTCACGCACCAGCCGACTCAAGAACTTCTTCCCGGCTGCTGATCTTTCTCTACACCCCAGCTATGATTGTAACACTACATTCTGCACTCTCTCATTTCCTGCTCTATGAACGGTATGCTTTGTCTATATAGCGCGCACGAAACAAAACTTTTCACTGTATACCAATACATGTGACAATAATAAAATCAAATCAAATCAAATCAAAGTTTCCTTTCTGCCAACCTCCACCATTCCACACTCCCTCCTCCCATAACCCTTAACGCCCTTGACTATTAAACTCGAACATTTAAGGTCTTGTGGGAGAGAGCACCCATCGCTAACATTTCAGTGCAGGTTGGCACTGCAACAGGGTGTCGAGCCTTGATTTTTGTTTGATGGGTAGGGTGCTCAAAGCTTGGCACAGGAGTGGCACCTGAATGTGGCCCATGGTGGGCATGGCGTGGAGTGGGTGGGGGGAGGGTATGGTTTGAGGGAGGGTCAAGCTTCTAGGAAAGGTACTTGAACATGGTGCATGGCACTGAGTGAGTGGGTGAGAGGGGTCTGAGGGTGTCAAGCCGGGGAAACGGGCTTGAATATGGTGTGCTGCACCAGTGGAGGGGTGGGGGGGGCGGGGGGGGGGGGGGGGGGGGGGGGCGGTGGCCAAGGTCAGGGGTCAAGTCCTGGAGAAAGGGGATTAAATGCAATGCATGGCATAGAGTGAATGCGTGAGGGGGGGGCGGGGTGGTGGGCAAGCCTCAGGGAAAGTGACTTGAACGTGGGGTATGGAACAGAGTGAGTGGGTGGTCAAGTCGGGGAAAGAGGTTCAAATCTGGTGTATGGTATGGAATGAGTGGGTGAGGGGATGGGGGAAAATCAAATCGGGGAAGGGGCTTGAATGCGGCACGGAATGAAAACGGGAGAGGGTGGGCAAGGGGGTTTCAATGTGGCACATGGCACGGAATGAGAGGGGAGGAGGGGTCAAGCTGGGAAAGGGGGTTCGAATGTGGCACGTGGCACGGAATGAGAAGGGGGGGTGGGTCAAGGGGGATTGAATACGGTGCATAGTACGGAGTGGGCGAGAGGTGGGTCAGCCATGGGCTAAAGCCACGTGGAGCGAGGCCAATGTGTATGTGTGTGTTTTGTGGGGGGGTGGGGGTGGAATGAGGGGAAGAGGTTGTGGATTGAAATGGTTGGGGAGGCTGGCTTTGAATGTAGGGATCTGGATTGGAATGTGTTGGGGGTGGGGGTGGGGTCTGGATTGGAATGTGTCGGGGGTGGGAGGGGGTCCGGATTGGAATGTGTGGGGGTCGAGGGGGGGGTCCGGATTGGAATGTGTCAGGGTCGAGGGGGGGTTCCGGATTGGAATGTGTTGGGGGTGGGGGAGGGTCCGGATTGGAATGTGTTGGGGGTGGAGGGGGTTCCGGATTGGAATGTGTTGGGGGTGGGAGGGGGGTCCGGATTGGAATGTGTTGGGGGTGGGAGGGGGGTCCGTATTGGAATGTGTTGGGGGTGGGGGAGGGTCCGGATTGGAATGTGTTGGGGGTGGAGGGGGTTCCGGATTGGAATGTGTTGGGGGTGGGAGGGGGGTCCGGATTGGAATGTGTTGGGGGTGGGGGGGGGTCCGGATTGGAATGTGTTGGGGGTGGGGGGGGTCCGGATTGGAATGTGTTGGGGGTGGAGGGGGTTCCGGATTGGAATGTGTTGGGGGTGGAGGGGGTTCCGGATTGGAATGTGTTGGGGGTGGGAGGGGGGTCCGGATTGGAATGTGTTGGGGGTGGGAGGGGGGTCCGGATTGGAATGTGTTCGGGGTGGGGTCTGGATTGGAATGTGTTGGGGGTGAGGGGGGGTCTGGATTGAAATGTGTTGGGGGTGGGGGCGGGGGTCCGGATTGGAATGTGTGGGGGTGGGGGGGTCCGGATTGGAATGTGTGGGGGTGGGGGGTGTCCGGATTGGAATGTGTTGGGGGTGGAGGGGGGGGTCCGGATTGGAACGTGTGGGGGTGAGGGGGGGTCTGGATTGAAATGTGTCGGGGGTGGAGGGGGTCCGGATTGGAATGTGTCGGGGGTGGAGGGGGTCCGGATTGGAATGTGTCGGGGGTGGGGGGGGTCCGGATTGGAATGTGTCGGGGGTGGGGGGGGTCCGGATTGGAATGTGTTCGGGGTGGGGTCTGAATTGGAATGTGTGGGGGGTGGGGGGGGGTCTGGATTGGAATGCGTTGGGGGTGGGGGGGGGGTCCGGATTGGAATGTGTGGGGGTTTGGAATGTTGGGGTGTTGGGTTGGAATGTTGAGGTGTGGAGGCCACGCCTACTCCCTACTGGCCCCGCCTGCCTGCCCACTGACCCCTCCCCCCCTGCTCACTGACCCCGCCCCCTTCCCCAGGCCCCGCCCCCTGACCCGGCGGCGTCACAGCAGCAATGGCGCCACCCAGTGACTTCCTGTCCAAGCGCTCTATTGTTCTTTATGAGCCTTTTCAAATCTTATTTTGGAGGTTAAAAAAAAACGCGCCCAGGGTGCCGGCTCTGCCCGGGCGGCGCTCCCTCCCGCTCTTCCCACTTGTGATCGCGGCCGGGGGCACCCAGATGTCGGCGGAGCAGCTCGACGGCGGCCGCCGGCGGCGTTTTGGCGGTGAGTGGTTTTATTTATTCTCAATTCCTCTCTGCCTTGTTCCCCCCCCCCCCCCCCTCACCGCCAAAAAAAATCAACCAGAAAAAAAATCCCCTCAAATAATAAATAAAAATATCAATATTGCTGTGGTAAAGGAGGTGGCGCAGGCCGCGAGTCAGTGTTGGACTCGAGGTCTCCACAACAACAATAACAACACATTAAATCCCTCTCCTCCTCCCCCCTCACTGTCTCCCTCATTATTTATTTATCTTTAATTTTTTATTTTCCAAAAGGAGCAAAATGAAAAAAACACCCAGCCCCCCCCTCCCTTTCTGTACTTTTCTTTTCTGCCTCCCTCTCTTCAAACACACACTTTAAAAAAAAATTGGCTGAACTTTTATATTTTTTTTGGGGGGGGGGGAGGGGGAAGATTTCGTCCTCTCTTTTCTTCTGTTTCCCCCCTCCTCCTCTTTCCCCTCCTTCCTTCCTTCCTTCCTTCCTCCTCTTAACAGAATCTGACTGACTGACTGCTCCAAACCTTTATCTTCATAACAAGTGTTTGGAACATCCCAGCACGTTGGGAAATCCTTTTCTCTCTCTCCCTCTCTCTCTCTTGGGATTTTCTTTCTTTCTCTCCACA
Source organism: Mustelus asterias (assembly GCF_964213995.1). NCBI lineage: Eukaryota > Metazoa > Chordata > Chondrichthyes > Carcharhiniformes > Triakidae > Mustelus > Mustelus asterias. Next base: position 15,359,881 of record NC_135825.1, on the reverse strand, counting down.
AGTACCTCTCAGATTTTTTTCCTCCCTTTCTATATATAAATACCTTAACTCCTCATCCTCTCCTCCCCCTCTCTTTTTTAACCGGTCCTCAGATGTGATTTATCTTTTCATTTCTCTCTCCTCCCGTGGGATTTTTCTTTTCTTTCTCTCCACAAGTACCTCACAGATTTTTTTCCTCCCTTTCTATATATAAATATCTTAACTCCTCATTCTCTCCTCCCCCTTTTTTTTAACCAGTCCTAGGGTGTGATTTATCTATCTTTTCATTTCTCTCACTCTCTCTCACCCCCTGGGATTTTTCTTTCTCTCCACAAGTACCTCAAAGATTTTTTTCCTCCCCCTCTACATATAAAATATCCAATTCCTCATCCTCCCCTCCATCTTCTCTCTTTTTTTTACCAGTCCGAAGGTGTGATTTATCTTTTTATTTCTCTCGCTCTCTCGTGGTTGCCACATGATTAAAATTTTTAAAACAGTTTGATGACATGTCGGTGATTATGATGCCAGGGGGGAACGTCATTAATCCTCTTGCTATTATCAATAAGCAAGGCATACATTTCTGGTGACTTTAACTTTGTCCAGTAGAAAATCCTGATTTTTATGCTGCATCCGAGCCCCCTTCTGTGTCATGAATGTAAGCAGAAGCGCCTCTCTGTCTCTGTCGGGGTGTTTGTTGCTGGGCCGAATCCCAGTTTAGGTGGATTAGATTAAAAAAAAAGTCTTGGCTCTATGGAGTAAGAGTCACTGTAACTCCTTCGTCGTGTGTGTTTCATGGTTAGTTTTTGCGTGTGTTGCTGCTGCCGTTGCCACACAGCGTGGTTAGGAGAGCTTGTGTGTTTTTTTAATACACTTTTTTTTAAAGTCCTGACTGTGATTCTTATCTGTGCACATCAGATCAGAAGGATTTTTTTTTTGAGAAACGTGCCTGTTTGTGTGTTGGTAGAAATATCATTGGTAGACTCAACAGTGTACAAAGGAGTACCTGATGTGTAAAATCGTGGATTATATCCACACACAGTATCTTCACTGCATTATCTCTGAGCGTTGGAGGGTGCGATTGTGTCATCCCCGTGTAACTTTTATCTGCTATGGTTGACAGTTGTGGATTTTTGTCTTCTGGAAGTGTGGACCTGTGAGACTTTCGACTTTTTTTCTGGAGAGGGGGGCGTGTACTGTCTTCTGATGAAAGCAGGTGCTTACAGTCTCGGGTTTGGAGGTCAGTTTGCGATTTCAAGTCTGGAGGTCAGCCCCGGCGTAATTGGACCCCATATATTGTCATATTAAAGGACGTTTTTTTCAGCAGTTTTCCAGATTACCTCCGTGGTGTTTATAAACAACTGGTGCATTCTGTCAAAAGTGCAAGTTCTCCAACTAGCCCTGAAGTAATTTTGATATGTAGTCGATGCAAAGAGTAAAGGACCTGTGTGTGCACAGACTGCACATCGTGGTGTCATGAAATATATCATATTGTGCAATTTCTGAATTGTCAATATCCATAGGCAAATTCCCCTTTCATAATGTGTATATTTGTGTTCATTCCAAAGATGTGTAGGTTAGGTGCATTGGCCATGCTAAATTTCCCCTTAGTGTCCCAGGATGTGTGGGTTAGAGGGGTTACGGGGATAGGGCCTGGGTAGGATTGTCGGTGCAGACTCGGTGAGCCGAATGGCCTCTTTCTGCACTGTAGGGATTCTATGACAAAGTCTAAGATGTTTCATCCGATTGAACTGATATCTTGCAATGTATTTCTTCATATCTCCTCTAATTCTGCATTCTTTCTCCTCCACACTAACTCTTAGTTCCCGCTATCTTCTGCCCTTTTTGCACATATAAAGATAACCCTTGCTCTGAAGTTGCTACTGGTACTTCAGAAGTCTAGGAATTCTATAAATTCCTACGCAGCTGATTCTTTTTTAAAAATTAACAAAACATTGTCCTCGTCTTGAATTGATTTTCTTTGGCCGCACCAGTTAGTAGCGTATGAGAATGTTACATATGTCCCAGTAAACTCTTGTTAGGATTCTGTGTTTTATGCACATTTCAATACGTGCCTCAGCTCAATGAGCAACTGATCCCTGGTTAGATCAGTGCTAAGTTGGCTGAACGTAATGGTAGGAACACAGCAATTAGTCTCCATCCCAGGGTTAGGTAGGGAAAAATCACTCGCGATTCCTGATCACTCCAGCAATTCCTTTTGGCCTTTGACTTAAAATCTGAATATCTTAATCCTGAACTTTGATTTAAATGAAAATTTAAATCATGCTTTTCTTTCTGAAAATTTTAAGTTGCACATGATCGGGAATTAACATTAAGGTGCCAGTCAAGTACAAAGGAAAGCAGATCATTTTTGGCACACTACTCAACAGTAACAGTGACATTTAAAAGTGCTTGAACGCAGATGTAAGGACTGGGCAGGATTGTGTTTAACTGTGATTGTCTTGCCTTTTCTCAGCCTTGCCTATCCTCTACTGGGGTGGCACGGTGGCAAAGTGGTTAGCACTGCTGCCTCAGGTTCGATTCCCGGTTTGGGTCACTGTCTGTGTAGAGTCTGCACATTCTCCCCGTGTCTGCGTGAGTTTGCTCCAGGTGCTCCGGTTTCCTCCCACAGTCCAAAAGACATGCTGGTTAGGTGCATTAGCCACGCTAAATTCTCCCTCAGCGTACCCAAACAGGCGCCAGAGTGTGGCGACTAGGGTATTTTCAACAGTAACTTCATTGCAGTGTTAATGTAAGCCTACTTGTGACACTAAAAATAAACTTTAAAAAACTACTCTACCACTCAAACAGCCTACAGATGCTCAATATCGATGTTCATGTGTAAATAATGAGGCACTTTGTGGTGAGGTTCTGGAACATCTTGGTGCCTGTCAAACTTTATGCCAGCAGGAAGCCAATCGCTCCAACAGAAGAGCCGTAAAAGGAAAAAAACTTAACTGACAGAGGTGAAAGAAACCTTTCAATGATCATTGGTAGTCCACTGCCAGGCTTGTCTGTTGCCAGTTTCAGGCTGACAGGGCATGTGTGAAAGCTTGGCGGTAACACATTCACCTCCAAGTCAGAAGTTTGTGATTCTAGACCACTCTGACCTGAGTGCACAGTATCAGCTGACATCTCGGTGCATGACTGCTATAATAAGAGGCTCTGTCCTTCAGATGAGATGCTAAACTGAGATCTCGTCCACTCCAGTATTTCAGATGATGTTAAAAGATCCCCTGCCGCTCATAAAGAAGAGAATTCTTCCAGTGATCTGGCCAATATTCTTTCCTCAGCTAGTGACACTAAAAAAATTATTTACTGATCTTTCATCTCCTTACTGTGAAAAGTAGCTGACGTGTTTTCCTACTGTGCACATCAAGGTAATTAATTCATTGTATGCAAAATATTTTGAGACAATTAAGTACATATATTGGGTCCTGTTCACCAATTATCTCTGTACTTGTTACTTACATTGAATTTCAGTTCCCCAAAATCTCAATTTTAAGATTCTCAACCTTAAATCTCGGTGTTCTTTTACATTCTAAATCTGTAACTTTCTCTAGTTTTGCAGCCAGTGTCCCCAGAACACCCAGCTCCTGCAAAATCTCTGCTCCCCTCACTTTTGGCTTTTTGTATGTTCCTTCCTTCCCACCAATGATGGCCATGCCTACCTCAACCAGGTGCCACATTCCAGAATTCTCACCATAAATCTTTCCACCTTCATCTCATTTAAGATCCTCCTTAAAACCCACCTCTCAACAAATGTTTGGTTGCCACTCCTAATAAACAAAGAATTTGCCTTCTACGTAGCCCCTTCCATGACCTCAGGACTTCCCAGGGTGCTTTACAACCAAATAAGTACTTTTGAAGTGTAACTACTGTACAAATATCCCGTTTAACATGCTGTCAATCTTTGTCTGACTACATCCCTGTAAAGTACTTAGAGAATTTTTCTATGTTAAAGGCACTTTGGAAATAGAAGCCTTTTGACTTTTTCCCTTTTCCTATAGATAAACTAACCTTATTTGACTGTTTCAGCTGAGATTGGGTGGAGAATATTGTCCTATGCTCACTAGCCTGACATATTACTGCAGTAAGATGTTATGGCACAGGATTGCTGTGAAACATTCCAGCTGATTTTATTTTCTCTTTTGTTCTTCACCTCACAGTGGGCCAGTGCTAGTCCATACTTAACTCTGTAGTTGCTGGTACCTTACGCAAGTGATCAATCGTCAGGTGTGACCGTACATAGTCAGTACCACCAAAGAAAAGTGTTGTTGTTGAGTCCAATTCCCCAACTCCCCAGCCCGCCACTTTAAACACGCGCACACACATAGTATTTCAGCAAGGCTCACCTAGATAGTAATCCGAGCTGATGAACCCCGTAATACTTTCTATTTGGGTGTCTGGCCTTTTTGTAGCACCATAGTTAGATCAAATCATTTTTTAAAAATGGGATCAAACCTAATGTCCTATACTCTGTGTGATTTTTGTGATATACATTCTGCGGATAGAGAGATATAATGTACTTTCTGTTTCAAGTGGCAGGTGCTGCTTTAAATTGCAGCAAAATGTTTGTTCCCGAGTATTTCTCTAATGTACTAAACATACTGATAGGTTTTTCTGTAATTATAGGATATTATTTTTGTTTTGATGTCCAGTCTTCAGCAAGTTCTTCTGTAACAATGGATGCACAGCGTGTGTGTTCTGGTGTTTCTACTCCTGATTGGAATAGTCACAGAACCACAGAATACTACTATGCAGAAGAGGCCCTTTGGCCCATCGAGTCTGTACTGACGCATGAAATGCCCTGACCTGCCCACCTAATCCCACTTGCCGGCACTTGGCCCATAGCCTTGAATGTTATGGCGTGCCAAGTACTCATTCAAGTACTTCTTAAAGGATGTGAGGCATCCCACCTCCAACACCCTCCCAGGCAGCGCATTCCAGACCGTCACCACCCTCTGAGTAAAAAGGTTTTTCCTCAAATCCCCCCTGAACCTCCCACCCCTCACTTTTAACTTCTGTCCCCTCAAAACTGACCTTCAATTAAGGGGAACAACTGCACATTGGAATAAATTGCACATTGTGCCACTTAATTCAACCCGCAATGAATTGTTAAAATGTGGGATCTTATCAGGTAAATGTGCACGTGGAGCATAAGTACTGACTCAATGAATGTAGTGCAAAATGAGCCAGAGGAATTGCGATGATTAAGCAATGCCCTATTACGAAACTGAAAACTCTTGTAGTTTGAATGTTCTTGTGTCTGTCTTTCCCCTTTTATCAAAGCTTTGACTCATGCTGTGATTCAATTCCGTTCTCTGAGCAGGTTTTTGAAACCTCAGCTAAGTGGGCATTCTTGAAATAGTGAGTGTTTGCAGGCCAATCAAATCCAGGGGCATTTCAGCCAAATGTCTGATGCCTACCTGTGTGCTTCCCAGCTGGGGCCATTGGACAATGACTACAATGCCTGTGGAAAAGGCTTATTGTTGTTAGCCTCAGCATCTTCAGCCCCAATAATAGCTAGCCGGGTTGTAGTGGGAGTCCAGAACCAGGGATCATGGTTTGCGGGTAAGGGGTAAACCTTTTGGCACTGAAGTGAGGAGAAATTACTTCACCCAGAGGGTGAAAGCAGTTGAGGCCAAAACATGTGATTTCAATAAGAAATTAGATATAGCTCGAGGGACTAAAGGGATAGGGGTGGGGGTGGGGGGGGGGGGTGGGGGTGGGGGGGGGGGGGGGGGGGGAGGCAGGATCAGGATGTTGAATTTGATGATCAGCCATGGGCAGCACGGTGGCACAGTGGGGGTTAGCACTGCTGCCTCTCAGTGCCAGGGACCCATGTTCGATTCCTGGCTTGGGTCACTGTCTGTGTGGAGTTTTAACATTCTTCCCGTGTCTGTGTGGGTTTCCTCCAGGTGCTCCGGTTTCCTCCTGCATCCAAAAATGTGCGGGTTAGGTTGATTGGCCATGTTAAATTGACCCTAGTGTCAAGGGGACTTGTAGGGTAAATATGTGGGGTTACAGGAATAGGGCCTGGGTGGGATTGTTGTCAGTGCAGACTCGATGGGCCAAATGGCCTCTTTCTGCACTGTAAGATTCAATGGCATACTTCTGCTTCTATTTTCTATGTTTCAGTGGTCTCTCCAACTTCTGCTTAGATCAGCTAATTCAGCATAGACCTGGAATATAAAGGGGTATCATATTTTGTTCTCTAACACATTTACCTTTTGGGGCTCTTTGGATCAGGATTGAGACAAAGTGTAAAAGAAAATGATCTTTTGCACTTTGTATCCAGCAGTAACTTGTTCATTTCTAGCTGATTTGGCAGTGGCTTTCACCTCTTAAGATGATATTTGCTTCATTTATAGACATTTGCGTAGAATGGTCACAGCAGAGAAGGAGGCCATTCAGCCCTTGAGCCCATGCCGGCTCTCTGCAAGAACAGTTTAAGCTGGTCCCAATCCCATCTGTACACGCGTTTTCCTTCAAATGCTTATCAAACTCTTTACTGAGAGTTATGATTGAATCTTCCTCCAGCACTCTTGTAGGCAGTGCATTCCAGATCCTAACCTCATGCTGTGCAACAAAGTTTTCCCTCATGTCACCTTTGGTCCTTTCGCTAATCACTTTAAATGTGTTCTCAGGTTCTCGACCCTTTCTCAAAGCAGTTCCTCTCAATATCTACTCTGCCTAGGTCCTTTATGAGCAATATGCTCATTCATTTTACGGGAGCACTTGGTAAGGAGAGCAGTATGAAGTTGACAATAGTTTGCTTCAATACAATGTCTCATAGATCCAGACATAGATCAATGGGATTGCATGGGGTGCAGAATTGTGGACACATTGGTTTAGAGCAGAGTTGAGAAGGCTGGTAAAGGTAGTACTGGAGAAATCAACTTGAAGGTGTGGGTGAGGATTTGAAGCCCGCTATTCTCTGGAGGTGGGAAGTGAACAGTCTTGATGATGGACCAGGTAAGTGATTTGAAGCTTAATTCTGTCAAATGCACACTTGAGTGGATGTCTGAGATGGAGGTCAAAACAGTAGCTGAGGTGTGAATATTCTTAAGACAAAAACAGCAACTGTGGCCTTGCTGATGTTGGAGTTGATGAAAAGTTTTGGTTCATTGATTTGACTTATTATTGTCACATGTTTTGGTATACAGGGAAAAGTATTGTTTCCTGCACATTATACAGACAAAGCATACTGTACATAGAGAAGGATAGGAGATAATAGAGAATGCAGTGTTACAGTCATAGCTAGGGTGTAGAGAAAGCATGAGGTTAGGATCTGGAATGCACTGCTTATAAGAGTGCTGGAGGAAGATTCAATCATAACTCTCAGAAAAGAGTTTGATAAGCATTTGAAGGAAAACGCGTGTACAGCTGGGATTGGGACCAGCTTAAACTGTTCTTGCAGAGAGCCGGCACGGGCTCAAGGGCTGAATGGCCTCCTTCTCTGCTGTGACCAGAGGTAGGTCCAGTCAAAAGTCTGATGGCAGCAGGGAAGAAGCTGTTTTTGAATTGGTTGCTCCGTGATCTCAGATTTTTGTATCTTTTTCCCGATGGAAGAAGGTGGGAGAGAGCACCCACCTTCCGGGGGTGTATGGGGTCCTTGATTATGCTGGCTGCTTTACCGAGGCAGCAGGAAGTATAGACAGTGTCAATGGATGGGAGGCTGGTTTGAGCAATGGACTGGGCTTCATTCACGATCCTTTGTAGTTTCTTGCGGTCTTGGACAGAGCAGGAGCCATACCAAACTGTGATACAACCAGAAAGAATGCTTTCTATGGTGTATCTGTAGAAGTTGGTGAGAGTTGTAGCAAACATGGCAAATTTCCTTAGTCTCCTGAGAAAGTAGAGGTGTTGATGGGCTTTCTTAACTATTGCATCTGCATGGGGGAACCAGGGCAGGTTGTTGGTAATCTGGACACCTAGAAACCTGAAGCTCTCAACCATTTCTACTTCATCCTCATTAATGGAGAGGGGGACATGTCCTCCACTTAGCTTCCTGAAGTCGATGACTATCTTCTTTGTTTTGTTGACATCGAGGGAGAGATTATTGTCATTGCACCAGTTCATCAGATTCTCTATCTTTTTCCTGTACTGTGTCTCATCATTGAAATCCGACCCACTACGGTGGTATCATCAGCAAACTTGAAAATTGGGTTGGAAGGGAATTTGGCCAACAGTCATAGGTATATAAGGGGTGTAGTAACGGGCTGAGGACACAGTCTTATGGGGCACCGGGGTTGATGATCATGGAGGTGGTGTTGTTGCCTATCCTTACTGACTGCAGTCTGTGGGTTTGGAAGTTTGGAACCAGTTGCAGAGGGAGGAGCCGAGCCCCAGGCCACAAAGTTTGGAGATGAGTCTTGTAGGAATAATAGTGTTAAAGTCTGAGCTATAGTCTATGAATAGGAGTCTGACATGGGTGTCTTTGTTATCTAGGTGTTCCAGGGTTGAGTGTAGGGCCAGGGAGATGGCGTCTGCTGTGGCCTGTTGCAGCTGTAGCCGAACTGTCGTAGATCCAGGCGGTCTGGCAGGCTAGAATTGATTAGTGCCATGACTAATCTTTTAAATACTTGATGCCAATCGAGCAATTGAACAGCTGATGGAATTGAGGGCAAAACATAGACAGATGGGGTTGAATTTCATCCATGTGGATAAAGAAGCTGGGACCCTAAGTTAGAGATGCAGTTGTCAAGGGGCAACATTTTGGGAAGAAGTAGCTAGGTGTCCAGGATGGATACACTGGGGGTAACTGGGCATAACTGAAGGAGTCATTGGAAGAGATTAACTGTACTGGGATGAGTAGGAATGAGGTTAAGGAGGGTAATGCCTTAGAGTCCATCACAGATGAGTTGTAATGAAAGTGGGAAGAATGGTCAGTTATGTTGAAGGCAGTAGAAAGGTGAAGGAAGAATAATGCTCTGTATTAGCTGTCTCAGGACTTAATTGATATCTTCATACTGAAAATGTGGTGTGGTGGGAGAGATGAACATGAAATTAGCTGGTGATGTATTCTTTATAAGCAGCAGTAGTAGGAAGCACTGTCATTTATATAGTGCCATTCATGACCGCAGGATGTGCCAAAGTACTTTGCTGTCAGTGAATTGTTCTTGAAGTGTAATCACAGATCTAGGCAAATGTGGCAGCCAGTGTGCTCACAGCAATGAGATAAATAACTAATCTGTTTTTTTTAAGTTGAGGATAGAAATGTTGGCAAGGGGAGCACCATGGGATCCTTTATGCATAATGAACATGCATTTCACCTGAAATATGGCACTTCTAACAATGCAATACTCCCTCGATACTCCACTCGGTGTGACACTGAATTATCACCTTTCTGGAATGAAGCTTGAACCCCCACAATCTTCTGAATCGAGCATAGTGTTGCTGCCAGACCAAGCTGATCGGAAAGGCAGCAAGTTTCCTGGTTATTTTGGGTTCCTTTAGGAAGCTCAGATGAGCCACTGAAGGAGCTAAACAGTTAATGTTTTGTTCAAATTTACCTTATAAATTTTTAAACCTTGTGACACATCAGTACATTGAGTTGGTAGAATTTTGGCATGATGCAGTGCCAGAAAATTATAGTGTGGGTGTTATAGTTGATCCCAGCTTCTCTGAGCTGTGTGTGCTTGTGTTTGTGTGTGTGTGTGTGTGTGTGTGTGTGTGTGTGCGCGCGTGATTCCTGTTGGAAAGTATCGGTGTTTGGACAAAAGGTTGTTTTGGCTGTGATGTCACCCATAGTTGAATAGCTTGGTGGCACTCAGTGTCCAAATTTGTGGGTGAAGAATGATGAGTTATGGATAAAATGTCAGAGGTTTATATGTACTTGTGGAACTGTACCCCAAGAGAATATATGGGAAAGGAAATAGAATGGGAATGCACGGTGTACTTTCTGCGATAATTCAAGCAATCAGCAACAACTTAATTAGCTTACTCGTGGCATGAATAGGCTGGAGTTATTACACAGCGAGATCCACAGAGAGAGAAAGAAGTGTTTTTCACAAAAAATGGTGATTGTCACTGGATGCAAATGAGAGTTTGACATGACTGTTAATTGCAGATTTGAAGGGATGTCAGGGTGTAACCTCATCGTGAAGTATCTTTTTCTTTGTTTGTAAAAGAAAAGCAAATTGAAAGAAAAATCGCACGATGCTTGTCCTTCCAGTTGAGGCCTGCCTCTTTACCGCAGCACAGAGATAGAAGCTAAAATGCAACATTTCGTCTGATTAGCTTTTTTTTTGTTTGGCCCCCATCTTCTGCTTTCAGTGAAATGGCAGGATGGGGTGGTGAGAAATACAGTGGTAGGTAAGGAAAATAAACTTGTGGGATGGGGTTGTGTTTTTCAGGCAATACTTGGAAGATTGAGCCATGGTCCAGGAGTGCTCATTTCTAAAACAAAGAAGTATTTTTTTTGGTTGTTTGCTTTCAGGCGTACAAAAAAAAGTAACAACTCTGGTATTCATTGTCTTTCTCTTTTGCCCCCCCCCACCCAGCTCCCCCATCCCCCTCATGCTTTCTATTATTCCCCGCGCTGTCTCTTATTATTTTGGATATTCAGCTTTCATGTTCGTTCTTTTACTTCTGCTGTTGAATTGCTAAAGTTAGTCATTGTCCTCTTCTGGGACGAGTTTTTAAAAAAAAAATGTGGTGTGGTGGGAGAGATTAGTTTTTAAAAAAAAAACTGGCTTAAACACAAGTGCATTTCTTTTTACACATAACCTTGTTTATACTGGAATCAGCAGCTGCTCCCTTTTTAAAAAAAAAATTCTTAAGGTATCACCCAGAATAAACTGATACACCCTGCTTACCCTGTAGCACAAAGCAGGGTAGTAATGCTAGCTTAAAAATGGCAGCAGCATTTAAATCCCTGCGTGGTAGAGGGAAAATCAGGAAAACAGTGATTTGTATCAGTAAGCCATTTATGCAGCTGCTTCCCTGCTCAGGGTAAAGAATCAAGCTTCAAAGAGATCAGTTTTTATGCTAGTTTTACACTGGCATAGGCTAATCCGAGGGTTTGCATTAGAGGCTTGAAAACTTATACCAGGGTAAAATCTCCAGTGTAAATGTTGGTTACTCTGCAATAGTAGATAGAGATCAGTTCAGTTGTAACATCAGTAGGTAATGGGGGGGGGGGGAAATTCCTGAGGAAATCGATCCCGAGGTGGTTTCCCCTCTCCTTGCTTCTGGGTTTGAAATTTTGATGCGAGTACCCTCTTTTTTTTTTTTGAAATTGCCAATTTCTTTTGAGTGCAATTAGCTTGATTTCTCTGATGTCTCCAATCTATACAGTTCCGAGTTATCTGTGTCAATATTTTTGTAGAATGAAGAATGGCAAATAAGTGGAGGTAAAAGCCAAGAAATACCCTGTCAACCCTTATGCCTTTTGTTTTTCCTTAAGCAAAGCCACGGGGAGTGATTCCTACCATTGTGTAATTGTTCTAAGTTTGGATATCTGACCCTGTTTAGTTTTGTGTTTAGGGCAGTCTGATGGCAGGCAGTGGAAGTAGTAAACTAAATTTTTCTAAGAAAAATCTTCCAGCCTGTGCCAATTTGTGGAGCTGCAGGACTACTGTGCCTTTGCGACTAGGAGTGACATGCCGTGTACTCTGGCACTCTGCGCTTGCTGCATATTGATGCGTAGACATTGTGGAACAAAACATTCCATTTTCAGCTGCAGCCTGTCAGAGATCAGTGATGCTAATATATGTCTGAGCAAACTTGAATCACCCAGACGTTGTCACTTTAGCTTGAGAGTAATCTTGGTTGGGGTATCTACCATTTAACTTGACGCGCATCAGTGTTTTCCAGTGCCCCTTTTTCATCTTAAAGGATTGATGTGACTTGATCATCGATGGAATGCAAAATATTCTTAAGCGCAAATGAAGTGAATGCATTATCCTGCCTGGGTTGCCATTTTGAATCTGGGCAGACTGAGGAAACAGTGGCAGCGCGTGGTATACTGAGTGACGTGATGAGTATCATTTCTGGCTAAGAGGCAGCAGAAACTTGCAGGATTAGGAGTATGCTAAATCTGCTATTTGCTATAGTTACAGATGATGATGCCTCCTGAGGGAGTATTATATAGTACTTACTTGCACATTAAAAAAAAAAGTTCTCCAAATTGACTAGCATGCAAAATCCAATGTACTAATTATTATTTTTGAATTGTTTGGGTAGCTGACAGGCGACACATTAGGAAAATCTTGTAGTCGGAACCATATGTGCTATTGAAGTAAGATGGCACGTCAGCTTATTCTCACCTTTCATGAATAGGCTATTAACACATTCTGGGGCTTTTGTTGTGTGACTATCCATCGTTAAATGGCTGATTAATGGGGCAGTCCACAGGACAAAAGGGTGCAAGGTCACCTTAGATCACTGGGGGGTGTGCTGCAGCTGGGGGGAAAAGAGAAAAAAACAACCACACTTGTTTATAACCAGAACAGCTTTTTCTTATCAGGAGATTTAGTTCTCGAGGAATGAGTAAAAGAAAATCCTGCACTCCCTGGTGTGTAAAACTTCTTTGCAGGATTGCTGGGATGTGGAAGACACTAGCCCAAGTTAAAATTATATGGCTTAATCAGCATGTGATTTGGTTTGCATTTTTTCACTGAAGGTACAATTTTAGGAAATGATTTAAATGAGACCCAGTTTGTTTTTTTTTTGGTACATGAAACACACAGTGTGCTCATTATCTTTTCTCTCTGACTGAGTAAGTGGTAACCTGCTGAATTACGAGTCTGTTAAGCCAACGGTTGGAATGATATGCGAAGCACTCAGCAGCTCTTTGGTTTTTCTATACAATGATGCAAGACTGGCCAAGTGAAAGGAAAGGGTTCAAGATGTGTGTGACATTGCACAAAACCGAGAGCATCGGCAAGTTTTCCGAAAGTCGAGGTGGACTCCGGCTGTGTTTATTAAGCAGCTTCTCTCACTGCTCTTGTTGAAACCATCTTGCTATACAGATGAAGCAAGAACCCCAAACGAGTGTAGACAGCCACTTTGCAAAAGCAGCTCTGTGCTGTAAATGAAGTGGGATTATTCTTATTGTTTGGGGTGCATCATGAGGAAATGCCCTTAATTTGTAACCATGAGCGGAGTTCATTGCTGTTGTATACTTAACAATGGACTTTAATGTGTTATCAGATAATGTTTAGTAGGTGTTTGTGTGTTTTTCCCAAACAAAATTGATTGGTGTATTTGCCCTGGCAACAGGGATCAACAATAATGCTATGGAGCAAAATCAGGACTTTAGGGCAGCCAAATATTTGGTGAACAAAGTATCTATTCAGAAATATATTTTCTTAGGAAGAACGGTGGATATTTGGAAATGATTACACGGCTGTTATCTACCTGAAGCACTCTGTTGATATCCGAAATCTCAAGAGCAAAGATCGAGTGGTTTATAACAGTCACATGGGCCCTTAAAATTAGATTTTAACCTTGAAATCACTTCCAGAGATACCTAATTGAGATCAAAGGATGGGAAAAATCTGCAAAAACTTAAAATCTGAAATAAGATTTGAATATGTCCAAAAACCACAGCAAACCAGTCAGCAAAGGGTTTATCCTTTCCGATACTGCTGATCAAGAATTTTCTGTTTATATTTCAGATATCTGTTCTGAATTTGTTTCTTTTTTAAGGTTGGATGGTAGTCTCTGCGCCACGGAAACTGTTAGTGTGCGCCATATTGTTGTTAACTGAGTGCGGCCATTAGGATTTGTGACCCCTCTGTTGTGAGTTATCAAGAAATAATTTGCAGCTCTGCTAGGAAATTATGCAACAGTTAAACTGTCAACTTGCACACACATATATACACTTTTACAAAATGGACACACTTTTCTTTCGCAGGAACATGTAATGATTTTTACACTACTGTTGTCGACCAAGGTGGCAATAATGCTGCCAAAATTGGCCTCAATCCACACCCTCCCCTCCCCCCACATCACTATTCTGGGAACCCTGCTTGGAAATGTACGGATGAGGTTTAGCTGTGATCTCCCTCCCTCACCCCTATGAGCTGGACTATTGAATATCTGTTTGTCATCACTGGTGCAAGGTACAGGAGGGTAACCAGTCTCGCTAGTGTCACACTCCATTTGTCAACATTGAGGGAAGGGGAGAAAATTGTCAAGATTATTCATGTACTCTATTTCAAGTAATGCTTGAAAGTTTTGGGATCGATCTTCCTTGTCCATTTCCCCCTGTCTCGTGTCCTTTGCCTTCCTCTTCATGGTTTACTTAATTTTCAAAAATTATACCTGCTATAAGTTAGGGAAATGACATGCAGTACTTATTGTGAAGCTACGTTGAAAACTGACACTGACTCGGGGCATGTTTATATATTTTCAAGCGTTGGAAAACTGTTTACATACTTCTGACGTTTGACAGTGATACAATATAAATTGTAGCGCAGAGTTCAGATAAAGTTTATAGACCGAGGAATTTGACAAGTTTTGGCATTCAGCATGTTAAGATTAAAACAGAATGAATGTGAGCCTCTTTTTCTCTTTACCTTTTATCTTAAAGACAGCGAATTGCACTGGGATACGGTTCGTAGATGCTGACAGCTCTGCAAATTCTCGTTCAATTCCCCAAGTGTTGGGAGCTGGTTTTTCCTGCAATTGGCTTGCACATGGGCATACTCCAGGGGTGACGGCCCTGGGTAATATTTCACCCATTTCTCTGAGGGCTGTAACTCCAAAAATTACTGCATTAAATTTCCCTGTGTTTGCATCGTTTGAAATCAGTGCAGACCTTGGATTTGCTAAACCACGGGGGAATGTATTGCACGGCTGATTTTTGCAAAGTTTCTACACACCACTTATCTCTATAATCCAGCTGTCTGGACTAATATGTCCAGTTATTTACATCTTCCCATTTACTCTTTGATTTTTGTCTTGCAGCACTACTGTTTATATGTGTGTATTTTATTTTCATAACATTGATCAGACATGATCCAGCAATTTGTTTGTGCGGACCAGTTGGGCTGAATGGTCTGTTTCTGTGCTGCAATTTCTTTGTAGTTCTTTGATCCTGTACCTCTCTCTTTCCTCCTGGTTCAGATGCATCAAGTTAGTTTTACCCCTCCTGAGAGCTTGTTGAATGGTTCAGTGGGTACTAAGCACTCTTTAGTACCTCAACCCGCATGGCCATCGCTGCGCAACGATGGGATCTTGAAGCTTGAACGTTGCTGAAAAGAGAGGCATGTTGTCGAAGCTTTCTATTGGGTGGTACATTGGTTAGCACCGCTATCTCTCAGTGCCAGGGACCTGGGTTCAATTCCCGGCTTGGGTCACTGTCTGTGCGAAGTCTGCACGTTCTGCCCATGTCTGCGTGGGTTTCCTGCGGGTGCTCTGGTTTCCTCCCACAGTCCAAAAGACGTGCTGTTTAGGTGCATTGGCCGTGTTAAATTCTCCCTCGGTGTACCCGAACAGGCGCCGGAGTGTGGTGACTAGGGGATTTTTACGGTAACTTCATTGCCGTGTTAAGGTAAGCCTAATTGCGACACTAATAAACTTTAAAATCTTTAAAATCATACTATTCTTCAATTGTGATCACCGACTGACTCTGATGGCCCACTCATGACATACACAATCACATACACACTTCCAGCAGGTATTGCTGAATACACATCTACAGGGTTCCTACTTCTAATCGTTAATCATTTAGCCGCCATGGCATAATGCTATTTCCCAGAAGAAAAGCTGTGATGTTGGTCTTGGGTGCTAATATTTTGAACTGATTTATTGCCCAGTTCTTTCATTACTGGCACTTCTTTCTTATCTATCATAATACTTCTTAGCACTCCACCGACTGCAAAGCACTTTGAGGGTAGCTTGAGTTTGTGAAAGTTGCTATACAAATGCAATTCTTGCCTTTGCGTCGTAAAATCGCTATTATTGAAATGAAAGTTTCTGATGGCTGGCCCTGCAGAAAGGAGCCTGTATGATGTATGGAATGTATTGGTTGGTGTCATGTTTCTGAAAGAAAACACATTGTGAATATGTTTGTATTCCCCTGCCACAGTGTGAGAGACGGTCTTGTTGCTGTATTTTTAGTTGCATGAACTTTTGGAAATTCTTGTCCTTCTGTTGACCCTAATTTTCTCTGAATATACAGTTGATTACTGTGTTAGGAGCAAGCTGTAGAGTGTCTCTCTGGGTTTGTAATTCTGCCTGTATATTGGTGCATTGACAACGTTCGCTTTGTTATACATTGGTGTTAACTGTAATGATATGAAATCAGCCTTTTTTTGGTTCAGTGGCCTCTATTGTTGATATATTGTCTTAACACATACATTTACAGTATAAATACTCTTGCGGATGAACTCTACCTGAGCAGTATATGTAATAAAAACATACTTTAAATCTTTTTAAACATTCAGCTATACTCACATCTCTTGGGTTACAGCACTTCAACACTAGGTCAGTCTACCCTGATAAAATGCTGCCTCTTAATTCTGATTAGTGTGGAGGTTTAGTAGATAATCCATCTTCCATGCAAGCTCTGCTGTTGATCAGTATTCACATCTTCCCTCTAGCTGCGTTGCATGTCTAATGTCATAAGTGGCTTTACACAGGAACTGCATCGTTATTAGATTGGTGTGCTGCACCTGTAAATGTTTGCTTTGAAAAAAAATATTTTGGTCCGAAGCTTGCTGGTATTAATATAATTTATGTATTGAAAATTTGGTATATCTTAGGCATATCTTTTTTTAAGGATTTGGCAAAGTGTCATGTTTCTGGCTTTGCTGTATATTTCATTGTCTTTTCTTTCCCCAAGGGAACGCTATTTTAACTGCATATAGCCCATCTCTGGGCAAAAACGCAATATCCTAGATGCTGTCCAACTCTAGGTTTTGTCAAGCACATTAAGATGTATTTAGATAGCAAGTTCCAGGGAGGGAGACATGAATAATGTGTTTAGTCGGAAGTTACAGGCTGCCTGAGAACATTAAATGCTGTTCATAGTTTCAGTTCAGTAAGAATCACCTTCGTGACCTTAACTGAATGCTGTTCTTCTTTCCCTGGGCTGCTCTCAGTCTTTTTATTCCCCTTGTGGTGTTGGATTACCTGCTTCACCTATGGTGCTGACTTTCTTTCTCCATTTACAGCGAAAATTGGTTGGTAATTCTCTGCTGTTTGTTTACCCTTGTGTGAATCTTGTCTTGCAAATCCTTTCTGAAATGGCATTCGAGCTCACGGATTTCTTTGCACTGTTGGAGAATATTAGATTGTTACTTACAGTTCTCCCCTACAGTGTTCCAAGCCAGGCAGGTGAGAATTCTGACCATGGTCTAAATAAGGATTTCTGGTATATGTGTTCTTAAGTTGAAGATGTGTTTTCCGGTGTTGTTTAAAGGTTTTCCTCAGAATCTCCTGGCAGTCACCACAGGTGTTCCATCCAAAGCGCCCAAATTATTATTTTTTTTAAAACTGTCACCGTCCTTTCCCTTAGTTCCTGAGAGTGTTAACTCATGCTGGAGTCCAGAGTCAGCAGCTATCGAATTGCCCAAATGGCCCTTCCTCATCTGTAAACCTTGTTGAGTTTCAAGAGGCTGTTGAACTATAGCAGGCATCACATGGCTGTATCTTCAAATGGCTGATGTTTCCCTCTCCCTGACTCCAGTGGCCATGTGCTAATTGTTGTTGCTGCCTCAGTTCAGGTCACTTAACTCTGCACAGGGTATCAGATCATTATTTTAAAAAGAAACAATGGAATGCCCCCACTGGGAGACTGGAAGGTTTCTGGTCTTCAGATTTCCCTGTGGCTGTTGTGTGATCAATGGGCAGGAACTGTGTTTCTGAGAGACTTGGTCTGCTAGATCTCTTCCTCTCCCTTCTCCACTCGAGTGTTTAGAGAAAAGCAGAGTGCTGTCATAATCTGGCTGAGGCATGGCAAAATGTCCCCAGTGAGGGCACAGTCTTAAAAGCTAGGGATTTAATTCTGTCAGGCAAGCATGCCAGTCAAATGGGTCAGTGCCAGATTCCACAGATTGCTGCCATTTGCGGAACACTATCAGATTGCACAGTTTTGCTTGGTGATGCATATACTGTAGCAAGACTTGTTAATATGTGATCACTGGCTATATTCTAGAGAAATGTTTGTGTGTGGAACTTGGTGTTTTGCAGCATAAGCAGAGGTCTTTGGCACTACAGGTTGGTGCTCTTTGTGAATGGGTGATGTCAGTGCGTATTTTCCATTGAGAGGCAGCAATGCTGAATTTTACGAAACAGAATGAGAGAGACCAGCTTTCTCACCAAACTCCGAGTAATCTCAAAAGGTGTACTTGCTGCACATTTCTGTTTGTCATCAAGTAATTTTTGCTGGGGTTTTCCTCGTGTAATCCTTATTTTGGGTTGAAAAAGACGCAGGCTTTTCTCGATCCACGTTCACGTACCTTGCTTCTTGTCATGCTTAACTCTCTATTTAGAGTGACCAGCTTTTAAAAATAAGTTTCAAAGACATGCCATTTTTAGACAAATTCTGCTCTTAAGTTCTCCATTTTGAGAAATGTGATTGGGAAATGCAATTCTAGATATACCACCGGATTTTAAATAAGTGAATGTCTGGAGTATTTTAAGAGAAGGAGCTAGTATTTCCCTTTTCTTTTCTGAGTCTTTATCTCTGAGCCAAAGCTGGGACTTTAATAGGCTATCAAAACTATAGCTTAATTTCCCCACTGAAAGAAGTGATTTCCTGTATGTAGAGGTGCTCTTTTTTTTAATCCTCCTCTCTGGCTGTAGTGTTCAGCACCCCATTGTCCCTCTCATGCTTTCTAACAGGCAAAATAAACCTGTAGCTTCCTGTCTGCTGGCCTGTTTACGCCATTGGGAACGACCAGGGGCCAGAACCAAAATGTTAAATCGAGAATTTCAAACAACTGTACAAGCATAAGCTTGGCATTTGATTTGTTTGTTACCCCAGTGGGTATTGAGCTGAGGAATTTGCCCCACTGCATCGATCTTGGGATTATTCCTGGAAGAAGTTCTGTAATAAATAAAGTGCAAGTAAGATGCAAGCTGGGTCTAATTAGGTCTGTACTGGGGCTAGTTTTGGACAGTTCAGTGCTGTGTATCTGTATCTCATATCAGCCTGAACATGTCAGCATAATTTGTGACCATTTTAGCAAGCAGCAGATTGAGAGGAGGAAGTAAGAATGGGATTAGCTCACTAATTATATCTTGCCAATTTTCCTGGCTTTGTGGATCTCTGCTTATTAATAACAGTGGGCTTCATTTTATTAAAATACAATATTAAGCCCAGTGTGTCAACCTGCACTGAGAATTATATCTGCTTTTAACAGAAGAGTCTAATTTTCCATTAATGTAGCTCATTGTATTTTTAAATATCTGTTTGTTTCTTTTCCAATTTTGCATGCTTAACATTTTCTCTCCTGCAATGTGCAGCTCATGACAGGGAATTGGCTTTCCACATTCACTCAAATTAAGTTTAAATTTATTTATTAGTGTAGGCTTACATTAACACTGCAATTAAGTTACTGTGAAAATCCCCTAGTCGTGACACTCCAGCGCCTGTTCTGGTACACTGAGGGAGAATTTAGCATGACCAATGCACCTAACCAGCATGTCTTTCGGACTGAGGAAGGAAACTGGAGCACCCGAAGGAAACCCATGCAGGCACAGGGATAATCTGCAGACTCAGCACAGGCAGTAACCTAATCGAACCTGGATCCCTGGTGCTGTGAAGCAGCAGTGCTAACCACTGTCACCATGCTGCCATTCTTGTCAATCTTCAAATTGCCATTCTTCAAAGGTGTGTCTAAGCACTGAGTGCTCACTCTGGTTCCCAATGGCCTGTTTGAATTGATATCCAGCTCGGCTTCCATAGAAAGAACTTGGTGTCTTTTTAAATGTGCTGATTTTTTTCATTAATAGCAATTTGTTTGATTTGATTAATTATTGTCACATGTATTAGTGAAAAGTATTCTTTCTTGCGCGTTATACAGACAAAGCATACCATTCATAGATTACATAGGGGAGAAGGAAAGGAGAGGGTGCAGGCACTGACTCTCCAGGGGGTTTTGAGGGAGATTGGGGTAGGTTAGTATTAGAAAATTCTGGTTGTTCTTGTATATAAATTACAAGAAGTTAACCTGCTGACACGGAAAGCAATCAGGAAAACAAGTGCTAGGTTAATCTTTATTACAAAAGATTTGAGGTTTAAGAATGAAGAAGTCTTATAACAATTGTGTGAGACCTTGGTGAGGCCATAACCTGGAGTTCTGTTCTCCTTACCAAAGGAAGGATATACTAGCCTTACAGGAGTGCAGTAACAAAGGTTCACTAGATTGATTCTGGGGGTGGTGGATTGTGACTATGAAGAGACATTTAGTAGACTGGACCTGTACTCACTGGAATTGAGAATCATGAGAGGTGATGGAATGTGAAGAGGTTTGATATAATAGAGGCTAGGATAATGTTTCCCCTGGCTGGGGAGCCTAGGACTCGGTCTCAGACTAAGGAACCAGCATTTAATTAGATTTATTATTGTCACATATATTAGTACACAGTGAAAAGTATTGTTTCTTGCATGCTGTACAGACAAAGCATACTCTACATAGAGAAGAAAACGAGAGAGTGCAGACTGTAGTGTTGCAGTCATAACTAGGGTGTAGAGAAAGATCAACTTAACGCGAGGTAGGTCCATTTGAAAGTCTGATGGCAGCAGGGAAGAAGCTGTTTTTGAGTCAGTTGGTGCATGTCCTCAGACTTCTGTATCTTTTTCCCAACGGAAGAAGGTGGAAGAGAGTATGTCCAGGGTATGTCGGGTCCTTAATTATGCTGGCTGCTTTTCCGAGGTAGCGGGAAGTGCATCCATTGTCAATGGATGGGAGGCTGATTTGAGTGATGGACTGGCCTTCATTCATGATCCTTTGTAGTTTCTTGAGGTCTTGGGCAGAGCAGGAGCCATACCAAACTGTGATACAGCCAGAAAGAATGCTTTCTATGGTGCATCCGTAAAAGTTGGTGAAGTCATAGCGGGCATGCCAAATTTCCTTAGTCTTCTGAGAAAGTAGAGATGTTGGTGAGCTTTCGAAACTATAGTATCAGCATGGGGGGACCAGGACAGGTTGTTGGTGATCTGGACACCTAAAAACCTGAAGCTTTCGACCACTTCTACTTCGTCTCTATTGATGTAGACAGGGGCATGTCCTCTTTTATGCTCCCTGAAGTCGATGACTATCTCCTTTGTTTTGTTGATATTGAGGGAGAGATTATTGTCATTGCACCAGTTCACCAGATTTTCTATCTTTTTCCATCTCGTAATTGTTTGAGATCCGACCCACTATCAGCAAACTTGAAAATCAGGTTGGAGGGGAATTTGGCCACACAGTCATAGGTGTTTAAGGACTATAGTAAGGGGCTGAGGACACAGCAATGTGGGTCACCGGTGTTGAGGATGATCGTGGCGGAAATGTTGTTGCCTATCCTTACTGATTGTGGTCTGTGGGCTAAGAAGTTCAGGATCCAGTCGCAAAGGGAGGAGCAGAACCCCATGCCACGGAGTTTGGAGATGAGTTTCGTAGGAATAATGGTGTTGAAGGCTGAGCTGTAATCGATACATAGGTGTTCCAGGGTTGAGTCCAGGGCCAGGGAGATGGTGTCTGCTGTGGACTTGTTGTGGCAGTATGCAAACTCTAGTGGATCTAAGCAATCTGGGGGGGCTGGAAATGATTCGTGCCATGACTAACCTTTCGAAGCACTTCATAATGATGGATGTTAGAGCCACCGGACGATAGTCATTAAGGCACGCCGTTTGGCATTTCTTTGGCACCGGGATGATGGTCGTCTTCTTGAAGCAGAGAGGGACCTCGGATTGTTGTAAAGAGAGGTTGAAGATGTCTGTGAATACCCCCGCTAGCTGGTCCGCACAGGATCTGAGTGCTTGTCCGGGTATCCCATCCAGGCCAGTCGCTTTCCTTGGGTTGACCTTCAAGAAGGGTGCTCCGACATCTGCAATGGTGACCTCGGATACAGGTTCTTCCGAGGTGGAGGGCGTGCTCTCGCTGACCTCTTGCTCAAAACGAGCATAGAATGCATTGAGCTCATAAGAGAAGGGTGCGTTGGTGCCGACGATTTTACATGCCTTCATTTTGTAGCCTGTTAAAGATTGAGATTGAAGAGAAATTTCTTCACTTTTGGGGTTATGATCTTTAGGAATTCCTTTCCCAGAGGGATGTGGATATCTTCACAACAGAAAATGATAGCTTTTTTGATACCAAGGGAATAGAGATAGTGTGGAAAAATAGAATTGAGGATGGATGAACCATGATCATATTGAATGACAGCAGGCTCAAAAGGCTGAACTATCTACTTTTTTAAAATAGATTTTGCTCTTCACTCCTTGGTGGCTTTTAGTGTTTCATTAAGTTGTCATTATGTATGAGTCTTAGAATGTGTACCAGCAAGGTATTTGGTTAGTCTGATTGGAACTCCCATCACATCCCTAACACAATTTCCATTATAGGTTATTGGATGGTGGAAAACATGGAACCTTAAGTGATTTTATTCATATTTTCACTTTCCCTCGTTCAGGAGTGTTGAGGCCAATTTTAGCAACCCAGTGGCTGGGATCAGCTACTTCAGCACAAATTGGGGATGAAACCTGGGACTTTGTGATCTTCACGTCCATCGTAGCATCTAATGCAGTCACACCAAGGCTCGGGCGAGGAAAAAAGATAATATCTGAATATGAGAGCCTCATAATGAAGCCTGACCTTGTCTTCACCCAGCATCTGCATGTGTGTTTTTAGTGCAGGTCCCCGAGTAGTAATCAGCCGTCGGAGCCCCAGCTGGGTTCTTCTGTTGCGACTGATCTCACAAAATCTTTCCCCAGTCTAAGATTACTCTTTTGGCTGAATAGCAATAAGGGTTATTTTTGTAGGCACCATTAAAGCTGAATTATAACTAGTAGAGCATTTTGGTGCTGGAGTTTATGTCTAGTAGATTCAGCTGTTTGCTGTGGTCGAAGGTTGGTTCCTCGGCTGCAGGTGCCAATAACGATGAGATCCAAATTTATCCTGTTTAAACTACAAACACAGTGTGGTACCTCCTGAATGGTGCTTAGAATGCACGCATAACCCTTAAGCACAGGAGAGAGAAAGGAGCTTTTTGTTGTTGCAAATACAGTATCCCTGTTACCATGGTGATAACTAGGCTGCTGGGATACTAATACTGGTTTCACACCAGTTGAGTTTTTTTACACTCAGCAGGTGAATCCAGGATGGAGAGGGAGGATGCTCTTGTAATGACAACACGTCTGTTCTTTCTGCCACTTGGGACGCTACCAACTTCCTAGCAATATAAATGGGGCAAGGCTGTAGCTCTTGCATTTGCTCCTCGCAACCTCCGCCTTTCCACCACCACCCCCACAAAAAAAACAGACTCCCCACATTATATCCTTCCTGAAAATAATGAAACCCACTGCCGATATGATAATGTGGGTACTGGAAACCTTGTGGGTCCTTTGTCAAAGTCATCATTCTTCATGTGTGTACGTTATGGACTATTCAACCATGAATAAAATCACAGATCAGCCCAATCCTATTATTTATGTCCGTGCATGTTCAGCACATGAGTATTTTCCAATAGGAGTCCTTACATAGAAATCAGGAATCCTCCTTTGTTGTGTCCATCAGAACTGAGGCTGATAGTGCTCTGTTGTCTGTCTAGCTGTGATCGACTAACTGAGCATAGAGAGGTCTTGGCCTGGGAGCATTCATGTCTGGCGCTGTGTTGTACCACATGATGCATTTGCCTATTGAAAAAGGTTTAGTTTTTCACCTTTTCCTGCTGATTGTAAGCTTATTTAAAAATTGCAGAAGGTGGGCAATGAGTAATGGGGTTTTCTATTCCTCGCCTTAGCTCAAATTGGAGTAAAATAAAAGCTATGTAACCGCTATCCTCTCCATCACAAAAACTGCTCACTCCCATCTCCATATTGTTAGCTAACTATGCCTCTATCTCAGCCCATCTGCTGCTGAAACCCTTGTCATCTTCAAACTTGACTGTTCCAAATCCTCATCTGCCTTCATTTTCACACTAAAGATCCCATGGGAATGGCGAGGAGTCTTGTGTGGAACATAAGCACTGGCATGGCCAAAAAGCTTCTTTCTGTACTGTAAATACTTGCAATACTTTGGAATGCCTGCTTAGTCAGCCTCCTAGCTTTCTCCTTCCAAAATTCTGCTGCCTGTATCCAATCCTCACTCATTTATTCCAGTCCTAGCTCACCTACATGTCCTCCTGGTCGCTCAGTGTTGTGTATTTAAAATTCTTACCTTTTGTTGTTTAAGTTGTTTGTTGTTCCTCACTATTTCTATAAACACCCCCACCCCCCCACCTTACAAACCATCCAAAAGGCACTTTGGAATTCCCTCCTCAAATTTCTCTGCAAATTTAAGACCGTTCATAACACTTGCCTTATTTGATCACGCTTTTGATCCTCTAATCCCAATCTGTCTTTCATTAACCCGTATCCCATTTTAAAGGGAGTCGGTTGGAATGCATTAAGGATGCAGTGGAAGTGTAAAATGTGGTGGCGTAGCTTATAGCCTCTTCCATCGAGTTTTCTGATTTCGCTTGCATGCCAATTACCAGCAACCTTTTAGAGGGTGACATTAGCAGTGGAAAGTTGGCCTGTTATGGTGAAAAGTGGTAATTAGGTTATTGCTTGAAAAGTGGGCCACATTTTGTTCTTCAATATTAAAGTTGCTTTAAAAGGAAATCTTTTCATCCAAACCTTTAACCCACTAAATATTGTCTGAAATCTCCGGTTCGTGACAATATGCATGGAATTCTGCTTTGTATTCTTGAGCTGTTTTCATGCTGTTTAATTTTTGGTTCTAGGAGTCTGGCATCCAAGATCCAGCTTCTGGTGTCCAGAAAAAAACATGTCCCCGTTATTCCAGTGTCAAAATTGTTCCTCCTGAGCATTTGTAGCTCAGTTCTACATTAGTTTATGAAGGCTGCCAGCGTGAGGCAGCTGGGTTTAATAAACACTCGGGATTGTCTCATTGATGGTACCCTTCTGGAATCTGAAGTAAAATATTTAAAGCAGCTGTATAGAACTGCCAGTACCAACCCCAGTTAAAATACTAGCAGTCCTAGACTACAATGTGACAGCTTTGCTCGCTTGTAGCATTTTCTCCTGGAGTTCGAAGGTCGTGAGTTCAAGCTTCACTCCAGGATTTGAGCATATAAATCTAGGCTGACACTTGAGTACTGCAAGGGTGCTGCACTGTCAAATGTGTAGTTTTTCAGACGTTGCCAGTGCCTCAACTGCCCCCATTTGGTTGTAGAAGATCACGTGGCACTATTAAAAATCGACCAGGGTTTTCTCCCTATGTCCTGGTCAAGATTTGTCCCACAGCGACCATCACTGAAACCTGTTAACTGGTAATATATCTCTTTTTATGTAATCTAGCTGAGATTATGTAAAGTATTTTGGATAGGCACATGGAGCACACCAGGATGATAGGGAGTGGGATAGCTTGATCTTGGTTTCAGATAAAGCTCGGCACAACATGTGGGCCGATGGGCCTGTTCTGTTCTGTGCTGTACTGTTCTATGTATTTCCTGACACTGACTTCAAAAATTCTTCTCGGACAGCCTGAGGTTCCGAAAAGTACTTCGCAAATGCAAATGATCTCTTTCTTTGCAAAGCTGGGGATCAGGAGAAGACCTGTCTAATCTTAACATGTGCCCAGGAACCGTACAAACCCGAAAGGTTTCATGTTCAGTCCCTATTCTGTGCTGAGCTCTGATGAGAGGTGATTACATTGGCTTCAGGGTTCTTGATTCAAGCAAAGAAAATTTAGCAGGGTTCCCGCACGACCCTGTTGAAAATGTTTACGTGTTCTTGTCCAACAGGACAGGATGAGCCCTCTCTTTCGCTCTCCATTAACGAACTAATGGCCTGGTGATGCTTGCAACATTCAGAACATAGTGAATGCGGTACTGGAGGAGACTAGGTGCCTGAGGAAGAGATGGTGATTTCATTGAGGGGTGAAAGTGAGTAAATGCACCATGTAGGTGGCAATCAGACATGGAACTGTATGGTCTGTGTACCCAGTATCACAGTATTCTCCTGTACTGTATTAGCGGGCTATGCAGCATGTTGCAATGTAACTCCCTGTGCCTGAACTTGGAAGAAAAACAGCCAGAGCTTAGCTTACGTCCACAAACAGCATATCAACACTTGCTGCTTAAACCTGTATTTGGGCAATGCACCAGAATACTGCTGGTTCTTATGGAACCATACAGGAAGAGCCAGTGCCTTGCAAAGGGAGACTAGTGTGGGTGCGAGGGAAATTCTGTAAACATGTTCCATTTGTGATTTGTAACCAGTTAGCCACAGAGTTCTAATTAAAATTTAATTGTCTTTTAAAAAAAGATATTGAGAGCTCTCAGCCCAATGGTTAAAGAGGTAGCCTGGGACTTGTGTAACTCAAGTAACTCAAGGCTTGCATGCTGAGAATAAGGATCACATGAATAATGTTTGTTGGTGAATGAAGAAAGATAGATATTTTGCTGTCCCTGATGAGAAAAAGTGAAAATGCTCTTTTGGAGTTTTAGATTGGATCAGAATCTGCTTATGTAGATTCGATTAGCATTTGTGACAAATCTAACTCCTTTTTCCTTTTGGACCAGAGTACTTTGAGATGGGTTAGTTTAACGCTAAGTGCTAGACCTCTGCCAATGTAAAGATATAATTGAACTGCGATAAGCTTGTGTGTTAGTGGAAAGGTAAAATGCCAATCTTTCCAAATCAGGGTTTTGAAATATTCCTCTTGCATTGGTTTTTGCTTTAACAAAAATGTTAAAATCTATTGGCACTTGAAGACTGCACTACTACAACTTGAGAGCATTGATGAATATGGAGTGCAGTTTTTGAAACCAATTATTCCAGAGAATTAGTGTTAGGTTTCGGAGCAGTAGAGCTGTCATGATGCAGGGATCCCCCGCGCCCCCACCCCCCCAACTGCCAGAACACACATTACATTCATGCCCCGATTCTCTGTATTTAATGATTCCTGCAGCAATTTGTGGAGTTGTTTTTCTTCTATTTTTAAGCGACTTCAATCTAATTCTTTTTGTAGCATGCTTATAATTGTGGTTGAAACGCTTCAGGGGGAAAAAAATCCTGCAACAAATGACGTGTCTGTGATTCATGTTAATTCTGTTAAAGCTCCCTCACACTTTCTCAATGTGCGTCCTTTGTGCATGTTGATCAAATCAGCCAATTGGAACTTCCATTCATCTCTGTCTGTCATTGATCAATGGCAGAGGCCTAAGTCTGAATGCATGATTTTGAACAACAGTCCATCCCTAGCCTCTGCAGTCTCTTGACAGGGTGGAGGAGAAATATTTTAATTGTGAAATTATTTCACCGTTTTATACATCTTTTAAGTAAAAAGAATGTTGGGAGATTTTCTGTCTCTGCCCAACTGTGAGACAGCTTGAAACTGCTTCTCGTTCCTGTCCTCTACTCCTCTCCTGCAGCAATCCCCCCACCCTCCCCCCCCCATAAGTTAACCTGCTGAGTCCCTTCTCCCTTGTTGTGACTTGAAAAGCTTCCTCTGGCCACTGTCTTCATTCTTTTCCTGCTGCCCCAATGTGTTTAGAAATATTCCCCTACTGTTTCCACCATGCTGTTCGCTGGGATGAAAGGGAATGTCAATCTCGTGTGCCCCTCACTGTAATGCATGGCTTGCTTGCTCTGCCCTCCTCTGCCTCCCTCCCACCGCATGTTGCAAGGGTTAACTGTACATTTAACATGTATTCAAGGAAGACAAGGTATGGCAGATGCAGTGTACATTATACAGCGGAGTGAACAAATAATTGAGGATGTTAACCCATGCATTAATATGAACGTCCTGCTTGGGTTTTCTGTTCTCTGGCTCATATATGATATTGTGACATTTTAAATGCCATGAAGTAGCATCAAAAACCTTGTTCTGTAATTCCGGCATGTCGACACAGATGTTGTAAATCACTACGTATCATTGGGTGTTGGTGAAATCTGCTGGTTATAGTAGCTGACCACTTGGTACAATTAGGCCCTCAGGCTGGCATATCATTAGAAAATTTGATCTTTTATTTTATTTGGATGTTTACAGTTTTTTCAGTTCCTGTGACCATTTTCACACAAGAGTTTTACATCAAAATTCAATCAAATGAATTTTGACAGCCATTTTCGTGGGTAGTCTTGGGGTATCTGCATATTAAAATGATAAAAAGGCAATCCTCCACAGCTGTGCATATACCTCTTGGGATAGAAAGGGAAGTAACAAATAGAATGCAGATGATACCAGTTAGTGATGCTTACAGGAATAGCATTGTCTAAATATTAATATTCTGTTTCGCTGCAGAAGGCTTTGCTCTCTTAAAATATCTCAATATATTGCCAGATTCATTCACGAAATAAAATACTTGAATATGGTAAGTGTTAAGGGACATGATCTTAATTGTACTGGCATTGAAAGGTATCTTTTTCTAATGTTTCAGAGCTGTAAGGTTGACTGCCTGTAATATGGTATCCTGACAGTTCCGAGCAACGTATCGTGGAGGTACAGTGCTGTGACTATTGCTTGCTGAGATGGTATTTCTTCATACTGTGACCACTCTGTTGTTGGAAGAAGATTTGAGAATGTCTAAGTAAGTACAGATACTTCCTGCGTGATCATGTGTTCAGTCAGGAACCTGAGCATTAATTATTTTCCCCTTTCCCATGTTCAGGAATATTATCTGGGATAATCCTTCCAAAGATTAGAAATGTGATTTGCAGTTAATACCCATTAATTGTTCTTTTTTTAAAAAAAAATGCTTGTGCCAATTGTAATGTATCCAATGGAAAAGAGTGTTTAAGGGCGGAATTCTCTGATCTCATCCGTGCCCACCCCACTGCAAGTGAGGATGGAGAATTTAGTGTTCCAGCCAAAACTCCATTCACTTTCAGTGGCACCAGAGAATCCCAGCCGTGAGTGAGGATGGAGATTTTCGGTGTTTATCTTGTCCCTTTGCTTAAGCGTTCTACTTGGTTTGTTTTCAAATTTTCTCACCATCCTCCTCCAGAAGTCACCGACTCTTGTTTGACACTGCCAGCCATCCCTTAATATCTCTGTCAAGTAATCAGTCTTTGGTGAACCTAGGCAGTAGATGTTGCCATAGTTGAAGGAAATTTAATCGACTAGCCTGCCCAGTATATTTCTTTCCACTTGTGTGCTTTCCAGCAGTGGTCACTGTGTGTTGTTAACCTGGTGTTGTTAAACTTCTTACTGTGTTTACCCCAGTCCAACGCCGGCATCTCCACATCACTGTGTGGGAACCAGCAGTTTGCGTCCTGGTTGAGTTTTCCATTCTGTAACCTGTTTGCGGAGACTGTTTCCAATTGCCGTTGGCTAGATGACTCCAGGAATCAAATCTAGAACCCTCTTGGCTCAGGAATAAAATGTAGGATCCTCTTGTTTCCACAACTAAAGCTTCCTCACACAATTCATTGGGGGTGGTCTGTATTGGGATTGAGTATTCTTTAAGTGAGATATACCATGGCTAGGTGCTGAGTATCATAAAGCTCAGTAAGAAGTCTCACAACACCAGGTTAAAGTCCAACAGGTTTATTTGGTAGCACGAGCTTTCGGAGCGCTGCCCCTTCATTCACCTGATGAAGGGGCAGCGCTCCGAAAGCTCGTGCTACCAAATAAACCTGTTGGACTTTAACCTGGTGTTATGAGACTTCTTACTATGCCTACCCCAGTCCAACACCGGCATCTCCACATTATATCATAAGTTGAGAGAATAGGAGACCATTCAGCCCATCAAACCTGTACTAGGTTTTTGAATGAGCAATTGTGCTGAGTCCCATGTCCCCATCTTTTGTTCATAACCATGTAACTTCCTTATCCTCAAGCAGCTGTCCCACTCCCTTCCAAAATTATTTATTGAATCAGCTTCCACCACCTTTTCACATACAATGTTCCAGATCACAACAATGGGATGAAATGATTTCTCCTTCTCTCCCTCCAAGATCTTTGCCAGTTTTGAATCTTTGACCACTTATTGACCCACTTGCTGGTGGGAATAATGCTTTGTCTATCTATCTATCAAAACCTCTCAATCTTTATTCAATAACCCCTGTTCCAAGGAGAACAGTTTAAAGTTTATTTATTATTGTCACAAGTAGGCTTACATTAACACTGCAAATGAAGTTACTGTGAAAATCCCCTAGTCGCCACACTCCGGCACCTGTTCAGGTACACCGAGGGAGAATTTAGCATGGTCAATGCACCTAACCAACATAGCTTTCAGACTGTGGGGCAGGGGGAAACCAGAGCACCCGGAGGAAACCCACGCAGACAAGGGAGAATGTGCAAACTCCACATAGACAGTGACCCAAGTGGGAATCGAACCCGAGTCCCTGGTGCTGTGAGGCAGCTGTGCCGCCCACAGTCCAAACTTTTCCAATCATTCCATATAACTGAAGTCCCTCACCTTTAAACCTTCCCCATGTCCTTTCTGAGGCCTGTACGTCTTTCCTGAAGTTCGGTGCCCAGAGTCTCCGCAATGCTCCAGCTGACTTATAAAGTTCTAACGTGTTATCTCTGTTTTATTCTGTTCCTCTATTTGACTTTTCAACCATATTACCAATCTTTTGCTTTCTGTCGCTGAACCAATTTTGTATTCATATTGTCACTTTCCCTTAGTAAGCCATCAGTGTGGCACTTTGTCAAACGGTTTCTGATAGTCCATATGTACAGCATCAGCTGGCTGTACTACCTTATTCAACCTTCTCTGTTAGCTCATCAAAGGATTGAATCAAGTTAGTCAAATACAAGATCCATGTTAGCTCTCTTTGATTAACTGTTAGCTTTTCAAATTAAAGTTTATTTTATCCCTGATAGTGATTTCTAATACCTTCCCCACTACCAGGCCTGTAGATTTCTGGTTTACCCCTCTCCCTTTTTTTTTGGAAGGTGGGTAGCATCACCAGCCCTCCAGAATGTCCCTGGCTATTTTTAGTGTAACTTTCACATCGTTCTCTTCTGTTGTGAAGGCAGACGTGAAGTCCTCATTTATTACATTCGCCATGTCCTCTGTCTGTACATGAAGATTTTTCTTTTTGTCTTTAATAGGCCCAAATTCATAGAAGATTCATAGAATCCCTATAGTGCTGAAGGAGGCCGTTCGGCCCATCAAGTCTTCACCCGCCAACAATCCTACCAGGCCCTATTCTCCTAAGCCCACGTATTTACCCTGCTAATCCATCTGACACTAATGGTCAATTTAGCATGGTCAATCAACCTAACCCGCACATCTTTGGAGGGCACGGAGGAAACCCACGCAGACACAGGGAGAATGTGCAAGTTCCACACAGACAAGTGACCCGGGTCCCTGGCGCTGTGAGACAGCATTGTTACCCACTGTGCCACCATGCCACCCTTCATTGTAGCTAAAAGTAAAATATTGCCGATGTTGGAAATCTGAAATAAAAACAGAAAATGCTGAAAATACTAAGCAGGCCAGACAGCATGTATGGAGAGATAATGTTCATGTTTTAAGTCATCAACCTTTCATCAGGACGATTTTGCTAGACGGTCACTGACCTGAAACATTAACAGCTAATCAGATACACTTTGTGTGTTTATGCAATTTTAACCTTTAAAGTTTTGTGCTTCAATTTATTGTTGTCTACTTATAACTTCTCTATTTCGTGTACTTTCCATTATCTTCCAGCCTATTAACTGAATCTTCCTGTTGACATTTGTCTCAAACCTTTTTCTGTTTTAACTTTTACTTCTCTTCTCACCCAGGATCCATTAGTTTTCGCTATTCTATCCTTTTCCTTGAAAATAATGGCAGGATTACCACTACCGACTGTTCACTCTGGTGGGATTCTCCGGTCCTGCTGGCAGCGCACCCCCACCCATGGGTTTTCCACCAGCGTGTGGTGACGTCAATGGCAATTCCCAATGACAGCGGCGAGACCAGAGAATCCCGCCGCTAACAAACAAAGCACCACCTCCCACGGCTCAACGGCCAGACAGTCTCGGCAAATATGTTCAGTTTGTGCCCGAAATCCTTTCTTCCCTGAATGCCTTCCATTGCTTGGCACGGTGGCACAGTGGTTAGCACTGCTGCCTCACAGTGCTAGGGACCCGGGTTCGATTCCCGGCTTGGGTCACTTTGTGTGGAGTTTGCACATTCTCTGTGTCTGCGTGGGTTTTCTCCGGGTGCTCCAGTTTCTCCCCACAGTCCAAAGATGTGCTGGTTAGGTGGATAGGCTATGCTAAATTCTCCCTCAGTGTACCCGAACAGGCACCAGAGTGTGGGATTTTCACAGTAACTTCATTGTAGTGTTAATGTAAGCCTACTTGTGACTTAATAAATAAACTTTGTTCCTGCTTTATCCAATCTACCCGTGCTGAATCCTTTCTTAAATCTATCGTGGTATTGTTGCTGGACTAGTAATCCATAGACCCAGAGAAATGCTCTGGAGACCGGAGTTCAAATCCCACCACGGCAGGCAGAATTTGAATTCAATAAAAATCTAGAATTAAAAATCTAATGATAACCATGAAACCATTGTTGATTGTCGTAAAAAAAACCCCATCTGGTTCATTTCCTTCCATTAGAGAAGGAAATCTACAGTCCTTACCTGGTCTGGTCTACATGTGATTTGAGACCCACAGCAATATGGCTGACTTTTAAATGCCCTCTAATATGGTCTCCATTGTATCAAATTTCTAAAAGCCTCAAAGGAATGAAAGCGGACAGACTACCCAGCATCCACCTAGGTAGTGGAAACAACAATGGCAAACTCAGCACTGTTGACCCTCAAAATCCTCCTTATTAACATCTGTGGGCTAAGGCCTCAAGCAACAGCCTGACGCAGTTATACTCATGGAATCATACCGTACAATGTCCCAGACATCACCATCCCTAAGTATGTCCTGTCCCACAGGCAGGCAGGTCAGACCCAGCAGAGATGGCAGCATAGTGCTATACAGTGGGCCATTGCTCTGCGAGTCCTCAGAATCAATTCCAAACCCCATTAAGTCATCAGGTCAGACATGGGCAAGGAAAACTCCTGCTTATTACCATATACCGTCCTCTCGCAGCTGATGAATCAGTATTCCTCCATGTTGAACACCACGTGGAGGAAGCACTGAGGGTGGCAAGGGCACAGAATGTACTTTGAATGGGGGACTTCAATGTCCATCACCAAGAATGGCATGCCACTGTGCGAGCTGGTTAAGTCCTAAAGGACATAACTGCTAGACTGGGTCTGTAGAAGGTGGTTTGGGAACCAACAAGGGGGAAAAACATCCTTGACCTCATCCTGCTGTAGATGCATCTGTCTGTGACAGTATTAGGAGTGACCACAGCATAGTCCGTGTGGAGACAAAGTCCTGTCTTCACATTGAGGATGCCTTCCATTGTGTTGTGTCGCATCACCACTATGCTAAATGATATAGTTTTCAAACAGATCTAGCAACTCAAGACTGGATGACCATGAAGCACTGTGGGCCATCGGCAACAGATCTGTACGCAACCACAATCTGTAACCTCATGGCCCAGTATATCCTCACTCTACCATTACCACCAAGCTAGGGGATCAATGAAAAGTGCAGGAGGGCATGCCAGGAGAAGCATCAGACATACTTAAAAATGAGGTGTCAACCTGGTGAAGCTACAACACAGGGTTACTTGCTTGCCAAACAGCATAAGCAGCAAGTGATAAGAGTTAAACAATTCCACAACCAACAGATGAGATCTAAGCTTTGCAGTCCTGCCACATCCAGCTGTGAATGGTATTGGACTATAAACAACTCACTGAGGAGGAGGCTCCACAAATATCCCATTCTCAATGATGGAGGAACCCGGTACATCAGTGCAAAATATAAGGCTGAAGCATTTGCTCCAGTCGTCAGCCAGAAGTGCCAAGTGGATGATCCATCGTGGCCTCCTCTGGATGTTCCCAGCATCACAGATGCTAATCTTCAGCCAATTCGATTCACTCCACGTGGTATCAAGCAATGGCTGAAGGCACTTGGATACTGCAAAGGCTATGGGCCCTGACAAAATTGTGGCAATAGTACTGAGAATTTATATTCTAGAATCGGCTGATGATTAGCATCTGTGATGTTGGGAACATCCAGAGGAGGCCACGATGGACCATCCACTTGACACTTCTGGCTGACGATTGTAGCAAATGCTTAAGCCTTATCTTTTGCACTGATGTACCGGGTTCCTCTAGCCAAGCTGTTCTAGTACAGCTGCAACTTTGGCATCTACCCAGCAATGTGGAAAATTGCCCAGCTATGTCCTGTACAAAAAAAAGCAGGCCCAATTCAACCCAGCCAATTACCACCCCATCAGTCTACCCTTGATCATCTGTGAAGTGATAAAAGGTAATTAACATTGCTATCAAGCGACAATTGTGTAGCAATGACTTACTCAATGATGCTCAGTTTGGGCT
Source organism: Mustelus asterias (assembly GCF_964213995.1). Lineage (NCBI taxonomy): Eukaryota > Metazoa > Chordata > Chondrichthyes > Carcharhiniformes > Triakidae > Mustelus > Mustelus asterias. The sequence goes on along the minus strand of NC_135825.1, from coordinate 15,325,383 downwards.
TCACCAGGGCCACGTAGCTCCTGATCTCATTACAACCTTGGTTCAAACAAGGACAAAAGAGTTGATCATCAGAGGTGAGAGTGAGTACAATCATGAGACATAAGAGCAGAAGTAGACCATTCGGCCCATCTAGTCTGCTCCACCATTCAATGAGGTTATGACTGAAATTATATGATAATCTTTAACTCCACTTTCCCAACTTGTCCTCATAACCTTTGATTCCTTTAATGATTAAAAATCTGTTTGTTCTTGACATCAAGGCCACATTTGACAATGTGTGGCATCAAGGAGCCCTAGCAAACTTGGAGTCCATGGGAACCAGGGAAAACTCTCTGCTGTTTGGAGTCTTACCTAGTATAAAGGATTATGGTTGTTGGAGGCTAGTCATCTCAGCTACAGGACATCACTGCAGGTGTTCCTCAGGGTAGTGTCCTGGGCCCAACCATCTTTAGTTGCTTCATTGATGACCTTACTTCCATCATATGGTTAGAAGTGGGAATGTTTGCTGATGATTGCACAATGTTCAGTCACTGTTTTAAGACTTATCTGGATAGACACATGATCAGGTGGGGAGTAGAGGGATTTAGGCAGTTGGTCTAGATAGGATAACGTGATCAGTGCAGGCTTGATGGGCCGAAGGGCCTGTTCTTTGTTCTTTGTTCGGGACTCCTCAGAAACTGAAGTAGTCTGTGTTCAAATGCAGCAAGATCTGGACAATATCCAGGCTTGGGTTGTTAAGTAGAAAGTAACATTCGTGCCACACAGCGCCAGGCAATGACCATCTCCAAAAGAGAGAAACTGACCATTACCTCTTGGCATTCAATGGCATTGCCATCGCTGAAACCTGCACTGTCAACACCCTCAAAAACTGAACTGGACTAACCATATAAATACTGTAGCTACAAGAGCAGATCAGAGGCTAGGACTCCTGCAGTGAGTAACTTATTCCTGACTACCCAAACCCTGACCACCATTTACAAGGCACAAATCAGCAATATGATGGAATACTCTCCCCTTGTCTGAGTGAGTGCAGCTCCAAAAACCCTCAAGAAGGTCGACACTAGGACAAAGCAGACAGCTTGATTGGCACCCTATCCACAAACATTCACACCCTCCACCACTGACACACACTGCCAGCAGTGTACCATCTACAAGATGCAGGAACTCATCAAGGCTCCTTAGACATCTCCTTTCAAACCAATGGCCACTACCATCTAGAAGGGCAAGGGCAGCAGACAACTGGGAACACCACCACATGGACATTCCCTCCAAGTCATTCACCATCCTGACTTGGAAACACATGGCTGTTCCTTCACTGTCGCTGGGTGAAAAGCCCTGGCACTCCCTCGCCAACAACACTGTGGATGTACCTACACCTCATGGACTGCAGCGGTTCATGAAAGCAGCATACCAGCACCTTCTCGAGGGCAGCTAGGGATGCTAATAAATGCTGGTCTAGCCAGTGATGTCCACATTCCATGAATGAATCACTTTTTAAAAATGAACCCCTCTCAAGCTGATCATTTTTGTCATTGATATTATCTTGCCTCTTTCTATAACTGCATTAAACCAAATGTTGTTGCAATCACTTATTAGTTTGCTGATCTCCTTGTATAACACAATCCATTTTCCTTAATCCATTTTCCAGAACTTGATCCAGCACTGCTTCCTCCCTTGCTGAACTGAATTAACTTCAGTATGCACGTCACAGTCTTCCATGTCTTTAACACTATTTTTTTGAGCCTATATTAGGATAAAGTCTCCTAATATTATCAGGCTATTTTTGTTGCATACATTTTAAATTTGCCATTAATGTGCTCCTGTATCTCTTCACGGGTATGGAGCTCCCTTTTATCTGGTGCATCCCCTTATTGAATCATTCAGTGTAACATTTCCCATGTTAGCCATTCTTTCAGGCCTATAAAAGTGCAATTGCAATCTTGATGCCAGTCAGGGTTTTTAAGCTGTCCTGACTTCATAGCTCTCCAAAAGCATTTTAAGTAGAAGGGGAAGAGCGGGGGGGGGGGCTTCATTGTCTTTGGAAATTCGTATTAATTTGGGTTTCTTCAGGTGTTTAGTAATTTCAGTCTATATTGTAAACCCTTGTCTGATTTTTTTTTTTAAATTCTGTTTTACCATGTTTCCCTTTTTTAAAGAATGTCATGTTTTCCACTGGCCAAACCTCTAGCGCAAGATTGCGGGAAATCATTATCAGCGTCTCTGCATTTCATCAGGATCTTCGATTGTAAACAAACACGTCCCAGTGATTTATCTAACTTTAGTTTGAGTAACATCTTTTGTACCAGTTCCTTGAATAATGACTTCCCTTTTGGTTAAACAATAACCTTTCTTAATGGCTCCGCAGCCGCCTCTAGTGCAAAGCATTGATGAGGCCATTGTTAGATTATTGTGCGTGGCTTTGGGTGCCTCATTATAGAAAGGACATTGAAATCCGAGAGGCTGTATAGTGTGGATTTGGCAGGGGATGCAGGGATGAGAGAGCCTTATACTTGTGGGGTGGGAGGTCGGGGGCGGTGAGGGAGGGGGCACATGAAGTTTCGGGACTGATCTTTACTGGAGAACGTGTTTACAACCGATTTTTTAAAGTTATGAAGGGTTTTAGTATGCTGAATAGAAAACGGCCATTAAACAATCGAGGAGAGTGAATGAGAAATTTCTTTACTAAGAGGGTTGTGTGAACATGGAATGCTTTTCCACATGGAGTGGTTGAGTCAGAGACCATTGTTTGAGGGTAAAGTGGATAAATATTTGAAATAGATAAAGATGCAAGATTCCAGGGTGAATGTAGAGGAAGTGGAGTTGATTATTGATTTAACTAGTAATGATCCAGCACAGACTGTGTGCCTACTGGCTGCCTCTTGTGCTATAAACTTTCTTGCTTCTATGGTGTTTCTATAATCCTAATATCCACCTCATCTGTAAAAATAAGGCTAAGTACACATTTTGTATATCTGTAATTCCCTTAATCTCTATTCCTTTTCACCACTATACAAAACCATGACTATCCTCTCACTAGGAATGTATCTTCATAATTCTTTGTTGCTATTTTTTATTTCTTCCTAGTTTTCCTCTTTTTTTTCAGTCTACCCTGTAAGATAAATGTTTCTCTGGTTTCAAAATATCTCTGATTTCCCTGGTTGTCCATAATACCTTTGATGAATTTCCATTTTCCCTTATTGGAATTAGCTTGATTTTTAATCTATTCCTTCCACTGCTTTAAATGTTTTCTACTTATGGATGTATAGTTCTATTTGCCTATATTTCCTTCCATTTAAACTGGACAATGCCCCTTTTAAATCTCTCTATTTTTCCAGTGAAGAAGCCTTGCCTTCAAATCTTTTCATTTGTCTTCTTTCACCGCACGTAACTATGTATGGTGATGACTCTTTCACAATATTTGCCATGATTTCTTTCCCTAGCTGTGGTGTGGGGGAAGGCCAGAAAACTGGCCTAGCTCAGTTGAATTCATTCTTTGAATAATGTACCAGTTTATCATATTTACCCCACCTCCTCCCCCATTACTATTTTTTAAAAATATTAAACGCTCATTTATCTTTTGCATACCTTATTTTCATGTCCTGTATCTTTACGGGTTAACCCACGTCAAACTTAATGTCTTGATTCAGCATTAATGCAGTTGTCCTCTGAGAATGTTGCGATCCTTTGTTAAAAGCTGGTAACCCTTTATTAACTAGACGCGAGGGCAGTATAGGCCTCTTGTAGTGCCACTCCTGATTTGGTGGCTCGAAGCTGCTAAAGAAATTATTTGTCTTTTGTTCACTTTAATGAACAGTGGTGTGTTTGGTAAAGGTGATGCATTAGATTTGGGGCATTTACAGTGGCCCCAGTGAAGATTTTCCAAATTGATGTTTTTACAGCTTGTTATAAAAGTTTCAATGGCTGAAGTTTTTTTTTGTCTTTCTCCTGCAGGTTAAAGCATTACAGCAGGTCAAGGATACTACAACCAGAATATTTCTGAGAGCTTTTAAAGCCATGGATAGGTGTAAGCATGTAGGGCGCCTGCGACTCGCCCAAAATCACTCTATATTGAATCCCCAGAAGTGGCATTGCATGGACTGCAACACCACCGAGTCTGTTTGGGCCTGTCTTAAATGCTCCCATGTGGCTTGTGGCCGCTACATTGAGGAGCATGCACTCAAACACTTTGAGGAAACTAGGCATCCTTTGGCTATGGAGGTCAATGAACTTTATGTCTTTTGTTATCTTTGTGATGACTACGTGTTGAATGACAATGCTACGGGGGATTTAAAACTGTTGAGAAGCACTTTAAGTGCAATAAAGAACCAAAAGTACAGTCCGATGGCACGCAATGGCAGGGCATTGCGGTCAATGGCTTGCGGGGAATCTCCTTGTTCGTTTCAGAAGAACAAAAAAGGGCAGACTCACAGTACAGAGCAGATGTTCACTGCTCTTTGGCACAGACGCCAGTCTTTGCTAACAAAGGCAATGCGCATTTGGTTTGAACAAACAACCAGCGGTAAGCGTAGATTGGAAGAGAAGCGACTACAGGAGGAAATGGATAGACGAAAGGAGGAAGCGAGGAAGCGCCGGCAGGAGCTAAAGCGTAAGTTCATGGAAGAACTTGCCAACACTCCACCCAGGAAAAGTGCAAGGATTTTATTTCAAATTCGAAAGGAGGACCATATCTCGAGAAAGTGCAGAAAACCAACTGGAAAAAAGGTGCTACAAACTGCCCCTACCTCAAAACGACAAAGGAACAAAATGAAGCGGTATTACGCTGCCAAGCGCAAACCAGTGGTAACACCTGGTGTTACGGGCCTGAGAAACCTTGGTAATACCTGCTACATGAACTCCATCCTGCAAGTACTCAGTCACTTGCAAAAGTTCAGAGAGTGTTTCTTAACCCTTGATCTCTGTGAGACTGAAGAACTGTTGGCAAGGACCGCAAACGGGAAAACGAGATTGTCTAACAAGGTCACTCTGGGGATTGGTCCTGCATCTTGCTTAGCGGGAAGAAATGATCATGTGGGAACTTCAGGGAGATACAGCATGCCAGCTGGTTTGAACGGAGGTGCTTCTATGGCCAGGAACCTGGAACTTATTCAACCCAAGGAGCCTAGCTCAAAGCACATCTCTCTTTGCCATGAACTTCACACGCTCTTTCGAGTAATGTGGTCTGGGAAATGGGCTTTGGTATCCCCGTTTGCTATGTTGCACTCTGTATGGAGCTTGATCCCGGCGTTCAGGGGATATGGTCAGCAAGATGCTCAGGAATTTCTGTGTGAATTACTGGACAAAGTGCAGCAGGAGCTGGAATCGGAAGGCACGAAGCACAGGATCCTTATTCCTTTTTCTCAAAGGAAGCTCACCAAGCAGGTTCTCAAGGTGGTGAATACCATCTTTCACGGGCAGCTGCTCAGTCAGGTAAAGGAAAACGATAGTGTGTGCAGTCTTATTTTAATTTAATTCTTTATTCCTGATCTGATCTTGTCAAGATGAAAGATGACAATGCTGCTGAATGGAATACTTTCCACTTTGTAGCCAGTGACAGCACTCTTCTATCAGTTATCAAATGCCTGAGACGTAGCTGCAAAGTTGGCTGTGCTTAATGTAAAAGTTAAAGCTGTGTCCTTTTGCCATTGCCATCCTTCATTTTATTTTTAATGAAAGCTGAAAAGGGTGCTTTGTAACTAAGAACTTGATCCCCTTTCCGTTTCCAACATGCTAGCATTTGTTAGTGATTAGCTTTTCAGCAATACTATCGAGACTACGTCTAAGTTCTAACCTTGGGTTTTAACTTTTTAATTATAATCTCGCTGCTGTCCTGAAGGTGCTGTTTGTGACTGCAGTACAATTCCCTGGGTGCCCGTAACCATCTGTTTACTGTGCCCAAGTGACCATTCCTAACATATGTGTCTTGATAATGAGCCTTGGCAAGCTATTTGACTCTGGAAAGCATCAGGGCCCAACCTTGTTTTTCCCCTCCCACCACGCACCCACACGCTTACCGGCACTGCAGACTGGGTGAAAATCTGGAGTGGAGTTCCTGGTGATTTTTTTTTTTTTTGCGATTCCATTTGGGTTACGTTCTATGTCATCTCCTCCTCCTCCTCCAGTTTATGTTGTCACTGTAGTCAAGCAGACCGCTGAAGTGGGGGGGAGCCCTTTTCACACAAGTGGAGGCTGAATAATGATCTGTCGGATATGATATATATCTCAGAAATTGGTTAAACTAATGATTTGTTACGAGTTCAGCGGAAGCTTTACACGGCTTGTGTTCCAGCATGTTTTATTTGGAGAATGCCAGGAGGATCTACATTAAGTTCCCAGTCTTTGAGTAACTGTGCATAGTTCCACTCTTGCTCACACCACCACCCCCAAGCTTCCCTTTACTTCAAAGGGGGTAAATTTATAATCTGGGGCAGCCATGTTATGATGCAGACTGCTTCCACTGAAAGTGATTCTTGAAAACGAGTAGGCCGTTGAGGTATTTACAGAAGATTCTGTGGGAGGTATGCACCCATGTCATTGAAATATCTCCCTCCCTTTCAGGGCAGGCAGGCTTGTGGTCAAATTGCTTTTACGCATTTTATTTGCCTCATTGTGCTTATTTTTATAATGGCTCCATCCAGCTGCTCTTCTAAATTCCCATGGTATCAGCTAGAATACCTTTAGGTCTGCTCATTTACATTGCAGTAGACGGTAGGGCAGCGAGCAAAGTGAAACCCCAGTAGTATTAAATCTGAACATGTGTAATTATGATGATTCAGGTCAAGCCATTGTACACTTCGGGCTTTTCATACCTTATTTATGTTAACAGCTTCCAGAAGCAGCCCTGTACTGTGAATAAGATGGCACCTATGACTCCAAAGACACACAGCTCCACCTCAGCAGGTGGTTTCATTCTTGCCCCCCAACAACACCCCCCCCCCCCCCCCCCCCCCCCCCCAGGGGCAAGGTATGGGAACAAGAGTGGGCCAATCAGGACTTGCAACGATTACGTTCCTGACTGTTGAACAGCTGTACCCCACACCGTTCCTGCATTAGCACAGTTTAGACGTTGCTGCCAGTGTCGTCAGTGTTGCTACTATCTATAAGCAGCATGAACCTGGAACAGAGGGAGCCCTTCAGATTTTGAAATTGCTTCCGCTGGAATAAGTTCTGCAATATAATGAGGTTTCCTGTTGTTTAACTGGGTTTCCATATTTACATCAAAGGTATAATGTTACAGGACCCACCAGCAGGGAGAAACCCACGTTACTAGAGTTATAAAGGTTTAAAAGATATTTGGGTGTAGTTGCTGGCTAACTTGTTGTTTATTTGGACCTGTGATGAGAACAGTAAAATCCTGCCCATCGATAGATCTTTTTCTACACCCTAGCTATGACTGTAACACTACATTCTGCACTCTCTCATTTCCTTCTGTATGAACGGTATGTTTTGTCTGTATAGGGTGCAAGAAACAATACTTTTCACTATGTTAATACATGTGACAATAATAAATCAAATCAAATTAAGATTGCACGTTCTAGTGGATAAAGATGAGCAAATTTTTCCTACAGTAGATGAATTTCCAAGAAAATATCAGCTTAAGTGACGGGCAGTAAACCAATTGAATTGAGAAGTAATCAATACGGATTTCATTGAATCAAGATCCAGATTTTTAAAATTCCTTTTTTTGTATGGGATGTGGGCGATGCCGGCTGGGCCAGCATTTATTGCCCATCCCTAACTGCACTCCATTTCAGAGGGCATTTGAGAGTCAACCACATTGCTGTGGGTCTGGAGTCACATGTAGGCCAGACCAGGTAAGGACAGCAGATTTCCTTCCCTGAAGGACAATTAGTGAACCAGATGGGTTTTTCCGACCATCGACAATGGTTTCATGGTCATCGGTAGATTCTTAATTCCAGATTTTTTAAAATTGAATTTAAATTCCACCATCTGCCATGGTGGGATTCGAACCCGGATCCCCAAAACATTAGCTGAGTTTCTGCATTAATGGCCTAGCGATAATACCCCATTGCCTCTCCTAATAGCTGCGTCTTAATTTGGAATTTCATTGAGACTTAAAACGAACAAAGCACATAATTGAATAAAAAGTGACACCGAGGCCTACTAATGCAGCTCCAGGTTGTTTGATTTTGTTGCTGTGCTATTGCTCAGGGTGTAAGAGTGTATGCCACAAGGTGGGTTAGATGCTGGTTAGGAGCCACTCTTTGTGTGCCAGCCAAGGGAGTGGCCGCTCGTGGGTATCTGCGGAACAGCAGAGCTGAGCCTGGTCCAATCCTTACATAGCCGCATTTGCAACAGAAGGTCACAACAGCAGTTGGGAAAAGAAAGCCAGACAATCTCCCCAGATAGGGAAACTTGGATCGTGGCCCCCCTTCCTTAGGCTCCCTTTGCACTTCCTAAAAGCTGAGTCAGTAGCATTGGCGGAGACCCGGGACCATGTTCCATCTGGGCTGCAGATGCTGCCTGTCGTAAAGCACCCAAGCAAGGAGTGGAGAGCTGTATACGTTTAATTCACTTTGAAATTTGTCAGTATAAGTTATGTGAAAATGTGAGCAGTATTGGATTTGAAAATTCAGCAGAGTGCAAACTGCACAAAACTGCTCCCCCCTTGCACAAAACTTTCCTTTCACGGTATTTTTCCAAACTTTCCTGTGTTGGCTCCTCCATTAAATATTGACACACTCCCAAGGACCTTCTGTTCTAAGTTCAGTGTCATATAACCAGAGGAAATCGGTGCGGTCGTTGCAGAAAGCATTCTTTATTTGTACAAAGCAGCAGAAATAACATCAACAAACGACATATCCCGTAGGTACAGGGAAAAGGGAATGCCACATTTTTAAGATGCTGTGTTCTTGCCACATTATATGTCCACACTCGGCAGTCAGAAATGTAATGACCTTGTAAACCACGTTTTGAACTTAAATCCTCCGAGAAACACTGAGCTGATTTATTGAACACGTTGTCCTAAGCAACTCTCATATACCTCCTAGTGGCCACGTCAGGAACAGCGAGTGGCAGTGTATCATTGGATACCTTGCTTCCCTTTAACACCATCAAAATGGTGAATTTATTGGGAAATTAAAATCAAATGGAGGTTAAAAAACTAAAGGAAGCTAGCCAATGTCTGAACTATGAATTATCACATCCCAGGAGAAGGCCATTCAGTCCATCGTACTGTATGTGCCAGCTCTTTGAATCATAAAATCGTAGCATCCCTACAGTGCAGGAGGAGGCCGTTCGGCCCATCTAGCCTGCACCGACGACAATCCAACCCAGACTCTGTCCCCGTAACCCCACGTATTTAACCTGCTAGTCCCCCTGGGGGCAATTTAGCATGGCCAATCAACCTAGCCTGCACATCTTTGGAGTGCGGGAGGAAACCAGAGCACACGGAGGAAACCCATGCAGACACGGGGAGAACGTGCTTGAACTTATTCCCCGTCCTTTTCATAAACCCAGTAAAGCTATTCTTGGGGGTAAATTAGATTACAACATGGGGACAGTTAGTGGTGGAACCAGGATTTTAGATTTGCAACCAATTTGATTACAGGCTTGCCGAATGGACCTAGTTGGGTAGGGTGTAACAAAATATGAAGGGCAGAGTAGCAATATTCTGATTGAAGCTTCATGTCACTACCCTGCAGAAAGTATGGCCGAACCATGTGGCCTTTCTGCAAAATGTTTTCTGCAGTTAATTTCAACAGTGAAACGGATGCCCCCCCCCCCAAATAAAGCAAAGTGGGTTTTGCCTATCTTAGTGATCCCATATAGTTAAAACTGCAACCATATTAAGCATATGAGATTTTCGTTCATATTTAGAAAATTTAAAATCTGGTTTCTGAATGTTCAGCACCCAAAACAGCCTTGCTTCCCTCTTCACTATCCTGAAACTTTCAACCCATCCAGACTGCACCTGTGCCCCATCAGATCGCTGCTCAGAACCTCCACACAGACTTCCTTCAGGGACTTAAGAGGGTTAAATGACAAGGATGGGTGGCATAGACTAGATCGTATTCTCCCGAGTATAGGATAACAAGGGCTGATCTAATTGAGGTTTTTTATGATGGTTAAAAGATTTGATAGAGAGAAACTACTACCTCTTGGGCACAGTCCAGAGCTTTAACATTCGTGCTTGCTGTTATGAGGCAACTTCAGGAAGTAATTCTCACGCACTACTATGCAAGTCTAGAATTCGAGAGGATGAATTACAACAGAAGTTTAGAATTCTATTGAGGCTGGGGACTCGATTGAAAAGTTCAAAACTGAGATTGGTAGATTTTTGTTAAGCAAGGGTATTAAGAGTTATGGAACCCAAGTGGGTTGATTTGAGCTAAAATCCCTGCGGAACTCCACTAGTCACTATGACCATGAAATAATTGACCATGAAATAATTGAAGGGTGAACAGGCTCAAAATGGCTAAAAGCCTTACTTCTTTGTTTATACTGTCAGTCTCATTAGCATGGTTCCATCAAGGAGAGGTCATGCCTGACAAATCTGATAGAATTCTTTGAGGAAATAACAAGCAGGTTAGATAAAGGAGAGCCAGTGGATGGATGTTATCTACTTGGATTTCCAGAAGGCCTTTGACAAGGTGCTGCACAGGAGGCTGTTGAGCAAGGTGTTAGAGGCAATCTACTAGCATGGATAGAAGATTGGCTGACTGGCAGAAGGCACACAGTGGGGATAAAAAGATCCTTTTCAGGATGGCAGCCAGTGACTAGTGGAGTTCCGCAGGGATCAGTGTTGGGACCATAACTTTTCACTTTATACATCAGTGACCTAGATGAAGGAACTAAGGGCATTGTGGCTAAGTTTGCACGTGATGCAAAGATAGGTGGAGGGACAGGTAGTATTGAGGAGGTGGGGAGGCTGCAGAAGGACTTGGACAGGTTAGGACAGTGGGAAAAGAAGTGGCAGATGGAATACAACGTTGGAAAGTGTGAGGTTATGCACATTGGTAGGAAGAATAGACGCGTAGACTATCTTCTAAATGTGGAGAAAATTCAGAAATTGGAAGCGCAAAGGGATTTGGGAGTCTTAATTCAGGCTTCTCTTAAGGTTAACTTGCAGGTTGAGTTGGTAGTTGGGAAAGCAACTGCAATGTTAGCATTCATTTCAAGAGGACTAGAATACAAGAGCAGGGATGTACTGCTGAGGCTTTATAAGGCTCTGCTCAGACCACATTTGGAGTATTGTGAACAATTTTGGGCTCCATATCTAAGGAAGGATGTGCTGGCCTTGGAGAGCGTCCCAAGGAGGTTCATGAGAATGGTCCCAAGAATGAAAAGCTTGACATATGAGGGGTGTTTGAAGACTTTGGGTCCATACTTCATGGAGTTTAGAAGGATGAGGGGGGAATCTCATTGAAACTTGCAGAATACTGAAAGGCCTGCGTAGAGTGGACATGGGGAAGATGTTTCCATTAGTAAGCGAGACTAGAATCCGAGGACACAGCCTCAGAATAAAAGGACAATCCTTTAGCACCGAGATGAGGAAGAATTTCTTCAGCCAGAGGGTGGTGAATCTGTGGAATTCATTGCCATAGAAGGCTGTGCAGGCCAGATCCTTGAGTGTATTTAAGACCGGGATAGATAGGTTCATGATTGGTAAAGAGATCAAAGGTTACGGGAAAAGGCAGGAGAAAGGGGTTGAGAAACGTATCAGCCATGATTTGATGGTGGAGCAGACTCAAAAGGCTGAAACTGCTCCTGTTCTTATGGTCTCGTGGACCACTTCCACGATTTCTTCCTATCCAATGTTAAACTCCTGATAGCCAGTTGGTGAAGGATCAAATCAGAGCTCATCTTCACTCAGCTTATACTTATTCATGGAGTGAAACATTATAAGCATATAGTTATAGAGGTGTACAGCATGGAAACTGGCCCTTCGGCCCAACTTGTCCATGCCGTCTAGTTTTTTTTAACCATTAAGCTAGTCCCAATTGCCCGCATTTGGCCCATATCCCTCTATACCCATCTTATCCATGTAACTGTCTAAATGCTTTTTAAAAGACCAAATTGTACCCACCTCTACTCCTGCTTCTGACAGCTCACTTAGACACTCGCCACTCTCTGTGTGAAAAAAATGCGCCTCTGGATCCTTTTGTATCTCTCCCCTCTCACCTTAAACCTACGCCCTCTAGTTTTAGACTCTCCTACCTTTGGGAAAAGATGTTGTGTATCTACCTTATCTATATCCCTCATTATTTTATAGACCTCTATAAGATCACCCCTAAGCCTCCTACACTCCAGGGAAAAAAGTCCCAGTCTATCCAGTCTCTCCTTATAACTCAAACCACTAAGTCCTGGCAGCATCCTAGTATATCCTTTGTGCATTCTTTCTAGTTTAATAGAGCAATCCAATTAGTTCCACTCCTTTGCTCTTTCCCCATAGCCCTGCAATTGTGTTTTCCCTTTTTGTCGTCACGATCCAGTTTCCTTTTGAAAATTATCTCTATTCTGGAACTATAACTCCTAGTTCAACCATCACCCTTCCTTCGTCAATAAGAGTCTCTTTGTTTTTCTTTCTGAGTCTCTTTATCTATGCTCCAGTCACAACCCAATTAATTTCACAGATGATGTGCAATTAATATCCGGAACCTTTCACCTAAAACTTGTGCAATATTGAAAGTTGCACTGTCTGTTATAATGTCCAGTGTTTCATCTGTGGTTTTCCAGTTAAATCCTCTACAGCTCACAGTCTCTCTCAGACTCCAGTCACATTTCTTTACTTCTAAAATTTTAAAGTGGGCCAACATCTTTTACTCTGCATCTCATTATAAAAGTTAGCTTTGCAGATAAAAGCTTTTCATCTCCAACCCGTCATGGTTGTAACTTGAAAACCTTTATATCTTCAGGGTTTTAGTAGGCACATTAAGCAAGCCAACAACTTGCACTCAAGACATTGCAAAAATCATAGAATCATTGAATCCCACAGTGGAGGAGACCATTCAGCCCATCGAGTCTGCACTAACCTCAATCCCACCCATCACCACAACCCCATGCTTTCACCCCAACTAGTCCCGCGAACATTAAGGGGCAATTTAGCATGGTCAATTCACCTAACCCACACATCTTTATTATACCTTTAAGTTCGTCAGAGTTTTACCATGTAACTCCATCCTACTCGTATCGACTGAATATTTACATGAAGAATTCCTAATGAAATTTAGTGCAAAGAAGTGTAAAGTAAAGCATTTTGGTAGGAAGAACGAGGCGGGGCAATATGAAATGCATGATACCATTCTAAAAGGAGTGCATGCGTAGCGGTTGTGTGTGCATAAGTCACTGAAGGGGGCAGGCCAGTTTGAGAAACTTGTTAAATGGGATTCCCTGCTTTATAAATAGAGACGTGGAGTACAAAAGAAAGGAGGTTATTATGAAACAAAAGCAGAATATACTGGAAGAAACAATACTTTTCACTGTATACTAATAAATGTGACAAATCAAATCAAAAATATTCAGCAGGTCTGGCACCATCTGTGGAGAGAGAAATAGTTAACGTTTCATGTATCTGACCTTTCATAAGAGCCTCCAAAGTTGTGATGTACTTTTATAAAACACTGGTTCGGTCTCAGTTGGATTGTTGTGCCTAATTCTGGACACTGCACTTTGGGAAGAATGACAAGACTTTAGAAGTGCTTCCAGGGATGAGGGACTTAATTTACAAGGGTAAGTTAGAGAAGTTGGGCCTGTCTGCCTTAACGGAAGGCCGAGAGGAGATTTGGTAGAAGTATTTGAAATAACGGGGGATCAGGACAGAGTTGACGGAGAGAAACCCTTCCCATTGGCAAAAGTGTCAAGAACCAGAGGGCACAAATTGAAGGTGACTAGCAAAAGAGCAATCAGCGATATTTTTATGCTGCGAGTGATTAGCATCTGAAATGCAGTGCCTGGAAGTGTGGTGGAGGCAGATTCAATTGTGGCCTTCAAAAGGGAACTGGATAAGCAGCTGAAAAGAGAACGTTTGCAGGGCTACAGGGAATGGACGAGGTAATGCGACTGCTGTTGGAGGGAGCTGGCACAGCCACAATCTTGGGACTGAAATGACAGCTCCAAAGTTTACCATTTGCAAATGTTCATCATACCACCACCAGCGTTCTCCACCGCCGCTCAGCAATCGGGGATGTGCCGTGCAGTGAAAGAATACACTGTGCATGTGCTGCGGTCCCTTTAATCATAGAAATCATAGAAACCCTACAGTACAGAAAGAGGCCATTCGGCCCATCGAGTCTGCACCGACCGCAATCCCACCCAGGCCCTACCCCCATATCCCTACATATTTCCCACTAATCCCTCTAACCTACACATCTCAGGACACTAAGGGCAATTTTTAGCATGGCCAATCAACCTAACCCGCACATCTTTGGACTGTGGGAGGAAACCGGAGCACCCGGAGGAAGCCCACGCAGACACGAGGAGAATGTGCAAACTCCACACAGACAGTGACCCAAGCCAGGAATCGAACCCAGGTCCCTGGAGCTGTGAAGCAGCAGTGCTAACCACTGTGCTACCGTGCCGCCTCTGGGTTAAGATGGGTGTTTTTGCAACAATCTTAAAGGCACCGTGCAGTGCGAGAAATGAGTCATGCAAAGTGTGGGGAAATTTGAGGGAATATTGATCAGCACATCTGGAGAAGAAGACAAATTTGGGGAATGAAAGGAACACTTTCACTAGCATGGGTATTGCATAGCTGTTCGAAAGTTCAAATAAGAATTTGAATTTTTGGTTTAACAAAATAGGTTTGGTTGACTTTTTAAGTTCTCCAACCCATCAATCCTCTGAATTTAAAAAAAAAAGTTTTCTAGCTTCCTTTTTGCTTTTTTTCAGTGATCTTAAATTAATGCCATCTAGTTACTAGCTTACCAAGTAAGGGAAATACTCTTCCCCAGTTTACCTTCTCGAAGCCCCACATAATTCTATCTCCAGCTTTTTTCTTACGGCGAAAAGTGTCCCAGTTTTTCTAGTCTCTTCTCATCCCTTGTATCTTATTGACTTTCTTTCTGCATCCCTGCTAATGTAAAATCCCAAGACTGCAGACAATATTCCAACTCTGATATAAATTATTTGTATAGGCTTCTGTGTGACTCTTTATTTTCCCATTTTGCGATCCTATGAATAAGATTTTCAAAGCCTAATCACCTTATTCTCCCACTTCTGAAGATTTGTGAATCCTGCTCCTTTTCAAACCTGTAACAACCAATTCTACCGTTGCTCTACGCAGCCTTTTTCATTCCTTGCATGATAGTAACAGTCCACACTGCTCTTTGGTTTTCGGTTTCTCTTTAGCTGTCACGTTTCTCCTGCTAACAGCTTTTTAAGAAATGTTTCTTCTCCACTTTCCTCCTCACTTTCAAATATGCGGTGATGATCTGGGAAAAATTTGTGCATGTTTAGTCAAGCTTGAAGAGGTTGGACTAAATCCCTCGCCCCACCCTGCCACAGTCTCCAGACAAGGTGATCTGGGGCTGCAGTATGTCAGTTAAATTATATGCAGTATTGCATAGTAATGGCAAAGAGTGATTTTCTTTTTCCCCCCATCTCATCCAGGCAGTGAAATGTAGCTTCACCAGTGGTTGAGTTGATAAAGGCAGCTTGTTACTGAGCCATAGAGGTTCCTAGTCTGTGCTGACTTAGCTAGTAGTTTAGATTGAATTACACGAGAATGCAATTGTCCTTGATTTTTTTTTTCTCTCTTCTCTGTACTTGATGAAGGGGAAAATTAATTATGGTCGCTGCTCATAATTATAATCACTGTCCAGTGATCACTGTTTGCAAGGTGACAGAATCAAGTGATACAGTTCGCCACAGTGCCCCCAGGAAAAAAACTCCCAGATTGCCACCACTTGACTGCTATTCAGTGCCACTTTTGGGAATTGGGAGCCTATGGAGGGGTTGGAATTGTTTTTTCCTCATTCTGTGGAATTTGTTACCGCAGGAAGTAGCTGATGCCAAAATATTGAATGTATTCAAGAGGCGGCTGGATATAGCACTTGAGGGAGAATGGGATCAAAGGTTATGGGGAGAAAGCAGGATTAGGCTATTGAGTTGGACGATCAGCCATGATCGTGATGAATGGCGGAACAGGCCCAAAGGGCCAAATGGCCTCCTCCTCCTCCTATCTTGTATGTTTCTAGTGTAACAACAATGGAAATGTGCATTAATGTAGCATCTTTAACATTGTAAAAAGTCCCAAGGTGCTTTGCCGGATCATTATCAAACAAAAGTTGACATTGCTGTTCCACAGTAACCCTCCAACTTCCAACAGTTTCATCTTCTGTGAAGAATGGCTGAAGTTGGATTTGCGGTACTGGAAGATAACCAGCAACTGTAGAACTGTCAGGTGTGGAGAGAAAATCCAGAGGCTTTACTTTGAATAATGGACGGTGACACATTTCCCAATCAAAAGGAAAGATTAATGTGTGAACCTGCCTGGCCACTCCTGTGGATGCAGTTATTATATCGCACTTGTTGATACATTGCTGGCACTGGTGGTGGGAGAGTGCAGTTAAGCTGCTTAATCAAACCAGGGCTTCATGCACTTGCAGTCAAGCACACAAATCAGCCAGGTATAAACAGGTGTTTCTTTACTGATGAAGTAGTTTAGACAAGGAAACCAGCGTTCTGGTAGATCAGTGCAGAATTTGATGTTAGGGCAGCCTCAGTTGTGGTGATGCTTGGAGTTATTTTGCACTGATGTAAAGCACAGCCTCATTGCCTTGGTGACTGAGTGAGGATGTACGACCGAGCCACATTGGTCCCTTGTCTCCAGAGTTAGTTGATCCCAGCCAATGGAGCACAGTGGTACAACTGGCCACAATGCTCCCAAGAAAAAAAACACCCAGATTTTCTACCTCTGCTATCGTTATTCAGTGCCGTTTTGGGGATCTGTGTGATTGTAGACATTGAGGTTGGAGTCGGGGTCTTTTTACTGCTGTGGTATAACAACACACGTGTATTTATGTAGCACCTTTAACATTGTTTAAAAATTCCCAAAGTTCTTCACTTTTTGATTTGATTTATTATTGTCACATAGTCATAGAGGTTTTACAGCATGGAAACAGGCCCTTCGGCCCAACTTATCCATGTTGCCCTTTTTTTTTTGAAACCCCTAAGCTAATCCCAATTGCCCGCATTTGGCCCATATCCCTCTATACCCATTTTACCCATGTAACTGTCTAAATGCTTTTTAAAGGACAAAATTGTACCCGCCTCTACTACTACCTCTGGCAGCTTGTTCCAGACACTCACCATCCTCTGTGAGAAAATTGCCCCTCTGGACACTTTTGTATCTCTCCCCTCTCACCTTAAACCTATGCCCTCTAGTTTTAGACTCCCCTACCTTTGGGAAAAGATATTGACTATCTAGCTGATCTATGCCCCTCATTATTTTATAGAACTCTACAAGATCACCCCTCAGCCTTCTACGCTGCAGAGAAAAAAGTCCCAATCTATCCAGCCTCTCCTTATAACTCAAACCATCAAGTCCCGGTAGCACTGTATTAGTATATAGTGAAAAGTATTGTTTCTTTCACGCTATACAGACTAGGCATACCGTTCATAGAGAAGGAAAGAAGAGAGTGCAGAATGTAGTGTTACAATCATTGTTGAGGTGTAGAGAAAGATCAACTTAGTGCAAGGTAGGTCCATTCAAAAATCTGATGGCAGCAGGGAAGAAGCTATTCTTAAGTTAGTTGGTGCTTGACCTCAGACTTTTGTATCTTTTTCTCGACGGAAGAAGGTGGAAGAGAGTATGTCCGGCGTGCGCAGAGTCCTTAATTATGCTGGCTGCTTTTCCGAAGCAGCAGCAAGTGTAGACAGAGTCAATGGACGGGAGGCTGGTTTACATGATGGACTGGGCTTCACTCACGACTCTTTGTAGTTACTTTCCATCTTGGGCAGAGCAGGAGCCTTACCAAGCTGTGATACAATCAGAAAGAATGCTTGCCATGGTGCATCTGTAAAAGTTGGTGAGTGTTGTAGCGGACATGCCAAATTTCCTTAGTCTTCTGAGAAAGTAGAGGCGTTGGTGGCTTTCTTAACTACGGGTGTTGTAACACTATACTTATAGTTGTCACAGGACCATTACCAAACAAAAGTTGACACTGAGCCCACATGAGATATTGGGGGTAGGCAATCAAAATTTAGCTCAGAGCTAGGGTTTTAAAGTGTGGCTTAAAGAAATTCAGAGGTTTAGGGAGGGAATTCCAGAGCTTATGACCCCAGTGACTGAAGGCACAGCCCCCAAAGGCGTGATTAAAACCAGGAATGTGCAAGAGGCCAGAGCTGGAGCAGTGCAGAGATCCCAGAGCATTGTGTGGCTTGAGAAGGTTACAGAGATAGTGTGCGGCCTGACAGCATTCATGTTCTAAGCTCCTAATGGATACTTGAGTTAACCATCTGTGCACGAGGCAGATCTTCAGTGACAGCATCTGTACCACTGAGTTTCCTGAATTTGTAGATTTGTACTCGTTAAACTGAAGAAGCGGGTGTACTAATTTGGACGTTTACAAGTGTTGCAGAATGTATTTGTTAATGTGCACGGTTTGTGGTTGTAAATCATTTTGTGTGCGCTTATCCTGTATCTTGCTCCTCAGTAGCACAATGTGGGCTCATTACGTTTTGCTAATCTCAATGGTGGTGGGGGGGAAGGAAGAGTTTAACTGGAGAACAAGTCACCTGAGGCTATTATTGCACATCCCGGAACAGGGCTCCCAAGTTTACACGGGTTACTAATGGTGGAAAGGGGGTGAGGAATAGAGAGGGGGGGGGGGGGGAAGTGAATTCAGCTGTAGACGTGGAAAGATCTGACCATTTATTGGAACGTTGCATCTAAATGTCACATGAAGTCAGTTAACCATCTGGATATCTTGCACCTTAGAAGGGGCTTTGAACAGACAAGTTGAGCTATTCCAAGGTGAGGAATTAATTATTAAGTTACATTGGTAAATAATGGACAATTGTCTAAATTAAAGTAACACCCCATTCATAATAACATCCCCAACTTACCTGGCAGGGGTAAAACAATGATCAGGCGGAGGACAAGGCTAAGCTATTTGCATTTGTTGTGCTGACGCCTGTGATTCTGCTTTCCCTAAGCTAGGATAGAGTAAAAGATCCAGATAGGTTAAATCGGGGCTTTACCTGATGCAATTTTTAAAGCCATCTCGGCCTTTTTGGCTCAGATGAAGCGTTGGATCAAGCCTGGGAGGGGGTGTAATGCCTCATCCTGTCAGCTTGGATCTTGTTTGATCGAGCCCAAGATGGGATGCAATGTCTTGCCGGCTTAAATCTGGTTTGTCTCTCGTGGGGACAATGATTGGATTTAATTTGAATTGTCTTAAGTACCAAAAGATACCAAAGAAAGGGAGGAGGGGGAATTACCTTATCCTCAGTGTTCATTTCTTACTCTGCATTTGCACAATAAACTGCAACATCATTGGTTTCATTAGCACTATTTTAAATCTTTCTTGGGATCTGGGTGTCACTGGCAAGGACAGCATTTGTTGCCCATCCTGAGGTGGCTTGCTAAGCCATTTCTGAGGACAGTTAAGAGTCAACCACAATACTGTGGGCCTGGAGTCACATGTAGGCCAGGTAAGGACGGCAGATTGCAATAGTGAACCTGATGGGTTTTACAACAATCTGATAGTTCCACGTTCACCATTACTGGGACTAGCTTTACATTCCAGTTTATTAATTGAATTTAAATTTCACCAGCTGCCCTGATGGGATTTGAATCCGTGTTCCGAGAGCATTAGCCTGTGCCCCTGGATTACTAACCCAGTGACATAACCACTACTTCACTTACTATTGTTGGTTGAATCTCAAGTCAGGGCCCGAGTTGCCTCTGACTCAAAGTGGCACAAGATTCCTTCACAGCAACATTGAGGGTAGCATGGTGGCACAGTAGCTAGCTTTGTTGTCTCACAGCTCCAGCAATCCAGGTTCAGTTCTGCTAACTTGTCCCTTAGTGTCCCAAAGTGTGTAGGTTAGATGGATTAGCCATGGTAAATACGTGGGGTTATGGGGATAGGGCAAGAAGAGGGCCTGGGCAAGATACCCTATCAGAGAGTTGGTGCAGACCTGATGGGCCGAATGGCCTCTTCTGCACTGTTGGGATTCTATGATAACGCTATTTGTATTGTAAATGTAGTCAGTATAGGTAGTTCATATTGTGGCAATGGAAAATACAAAGAGCTGAAATAAATTTGGCCAGGTTTTTGCATTTCTCTGACATATTTACACAAAGTAAATACTTCCATAGTATTATTATAATAAAATGCAAGCAGTAATGAATTCTTTGAAGTATGCACTTTGAATAGGTGCCCACAGCCAAAATCCAATGAGGAACTTCTCACATTGGGATTAACCAACCATGTGTATCTGGATGACCGTGGGCACATTTATTTTGTCTAGTGACAAGTTAGACTTATTCCAGTAAATGTTGCCACCTGCATCCTGTTTCGTACCAAGTCTAGATTCCTAACCCTCAATTACATTGAATTCAGATTACTTGATCTTGTTTATAAATGTTGTTATGGTTTCGCTGCATCCTGCCTCTCCAGGCTTCTTCAATCCCACACACCAGCTTGCACCCTCTGATTTGATGGAAGCCCTGTGTGCATCTTCCCTCTTCCTCTCCACTATACCGGCAGTAACAGAGCTGACCTTAGAACTGGAATGATTTCTAAACTGCTGAAGCCTCGCCACCTCTGATCCGCCTTCAATCACCTGCTCTATCTCTTATCTTAATACCTTCTGGGCTGTCTTGTTGCCTTTCTCCATCTCCTTGTGAAGTGTGTTGGACGTAACTCCCTGACCATCTGAATGCAAGTAGATAAAGCTATAAAGAAATGGCAACAGATTTTTGAGTTTTAAAACTGAGGCAAGAAGTATTGCTAAAATAAGGTTTTTTTAAAAGTTTATTTATTATTGTCACAAGTAGGCTTACATTAACACTGCAATGAAGTTACTGTGAAAATCCCCGAGTCGCCACACCGGCGCCTGTTCGGGTACACTGTGGGAGAATTTAGCACGGTTAGTGCACATAACCAGCACATAGAAATCATAGAAACCCTACAGTGCAGAAACAGGCCATTCGGCCCATCAAGTCTGCACCGACCACAATCCCACCCAGGCCCTACTCCCATATCCCTACATATATTACCCACCAATCCCTCTAACCTACGCACACTAAGGGGCAATTTTAGCATGGCCAATCAACCTAACCCGCACATCTTTGGACTGTGGGAGGAAACCGGAGCACCCGGAGGAAACCCACGCAGACACGAGGAGAATGTGCAAACTCCACACAGACAGTGACCCAGCCGGGAATCGAACCCAGGACCCTGGAGCTGTGAAGCAGCAGTGCTAACCACTGTGCTACCGTGCCGCCCAATCTTTCGGACTGTGGGAGGAATCCAGGGGCACCCGGAGGAAACTCGCGCAGACATGGGGAGAACGTGCAAACTTCACACAGACAGTGACCCAAGCCGGGAATCGAACCCAGGTCCCTGGCGCTGTGAGGCAGCAGTGCTAACCACTGTGCCACTGTGCTGCCCATTGTTCAAAATTGTTCCAAGCAATGGTTAGGTCGTAATTAGTTGGTTTTTTTTGGCCACTCCAGTCTAGAAAGAACACTAAAAGCCTTTGCTAGGTGGACCACTGCATCATTTTAGGAAGAAACGAATGAATATCTGAAGCAGTGGGATAGTTGGATTAAATTTGCTGTTGCAAAGAATTGGCACAGATGGGTTGAATGGCCTTGTTCACACTAATCTCAAGTCATTTCGTTGAATCAGTTACCTTTGGTATTCTGGGTTATCTGTTGCTTTTATTATCTCTTTCTACAGGTCACATGTCTGACGTGCAACTACAAGTCCAACACCATTGAACCATTTTGGGATCTTTCATTGGAGTTTCCAGAGCGTTATCATTGTCTTCAGAAGGGTGCTACTCAGCTTAAAGAATGCACGCTGACGGAAATGCTGGCAAAGTTTACAGAAACAGAGGCTTTGGAAGGGAGGATTTATGCTTGCGACCAGTGCAACAGTAAGTAATGGTCTATTAAATGAGCTTTCCTCTCAGCTGAACACCTTGTTGACGCTCATTATCTATGCTTCCGTCCCTGGTGAATTTCTAGAGAGATATGGCACCTGTGTAATGGTTCTACTCTTGTCTTGCGCCTCCACAGTGTGTGTGGACAGACAGTCTGCACCCAACCCTGTTGGAAAAGCAACCATGATCACTAAATGAAAACTGGGAACAAGAGCTTTGAAGCAGCAGTGCTAGCCGCTGTGCGACTGTGCCATCCTAGAGCAAACTTCTAAAGCATTGCCATAAATCGAACAGTGATGTAGATTGGAGGAGATCTGCATTTGCCCTGCATGCTGTGCTGGTAATCCTTGGGCTTCTGACATTAAAAAGGCTAATTGTTGATCTTTTTATCTGAAAGTCTGATTAATGCGATATTAAATAGAGATAAGCTTGTGTGATGCATAAACACCAGCATACGGTGGTTGGACCAAATGGCCTGTTTCTGTGCTGTGGGTTCTATGTAATCCTGCCTAATTATTTCTCAGGTAAGCGACGAAAATCCTCACCAAAGCCCCTCGTCCTGACAGAAGCTCAAAAACAGCTAATGATATACAGACTACCTCAGGTCCTCCGTCTGCACCTTAAAAGATTCAGGTAGGATGAATTTGCTGCAGCTTCAAGGAATTGTTTTAATGTCCATTAACATTTATGGCAGATTCCAATTTTTGTTAGTTGTACTTTTTATCCTTCCACTAATCTTAATTCCTGAGTTAGCTGCGACTAGGGAACAACACTCTTGCCTCTGAGTCAGAAGGTTGTGTATTCAGTCATCAGCCCAGAAATTTAAGCTCAGAATTTTAGTCTGGTTCTCCACTGTCGTACAGAAGTAGCGTTGTCCTTTCGGAAATGTTGTTTTTCGGATTTGATGTTAAGCAGTGTTTAGAGTTTGTTTATTTGTGTCACAAGTTGGTTTATATTAACACTGCAATGAAGTTACTGTGAAAATCCCCGAGTCGCCACACTCCGGCGCCTGTTCGGGTACACTGAGGGAGAATTTAGCATGGCCAATGTACCTAACCAGCACGTCTTTCGGACTGTGGGAAGGAACCGGAGCACCCGGAGGAAACCACGCAGACACGGGGAGAATGTGCAGACTCCGCACAGACAGTGACCCAAGCCGGGGATCGAACCCGGGTCCCTGGCGCTGTGAGGCAACAGTGCTGACCGCTGTGCCAATGTTTGCTATTTTGGGTGGAAGTAAGCAATGCCTTGGCAGTACTTCAGAGAACAGGAAGTTATCTCTGGTGCTCTGGCCATTGTTTATTCCTTGATCGTTATCTGGTCACTATCACATTATGGGAGTTGCTGTATGCCATGTTTTCTCTTTTAGAACAATGACTACACTCCATTGGCTGAGGTAGTGAAAGGCTCTAAAATGCAGGTTTGTCTTTCTTCATTGTATTTTCCACAAAAGGGACTTCACTTTGATTTGATGATCCAACAGAATGGTCTCAGCCCATTGACATTTAGAAGAATGAGAGATGATCCCACTGAAATGTGCAAGATCATGAGGGGACTTGAAAGGGTGGATACTGGGAATATTTTTCTTCTCGTGGAGGGAGGCTAGCACAAGGGGGTGCAGTTTTTAAAAATAGGAGGTCTCCCTAAGAATTTATTTTCGCTTCGACGGTTGTTAGTCTCTGGGGTTCTCTTCCTCCACTCCCACTCACTGAAAGCCTGTCTTCCACCTCAAAAGATTCCCCGCTACTGCAGGTGCACAGGCCTCATGCTGACTGAAGCCACTCACCTTCGCAGTGGTCACTGCTCTTCCAACCTCAGAATTTCTTTCCTGCATTGATCAGCGGGAGAGAAATGGCCTGTGATTGGAGAAGCCCTATAATTTGAACAGGGGCTCTGTAGGGGAACAGGGAGGCACGATAGGCTGAATTGTGGTGTGTGGGCCAAATGTTGGACAACCCTGCCCCAGCCTTTTCCAGCTCGACAAGTTTTTTTTCTAGATCTTTAAACCTATCCAATACTGACCTTTTGCTCCGCTGTTTTTAATCGCTCTTCCATTGCCGTCTGTGTTTTTAGCTACTTTCGTCCCAAACTCGGGAATTCCCTCGCTAAGCCTCTTCACCTCTCTCTTTTTATAAGATACTAGTAAAAGCCGATCTCTTTTGATCAAACTTCGGTTATCTGCTTGTGTATCTCCTTCAGTGGCTCAGTGTCAAATATATATTGATATTGCCCTTGTTTAGCACCTTCGCATGCCTTCCTATATTATGTGTGCTATATAAATGTAAATAGGAGAAATATCTAGAACAGGTGTTCCCAAACTGGGGTCTGCAGAATTCAGAGGGTCCACTGGAGCCTCTCTGGGGGATCCATGGCAAAACAAGCAACGACAGTGGAGTGCTGGCAAGAGAGAATCTCCAAATGGAAATTCAAGTGGGTACTGGCGCGTGAGGGGAGGGAGTAGAGTGTGTGTCCAGAGTGAGCCACAGAGGAGGTAGCCAGTGGAGTAGGCATCGAAGCAAGAGAAAGAGTGATAGTGTGTGCAAGAGAGTATGTAGAGTGTGTGTGTGCATGAGAGAGGGGGGGGAGGGTAGTGTGTGTGTGTGTGGGGGGGGTAGTGTGAGTGTGTGTGTGGGGGGGGGTAGTGTGAGTGCGTGTGTGGGGGGGGTAGTGTGTGTGTGTGTGTGGGGGGGGTAGTGTGTGTGTGTGTGGGGGGGGTAGTGTGTGTGGGGGGGGGTAGTGTGTGTGTGGGGGGGGTAGTGTGTGTGTGGGGGGGGTAGTGTGTGTGTGGGGGGGGTAGTGTGTGTGTGGGGGGGGTAGTGTGTGTGTGGGGGGGGTAGTGTGTGTGTAGTGTGTGGGGGGGGTAGTGTGTGGGGGGGGTAGTGTGTGTGTGGGGGGGGTAGTGTGTGGGGGGGGTAGTGTGTGTGTGGGGGGGGTAGTGTGTGTGTGGGGGGGGTAGTGTGTGTGTGGGGGGGGTAGTGTGTGTGTGGGGGGGGTAGTGTGTGTGTGGGGGGGGTAGTGTGTGTGTGGGGGGTAGTGTGTGTGTGGGGGGGGTAGTGTGTGTGTGGGGGGGTAGTGTGTGTGTGGGGGGGGTAGTGTGTGTGTGGGGGGGGTAGTGTGTGTGTGGGGGGGGTAGTGTGTGTGGGGGGGGGTAGTGTGGGTGTGTGTGGGGGGGGTAGTGTGGGTGTGTGGGGGGGGGGTTGTGTGTGTGTGTGGGGGGGGGGTTGTGTGTGTGTGTGGGGGGGGGGTAGTGTGTGTGGGGGGGTAGTGTGTGTGGGGGGGGTAGTGTGTGTGTGTGTGGAGGGGTAGTGTGTGGGGGGGTAGTGTGTGTGTGTGTGTGGGGGGGTAGTGTGTGTGTGTGTGGGGGGGGGTAGTGTGTGTGTGTGTGGGGGGGGTAGTGTGTGTGTGTGTGGGGGGGTAGTGTGTGTGTGTGTGGGGGGGTAGTGTGTGTGGGGGGGGAGTGTGTGTGTGTGTGGGGGTAGTGTGTGTGTGTGTGTGGGGGGTAGTGTGTGTGTGTGTGTGGGGGGTAGAGTGTGTGTGTGTGGGCGGGTAGTGTGTGTGGGGGGGTAGTGTGTGTGTGTGTGTGGGGGGGTAGTGTGTGTGTGGGGGGGGTAGTGTGTGTGTGTGTGTGTGTGTGGGGGGGTTGTGTGTGTGTGTGTGTGGGGGGGGTAGTGTGTGTGTGTGTGGGGGGGGCAGTGTGTGTGTGTGGGGGGGGGGGTAGTGTGTGTGTGGGGGGGGTAGTGTGTGTGTGTGGGGGGGGGGTAGTGTGTGTGTGGGGGGGGTAGTGTGTGTGTGTGTGGGGGGTAGTGTGTGGGGGGGGTACTGTGTGTGTGTGGGGGGGGGTACTGTGTGTGTGTGGGGGGGGTAGTGTGTGTGTGTGTGGGGGGTAGTGTGTGTGTGGGGGGGGGGGTAGTGTGTGTGTGGGGGGGGTAGTGTGTGTGTGTGGGGGGGGTAGTGTGTGTGTGTGGGGGGGGGTAGTGTGTGTGTGTGGGGGGGGGTGGTGTGTGTGTGTGGGGGGGGTAGTGTGTGTGTGTGGGGGGGGGTAGTGTGTGTGTGTGGGGGGGGTAGTGTGTGTGTGTGGGGGGGGTAGTGTGTGTGTGTGGGGGGGGTAGTGTGTGTGTGTGGGGGGGGTGTGTGTGTGTGTGGGGGGGGGGGTAGTGTGTGTGTGTGGGGGGGGGTAGTGTGTGTGTGTGGGGGGGGGGTAGTGTGTGTGTGTGTGGGGGGGGGTAGTGTGTGTGTGTGGGGGGGGGGTAGTGTGTGTGTGTGTGGGGGGGGTAGTGTGTGTGTGTGGGGGGGGTAGTGTGTGTGTGTGGGGGGGGGTAGTGTGTGTGTGGGGGGGGGGTAGTGTGTGTGTGTGGGGGGGGGTAGTGTGTGTGTGTGTGGGGGGGGGGTAGTGTGTGTGTGGGGGGGGGGTGTGTGTGTGTGTGGGGGGGGGTAGTGTGTGTGTGGGGGGGGGTAGTGTGTGTGTGTGTGGGGGGGGGGTAGTGTGTGTGTGTGGGGGGGGGTAGTGTGTGGGGTGGGTAGTGTGTGTGTGTGGGGGGGTGTAGTGTGTGTGTGTGTGGGGGGGTAGTGTGTGTGTGGGGGGGGTAGTGTGTGTGTGGGGGGGGGGTAGTGTGTGTGTGTGGGGGGGGGTAGTGTGTGGGGGGGGTAGTGTGTGTGTGTGGGGGGGTAGTGTGTGTGTGTGGGGGGGGTAGTGTGTGTGTGTGGGGGGGGGTAGTGTGTGTGTGGGGGGGGGGTAGTGTGTGTGTGTGGGGGGTAGTGTGTGTGGGGGGGGGTAGTGTGTGTGTGTGGGGGGGGTAGTGTGTGTTGTGGGGGGGGGTAGTGTGTGTGTGTGGGGGGGGTAGTGTGTGTGTGGGGGGGGGGGTAGTGTGTGTGTGTGGGGGGGGTAGTGTGTGTGTGTGGGGGGGGTAGTGTGTGTGTGTGGGGGGGGTAGTGTGTGTGGGGGGGGTAGTGTGTGTGTGTGGGGGGGGTAGTGTGTGTGTGTGGGGGGGGGGGTAGTGTGTGTGTGTGGGGGGGGTAGTGTGTGTGTGGGGGGGGGTAGTGTGTGTGTGTGGGGGGGGGTAGTGTGTGTGTGTGGGGGGGGTAGTGTGTGTGTGTGGGGGGGGGTGTGTGTGTGTGTGGGGGGGGGGTAGTGTGTGTGTGTGGGGGGGGGTAGTGTGTGTGTGTGGGGGGGGGTGTGTGTGTGGTTGGGGGGGGGTAGTGTGTGTGTGTGGGGGGGGTAGTGTGTGTGTGTGGGGGGGGGTAGTGTGTGTGTGTGGGGGGGGTAGTGTGTGTGTGTGGGGGGGGGTAGTGTGTGTGTGTGGGGGGGTAGTGTGTGTGTGTGTGGGGGGGGTAGTGTGTGTGTGTGTGGGGGGGGGTAGTGTGTGTGTGGGGGGGGGGTAGTGTGTGTGTGTGGGGGGGTAGTGTGTGTGTGGGGGGGGTAGTGTGTGTGTGTGGGGGGGTAGTGTGTGTGTGGGGGGGGTGTGTGTGTGGGGGGGGTAGTGTGTGTGTGTGTGGGGGGGTAGTGTGTGTGTGTGTGGGGGGGGGGTAGTGTGTGTGTGTGTGGGGGGGGGTAGTGTGTGTGTGTGTGGGGGGGATAGTGTGTGTGTGTGTGGGGGGGGATAGTGTGTGTGTGTGTGGGGGGATAGTGTGTGTGTGTGTGGGGGGATAGTGTGTGTGTGTGTGGGGGGGATAGTGTGTGTGTGGGGGGGGGATAGTGTGTGTGTGTGGGGGGGGATAGTGTGTGTGTGTGGGGGGGGTAGTGTGTGTGTGTGTGGGGGGGGTAGTGTGTGTGTGTGGGGGGGGTAGTGTGTGTGTGTGTGGGGGGTAGTTGTGTGTGTGGGGGGGGTAGTGTGTGTGTGTGTGGGGGGGGGTAGTGTGTGTGTGTGTGGGGGGGTAGTGTGTGTGTGTGTGGGGGGGGTAGTGTGTGTGTGTGTGGGGGGGGTAGTGTGTGTGTGTGTGGGGGGGTAGTGTGTGTGTGTGTGGGGGGGGGTAGTGTGTGTGTGTGTGGGGGGGGGTAGTGTGTGTGTGTGTGGGGGGGGTAGTGTGTGTGTGTGTGGGGGGGGTAGTGTGTGTGTGTGTGGGGGGGGGGTGGTGTGTGTGTTGGGGGGGTAGTGTGTGTGTGTGTGGGGGGGGTAGTGTGTGTGTGTTGGGGGGGATAGTGTGTGTGTGTGTGGGGGGGTAGTGTGTGTGTGTGTGGGGGGGTAGTGTGTGTGTGTGTGGGGGGGTAGTGTGTGTGTGTGGGGGGGTAGTGTGTGTGTGTGTGGGGGGGGTAGTGTGTGTGTGTGTGGGGGGGGTAGTGTGTGTGTGTGGGGGGGGGTAGTGTGTGTGTGTGGGGGGGTAGTGTGTGTGTGTGGGGGGGGGGGGGTAGTGTGTGTGGGGGGGGGGTAGTGTGTGTGTGTGTGGGGGGGGGTACGTGTGTGTGTGTGGGGGGGGGGGTAGTGTGTGTGTGTGTGGGGGGTAGTGTGTGTGTGGGGGGGGTATGTGTGTGTGTGGGGGGGTAGTGTGTGTGTGTGTGGGGGGTAGTGTGTGTGTGTGGGGGGGTGTGTGTGTGTGGGGGGGTAGTGTGTGTGTGTGTGGGGGGGGTAGTGTGTGTGTGTGTGGGGGGGGTAGTGTGTGTGTGTGTGGGGGGGGTAGTGTGTGTGTGTGTGGGGGGGTAGTGTGTGTTGGTGGGGGTAGTGTGTGTGTGTGTGGGGGGTAGTGTGTGTGTGTGTGGGGGGGGGGTAGTGTGTGTGTGTGTGGGGGGGGTAGTGTGTGTGTGTGTGTGTGTGTGTGGGGGGGTAGTGTGTGTGTGTGTGTGGGGGGGGGTAGTGTGTGTGTGTGTGGGGGGTGTGTGTGTGTGTGTGGGGGGGGGGTGTGTGTGTGTGTGGGGGGGGTAGTGTGTGTGTGTGGGGGGGTAGTGTGTGTGTGTGGGGGGGGGGTAGTGTGTGTGGGGGTAGTGTGTGTGTGTGGGGGGGGGTGTGTGTGTGTGTGTGGGGGTGTGTGGGGGGGTAGTGTGTGTGTGTGGGGGGGGTAGTGTGTGTGTGTGGGGGGGTAGTGTGTGTGTGTGGGGGGGTAGTGTGTGTGTGGGGGGGGGTAGTGTGTGTGTGTGTGGGGGGCGTAGTGTGTGTGTGTGTGGGGGGTAGTGTGTGTGGGGGGGGTAGTGTGTGTGTGGTGGGGGGGGTAGTGTGTGTGTGTGGAGGGGGTAGTGTGTGTGTGTAGTGGGGGGGGGGGTAGTGTGTGTGT